>NC_081828.1:86034925-86707103 GCF_030867095.1 Alligator mississippiensis | reverse complement strand
GTCTGGATTGTACTGTGATCACTGTGCAGTTCCATTCTCTCAAAATTGCCTGAATCTACCTTGTGTTCAGATAAACACTTGAGAAATTAAAAAAAAAGGCATCAGCACTTCTCCTCCCTGCCACATCATGTACATATCAGTGGTTGGAGATACCAGTTGCTGTAGAATTTATTTTTGCATTTATTCATTGTGATATTTGAGCTTGTTTCACTGAACCTGTACAGTTTACTTCTCCTTGAGCCTATATACATGTAGGCCAAAAACCCATGGTTACTACATAGACAGTGGTACACTACTGACCAGACTCATTCTGGTCCCCCTCTCTTTCCTCATCCAGGGCAGGGATGGAGCCCAGGTGTCCTAGCTTCTAGACACCCCCTTACTCGCCAGCCATCTCGTGGCAAATCAGAGCTGTGTAAGCAAGAAAAAGTATTAACCCTTAATGTGCAACATCTCACAGCAGGTTCTAACTGTAACATCTCCTAACATGTTGTATACTCTAAGTGTAACATGTAACTTCAACCTAAGTCAGGGTTGCACTGGGCCTGGAGGTACTTCAGTATCAGGCCAGCACTCAGAGGCTGGAGCCAGCTCTGACACCCTCTGCTGGTGCCAAAAATGCTGAGGGGAACCTACCACAAGGATTGGTTAGTGCAGTCATCTGACTAAGATATATGGTAGTGCCCACTGACTGTAGTTCCCATCAGTGCCAACTCTTTTTAAGTCATGGTGAGCCACTACACTGAATATATTTTTACTTCCTCTTCACTCTCATAGCTGATCTGTGCCTCTCTTTCCCATTTCCAATGATTCCTGTTTCTTCACTGTCTGTAAATGTCTGGCAAACATTATCAACTGGGGCCCCAAACAGTTCACCCTGTTCACCTGTCACCCCTTCTCTCATCTTGTCACATATGATTAGTGTGGCCCTATACTTCATGAAGTAGAGCCAGACAGGATTGCTCTGTACCTCAATTTATATAAATTTTGGAGGATCTCAGAACATGTGACAAGAACACTTGGTTCCAGTCATGAGTGGGGTGGTTAATTAGTACATGAATCTTTTGTATAGGGTATCTGGATTACACACACATGCTGAGGAGTGCTAAGCTGTGGGGTCACCTTGGGTTAAAAATATATTGGCTCTGTTGGGGACCAGCCCAATGGAATATTTGGTAAATCACGAGCCTCTTGGTTTTGGACTAATATCATGCATAGTTTGTACTATAATTAAGTAGATACAAACAAATGTGCTGCTTAAAAGTGTATTTATGCAGTACCTGGGCTAAAACTTGCAGCAGTTTCAAAAAAGGTAAAATGTACCAGTTCTAGATTAATTAAGTTGTATGGGTACCATATGCAAATTACTACAGGTATGTGTATTTCAAGGCCACTGTTTTCAAATTTGCTTGTCATTTTTATGTGCTCAGGGAGAATATGGTCAGACTATAAGAAGTGGGGATGTAGCTGTAGGGGAAACAAGTTGGGGAGCGATAGAGGGCAAACGGACTACATTATGCCCCAGATTTTCTTCCCTGTTGTAACCGTGGGAGGGGAACAAATGCAAGGCATACCTCCAATGATTAGATTCTGTATCTGATAAGTACTAGATTAGAGTATAGTAAGTACAGTATTAGATATTTGCTTTGGCACAGTATTGCATCTTAGTTCAGGAACTAAAAGCTTAAATGAATTATGTACACAGGAGCTTAACTAGATTCTATGTGCCTGCTGGTTTGTAAGGCTGGGCTTAAAAATAGTTTGCTTTGTCATCTGGTAGCACCTGTGGGCTAGTCTGGTTTTTGTTTGCTGAGCAGTGGAGAGTTGCTGAGTGAGAAATGTGCTAGCTTCTAAACTGGTTGGATTGCTCTTTTAGATTCATTATGTTGTGAAGGTATGTGCATTTGGCTCTGGGGTTCCAGGCTGGTACTTTGAGATTTTTCAGGTATTAGTATGATAAACAAATGATTTCCAGGTTGCTGGACAGAATGGCACCCAGTGTAAAAGTGGTAAGAGGGGAAAAAATGAATATCTCAATATTAGAGGTGCCAATATAAAGAAAATTGACTGTATCAGAAATCAACCTGATGTGGCCAATAATTTGGCCGATAAATGCCCATGAATGCGCACAGTCGCAGCGCTGCATGCAGGCAGCGAGCTGCACAATCCGACAGCTTGGAGAACTGTGTGCAACTGGTAAGTGTGTCGTGGTGGAAGGGGAGGGGGGAGGGAAGGGGTGTAGGGGGGGCAGATCAATGCCCCCCGCAGTGAGGGAGGGAGTGGGGCTGGGGTAGGCACTGGAACCACCCCAAATTTCACCATAGCCCCCTCTCAGCGCTGCCAGTGCCTGCCCTGAGTGCAGTGTGCCCAGCACCTCCTCCGCCAGGAAGAGCCTGGTGCGGCCCTTGGCCCCAACCTGCAGCTGCAGCCTGCCCTGCACAGATGTGGGCACACACGCCCTCCCCCCCCCCTCCAATGCCCTCCCAGGGTGTGTGCAGCAGTGGGAGCTGCTCCCCCTCCGTGCGCACCCTGGACGAGCCACGGCTCCATCCTGCACTCTGCCCCCGCCCCGGCTGGTCCGTGCCTACCCCAGCTCCTGCCCCACTCCCTTCCTCACTGTGGGGGGCGTTGATCTGCCCCACCACATCCCTTCCCTGCCTGCTCCTCATCCAGCACAACATACTTACCAGCTGGACAAAGCTGTATTGGAAATTGGATTAGTATTGGCTGATATGCCTCCTTAAAAATCAGCTGTAATTTCGGCCCCCAAAATCTCTATTAGTGCACCCGTACTCAATACAAGTTTAACAGGGAAAATTAAGGTCTTGCTATAAGGATGCAAGTTCTTACTGTGGGCTCTCTTTGTCTATGACATATTTGCTGACTTATCTTGGCATTAAGAAATTTTGCAATTAGTCACCATTGTTTTGTTTGAATAATAATTAGCATGTCAATGTACACATTTGGACAGCTTCATTCATACATTTTAGCTTGCAGTTCAGTATACCAGTACCTAACTAGCTGCATCACATGAGAAAGATGTTGAGAGTTGTCTGTCTTTGTTTCTCTTCCCCCACACCCCTGTTTTTTTTATTTACTTATTTCCTTATCATCCAATGGGAAAGGTGCAGCCTTTTCTGCTCTTCCAAAAATTGGATTTTTTTAGATCTAGGTTCTTTTTCACTTATTATGTGTTTAAATGAGTTCCTGTTCTGCCCTGCTAGGGTCTGAAAAAGCATTAATGCATAGATGATGGGTTCTCCCCACTTCCACCATTTTTAATAACTTAATCTTAAAGCTAAGATGAAGATATATTGTAATAGTAAATGTATTCAGGAGTTATCTAGGACTCAGACAGGGTAAAATAAGGTCACATATAGACATGTAAGTGGCACAGAGCATAATAAGGCCAGATCCTGTTCCACCTTGATGAACACAAATGACCAGTACTTTGGTTTTATGCATTGTTTGAAGAGCAGTAAGGAGTCAGAACCAGGCTGTGCCATTACTTCAGTTCTGTCCCACTCACTAAAATTGTGGTTCTTGTCTAAACATGTCTTGGATTTCCCCCATGTAACACCAGCCCAGTCAGTCTAAAACAGATGATCTATAAGGTTCACAGCACAAGGTTTTAAATGTTGCAAGGGCTTGGTGGGGTAGAATATAAGCCAAACAAAAATATAAAGAGTCCATTGTGCTCTAAGTGCACATATATGGCTTTTTCTAGGACTGTTTTGCCTTAAGGCTGTTTGGATAAATCCAGAATGCCACAGATCAAATTGTGCCTTGGGGGAAATAGTGGCTAAGCCTCTGGGAATGTAATTTTATAGCACCTGCTACCATTTTTCAGGTTGCAGTTGTGTTGCAACAGTGGTCCAGGTGCCTTTCTCTTCACTGATGAAGGCTTGCCTACACACTGCTTTCCATGGGAGTGTGTGCATAACGCCTGGTCTACAGGCTGAGTATTACCAGCAGTGATATTTCTGTCTTCCCAGGCTGTGACTTTTTTCTTTGTGCAAAGCATTGCTGGAAACTTCACACTAGATAAATGGAGTGTGATAGAAAAAGGAAGCTGGATGCTTTCCAAGATGAATAGTATAGGAGGTATAGAATTTCTGACTTAAATGACACTGAGAGAGTGTGCTTTGTAAAAAGAAGTTTTTGATTGAAATATTTATGTATTGCCATTACAGTGCCTACAGTAAAAGGGAAAGTCCTTTATTTACTTGTGGGGAAAAATTAGTGGGTGTTCTAGTATGGAGGATGTTTTCAGTTGTCAACTTGATAGCGATGTAGCCTTAGGGTAATGAGTTAACAGAGGTTATTTGAAGAATGGAAAACAATGGAAAAAATATCAATAAAGGATGGTTTATTGATCAGTTTCATACTGTTGAGTGATGAGATGGGGGAAATGAGGTGGCAGCCGGGGGGGGGGGGGGGGGGCGGGACAGATTCCAGAACTCTACTCATTTAATTTATATCACCAAAACTAATTCTTGTGTACAATTCAACAGACACTATAGGGTGCTGGGGCTGGGGCAGTGCAGGTGCTAAGGTACACAGTTGATTGCCACTCACAGCACAGCCCTGTCAGATTCCAACAAATCTGCAAATTCTGCAAAATATCTTGTCACACGAGCATGAAAAAGGAAGGCAGACACTAGAGAAGCCATATTAACTTATGTTGCATCTGAAACAGTAGAGGGAAAAGCAAAGTTAACAAAATGTAAAGGTGCAGAAAACTTGTTTAATTTCAAGATAAGGAAGTGTTGCAAGCATGAGGATGTAATTTAAAATCGACAGAATTAAAACATATATATATTCAGCATTTATCCCACAGAGACACAGGAATCTGAGATAGAAAGATGGGTATATTACAGGACTGCTTCATTTCTGACTTGCTATACCCCAGCAAAAGAAAAATTGCTGAATATCTTAGTCAAGAATTGAGGCCACTTTCTAACTTCACTCTGTTTCCCCTCTCAAGTCCAGTTCCTTCAGCAGTGTGCCTACAAGTACAGAAATAGATAGTTCCTGATTCACAGCAGTGAATCTGTGCGTCAGACTTGCAGTCTGGTCTTGAACAGCTTGGGGTTTCTCCTCCTTGACTTTGACCATTACTTAGATACATTTAAATAGGTTGTACTATATTTCAGCAGTTTGTGTGAATGTGACAAGACTCCATCCCTGCTGCCTGCATACTGATCTTTTCTTTCAAGGTAATTAAAGCTTTCTGCCTGTCTTGAAGGAAGTAATTTTTGACTGATGTTCACTCGGTTTTAGTCAACGTAAATTTTGCTGGTTTACATGGTACCAGATAGCAGACCAAAAGAGGCCAGGCCTGAAAATCTAAGTGAATATAATAATGTGCATATTTGTCATATTTGAAGTTGAGTTAGATTCTGTGTTTTTATGGAACTGTAAGTGAAAGAAGTTTTCCAAGGTTTGTTACCATTTTTGTAGTATACGGTAAATACTGAACAACAATGAAACAACACATGTATTTGATGTTTTATTAGAAAAAGCTTATTTTATTACTGGTCCTTAATGATTAAAGTTTCAGTTTATAAAGAGTCTGATCCTGACAGATACATTGAGTTGCAGATACCAAGCATTCGGTGGAGCTGATATTAGAATCTAGCCCAGGGGTTGGAAAAATATTGCCCACAGGCCATATCTGGTCTGCCAGTTGATGCTATCCAGCATGCCAACTGCTACTGAGAGCCTGAGGAGGGAGGGCTGCACCCCACACTACTCTGCCAGAGCCAAGGCTGGGCCAAGTAGCATGCAGACTCCTCTGCTCCCCTGCATCTATTCCCCTGGCTTCCTGTTGGCACTGTGCAGTCCTGGCATCGTGGCTGCTGGCAGCTGGGCCCACATAGGACAGGGCATAATACAGCGGGCCGAGTAGTGGTCCTGTCTGCCCCTCTGCCATGATAAGCCACTGCCACTCATCCGGTGGGCAGGATAGGATGAATTGGCATCTTCCTGCCCTCTTGTCCCCCTTCCCCCCAGCCCTCAACAGCTCACCAAAACTTCTTAAATGGCCCTCCAGTCCAAATAATTGCCCACCCCTGATTTAGCCAAATATTTTAAAATAGAGATTTAATACAACTTTTCAGTTTCTACTATTATTTTTTGTTGTTATTAATAAGATACTATGACAGGGTGGTTTCCATTTATGTGCCAGACAAAAAGGGGTTTTCTGGCTACAGTGGTCACAGTCTGTTTCTACCAAATCTAGTTGAGTCACAGTAGGAAAGAAGAAAGTGTGCACTATCTGCTCTAACAAACTGACACTTCCATGAAGAATTTGAAGTGGACAATCTAGGATCAAGACTAGAGAGTTTTTTTTAAAGCTGAGACTGAATAATCTGCAAGGTGTTTTTTTCTTGTTGGAACTTCATTTAAAATAGTATTTTTAAGGTACTGCATCAGGAAAAATACACAGCATTACCAATAGCTTCACAATGTAAAATATCAGGCTGGCAGTGTTTTGACATTGGAAGATCATTAATAACTATTGTCCAGTTTGGTTTCTGAGGATTGATTTAATTATTTCATAAGTATTTGGATATTTTTGAGGTTTTCTAATTGAAAACTTTAGTACTGAAGCTCACTAGCAAATGAGGCAGGACTATAAAACAATAATGGACTTTTTGTAACTGAGGTTTAGAGATGATCCAGAATAATAGATTGTGAGCACAGAGTAATCATTACAACAAATAATAATATTCATCAGAGGTCTGTGGTTTGCAGTACATTTAGGATTATATTTCAGATTGTTGTGGTAATATAATTAATTCTATTGTTTGAGGATAAAACATTGATTGAGCTTTCACTTTGGAGGTTGTAGCAATGCAGTCTCCAAAACATGCATTTTGCTAGCAATCAAGGAAGTGCTGGTATTGTGAGGGTTAAAACATATGGAAAACATCTGTAGGTAGTTTAAATCTTCCCTTTTGGTAGAAATTAAGTTCAAAAGTATATGTAGCAATGCCTTCCTCTTTATTTTGCCTGAGGGTATAACTTGGATACTGAAGGAGGTTGTCTGATCACTTTGTAAAAGATAGTTTTGGGGGGCTGTCATTTAGATTTCCGTGAAGAATATGAAGACTATACCAGGAGAGAAACACCTTATTCCAAAAGTTATGTCTGATGTTTCAGGGTTCCACCGTATGCCAAACTTTTTATGGCCCACCTAGAAGAAGACTTCCTCAAGAAATGTACCATCAAACCCTTACTATGCCTGAAATATGTAAATGACATCTTCATCACCATCTTCACCTTCACGTCAGCTGGCCCTGACAGTTTACACCCCAGGGTACTCAAGGAGCTAGCTAGCAATCATAGCTCAGGCCCTGGCATGGATCTTCGAGAACTCCTGGCGCTCTGGTGTAGTGCCCGAAGAGTGGAAGAAGGAAGAAGGTCAATGTGGTGCCTATCTTCAAGAAAGGGAGGAAAGTAGATGCGGCAAACTACAGGCTCATCAGCCTGACCCCTATCCTGGGGAAGGTCTTAGAAAAAATCATCAAAGAGGCCATTCTTAACAGACTGGCTGATGGCAACATTCTGTGGGATAACCAGCGCGGGTTTGTTGCGAGTAGGTCTTGATTGACCAGTCTTATTTCCTTTTATGACCAGGTGACCTATCACCTGGACAAGAGAGAAGAGATTGATATCATACTTTGAATGCCTTCAAGAGACAATTGGATGTTTATCTTACTAGGATCCTATGATCCTTGCTGACTTCCTGCCCCTGGGGCAGGGGGCCGGATTCGATCTTCCAAGGTCCCTTCCAGCCTAATGTCTATGAAATCTATGAAATCATTTGGATTGAAACCCTGTACTCTGACTGATTTCCATCAAAAATTCAACAGTCATCACCCCTCCATCAGGCTATTGCTTGAATACTCTAACACCAGCATTTCCTTTTTGAATACCATGATCAATATCCAAGATGGTAAAATTCAAACGCCCATAGATAAGAAACCAACATACATATCTATAGAGAGCCAGCAATCACCCTAAACACACCAAGAAAGCTATAATTTACAGCCAAGCTCTCAGATATCACTGAATTTGCAGTGAGAAGACTACCCGTGATCACCACCTCAAATCTCAAAAGGGCCTTCAGCCAGCAAGGGCACTCTTCCAGAGAGAGAGATCACACTTTTGAAAGAGCCACTTGGATACCATGTGAAAATTTGCTGCAGTACAAAAAGAAAACCCCCACATACACACCATTAGTTATGACATATTACCCTTCCCTGGAACCTACATGGAAAATCCTCAAACAGTTGCAACCCATACTAGAGGAAGACCCCATTCTTAAGGAGATCTTTCCAGAGCCACCCCTCCTAGCCTTTAAACAACACTGAACCTTGCTAACCTCATCACCAGAAGCAAACTCTCTATGACCCAAACCACATCTAATGGATCTAGGCCATGCCAGGAAAGGAAATACAAAACCTGCCAACACATTTACACCACCCCCATAATAACTACACCCCACAACAGAATGATCACCATTCCTGGATCTTACCCATGCGCGGCCAGAAACATTATACATCTCATCCAGTGCACCAAATGCCCCATGGAAAATATGTAAGAGAAACAAAACAACAACTGTGTACCAGAATGAGCGCACAACAAAAATCTATCGAAGACAAGAATATTCAACTACCTGTGGGGTTGCACTTCTCACAGGACGATCACTCCCTATTCAATCTCTCAGTTCTAATCCTCGTAGGGAATTTACAAAACACCTTTCATAGACAAGCCTATGAACTTCACTTCATAAATCTACTCGATACAAAAAATCATGGACTCATTATAGACATTGGATTTATGACACATTACAACCTGCCTGACATCTGATTTACTGGGTATCTGCCTGCCCTGACCTCTTACATTCTTCTTTTCCCCCACCTTTTCTCTCCTTCCCTCTCCTACTTTTCTGCCTTTTCGTTTTCTTGATTTCCAATTATTTCCTTTTTTATTCAGAGCCCCTTTTTTACCTTGAATTATCACTGCAGTATTTCCCTTTGGCCTTTGCCTCCTGCTTTCTTCACCCTCCCTTCCCTGTTTTACCTTTTGTTTTTCTAAGTGCTACTTATTTATATTTTCACTGACATACTGTTACACTTTTAGCTTCTCTCATTCCTGTTTTCCTGATCCCTTAACTATTTCCTTTTTCACAGACAGCCTCTTTTCTACCTTGTATTATATCATTGTTTTCTCCATTTGGCCTTTTTTCCCCTGCTTTCTTCTCCCTCCCTTATCTGCTTTACCTTTTGTCTTTCTAATTTCTGCTTATTTACATTTTCACTGACATCCTGCCACACTTTTAGGTTCTCTCATTCTTTGGAGTCTTAGACCAGTAGAGACTCCCTATGCCTGAAGAAGGGTGACTGCACCCGAAAGCTTGTCTAGGACTTTTTTCCAAGTACTCAGTAGGTCTAATAAAAGATATCACATCTACTCAAAGAACCTTGCCTGCTAATATTTTATTGATATCTTTCTAATTTTAAAGCAACTTGGAAGTCTACCAGTGCTTCAATCATTATAATAAAATGTATAGGTATGGTTTAAGTCTGATTAGAAAGTGGTTTAAATCTGTAACAGAACAGACATTCAGTGTATGTAAACCAGTTTGAAAATGGCCGAAACTGGTTTGAGATAAACCTGGTTGACTGTAGTATCAAACGTAACTGATTTGACTGAAGCCGGTTTATGCAGTGTCTGTCCCAGACCCCTTGCTGGTTTAAGATAAATCAGAGACCCACGGCATCCCGGTATGCTGTCTGGGATGGGCTCTACTCTGCCCCCCCCCCCCCCCCCACTGGCAAACCCTGCAGACCACAGCTAGGTTTTGCCAGCTCCACCCGAACCTCCACAGCTTTCCTGCAGCCAGACAGAGATGGAGTTAATTCTTCCCTCTGTCCAGTTTGCCTACAGCCAGGGAGGTAATTAATTTCACAGCAAGTCCCAGAGCTGTATTTTAGCATAGGTGAAGATTTTTGGGAGTTCCCTGTTGTATGTTTTGCAAATTGCTGTATTCAATACATGCTTGCTTCAGAGAGAGGACTTTTCTCCCATCCCCACTCTTCAATCTGGCAGCAGCTCCCTCCCCCATCAGACTGGTGGCTAGCATCCTGTGTGTCATCCTAGCCCAAACTGGGGCCTGGCCATGCCCCCTCCGCTCCAGCAGGGAGGGGTGAGAGCCCTGGAAGGCACCTCTCTTTCCTCGCCTTTGGCAGTGGCTGGCAGGCATGCTGTAGTGCCCTCTGGCTTCTGGCTTGAGCCACTGCAGGCACGTGCCTGCGTTTCCTGATTTGACAGAGAATGTCTGTCCAGGTATTAATCAATTTAAGATCTGCAGCTTAGACTAACCTGCAAAGATTTAATTACTTTAAGCTCAAGCTTTTTTAATGTCTGCCTCTAGCCTGGCTGAGCTTCATCTGGTTCCAAACAGCTAGATTTTTTTTTTGCTGGATAGTGGATACATTGTTGGTGAAAACCACACAGCCAGTTAGGGTAGGAGAAGTAGGATGTGTCAAATTTTGGAATTCAGTTTCCTCTGACTCAGTCTTTTGAGGTTAATAAGCACTCATGCTGATTTTTGTGGAAGAGTTTTCTAATGCTTTATACTCTGCTATTTGTTGACCACAGGAAACCATTGCCTGGAAATAATAGAAGAAAGAATTTGATTCTGGTTAATTGTAAAGTTACAATGTAGCAAAAAGTTACAGTACATGGTCACACTGATTATATTTTCATATTTTAACAGCTATTTTTTCATTATTGTTTTGTTTATGAAAGAATGACATAAAACAGTCCAGGATTCCTTTTCATTACTGTGGTCTTCTTTTGACAAATAGGACAAGTCTAGAGACTTAGGCTAGAGACAGACATTACACATAAACCAGTTTAAGTGATCAGAAACTGGTTTAAACCTGTAACAGAACAGATATTCAGTGCATATAAACCAGTTTGAAAATCGCTGAAACCTGTTTGAGATAAACCTGGTTGAATGTAGTATCCGACCTAACTGATTTGGCCCAAACTGGTGTATGCAATGTATGTCCCAGACTCCTTGCTGGTTTAAAATAAGCCAGAGACCTCCAGCATCCTAACATGTTCTCTGGGCTGGGCAAGGCTCTCTGCTCCCTCCCAGCCCAAGCAGGGACAGGGAGTGTAGCCACGGGGTGGGCAGACCTGGCTGCCAGTGGGGGAAAAGGGGAGACTAACCCTCTTCTTTACCGCCCTCTGCCTCAGGCTATGGTGCCCCACTGCTGCAGCAGGAGGCGGGGTGGGGGGCCTGGCAGACCTAGCTTGGGTCACTGCCAGTGGGATAGAGAGGGGGAATTAAACTTCTCCCTTCCTAGTGAAGCTGGGACTAGCCACGCCTCCCCTTCCCCACCCCCACCCCATATTCCCTGCAGCCAAGGGCGGCTCCTGGCCTGAGGAACTGCAAGCATGTACCCACATGTCTGCTTTCTTACAAACCGGTTCAACCTAGGCAGATTAGACTAACCTGCAAAGGTTGAATCAATTCAGGTTCCAGCTTTTTGAATATCTGTCCCTAGACTTACAGTTTGCACACTCACAAAATGTATCCATAGAAAGAGGTAAGCACAGCACATTAATGCAGTGTATAGGTAATTAACCATTTAAACATGGTTGAAAACTGGGGGCAATTTCCAAGCCAACAGCAGCTCTCAGTTCTCTGAAATTTAAGTAATTGGGACAGATTCACAGAAGTTTAGGGCTGGAAGGGACCTGCTGAGTCTAACCCACTGCAAATGCAACTGCCTTGGCCTCTCTTTATATGTGCTCATCTTAACCATTTCTGTAATTGATCCTGTGATCAATTCTTCTTCTTCTTATGCCGCAGGGGATTTGTAAGTATAGTTATCCCGGTAATTTTATGGCGATCTATTTCATTTAGGGTCAGACACCACATGATAAAATTGACCAGCATGATAATGTTTTCTAAAGACAGACTTTAAGTGAATGCAAGTGTTTGCATTCTGGGTGCAAATGAAGAGTAGTAGATTATGAAGTGTAAGCCTTTAAAGAAAAGAGAAAGATTTTTTTTTAATTATGTAAGCGACAGCTAAGTCTGCTGTATTATTTTTATAAACCACTAAGAAATAGCAGCTGACTGTCATGTTGAAGTTTCAGTTTGAGATTTGGCTGGCTGTTCTGTTTGGGATGGTGGGAGAATGACTGTTTTATACAGTGAGCTCAAGTTAGTTTACTAAGGGCTTTGGAATGGTCATTTGAACTGAGCAAAATATTCTGCCCCTGAAGCTCTTATCCTAATAACAGTCTGCTAACATATCCTGGTTTCTGAAACATGGAAAGCACACAACTAAAGTGAATGCTGCAATAAAATGTATTATTTACCTTTTTGGGAGTCAAAATAGCCATTAGGTACAGTGTGACCATATTACTTCAAATTTTTTTCTTATGCCTGTTCCTTATTTAGATATGGATTCACTGTTGGAGTCTGCTTTCCCTGGGTCCTGCTTGTTGGTGGTGATTTGTATTAAAAATCTCTTTTCCCCTATCTCCTCCAAAACTGTACATGGAAGGGCACAGATGTGATAATGGGTTTTGTCAGTCTGGTGAGCTCTTCACCCTGGAATCGCTCTTGTATCGCAAGCTATAACTGGCATTGAGTCCAGAATGCTTTTAAAATGTTTTTTCCTCCACTCGTGTGTGGGCAGTTGTTTTGATCTAATTCTGATCTCACAGCTTT
This sequence comes from Alligator mississippiensis, assembly GCF_030867095.1. NCBI lineage: Eukaryota > Metazoa > Chordata > Crocodylia > Alligatoridae > Alligator > Alligator mississippiensis. Next base: position 86,694,334 of record NC_081828.1, on the reverse strand, counting down.
TTAGCTGCACCCACATAAACCTTCAGGTGATGTTTTAGGGTGGCTTATTTGATGCACAACACAGCTGGCTTAAGAGGAGCTTTAAAGGAGTTATTCAGTGTCAAGCCAGTTTTCATAGTGCAAAATATTTTATGTTCAAAATGTAAGCTTCTTAGAGAATGCATTTTATACAGCAATAAGCACCTTCAAGTTTATGCATTGCTTCACTTCCAATTTATCATTGTTATATCGGTTTAGGTTGTAGCCGTGTTGGTCTAAGGATTGTTATATCACCACTTATTGCTTCCCCATTGTCTTCCTGATGTAGTTAAAAGTGCTTGATTTCCACAATCCTAATTATATGACAAATGACTGCTCTATAAGAATAGCATTGCTGCACAGAGAGCCCAAGCATTTCCAAACTGTAGCCTAGGGCTCAACCTGACATTCAGTTTTGAGTTGTGGCCCTCAAAAATTATAGTTTCCAGGAAGAAATGCTTCATCTTGATCTAAGTCTCCAGCTAATCAGAAGAAAATTAGAGTGAACTGCATCATGGAACTTTGTGACCTCTGACCTCTCTTATTCAGTTAATGTTGATTTATAATCTATGCCAGTTCACGTGTGGTAGGGACTTAACTCCTGGGTAGTTACTAATATGGCTCTTTTTTGGGTTAAGTTGGTTTTGTTCTTGAGTTATACTTCCCCAGATTCGTAAAGGATCTTAAAGGAGCTTTTGTTCCAAGGGCATCTGAAGTAATGGGCAGCTAGTAATATGAAAGTCATCTGCTTAAATCACTGCAGAAGTTTAGACAAGATTTATCATAAAATACATATTTGTATGAAAATCAGTTATGGCAGCACAAAAGAGAAGGTTCTCAATTGCTCATTGGTGATTAATGGAGAGAGGTACTAAACTGGTAACGTTTTTAGTGCTACAAATAACTGAACATAAGTTATTTTTGAACTGCATAACTGTTTTAACAGGCAAATTTGTATTGAGCTCAGTAAAAAAAACAAACCAAAAAACAAAACTAAAGGAAACAATTAGAATTAGTCTTGTTTTCCTTTTTTTTTTGACTTGCAGCTTATCTTCAAAACTAGTAGAGGCTCAGGAGCCATTGGTGAGCCAGGGGCAATAGACTGTCAGTTTTTCTCTGTTCTATTTTGCAGCACAAATAAAAACAAAACAGAAATATGTTGTTGTTGTTTTTTTTAAATGAAAGAGATTACTTAAGGTTTCATGCCTTTTACTAAAGTATTGTTTTCATTTGAATATTCAAATGCCAGAAAATTACTATAGTTTAATAATAGCTAAAATTCAATTAGAAAATATACAGACATCATGTTCCTTTCATTCTTTTCTTCCTTTTGTAGTCTTCATAGAACATCTGTACTTTAACTCTACATGGATTTTTTTTCTTTATTAGCTGTATTGCCGAAGTCCAAGACCATCAAATGAGGATTTTCACCAAGAAGCATAGAGCTCATTAATACCTTGTCCCATATTTTTTCTGTAAACTTTTTGTTGACATTTACATTTGGCCAAGATCTGTCTTCCACAGTATAATTCCAGGTTACACTTGATTTTGAAGTATTAAAGTCCTTTTATCACATTCATCTCTGCTATGTTTGAGCACCTGAGTAATAACCCTGCTAGTAACATAATAGTATTGCTTTGTATAGTAATGCACACCAACATGCAAAATCAGAGGTGCGGAGGAGAACATGAGAACTGAAGAATGAGTGGTGGATTCAGAAATCAAAAGAAATCCAACATTTTGCTGATATTCGTGACCTTGTGTCTTCTTCAGTGCTACCCAAGCTATCTACAGCCTTGGCACTCAAGGCCTTAATCCTTTAAGATCAAAGGATGGAACAGCACTCTTGAAAGACAGCAAATCCATCAATGCTTACTGGAAAGAACATTTCCAAGACCTTCTGAATCGTGACTCAACTGTCAATGAAAATAAGATCAACAAGTGTCTGCAAAAAACAATCAGAGAAGACCTTGGTTTGCTGCCTACCCTGGCAGAGGTTGGGAGTGCCATCGGGAAAATGAAGAATAACAAGAAAGCCGGTGTTGATCGAATAGCTGCAGAGATTTTCAAAGGAGAAGGAGAACAATTTACATGTCAGATTCATGTTCTCAGCCTTAAAATCTGGAACAAGGAAGAAATCCCAGCCAACCTAAGGGATGCCTTGATTGTTACCATCTTCAAGAAGGGGGACAGAGCTGATTGCGGAAACTACCGAGGCATCCTTGTTGGCCACTGCTGAGAAAGTCATCGCCCGTATCCTCGCTAACTGTCTTCTCCCACTTGTGGAAGAAATTCTTCCAGAATCGCAAAACGGCTTCAAACTGTCTCGAGGACCTGCGGACATGATCTTTACAGCACATCAGATCCAGACGTGTCATGAGCAAAATCGACCTATTTGGCCTTCATCAACCTCTCTAAAGCCTTCAAGTCTGTAAACTGCGAAGCTCTATGGAAAATCCTGTCCAAAATTGGCTGCCCAAACATGTTCTTCAGTGTTCTGAGACTTCTCCACAACATGTCAGCAAGGGTTCTCAGCAACAGGAATCCAGTAGAACCATTTGAGGTGAAACTGGACTGAAGCAAGGTTGCATCATTGCTCCAATTTTGTTTTCCATCTTCATCTCCACCATAATGCACCTCATCGACAGAAAGCTCCCAGCTGGAATTGAAATTGTGTATAGAATGGATGGAAGATTTTTCAACTTCAACAAACTCAAGTCCAAAACAAAGACCATAACAACATCCATAATGGAGCTCAGGTATGCGGATGACAATGCTGTTGTTGCTCAATCTGAAATGGACCTCCAAACCATACTTAATGTGTTCTCGGAAGTCTACAAGAGTATTGGCCTAACTCTAAACATCAGGAAAACTCAAGTCCTTTACCAACCTGCTCCAAATGTAGAAGCAAACCCTGCCTTCGTTCAAATCAATGGAGAATTGCTGGAGAGTGTGGATTACTTTGCCTATCTTGGAAACCATCTTTCTTCAAAGGCAGACCTCCATGAACAATGCATGCCCCTGGTGGTTGGGGGGGCATGGCAGTGGCGGGAGTGCGGCGGCAGTAAGTGGGGGAAGTCCTGTAGATGCTACTGGTGCTGTCAGCAGTGTGTGTGTGGAGGGAGGGGGGGGAGTACTGACCAGGGGTCGGTGACCACCCACAGACTCCACCGGCAGTGTCGGTGATGGTCAGCAGGGATTGCAGACTGCCTGCAGACACCCCCTATGCGTTGTCCCTGCAGACATTGACATGGAAATACAACACCGCTTCAATTATGCAAGCGCAGCCGTTGGACATTCAAGTAAGAGAGAGTCTTCTTAAATCATGACATCCTTGCTGGAACAAAGCTCTTGGTTTATCGAGCCATTGTCATTCCAACTCTTCTGTATGGCTTGGAAACTTGAACCACATACAGAAGACATCTGAAGAGCTTGGAAAAGTACCACCAATGGTGGCTTCACAAAAGTCTTCAGATTAGCTGGGAAGATCGACACACAAACATCAGAATCTTGGCCAAAGCAAATTCAAACAGCATTGAGGCCATGGTCATCCAAAACCAACTTCATTGGACAGGTCATGTTGTTCACATGTCTGACTCCTGCCTTCCAAAGAGAATCTTTTTCTCACAGCTGAAAGAAGGTCAGCAAAGTAGCGGAGGGCAAAGAAAGTGCTTCAAAGACACCTTGAAGGCAAACATGAAGAGGTGTAACATCGACATCAACATTTGGGGGAGATCCTTTCTCAGGACCAACCAAAATGGAAGGCTCTTTGGGAGGGACCTCAACACTTCGAAACAGCTTGCCGACAGGCAGAAGAGGAAAAGAGGAACATGCAAAAAGAACATCCGGACATCCAACATAACAACACAGTGCCCATCCCTCCTGGAAACACCTGTCCGCACTGCGACAAGACATGGATTTAGAATTGGGCTATGGAGCCATCTGCAGACTCACTACTAAGATCCTTGGAAGATAATCTTACTTGTTTGCGAGTGATCGCCCATCATCACTGTTGCTTTAAGGAAACTAAGCTGAGGTGACAGGTCAGCCTTATAGGTTACTCTACGTTTCTCTCTGCTCTAATATAGACTAAATTGCTTGTAAGTCCATCAAATAGACTGGAGCCCAAAGTCATTGGTGCCATTCCCATTACAAAAGGAAGTGCTTATTAGGCAGAGGAAAAGTAAAGCACCTGGGGGAAGGGTGTAGTCAGGATAAAGGGTCTGTGACTTCCAGGATTCTTGATTGCTTTTAATTTTTCTCAAGTCCCTTGACCATCAAAGGACAGCTTATATTTAAGATTTTTATCTTGGATTTTTGGAGTTGTTTCAGGCGCAATCCTTTGTGTCTTAAATGCTTTTTTTTTTCTTTTTTTTTTTGAATGTGTGCAGTAACTAAACAAAATCTAAATCTTCTAGGCCAATCTGTATTTTCTTGTCTTTCAAGGATACTGGCTATTCTGCTATTACCGGTATTCTTGTGCAGTACATCATTGGACTGGCATCTAACACATTAATCCTTGCCCTATTATACGTTTATGGTGATTTATTACTTATAAGTTTCAGCTTAAATGGACTATGATTGTTGCCTGCAGGGTGTAGTGGAAAGGTCTCCTTTTTAAGATTTTCTGAAGTGGTAGAATGTGAATATAGGGACTTGAAAGGACACCAACCAAATCCTCCAAAATGTTCAAGAATAGTGAGTACACAAAGTCAGGGAATGGTATATATGTGCTTTTGCAGAAAAGGACCTGCGGTTATAGTGGACAATAAGCTGAATATGAGTCAACAGTGTGCCCTTGTTGCCAAGAAGGATAATAGTATATACTGGGCTGCATTAGTAGGAGTGTTGCCGGTAGGCCGAGGGAAGCGTTTCTTCCCCTCTATTTGGCACTGGTGAGGCCATATGTGGACTACTGTGTCCAGTTTTGGAACCCCCACTAAAGAAAGGATGTGGACAAGTTAGAGAGAGTCCAGCAGAGGAAAACAAAAATGGTTAGGGGGCCGGGGCACGTGACTTTTGAAGAGAGGCTGAGCAAACTGGATTTATTTAGTCTGCAGAAGGGAAGACTGAAGGGATTTAATAGCAGGCCTTAACTACCTGAAGGGTGGTTCCAAACAGGATGGAGTGAGACTGTTCTCAGTGGTGACAGATGACAGAACAAGGAGCAGTGGTCTCAAGTTGCAGCAATGGGAGCTTAGGTCAGATATTAGGAAAATTTTTCTTACTAGGAGGGTGGTGAAGCACTGGAATTAGGTTACTCAGAGAGGGGGTGGAACTTCTATCCTTGGAGGTTTTAAAGACCCAGCTCAACAAAGTCCTGGCTGGAATGATCAAGTTGGGGATAGTCCTGCTTTAATCAGGGGGTTGGACTAGATGTCCTCCTGATGTCCTTTCCAACCCCAATTTTCTATGAGTCTGTGATTTTACGTAGATTTGTGTATCTTCTGTGCTATCTGAAATAAAGAACAATTACCTTAGAAAGTATTATTCCTTCAATTATTGCATGCCCCTGAAGGGATAAATTAGAAACCTAAGCACATTTTTACACGTACTCTGGGAGATGCAGAGGGGTGCTATAATTAGCTAGTGCTTTTAATTAAAAGTGCCCGAGTGTCATGAGCATCTGCATCCCCCCACTCTGAAAACTGGTGGTGGGGTGCTTTGAACTATAGCTCATCCGACTAACTTTAGTTTAACGCGCCTCGCCCCCATTTTTTGGCATGGGGACGCTAATACATGTGATGCCAGAGTCTGCTGAAGCATGTTCATTTCCAGTTAATTGAGTCTGCTCTGATATGCTGGATTCCCAGCATGTCAGAGCCAGGCCCCTTCACCTGTATAGGAGCCTGAAGTGCCTGTAGGAATGGAACATGGAAACAAACAGTGCACTTAAGATACTGGGTTTGAGGTTCAGGTTAACTGGACCACAGGGTCCCAGTTCCAGAAGCAGCAAAGGACAGGGAGTCTGTAACCAGAAAACATCCAGAGTGAGTGAAACCAGAGCCATTCTAGAGCCTTCCCAAGCCAAGGGAATTGCAGAAAGTGCACACAGCCTGTATGTGGGTACAAACATGTTGATCTGCTGAGAAGAGGAATAATAAGCTCCTTCAGTGCCCTGGGCAGAGGTGGAGGGTGGTTGTGGAAGAACAGGGATATTATGCCGACCATGAGAAAGTGGGAGGCAGAGTCTTACCTGTCACAGTCTTACCAGGCTCTCTGTACTCTGATGATAGCTGCTACCTCTGCAGCCTGCAAACAGGGTCCCTCGATACTGGCTGCAGCAGCAGCCCCACAGTATCAGCTTCTAAGAGGCCACCGGTCTGGTATTCCTTCTAAACTGGCATTGTGACTGGTGCCCTGCTTATCTACCATTAGATATAAACTGCTGATGAGCAGGGATCCTGGTTTTCTCTGATAAAAAAACAAAACAAAACAAACTCCAATTTTCAGATAAAAAAGTAACCCAAAATCCACATTTTTCCGTGATTAGAATGAAACACCACTATATATATATATATAGCTGTATAGCTATATGTTAGTGGCATTTCATTTTAATCATAGAAAAATGTGGATTTAGGGTTACTTTTTTTAATCCAAAAATTGGGAATTTTTTTATTAGCGAAAACCAGGATCCCTGCTGATCAGTGCGTGGCAGGGAGAACTTGACCAAAGCCATGGCAATAACTTTCTCTTCTCTGTCCTGTTTAGCTGCTGTATGAACTAGAATACTAGTTCTATATTTTTGTCAATAGGTTGGGCTTGCAATTTGTATTTATATTTTAACAGAAGGAAAATTTTGTCTAGGAAAAGGATGTATCTGTATTTTTATATAACAACTGAGCTAGAGGTGTTCACACTGAACTACTGAAGTTAGCTTAAAATCTTGTAGCAGAAAAAAAAGCTGTAATTAGTTAAAAGTATGAAGGTGAATCATCAAGTGCTTTTGAGTGCTAGAGGTGGTACACAAGTTCTTAAAGGAAGAAAGCAGAGCAAATTTTTGCTTTTTGATATTTTTTGCATGTCTGAAACATTTCACACAGCTCTTCAATTTCATCAGAAACTATTCAATGTAAGTAAAACTTTTAAATCTATGTAAATTATTAAGGATTCATGATTTTAAATTAGACTCAGGCATCTGTCACTGTTTTGATAATCAGGCTCAGGTTACCAAATTACTTAAGTGCTTTTGGTAGTATTGGAGTGATGCTGTAGCTGTGACGCTCCAGGAAATATGGGAGAGGCAAGGATTTTTGTGAACGATACCTTGTATTGGACCCACTGTGTGGTTGGGATAGATTTGGACAAGCTTTCAAATGCAAAGCTTTCTTTAAGTGTTCTTGAAAATTTTAAACAAAGTCTACACTAGCATTATAATATCATATAATGTCATTACAGTATTGGCATCTGGTAGTTCCTGGCATTTGCAAATCAACTGTCAAAGTTTGGTCTTTGATAAGTAATAGGAACAAGTGTCAGTTTTCCAGAAGTTTCATCCGTAGTATAAGAGAGGTTATCTTACAGTGTAGGGACATCTAATGCTTTTCTGTTTGTTTTTTTAAATATTAGGTCACTGAAGCATTCAAGTGGAGCCACGCTTGACCTGAGTTGTAGGGAATATACACTCTAGGCCTGGGACAAAGTGGGAAGAAAAAATGACAAACTTTAATTCTGAAGCTTCCCATCCTCCTCAAGTTGTTGGTTGTTGTCTCATATTTTTTTCCATTTTGCTACCGCTGAAAAATCAATTTTGTTAGTTTCATTATGGAAGGTGGAAGGGAGGGTTTTTTTTTTCCTCCAGAACGTAGAAAATCCCTTAAAGGAGATGGAAAAACCTAAGAAAATATATCGTGGCACATATTCACGTTTTATTGATACCGTCTCTTTTATTTTGGCACCCTTAGAATGCAGGAGTATGTTTAAAATGCATTCCAGCATGCATTTTTATTTTGTGGATTTTATTGATAGATTTTTTGGTTTATTACATTTCAGTGATGGTCACAGGTCAGAATCCTTAGAAGAGCTAGCATATCACACCACACGTGTTTTTCCAGACTTGTTTTCATGGAATGTGTTCATGCTGCTTTGTTCTGTGAGCTGTGGAGAGGACAAAAATAGTGTGTAATTGAGAGCTCAAAGGAGCAGGTCAGACCTAGAGAGGTCATTGGTTGCTCTCATTAATGTTTTGTGGTTGGGCAGTTTCCAGTAGCACAGGCAGCTTGTTTATCAATGAGTCCATTTCCTGCACTTATATGGCATCCTGCAACTGTCTACAAACTCATTTTGAAACTCATAAAGATACCGTGACTTAAGAGAAGGCCATTGTAGACAAGTAGACCTGAGAACTGAATGGATACAGGTCTCTGAGTCTAGCTGTGATGAGAGCAATTTCCATTCTTAGCAGTAGTATGGAGCTGCCTGAATATTGAGAAATGCCAGATTACATACTAGCACTGTTTTTGATGCATTGTTGTTGTATTGATTCTTTTTGAGACTGTAATTAACACTGAGTCAGATGATTTCAGATCTGGTCACCTACAACATGCCAAAGAGTATCTGCAAATGAAGCACAGCCTAGTGACTTGTATGAAGAAGTCTGTTTTATGTTTTAAAATAGTTTCTTATGAAACAGATAAAGCACTGTGAGCTAGCTATTGTTCTTCATGTAATGATAATTTCAGTTACTGTATTATAGCCAGTACAAAAAATAGCTGAGTTGTATCATTGGGCAGCCAGAAAAAGGCACATGATAGCCACAAAAATGTGTAAGTAGAAACCCATGTTTGAGCTTGATCAGTGTTAGCAGAAGTTCAGACATGGAAACCACACCCACAATCACTCAGATCAGCAGAAATGAAAGGGCAAAATACAGTATACATCTTGCTGCTCTAGTCAAGTTCAGGATCAACTGTAGTGCTCTGGTGTCACTCAGCTCTTCAGAGAGGCAAAACAGCCCTGTGATTGCATAATTCCTATGGTGCAGTTAATTCCACATTAATGTTAACATGAAAAAACCCCAAAATTATTGTGGAAAAAATGATTTTCATTCTGGAAAAGTCACTTTGAAATATTATGTTATTAACCTGAAATAGGGGTCAGCAACTTATGGGCCACAGGCTGGCTCCAGGATGATGCAAGACAGCAGGACACTTAGTGGCAAGGGGACTCTGTTGCATACAGTAGTGGGAGGAAGTAGCAGTAATCAGTGACAGCAGCAGTCTGTTCACAAGTGGTGACTTGTCTTTGGGCCAACCTGCATTAATGCAGCCCACCATTGCTAAAATGTTGCCAACCCCTACTCTGAAACATGTGGAATTTGCAGACCAAATTTTTTCCAAATATAATTTACAGATGTGCATGTGTACATGTACCATTTGTATTACTGGAGAACAATAAAGGTGTTTAACATGCTTAAATGGTTAAATTTAGAAAGCATTTTTTATTCTAAGTAGCAAAACCAAAGACATCTATAGTCATACAGTTTTCCATTGGATCAAAAAGGAAAATAACAGGAAAAATCTGATACATAAATATTTGTTAGTTTCAAAGCCTGTGAAATTTTAACCCTGATTTCAGTTCCCTGTCAAAAGCAGACTTGGAGCCAAATCTGCATGAAGTGATTTGAAAGTTTAGAGTTAGAGTTTTGAGAAACAGTTGCAAGTAAACCCTGATTAACCAACTGTGTCTTGGAACACTTAATCTGTTCTAAATACAGGAAATTTCTCTCTCTATAGAGTTCCAATTCATAAGACATACCAGAATTATAGAAACTACAATTTATGTAAATGAAGTTGGGATAATGAAGTTGGGATTGACCTGCAGTTATGTAAGGTTTCAAGTAAACCACTGGAGTAAACAACAGGTTTCTATTTAGTTAAAGGGCTTGCTTGTGAATAAATTACTTGTAATAGTTTATGGAATTAAATCCAACTACTTAAATCATTAATCCTTAGATATCATAATGTTGATAAGTCATGGAAATTAAATAGCTCCAAAACTGGGTATTTTTTTACTGCGTATGACTACCATTAACATAGACTGGCTATTGAAATAGTTTTTCAACTAATAATGTTTATATACAGTCATTAAAGGGAAAACAAAATTATACTTGGGGAATTTTTGCCTTAGGTGTTGAAATCCTCTCCTTGGGCTGCAACCAGTGAAATAACATCCTTGTTTCCTAGAGAAATGTGGTAGTTGCACAATGGGAATAATGGTTACATTTAAATCTATGGATTCAATAGTCATATGGGGGTTTTTTTCTCCTTCCAAACTTTAGGCATTTGATCTTGTACTTTAATGCCCTGAGGAAACCTTTAAGAAATTGGCATCCTAAATGCACTGCATTTTAAACAACACTTAAACTGCTGTATTCTATTTGGTGCCTAATTATGGATGAATTCAGCATTTTACCAAAGCTGTTAGCACAGCAGTTTTTACTAGTATTTTGCTGGATTTATAAGATGATCTCTTTGACTCTATTTCATGCTCTGTATCTGTGCCATGATATTTTTGTTTTGTTGGCAGCTGTGTTTTGTAGTTTTAAATGGGAGTGGGAAAAGTCTAATTCCTGTAGGGAGTTATACAATGGAGCATTATTGGTTTCATATCCTAAATATGCTGCTCCAGAACCCTTCAGTGTCACTGGCCACTACAGCAGCAGCAATGGTAGTGTACAGATAGTGGATATCTGACTTTGTATATATCAGAAATAGCATCTATCATTCTGTTTCGAATCAGGATATGTCTGCGGTGACAGCGACAGGATTTTTCTAGGTAAGAACCTGCAGACCTTTTGATGTTGTTAGAATACACAGAGTAAGGAAAAGTTAGAAGCTATATCAAGAAGCTACCTGGCACCATAAGAACAGGGAATCTGGGATTACTGTAATTATATGGTACATTTGGGGTCTTGTTTGGATATTGTAAGATGTCTGATTCAGGGAGGTCACAAGGACTGTTTCTATATTAAGCAGAAGTATAGCTTACTGTATTTCCATAGCTGTTTTGCGATCTAAGGAAGAGTGAAATAAATATGCTGAACAGCCAAGTCATGTAAAACAATCAGCATTTCTTTCAAATTCATAGATCCATCATATCTAGAGAGGTGAAATTAAATACGTAGGCTTAAATAGTGTCCCCTTTAAACTAATAAAAACTTTGCTAGGTTCTGATACCTTGTACTTTAGCTGTTCCTTTATGCTTGATTTAAAGGACTGGAAAAATTGAGAAATGCATTCTGCAATTAATAGTGCTTTGAGCTATTGAGCTTCTGATTTTGAGATGACAGTATAAACAATAATGGCCGCTGACAGATGTGACCCCCCCGCTCCACCAAAAGACGCTTTACTTCAAGCTTGACGGGCCTCTGCACCAAGCAGAGTACATATCCAGAATAGGTATTGCATTAGTTGCACGTGCCTCACCCAGTGTCTGTATAGATTGGGCACTTCAGCAGGGCTTTTTGGTGCTTTTATCCAATAGCTGATTGAATTAGTTTTAGATACAACCACCAAAAAACCCTGCTGAAGCGCCCAATCTATACAGACGCTGCAGAGCCGGGTTGAATTAACATGCTGCGTCTTCCGGTAAAACATTTGGGAGGGAGAGGGGTCGGTTTTTTTCTTGTCTGTCAGTGCCCAATGTTCCTTTCCCTTGGAGCCCTTATGAAAAGCTGTCATCCTAATGGCACAATTCATGCAGTCAATACATTTGAACACACTGGGCTGAGGAGAAGGGGAACAAATGCTAGTCATTTATCACCAAGAGAATCAATATGTACTAATATTGTGTCCATTAATATGTTTTAAAGGTTGGGAATGAAGAATGTTCCATTACCACTCATTTACTCTGTCTGCACACCTCTCCTTTTCTTGTGACTCCAAGCATTCATTTTAGTACATTGGTTGGCTGGAATCATTTCCAGGTCAGGGTTAACAATAGAATGTAAAATTCTTTGCCCCTCATATATTCTAAACAATAACTGGGGGGGAGGAATCCATCTTATGCCTCTAGCGACAGCTTGATGGGTAAGACTGAGCCAGTTTAAAAGCTGTAGTCTTTTTTGGCTGTGGGTATAATAGAATGTCAGCTCTCAGTAATATTTTCGTCCCAGGACTCCATCCTGCTAGAACTCTGTTTGAGGAAAGAGGGAATCACTGCTTTCCAATGGGCCAATTGATAGGCCAGTTACTTTATCAACATGGAGCTTAATATTAAATAAGATGTACTTTTCCATTTCTGGACCCCCTCCAAGTTGGGTATCTTGATGTTTTTAGTAATTCAGCTGCTTCATGTTATGCAGATGATTTGCATATACTAGCTTTAGCTAGGATGAGGGTCTAGATACAGTAGATCTGTGCAGGTACTTATGAAGAACAGTCACTTTGTCTCATGCAGGCATACCTGTGACAGCTTTAAATTAGTTGAGTTGTTAAAACAGAGCTGCAATGGTGGCTGGAGAAGCCATGCATGTATTTGGTGAGTAGCCCACTGTGAGCTCTGTGTCGTTGCAAGCACTACCTCAGTTAGCTCGTTTAAAGCTACCTGGGGATGGCAATATGAACTTCTGTATAGGGATACCCTGTGTTGTATTAGAGTGTTTTCCATATTTTATTTCTTCTTTATATTATAGTATACACCAATATGTTAATATGTACTGCAATCTGATGTCCACAGATCTGTCAACAGAGCATTGGGACCAGCATCCATCATGTAGCCTGCAATAGTGTTAGGCCGCAGCCTTGAACCTGTGGCCTTAGCCTTACGAGCACAGGTGCTCATCCCAGCCTCCCTCCCTTTAGCTGTTTGCCCAGGCTAGTCAAAGTTGTCCTGAAGCCTCCAGCAGGGCCTAGCTTCTGCTCACTCATTAGCACTGGAGTGGTTGGCCAGGGTTGGCTCACACTCTTTCCCTTCATATACACCCCAGACGCAGAAGAGGAAGTATTTGGACAACAGGGCTCATTCTGATCTCAGACTGCCTTGCTTTTCCCGCTGGTTTGTGTTGCACATCTGCTTTCAGCTTGATCACCTGGTTTGCTCCCTGACAATGTGGTCTGTCATCCTCTGGCTTCCTGACTTGGGTTGTTCCTAGTTCTCCTGGCTTCCTGATTGGGCCTGTACCTGGATTCCTTGACCCAGGTTGGCACCTTGTTCTCTGAGAGACCCCTCTGACCTGGCTGCCCATGACCTAGCCTGGCAAGTAAGCTGAAATCAGGGACTGGGATACTCTTTTGGTATAGGTCCATTATTATCATGAGTGGTATGGTCTACAGCAAAGATCCTTACCCCTGTTGTTGGTGTTCAGATACCTACATGCTGCACACTATAAAAGAACTTGGATACCAGAACTGAGATTAAGATGTTCTGAGAAGGACGGGGCCTCAAATCCCTTGAATAATTGAAACAGTCAGCTGAAGTTTTCACTCATGGCCTGAACATATAACCTAATATTTCTAATATTAAGCCTACCAACTACATATGATGTTAATATAAATTCTTCAGCATAAAAGAGAAATTAAAAAAAAAAAATCCTCTTGGAATTTAATGAAATAAGTGTTTTATAAAAAATGACTTTCCAGGAAACTGAGAAACACTGATTAACTACTTCAAGTTGGGGAAAATACCTATCAGAGAGTAAGTCCCATGCTCTCCAGAAACGGCATAGAAAGCTGATATGCTGTTTCAAAAGTATTTCCCAGTATGATATTACACTAAGAAGCTGACAGTGTGGGAAACTTGTCATTGGACAGCACAGTGCTGAAGAAGTAGTGAGAGGTGGTGGTCTTTGAATGAGCTGGCTTTTCAATCACATGGAACGTTTTAGACTGATGTGTGCCAGACCTGCCACTTGTACATAAATCCCATGGATTTAAATAAGAGTTCTACATCTGGAACGGTTGTGGAATCACTACTCCAATGCAATAATACAGGAGCTACCACTTCAGTCTGGTGCAGAAACCAAAATAATTTTCCACATCAGAAACGGTGTTTAAGAAGTCTATGTTCTTAGTTAATCTCATTGGGAGTTAAATGCCTCAGTGTTGTGAAAATCCTACTAAATATCTGTCTACATATTTGGGCATCTGAATGCTTTTGAACATCTGTCCATAAATATTTGATAGGAAAACCAGATAGCAAAATGTGCTGCTTGAATTTGAAAGCCCACCTTCTATGACTAGGAAAGGTAATGAAAAGACCTAGGATAATCATCTTCCCTTTGGTGTTTTAATTCCTTGCAACTCTGAGATGCTTCATATTGTAAATGCTTCACTCCTTTGTCTTTTGAAAAAATTCTGTTCCAAGTTTTAGGAAGTAGAGTTTTGAGGACTGGGGAAACATGACATTGTGTGGCTGTGGGCGGGTGGATTAGTCTGCTAAAGCACTTAACATATTTTCTTAGCTTCTGTGGAAGTGAGCTTGTTATTCATTCCTGATTGAACCTATAATATGAAAAAGGAGTTAACTTGAATAATGATTCACAGCGGTCCATTTTGACCTCAAATTCCCTTTATTTATTGCTGGTTGTTGGGATGATACCCACAATGTGGTAGTTCCCTGTCCATTTAGAACGTGAAAACAGTCCAGTCTCAGAAGTGCTCATAGTCTAAAGCAGCAGGCTGTAGAAGAAGGGTAGAGGAAAGGTATTAAACTATTCAGTCAAAGTCTATTATTCAGAATGCAATTTTGAGCATAACCCTGGATGATATTAGTGGCGCAGGAGGGGTACAATGAAGTTGTATTCTTAAACTAGAAATATGAAAAATCTCTTGAAGAATTTCTATCAAAATGGACTCAAGATGAAAAGTTAGTGTCAGGACTGGTTCAGGTTTGGCCTGTTTCTGGATAAAAACCAGCCACATAGTTCATATCCCTATTTTCCATTGTTTGGGAGCATTTAGATTGCTGTGGTTGTGGACATCCTATAGTTTCCATATATATGTTGTCAGAGAAGGACTTGTTTCATCAAGTTACTATTCTTAATTTGCCATATTGGAGTTGCATGGAAATCTTACTTTTTCAAAAATAATTTGAAATTCCAGGACCCAGAACACAGATGCTGGAAACACCTTGCCTTTTTTCCTCTTGTGCTTTAAACTTGCATTGATACCTGCTGAGTAATGAAGTAGTGGGTGGCTCAGTTTTGAATACTCTCTGCATGGGTGTCAAGAAAACTGCCATCCTTGAAGCTGCTTTCTTAACTGAAGTGAATTTGTAATGTGCTTTAATTAGGCTTGATTCAGTGAAATAACTGTGTGGTTCATTTTATATATGTAAGCAGCTCTACTGGGCTTAGATTGGAGTGCTCACATGCTTAAAACTAAATGCATCTTTTATAATTTGTTAGATCTGGACCCATGTTCTTTGCTCAAAGTTGCATAGATAAGCTAGGTAAGACCAGGAGTTAAACTCAGGTGTCTGAGTATTAAGCTAATTAAATCTCCACATCATGAAAATCTTGACTTTTTCCTGAAATGAGGATTTGAAAAAAGAACCTGACACCCTCTTGCTAAAAAGTGAACCTTATAGCTAGAGGGAGGACAGGGTGTGAGGGAAACTATTTTTGAGAGAGCTCAAAGCTTTGCCTCTTGAAATTTAAAAGAATTAAACAGAGACTGCAGAATTGGTTAGCAGGCACCTGGGAAAGTATCTCGCTTGCCATAGCCAAGTAAGTTGCTGCTGCTGCTATTATAGGCCTTTAATAAAACTGAAGTTTATCCATACCAATATACTTAGACGTGTTCCCTGCTGGATTCACAGCCTTACCTGTGGCATTTTTTTTTGTCTGAGAAAGCATGAGATAGATGGGTGATAGGAAAGCTTCAGTGTCTAAGTTTTCAGGTTTTTTATTTCCCCTCTGATGTCACTTAGAACCCACATCAATTCTAGATTGACAGACATTCAAAAAGCCTGAGCCTGAATTGATTCAATCTTTGCAGGTTAGTCTAACCTGGCTAGGCTCAATCAGTTTGCAACTGCACAGACATCTGAGAAATGCAGGCACATGCCTACAGTGGCTCAGGCTAAGAAGCTGCGGGCGCTACAGCAGCACTTCCTTCCCTTCCACAGCACTGAGCTGGGGGGAGGGGCGTGGCCAGGCCCCATAGGACACTCTGATTAGCCCAGCAGAGAATTAATAACAGTGTTTATCAGCCCTAACTTGGAGTTGATCATCCCATTAAGAAAACAATAGAGGGATATTACCAGCTACCTGTTGATTCTGCCTTTGTCCCGTCTGCCACAGCACAGACCGTAGCCAGCATGTGGTCTGCTAGCTAATACACAGACACCTCTCAGCAAGGCAGAGGGGAGAATGGAATTCCTGCTTAGCAGGGAGTGATGAGGGAGGCGGGGGGACCAGCTTGCAGTCTCTGCTAAGCTCTAGCAAGGGAACAGAGGAGAGGAGTGATCTCTGCTATGGAGCAGAGAGCCCCGCCCAGCCCAGAGAGCATGCTGAGATGCTCGGAGTGTCTGTTTTAACTTAAACCAGCACAGGGTCCAGGACAGATATTGCATAACCTGGTTTGACCCAAATCGGTTAAGTCTGATACTACATTCAACCAGGTGTATCTCAAACTGGGTTCAGCCATTTTGAAACTGGTTTACATGCACTGAACATCTGTTCTGTTACAGGTTTAAACCAGTTTCTGATCACTTAAACTGGTTTAAGTGTAATGTTTGTTCCTAGCTCAAGAGACATCTAGTTAAATTTAGCAGCAGGAATACAGTATTTTCTACCTTCTGTGTTACACGCAAACAGCTGTGGTTAGTGATCCCAATAATTTTTCTTATAAAAAGCTAATGGTAGGAGCAAATGTTTACGTTTAAAACTATAAGGTTGCCTCTCAGCTTGGTTTAATGGCTGTCCATTGCACTAGTGAACAGTGGAACTCCACATATTTATGTCAGTGTTCTGAATCTTAAGTATAACAAGATGAGGCTGAAATGAAGTAGAACTTTTTGGATCTTAAATGCAGCCTGGAGAAGTGGACAAGTTATTTCTAAGAGCTTTTGCTGGGGGAGGAAACCATTATTGTCTATTTTTCTTTGCAAATATCTCACTCTCATCAATGAAAAACAAGATACTATTCTGCATCTAAACATCACAAGGGGCACGTCCACACATGCAAACACGTGCGCTTGCAGCAGCTCAAATAGAAGTGGTGCAAATTTGAGCCGGGGCTTTTTGCCTCAGTGCACGTGCTTAGACATGCACTTTGTTGTGGAGCAAATTGTGCAACTTGGGGCAAAATAACCCTGCCTGGCTCCTCCCGGATCTTCAGCCAGGGGGAGCTAGAGCCCTGGGTCAGCACCTGTGCTGTCCCCAGCAGTATAAAAAGCTGCCCTGTTCTGGCCTCACCAGTATAAAAAACTGCCCTGGCAAGTAGCTCTGGGCTACTAGTTCTCAGGAGCTTCTGGGACCCAGTCAATTGGTACCTGGGGACACTACTCCTTGTGGCAACTGGACTGCTGAAGTAGCCCTGAGAGTTCCCTGCACCCTCTACCCACTGCAGCAGTCTGGCAGTGGGGGCTGCTGCCTGGCTGTGACCTGCTGTGCACCTGCCAGACTTGGATGGGGACTGCAGAGCCAGTAGAGGCATCTGCCCCTCTGGGGCAGCTGCCAGTAGACTGCAGTTGCAGGGTTGGCCTTTGTGTGGCACTACTGCCATGTGTGCCCCTGTCTGGCCATCTGGGCAGCTATCACCCGGAAGATGTTCCGGGTGTGGTGGCCTACTTTGAACTGTTAAAGCATATCCTCCTGGCTTCATTTGTCCAGGATGTCAGCCACAGCCAGATGGGTCCAAGGTGCCAGCTCTGAGCAGGCAGGGTCCTGCCACTGGCCTCCCTAGTAGGAATTCTGGTGTTCCCTATAGGGAAACTGAAAAATCCCTGATGAAAAAAAATTCCCAAAGTCACTATCTAAAATACCCACAAATCCATGTTTCTCCACAAGTAAAACAAAAGCCCACTATAAAGAGAGAGAGAGAGAGTGAGATAGAGACAGCGATCAGTTGGGCAATGTTTTATTGATATATCTTACAGTGTTAAAGCAAGTCTCTTATCATAATAATAAAGTGAACTCTAAATACAGGCTTCATGAATTCATGAATACATTTTTTGCTGCCCTTCCATAGGGTGATGGCCCCCACACAAGGGGTTGGTTCCCCACACAAAGGCTATGGCTCCCCAAGTACTCTGTCCAAGTTTGCAGATGACACAAAGCTCTGGGGAGAAGTGGACACGCCGGAGGGCAGGGAACAGCTGCAAGCAGACCTGGACAGGTTAGACAAGTGGGCAGAAAACAACAGAATGCAGTTCAACAAGGAGAAATGCAAAGTGCTGCACCTAGGGAGGAAAAGTGTCCAGCACACCTACAGCCTAGGGAATGACCTGCTGGGTGGCACGGAAGTGGAAAGGGATCTTGGAGTCCTAGTGGACTCCAAGATGAACATGAGTCGGCAGTGTGACGAAGCCATCAGAAAAGCCAATGGCACTTTATCGTGCATCAGCAGATGCATGACGAATAGGTCCAAGGAGGTGATACTTCCCTTCTATCGGGTGCTAGTCAGACCGCACTTGGAGTACTGCGTGCAATTCTGGGTGCCGCAATTCAAGAGGGATGCAGATAACCTGGAGAGGGTCCAGAGAAGGGCCACCCGTATGGTTAAGGGCCTGCAGACCAAGCCCTACGATGAGAGACTGGGGCACCTGGACCTTTTCAGCCTCCGCAAGAGAAGGTTGAGAGGCGACCTTGTGGCTGCCTATAAGTTCATCACGGGGACACAGAAGGGAATTGGTGAGGTTTTATTCACCAAGGCGCCCCCGAGGGTTACAAGAAATAATGGCCACAAGCTAGCAGAGAGCAGATTTAGATTGGACATTAGGAGGAACTTCTTCACAGTTCGAGTGGCCAAGGTCTGGAATGGGCTCCCAAGGGAGGTGGTGCTCTCCACTACCCTGGGGGTCTTCAAGAGGAGGTTAGATGAGCATCTAGCTTGGGGTCATCTAGACCCAGCACTCTTTCCTGCCTATGCAGGGGGTCGGACTCGATGATCTATTGAGGTCCCTTCCAACCCTAACATCTATGAATCTATGAATAGGGGGTTCAGCTCCCACACAAGGGGTTCATCTCCCACACAAGGGCTACACCTCCCCAACAGGGGGTTTGCCCCCACACAAAGGGTACGGCCCCCCAACAGGGGCCAAATGGGCCCTGCAGGGGCTACCACCCTCCCTGTAAGGCCCAGATGCCCTGCTCCAGCCCCTCGATTGCTGCCCCACCAGGCCCTAACCCCCACCAGCTGCTGCAGCCCCTTGCATGGCTTCCCCACCCAGGCCCCCAAGGCTACTCCCACAACCCAGGCACCGTCACGTAAAAAAAGAAAACCCCAGAAAAAGAACAGAAAAAAAAATGGGGAAAAAAAGTCTTTGCTTACCTTAGAAATAGGGGTGGGGGGGCTCTAGGGCCACCTGACAAAGCCCCCCAGGCAGCACAGGACAGCGCAGGAGCAGGAGGGCCTGGGCTAGTGCCGCTGGGGCTGTCAGCCTGCCCTGCACTGTGCAGGTGGGGCCCCAAGCAGCCAGACAGCAGCTTAAACTGCTAGTAAGTGCCAGGGTTGTTTTTTGTTGTTGTTTTTTTAAGCTATAGGGTGGGGGAGCAGGGATGGGGGGGCTTCGGGGGATGAGGCTGGGGGTCTCGGGGGGCCGATAGAGGGAGGGTCCGGCCCCGGCAGGGGTTGGGGGCCTCAGGGGTATGGTGGGGGGAGGGGCTGGCCTAGGCAGGGATCGGAGGCCTCAGGGGGGCTGGCAGGGGGAGGGGCCAGCCCTTGCAGGGGTTGGGGGCCTTGGAGGGGCTGGTGGGGGGGAGGACCAGCCCTGGCAGCGGTTGGGGGCTTTGTGGGGGCTGGCAGGGGGAGGGGCTGGCCACGTCAGTGGTTGGGGGCCTGGGGGGGGCTGGGGGAGTGTGCGGGGCTGGTAGAGGTCCCCCCCACAGTCCCTTCCCCTCTCCTCCAGCCCCCGCAATGGAGCCCTGGTGCTGAAGCATGCGGCTAGGCCGGCTGCGTGTTTCAGCACCAGGGCTAGGGGCCAACCATAGAGACGCTCTGGCAGCCAGAGTGTCGCTAAGGAGGACCCATCCGCCCGTTCCCCACTTTTTATACATCGCTTTTTTTAGACCCCTGGATATCCATTTTTTTGTTCCCACATGTGCCTGTTGCCCCCGCCTCAAAGGGGTTTGAGGCGGGGCAAGAGGCACGTGCGCACTCATGTGGATGCACCGATAGAGTCCATACAGCTACATGGGATATAGCCAAAGGAATACTTCTACTCAAATCTATGCTCAGTTCTCTTCAGACTGCAGCATCTTGAGTGGGAGCCATGCCAATGCGTTCGCTGCAGCATTATGCAAGTGCTAACTACGGATGGAGCAGGTAGGGTTCTGCTTTCCTGATATCTCTCTCTCAGCTTGGATCAGGATGAAAAATATCAGGGAAAATAGCTGGCTTTATTACAGTAAGTGTGCAGTGCAGTCTAGTGATTTGTTTGCTTTTGTTTAATGACAGTTATATTCCTGCTGGTGTTGTGGATTAAAAGGATGCTTTATTTGCTGTTTGTTTTTAGTGACTTTTTTCAACACACATTTTTGTTAAGATGGTGCTATGAAACCTGAGTAATTTACAGCCAAATAATTTATTGTAGTGTGTTTTGCTATGTACCCTGAGGGACACATTGTTAAGGATCAGTGTAACAACTGCAAGAAGCAGCTCTAGACAAGTCAATTGACTCGTCTGGCATTTTGTTTTTTCCATCTGTAGTAACACTTATCTACATCACAGAGGTTTTGGGAGGATTAATAAACAGATATTTGTAAAACACTGTCCATTAATCCATTTAATGTAGGGATTTATCCTAACTTCCTTAATAGCTTTAGTCAGCCCTTGTTCTTATAAATCAGTCTCCTAGAGAAATGTTTCCAGGCATTGTACCTGAGCTGTAAAAGTGCACAGTCAACAGTGCCTGACAGAATTGGCTGGATAAAATACATCCTATTAAATGGCTCAAACCTGTCTCTCCCATCAGCCAGTCTCACTCAGAGGCTCAGCTCTTATTGTGAAAGGTCATAACACACACACACATCCAAATTTAGATTGATTACAGGTGCCTAATGACATCAGAGGTTAATAATGTTGAACTTAGTGTGTAATTTGTTGCTTAAATTTATTTAAATGTCATGATTAAGTACTATTCAGAATAGTACTTAAATAGTAATGTATGCTATAAGTGGTTTATCAACATTATTATTAGTAGCAGTATTTAATTGTAGTCATGCCACAGTTGAGGCTTACGTCCCTGTTGTGCTTTGTTACCAAATTTGCCCATTACTTTGGGGTGTGCTCATTTATTAGGGATAGTTTCTAGGGTCTTGGTGATTCTGTCAATGTGCTGCTTGTGTTACTATACGGAGCTGTATTTCTCCCTTCTGCAAGCCCTCACCCCCAGTGGAGCTATCTTGCAGGACTCAATCTCAATGGGACTGGGTTCCTCCAGTCACCAAATCAGTCATACACACAAACACACACAAATTAACGTGACACGCCTGACCTGGCCGGGCTGATCAGCATGGACAGGATGACACCCTCATATGCCAAAAATCAGTTCATAAGAGCAACAATAAAATGCAGTCAGACACAAGGACACAGGTAAACAGAATCCCTCTGAATCCGGCTGGGTGTCCAGCTGACATCCTCATGGGCCAGCATTCAGTTCATAAGGGCACGTCTGAGTCAAACTGGGTCAATCAGCCTGTACAAGCTGATCCCCTTATGTGTTTCAAACTCAGCACGTCCCAATCTTTGGCCTCTTGATGAGCAGACCCCACAATATTTTTGGGCTTCACAGGGATCTTTAGCTTAGGTAAAAGAAGCGTTGCTGCAGAGCATGGGAGGAAAGAGAAGCAGAGAAGGAAAAATACACCCAATTACTACCAGTTTGACTATAAAAGTTATTTATTGCTAAGCATATGAAATGTATAATAGTACTAGTAGTAATAGACATGCAAAAGAAAAACAAACACAAACAATGACAATACTACCCTGGTTTCACTAAGTATTTGGGGAAACTTAGCTCAAACTTAACTGATACAGTTCAGGTTCAGAAGTTTATGCCTAGAGAGAAGAGAGAGAGCGCTGGGATCTCACCTAGTCCAAGATACTCAGGCTGCAAAGCTGACAGGCACAGTCTGTAGCACAATCTTTGAAGAGAGAGACGATCTGTTCTTCCAGCATCCCAAGAACGACAGGGGATGGTGTCAGCACAGGAGTTTTCTTCTTCTTTCCTTTTCCTCTCCTTCTCCTTTCCTTCTTCTTCTTCTTCTTGAAGCACACACACTTTTTACAGATGTTTATACCCTCAGTTCAGCTGCTTCGAAGCACCCTTAGTAGTGTAAATCATTGTCTTTTCTGTTGACAAGGGGTTATCTGGTTTGGAACATCTCAAGAAATTGATTGATAATCAGGAAACACTTAAGATTAGGGAGTAACCCAAATACTTGGGAGCCAGCTTGAGATTCGTATGGATGGCAGATATACTGATGGGATATCTCATGGTTTCTTCAGGAACAATAGATAGCTTGCAGCATCAGGATTTTGGATTTTTACTTGTTGTGCACAAGCCTCAGCTTAGCATGACTTTTCCAGATTTTACTATAGTCTTTTAACAGACTTAAGACAATTATTGGGGTGCTCATAACCTTTTGTGGAGAGGACTCCCACCAGTCGTCTCGGGAAAAGTATGACAACACCTGTGATTAGGGTTCCAACGGGCTGGACGTTGTGATGAACCCTTAACCACTGTTCAAATGTTGCCCATACCCCCTCTGACTTGGTCTCTTGCCTCAGCATTCCCTAACCCGGCAACCAAGTTTTAGTCAATCAAGTTTAAATAGGCCTCCCATAGTGGGACCGGGGAATGTACGGCCCGAGTTGCCTATTAAACTTAGAGCTGTGTGTGTGTGTCTGCGGGGGGCGAAAGTCCTTAGTAAATCCAGATTAGAACTGGTCTGATAAATGCTGAACTGGGTGTGTGTGAACATGGGTTGATTAACATTTGAAGCACAGATTCCCCATCATGCAGTGCTCCCCTGCTTCTCTGGTCCCAGAATTCACTGCAGTCTCTGCTTCAGGCTTTCTGTTCTCCATCTCTCATGTAAATGAATGGTCAACTGGTTCCATCTCAGATGTAAATGAGACCTAGGGCAGTTGGTTCACTCTTGTCACCCTTATCTGGAGGGTCTTAGGTGTGTCTGTCACTGCATCTTAATCAGTTTTGTTTAGGTAGAGGAGGGGAGGGGGGGGGGTGAGTCCTTTGTGAGTCAGACAGACTGCATCCTGTGCCAGGGTTGCCCAAGAATACAGAGCTGAGGCGTAACAGCTTAGACACTGGAAACAATGAAGATAGTCACTGTTCTTGAGAATTTATAACCTATATACCTGATGGAATACAATAAATGGATAAGATGGACAAACAAGTTGATGGTATTTTGGGGAATGTGGTAAAATTAAAGGACAGAAACCTGCAAGTTAGAGGTTACCACTTGCAGAACTAGTATCAAATGGGAGAGAACTGAAGACATCACAGGGAGTTATCAAAGTGGGACTGGAAATAAAATAGCCTGTTCCTCCCCCCAGCACCTATGTTTTTCTTCTCATATTGTCCATTACGCGAGCAGGTGCTCCCTGACAAGTAAAGTAGCCATACAAATCAGAAGGAGCTTTCATAGTGCCGGGCTGCATTTTCCTTCATGTTCATTCAGAAACATTCAAAATGACAACAAGTGTTTCTGCTTAGAGTGACATAATTTCCCTCTGTGTGGGTGATGGTCTCACCTGAGACCCCATACTAATACAAATAATTATTTTTACCTGGGTTAAGTCCAGACAGTCAAAAAGCCCGAGGCTGAATCAATTCAATCTTCACAGGTTAGTCTAAGTAGCATAGATTGAACCAATAAGCAAGTGAACAGACATTCACTTTGGATTCTGGAAATACAGGCACATACCTGCCATGGCTTAGGCCAGAAGCCAGAGGGTGCTAGAGCATGCCTCCCTACTCAACTGGAGCAGACAGCTTGGGCCAAGGCTAGCCCACCCACCATGTGAGACGGGTTTGCAGGGGAGGTGCAAAGCATCCTGGGATGCTGGAGTTAATTTGAATCTGGAGGGGAAACCTGAGAGTTAACTTGAAACCTGAGAGTTAACTTTAATCTGGAGGGAATCTGGGACCAGAAGTTCAATAATCCAATTTAACTTGAATTAGTTAAGTCTGATACTAGATCCATCCAGTTTTATCTTAAATCAGTTTTGGCCACTTTGAAAGTGGTTTATGTGCACTGAACTTCTTTTTTGTTATATATGTGAATTGGTTCCTGATCACTTATACCAGTTTATGTGTAATTTCTGTCCATAGCCTTCTGTCCTTAGTTGGTTCCCACAGAAATCCTTTGATTATGGGGAGTGAGGCAACATTTGAAAGTGATTCTTCAAAGCTAACTAAGGTTTTAAACTAACTGTGCACAACATCTCGTGTTAAAAACAAGTTTAAAGTGGCTTTTAATGATTGGCCTGATTCAAGCTCTCAGATGTCAATGTAATTTAAAATGCCTTCTAACCAGTGTGATGCATATGGTGTATGTCATGACTAATGCATTATAATGTAGTAGCCACTGTATACTAAGAAACATCCCACATATGGCCATAAACATCTGCTTTTACTATCAAAGCATCTCCAGCCATAATAATTGGCAAAGAGAAGAAATGCTGGTAAAGAAAGATCATTAACATAGTTGGGGGCCCCAAAAGCATATGTGGGGAATATGCTGTGGGGAATAAAAGTGTAAGCAGTCTTTGATTCTCTGGCAAATAAAAAGCAGTGCTGGAATTTCCTAATTTTCTAAGGGAAAAAAAAATGTCATGTCCTAGTATAAGTATATTGATATGTATAAATACATTGGCAGTTCTAGTCAAAATTGGTGTATAGGGCAGGGAAGGTGCTTATAACATACCTAGGATTGTTCTTACTTACTCTCTTAGAATATTGTCAAAGACAGAAGATTTCAGTCCTCCAAATCAAAAAGGCAGAATCATCTACTTCATTCAGAAGAGAATCTATCTTGGGTGCAAATTAATTAAATAACAAGGGAGAAGTTTATTTTCAGTATGCCACTGTCTGACACAGCAATGCAATGGACAGCTGCTGTCCTATTTCCATTGCTGTTCCCTACTGTATGTCAGGAAAGAATGTTCAGAGTCACTGAACTGTTCTCAGGTCTGCATGCCACACCTCTTTAAACATTGAACACAGTTGTATTTGAGGACTGACAACATCCCATCATCAAGCCCAATTTGTTATCTGCTGGTATTTAGTTACCTTTCCTGCCCCCTGACTCCATCTATGGTTTGGCTCTTGCCCTCCCCTGTGGGCTAGGCACCAGTAAGCTAGGCATCTACATGTGGTCCTTGCATTTAGTAAGTGTTGGACACTGGAAGGAAAAGCTCTCCTCAAACAGAGAACAGACAGGCATCAAACCAGAGATGCCTTTATCTATTTGTCCAGTGTATGAGAAATCCAGACACAAATCTAGAATTCATAGATCATGAAAGAATGTAAGTACTTTTAAGAGAACTCGAGGTCCAGAAAATAATAGTTACATTACATCAGCCCACAGCTGTAGTTGTTCATCTGTGGCAGACATAATTCTGAGACTGTTAACAATTTTAGAATCAGATTATTCCATGTAGAATAAAGAACGTAACAATTATGGTATGTTACATATCCATATTGCTATCACAGTGTGTTATGTTTTGGCATATCAACATATAATCACTATTCTGTATGAAAGTGCTTGCTGTTTCAAATTGGGTGAAACAGTAACCAGCTCTTAACGTCTCAAAAAAGCAAATATAGACTATAATGAACCAAAGCTACAGATTAAATCACTTGATAATGAACTTCATTTGCAAAATCTGCTGTTTACCCTGAGAACAAGTGTCTTAGAAGTTGTGGTCCCTGCCAAAAATTGTAATGTGCTGTTTACGGCTATGGAATTGGGATTTCTCCCATTTTGATCATTATGATGCACATTGACAAGAATTGTGTGTTGGATTTTTTTTTAATACATTCACATTTTCTCATTACGTAACCAACAAAACCACTCAGAATAAATAACTGTGAAAACGGCATGAGGAAAACATGGTCTCAGTTTTCCCCACATCATCAACACTGTTTTTCACTATAGAGGTGGTCTCTGTTATATGTAGTTGATTCATTGACACATGGGTGTGCTTTGTATGAAAGAGAAACATGTAATTCATTTTTCTGCCTTGTAATGTTTTTCTCCATTATAAGCTCAGTTGTCTACATCCAAATGATGATTTTTTTGAAGGCTGCAGCAATAGTATCCACAAGCACCTTAAAGAAACTCTTCATATTGTCAGCAACAAAGATTGCTGGGCACGGCATTCTGAAACATCACTGGTATGGTAATATCAACCCCTTTGGCACACCCTCCCCTTCTTGTCTTCATTCTTACTGGACATTTATTTTTTCCCCTAGGGTAAGTCCTGTGAACTGTTTGATAGACAGGGTCTTTGTTTTAAGACAGTGGTGATAATGGGCCCACCCACACTGTGCTGTCTCCATTGCTTTGAAGCTAAGACTGCAGACATGAAATAGCAGTCAAGTGTCTTTGCTTCAGGACTTGCTGTTTGGTATGAAAAAACTTCATTTATTTTGGTCTGTTATCTAACATTTAAGACATTTTCTATCAGATAGTAAAGAAAGAGAGAGCAACCTACATGTGGTGACTATGCAAATTGTGCCTCCATTTGTTATTGGCTTTATTATGCTTGAATGAAAAGAAAAGATGCGGTTCAGGGTTTTTTCACCTTTAGGATTTTTTAGATGGTCCTCATTTATAATATATGAAATCGCAAAGCACTGGAAATGAGTTCAGGAACACAGTAGATCAATCAATGTAAAATTCACCCCTGGGCAAAGATGGGTGGAATTAAGTGACGTACAGCCCTTTGCTGGCTCCCCACACAGGCATGAGTATACCCAGAGTGAAGTCACTTTGTTCTGAAAAACAAAACAAAGCTAAAATTTTAATTCTAAATTTACACATTCTGCAGACTAATTCTATACCTACATATAGAATTCAAGCTTTTAAGACCTGGACAAGTTTCCACTGAAGCCACTGGAAGGCTTTCAGGGCTTCCCTTCTCAATGGGCCCGCATTCTACCATCAGAACATATATGCGTGGAGAGATGGAGGACCCAAAAGGTAGAAGAACTTATGGAATTTCATTCTATAGATTGTGCTGGGCCTGGAGCAGCTCAGCACAGGTTTGTAGATGTTGTGTTAGCATTTAGCATGGAAGGGATTCAGGACCTGTACCAGCAACGGTTTACCCATGGTCTCAAACCGAACTTGTTTGTTTTGCCGAATTGGTGTTTCAGGAATCTGGTGCATGGAAATACAACACTGTGGCCTGTAGATCCATAAATATGCTAGCTTTAAACTCAGTAGTTTTGGGGTGGTACAGTGACCTAGAGGTACAGTAGCAACTGTAGAGCAGCTGGGCAGGAGATTCTATCCACTTGCATAATCCCTCTGTTTAAGATTGACATGAGACGAATTTGAAATAAATTGAGATAACCCTGCACCACAGGGACTAAGTTTGTTAAGTGAGCTAAGTGCTTTCTGCAATTTCAGCCATAGCCAAATTATCACTTCAAAAGCTTTAAGAATCCTCGATGCTCATAGGCTGATCACGAAGTTCTGACTTGTATAAGGTTTTGCATGTGCAACAAGGCTTCAATTTTATAGACAGTAGAGAAAGGGGAGGTAACTACAAGATTCATATCCTAATTTCTCCCAGTTTTGGAGTGAGGGAAGAAATCAAGTCTGCTGGTCTGGTTCAGCCCCATCACCAATAGTAACTCTTACTTTTATTAAATTTATGTTTGCATTTAGTTGAGTTTAGATGGGGGGGAGGGGTTAATGAAGGGGGATGTTGAAGCTACCTGATTTCCTAAAAGTATATTACTATCTTGTTAGATTCATTCAAAGTAGCCAACACTCTTGGGCCTATTTTGTGGTCACAGTATGCTAATCAAATCCAATGTAAATTACACTGGGGTAGGTGAATGTCTATCCACACACTTAGTCCTTTTTCTACTTTTTAATATGTCACCAGGCACATATTTCTATATTGATGTACCAAAATATCTTTGTGAATCTGTGATTTTCACTTATAAAAATCAGTATTGAAATGGCAGAAAGCCCTGTGAAAAGCAGAGTAGGGAACAGAACAGAATTGCATCTTAACTTGAGAAGTAACTTTTAAAATTACATTTCTAGAGTTTCATGCCATCCTTCTTGATTGATTTCTAGATCTGAATGTTTCCAATTACAAGAAAAAAGATGGTTTGTTTTTTTTCTGCCAGTCTTGTAACAAGCTTTCTCGATGCTTACTGAAGTCAGTGCAAGCTGAACATACTTGTGATGTTATCAGTTATTGGATAAGCAGGGCTATTAGAAATCATCTCAGGGGAAAGCAGTCTCTCTTTCTCCCTCTCCCTCATTCTCTCTTCCCATCCCCCCTTCCTGTCAACAAGTTGCTCGTATTTCATACAGAAGAAAAGGCATAGGGTTGAATGAGGATAATATAGAAATTCTGTCTTTCCATAATATTCTTTTATGTCTGGGCGGGGTGGGGGGGGCAGGGGGCGTTATGTAGAATGTATCATTACCCTATGTCACTGACAGGCATCAACGAATAGACCTGAACTTCTGAAATCTGTTGTAGGTTTCTTGCATTTTTTTTTATTTCCACAGTTGAGATGCATTTTAAAGAAAGAGAGAAAACAACTCTATCATGGAAACAAGAAGATCCATGAATGAGAGCATGGTTTATTTAAAATGGTAGGCAACCAGCTGTGTCTGCACTCTGCCTTGGTCAGTGTTTGAACCTTTTCAGTTACCAGATGAGGAAGGCTTCTGTGGCCTCTATTTATGTGTACATATATGCATATCTCACACATGAAATGCCAAGATGCTGGTGAGATGCCATGTCCAAAGTCCTGGATCTTGCCCAGCCACTTTTTTTAGACCAGCATCTGGCATAGATTTGGATATCTTTGTGGATGGACAGTTTCCAATAGACAGTGGGCAAGAATCCAGACTGATACTACTGGAGCTCCCAGCTGCACAGTGGATTATGAATTCAGCTGACTAGTCTTGGAGATCTGGCAGTGGTCAGTGTAAATCCTTTTAGTTGGCTCTGTTTTTCCTGTCATACTGATCTCAAGGCCAGACAGTTGTACTTCATCCATCAGAGATCCCATGTATGAATATCCACAAAGCATCCCATCTAATTTATTATTCAACTGTATGGTGTGTGTATGTTTGCTCACTCTAGGAAAGATAATGAAACAAAACAAATTGCTATCTGTTGGGTGGTGGTCAACTCCACAGTGGTCCCCAAAAGCCCAAAAATTTGGCAGCGGGGGAGTGCAACAAAATTTCCAGACCTGTGGGGATAGTGGCCCTGCCCACTATCAAGTGAGCAGGGCCAGATATAGGTGTACGAGGCCGGGCAGAGGCAGTGCATGGCTGATCCAGGCACACATAGGCTGGGCAGAGGTGGCATGAGGCCCTCTTAAGAGCACATAAAGATCAGTCTTCAGGGGTAGCATTAGTTCTCTGATTCTTAAAATGGTACACAAAAACCACCACCATCTTTGTTTCTTTATTAAAAATTACAACTGCTTACAACATCTATTCTCATTACTAGCTAGCCAGAGGTTGCTTCTCCTCTTGATGTGAACATCACCACTGTGCCCTCTTCATTTACAAGCTCTGGGGTTAACCACTGTAGTTCACCCTTCCTGGGAATGAAAGAGGTGGCCGCAAAGCTCCAGTTGGGTCAATGTGCAATAACTTAAAAAAGCAATCCAGGTTAATGAGAATCTGTCAGTTTATACATTTCCCCTGAATTTACATTTGGGGTTTGGATTGGTTTTGATTGTCAAGGGTTTCACCAAGCAAATAATGAGGACTCTAACCACAAACCCTTGGGAGTAGGAGAGAGAGAGAGTATTCTTGCTAGCTTTTTATAATTTTCTTAAAATGCTCAGGTTAGCATGACGTAAAAAGCATGGCAATTCTTTATCCAATACTATGCCATACTACATAACAGTACTGTACTAGACTAAGAGTAAAATCAAATGAAGGTCAGGCCGTGCTCCTATACTCTTGGGAAACACAGCATAGTAACTATTGATGCCATCCCTGTTTTATTACACTATGCAAAATCTGTCGGTGTCCTGTGTGTGTGTTTTGTGACCATTAAATGTATGAATGTGGGAATAGTTTGCTGAAGGTATTTTATTCCTGTCTTTGGCAAGCTGATCTTTTTAGCTGTAACTTTGCATGCTGATTCTATTCTGAGTGAATTGTTTTTACCAAATTATACTGGAATTTTGGTTCATTCCTTTTTGATATAATAGGATAAGCAAATAAGGTTTTTACTTTGACACTTTCCTACTTTGACACTCTTTCCTATCCTCTGTGACATTCTTACATTGTGACAATCCAATTTTAATTATGGTTGGTAGAGGGGAGGTTCTTTATCAGTCAACAGAAATATGAATCATGCAATGTACATAGAGGGAGGGCCCCTAACATATTGGAATAAGTCACTGCTATATTTAGAAGTGCTAATATGTTGGCTTAGAGTTGTTTTATTTAGTTTATTTAGTGAGGTTAACATATGCTGTCCTGCAAAGTGAGTAAAGTGTTTTGAATAAATAACAAAGTTATTCCCCCGCAGTTCTTACATTCAACCTTTAAAAAGATTCTCAACATTGTTATTGATTTCAACCTTTTTAGATTCAAAATCCCTCTTGGAAAATGAAAGCTCTTAGCTTTCATTTGTTTCTTGACTACAGAAAAAATAGAGCATTTTTTCTGTTGCAGAGAACTCGGAAAGACCACAGCAGGTCAAAATATTTTTGACACTGTGGCATTCTATTTGAAATCTCTGGGTTTATCCTGTGAATCATGTGTATGTGTATGCATACTTAACACCACTAATAATATGCTCAATATCCTTTAAAGCAGGAATGGTCAAAACACAACCTGCGGGCTTAATTCAGCCTGTCAACTGACTGGATCCAGCCCATGGGTGGGCACCCGTCAGTTGATTCTGTCTCGCCCGTAGCTGCCCCTGTCTGAGCCCCTTTCCCTCCCATTCCTGCCAGGGGCAGCCTGCGCTGCACTCCCACCTGCTGCCATTGATGACCCCAACCCTGGCCAGCACACACAGTTTTCTGGCAGGGCTGTTCCCAGTGCAGCTGCAACTGCCTGGGTACTGCTTAGCTACCCTCCCCACCTCCAGCATCTCCTGCTCCTCTTCCTTCTGCCCTTGTTGCACTGTTCCAGGCAGCAGGTAGCACGGGGAAGCGATGGTGGCCATGGGGACACTTGCCAGGCAGGGGGGAAGCTACAACTGGGCAGCTCCTGCCCTAGTGCACGGGCTTCTGACTCCAACTCCAGTTCCAGTTCCCAGCCACCTTCCACCCACTGGGTTGCTGGCAAGTGGCTGCTCATCACCCTCCCACACTCGCACACAACACCCCCGAAAATACAGTATACAAGAACAAGACTTTATTTTGAGCTATTATGCAATCACCTCTATATCCACTACTCAAAAAGGCATAAATGAGGACAAAAATTATTTTTTGAAATAAAATTATAATATGTTGTATTAAATGTTTGATTTTTAGTATATGCTTTGTTTTTTATCTATAATTTGTTAAAATGATAGCTTCTGAAATTTTTTATTTGTGCAGTACTTGACAACTCACCACAATTTGTTAAGTGGCCCGCCAGATGAAATAATTGCCCACCTCTGCTTTAAAGGATCTCACAGCACCCCAGGGTGACACCCTGTTTGACAATCACTGGAGTAAATGTATTAGTATGGGACTCATTCACAGCTTCAGTTAAAGCAGTGGAGTTGTTATTCCTGCTTTTGCCATTATTTCTTAGTGACAGTGACATAACTGAGAGGCGATGGCAGGGCATTGCCTTTGGGTGGTGGGGGAGGACACAAAAATAGCCATGACTGCAGTTGTGTCTGAGCTCACTGCTCTGACTGGCACGGTAGTATCCAGTGGTGCCCCTGGCATTGTGCAGCTGTCGCCAGTGCAGAGCTACCTGGCTACACTTCTGCTTGGCTGTAAAGCCAGGGCAGCACAGAATCACTGAGCAGAGTGCAGGAACGCTCAACATT
This sequence comes from Alligator mississippiensis, assembly GCF_030867095.1. Taxonomy (NCBI): domain Eukaryota; kingdom Metazoa; phylum Chordata; order Crocodylia; family Alligatoridae; genus Alligator; species Alligator mississippiensis. Next base: position 86,661,962 of record NC_081828.1, on the reverse strand, counting down.
GTAAGTAGGCTTTCTGAGGCTTGTGTGGTATGCAAACAAGGGGACAGAGAGGGTCAATAAATGTTAAGGAGACAGGTCCAAATCTTAAGAACAGAAGGCCCACTAAGTCAGCAATGAAAAAATGGGAGGAATTTACCACTACTTCAATATTCAGGAGGTTGGACACAGCATACTCTCACCTAGTATGTTGAAGTACTCTGTTCTCAGTTCTCTCAGGTAGTCCCATCATTAAGCAGAGTTGGTGCTAATTAGATCTGTGGGTGCCAACCTGTATATTAAAATGTTTCCTTAATGAGTTTCGTGCTTTAGCACATACTTGTGTAAGTTATACAGTGTTGCATTTTTCCTCTGGAGTGCTGTAACAGTTGCATAAACTATTTGTAATACTCCAATCGATGTTTTGCTAGACTGAGCTAAATTAATCCTGGCAGGGTTTGGGTAGAGTAGGAAGGTGAGTAGGACTCTCCAAATTTTGCAGATGAAGAAATTGAGGCAGGGAGAGGATGATGTGCACACGGTAGTTTCACGTAGCCTCTGTTTTTCCACAGCCCATTGCTTAGGAGGATTGCACTGCTAGCTTCCTCTGTAATTATCAGAATGAGCCTGAATAAGCTAAGGGGCTTTATGGGCTGCAAGTTGTCTGAACTCTTTGACAGCATCAGCCAAAGTATTTAATCATATAAAGCATCTTATTTATGGGAGTTGAAGGGTAGGAAGCAAAGAATCCATGAAGTTCTCTTTGATTCTTGCTTCTTGACAAGTGTTTCTGCAGCGTGGAGTGAAGTTATTGGCTCCGAAAGAAGCAGGCGGTCTCCTCATGTGATTTATGGCATTGAATTAGCTGTTGTCTCCATTAATTAAAACCAACTGTGAAATATTCCAAAGGGAAAGCTGTGTAGTAATTATAGGGGGCTTATGGGTCTTTGCAGGAGTGTAAGAGGCAGACTAGAGAAACATAACTCTGTCTTCTACTGAATAATACTATATGAAAGAATAGAAAGAGGGCTGTAAATATCAGATATGCCTTCTAGAAGCAGCATTTGTAGAGCAAGCCAAGGTTCCCTCCCTTATTTTTTTTCTTATTGAATTGTTTTGTGGGAAATTACAAAAAGGGCTTGAATTGTTTTATTTCTTATTAGGTATGTCTTGAAGGTTGTAAAAACTTGAGCTGGTGTTATTGTACAGGGTCTCATTTAACTGCCAAAACCTTAAAGTCTGTCATAGGAACAGAAGGCATTGCATTTGAGTTAATTTTTTAAACAATTATGAATAACTTAGTGTATTTTAGAAACAATTGATAAACGTACTGAATTGAGGCATTCATGGCTATTTAGTCCTGCAGGGTTCAAGCTGACTCTTGGCATTATATATTTTAATGAAGAATTCAGTAATACCTTTTGTATTTTGAGGAAGAGCATGTCAAAATGTGAGCATGAAAAGTCAGAGGAAAAGCATCCATTGTTCTTTTCAGAGGCGCATTCTTTTCTCTCACCTAGCATGGTCACTGGTTTAGCATAGCTTGCCTAAAATTTTAGATCCCTATTTAAAAGATCCCTGTGAGGCAAGAAGGAAGGGAGTTGGATTTAATTCAGCAGCTTTCATAGTATGGCCAAACGTATTCACTTTGTTAACTTGGTGGACAAATGTGTAACAGCGGAGTCCATAAGGATTCTTATAGAAGAATTCTTCCAGTTGGTGAGAAAAGTCACAGAAGATTATCCTTACTTGAACCTAGTTTATATTATGGAGAAAAAGGAACAGCAGAACTTCTCCTTTCTTACTGCCTGGGTACTATGTTTGCTTACAAAAATCATTTGTACCTATGCATTCTGTAACGACACTCTTATCTTTTATATGAGTCTATCAGTGAGTTAAAGTGTTTGGGCTTTGTGTTCAGATGGCATGGTGCCTGATGCTCTTTAAGATTAGCTGGTAAATGATTTCTGGGCATCTTGCCATCTGGCACTTCTTAGAAAGGGGCTGCTAATAAAATACCGGAAAAAAAATAAAATTGTTCCAGACATGCAAAGGGAGGGAAGGAGAAGTGACGGGATTTTCACACACATGGCACAACATTCTGGGGCACCACTTTAAAACTGTTCTTTAAGGAAATACCATCCCAGCTTTTTTGCAGAAAAGTGCAGGTGATGGAAATGCACAAAAGTACAAAATGTGACCTGATTATTTATTTTCTCCCCTTACACGTTTCAGCCATGTATATAAGTCCTACATTGTGGGAAGCTTTGATTCCAGTTAGGTTTCTTAAAGTTTCCAAGGCTTTCTGTCTTCCTGAAAAACTCTGATGCCCTCTCCAGGAGCACTTTGTCTGGTGATTCCACTCCGGTGCTGCAGAACATGACGTCCTACCAAGAAATGTGGTCTAAGAGTTGGGGTTCCATTCTCCCCCAGTCCTGACTGCAGAACACAGCTACCAGGTATCCAGGCATCCTCTCTGGCCATTTCCAAGGCAGGATTCCAAAAGTGCATCAAAACAAAATAAGTGCATCAAACTTAATGTTTCCAAGTGAACATTTTGGACTCAGGGCAGCAGGGAATAGGAGATTTTTACTAAGGAGTAACTAGGAGCAATGGCCACAAATTGACGGAGAGCAGATTTACGTTGGACATTAGAAAGAACTTCTTCACAGTAAGGGTTGCTAGAATCTGGAATGGGCTTCCAAGGGAGGTGGTGCTCTCCCCTCCCTGGGGGTCTTCAAGCGGAGACCAGACAAGCACCCAGCTGGGGTCATCTGACTCCAGCGCTGTTTTCTGCTAAGGGCAGGGGGTTGGATTCAGTAGCCTACTGAGGTCCCTTCCCGACCCTAACACCTATGAATCTATGGATCTATGACTCTCTGAATTGGCATTTTCTGACACAACTCTGTTTTGTCCAAACCTTTCCAACCAGCTCTACACTTAAATGGCTTGGAACCTGTTTTTATAGGTCTTTCTAGGTCGAGACTATAGATTTTAAAATCAGTCCAGAAATCATCAGGCTGCCAGTGCAAACCATAAGTTACATGGACTCGTGAATTAAAATAAATGCTGGTAGCTGCAATGGGAGAGGAACAGGGGGTAGAAAATAGTAGACATGCCCTGTTTACCCACCCCTTCAACACCTGCACTGCCACTGTGTGATATAGGACACTAGGCTAAAATGGACCTGTGGTCTGACCCAGCAAATGGCAGTTCTTTTATTAAAAGCCAGTTAAGAAACAGGTTGCCAAAAACTGCTTCAGCTTAAGTTTCTGAACAGATTCAAAAGTTAGCCCTGTTTAGAGTGTGCATCCATGGTCTTTAAGCAATATAGTTTACAAATCATGGCTACACTCAATAAACAAGAAATTTTAATTTTAAGTGTTCTCAGATCCAAGAATTAGGAATTTCCTAAGGTACACTGTCTCCTCTTTACTTCACTTTCTTAAGTGGGTCATGGATGGCATTGTAGTTCTTTGGGTTTTTGTAGCATGCCATTCAGACAACCTTGAATAATTGGCTATTCTTGAAAGATGAGATAGAAGACAGTACTAAGATCTTTAGTAGCACTTGCAAGAAACCAGCCTCTGCACACACAGTGCAATTAAATCTGTTCTCTTCTGGTCAGAGCCTCTTGGGTACCTGCTACTAATTATCTTATTTGTTTTGAAATGTCTCTATGTACATATTCTACACAGAGAGAAAAATATATCCATATTTGTTCTCATAGTGCAAAATTTTGGCCCCACTACAATAAATTGACAAAACTCCTACTGATTTTAGTGAGTCCAAAATTTTTCCCTTAATGTCTTATCACCATATCTTTTATTTGGAGATCAGTCCATCTCTAAAAACACCATTTTATATGTTTTAAGTTTGTTTTATTGTAGGAATTATTTCATTTTATTCCACTTATTTCTATATTGCTGGTTCTCAGGCAAATAAGATGCCATCATATAAATTGTTACAGTAGAAAAGCAAGGGAAGAAAAGGAATTAATCTTGCCAGATAAAGGGACTTTAAAGGAATCAAGTCTGAGTAACTCATTCTCCAGAGTACATAGTTAAACTTGCAGCTCAGTCCTGCAAGGAGAAGTCCCTAAAACTGGCATGATTCTGCTTGGGTATGATTCCTGGTGACAATGAATTTGGTGGCTTTCAGCGTTTACTTGATATTTATGCACAACTGCAGGAGTAATTTAAAATTATGATAAACAGTATAAATTCAGTTTCTGGATGCAGATTCAAACTGATCAGCAGGGATCTGTTTTTCTGTTTGCAGTGAAAAAATGCAGTAAAACATGAATTTTCTCATTTTCAGGAGAAAAACACAGATTTTCTCCTTTAAATGTGAAAAACGTGGGAAATGGTGAGTTTTCCCTTGCAGGCTGGCAGAGTTCCAGCCTGCAAGGGGCTGGGGGGAGTGGGAGGAGTGAGATCAGGCAGGGTGCACCATGTGCATATGTATTCGTACACATGCAAGTGGCAGCCAAGCAGTGTAGAGAGCAGGTCCTGCAGCCCCCGCAGGTAAGTCTTCAGGGGTGGTGGGAGGGATTGAGGCCCCCATAGTGAGGGAGGGAGTTGGGCAGACCTGGGGCTTGTAGCACTGCCCACCTGGAGCAATGCGTGAGGCTTGGGGTCTGCGACTGGTGTGGGCATGTGAGACCACAGGGCCCAGCTGGGGAGTGGGATGGAGCCACAGGTGGCTCATCTGGGTGGTGGCTGGCTCTGCCACTGCACCCACTTCCTGGGAGGGCATAGGGAACACGTGCCTCCCAGATTTGTTCACGGGACAGGAGTAAATGAGGGCTGCCCTTGGCTTGGGGCTCCCCACCCTGCTGCCCTCTCCCCCAGAGGCCTCTGCAGCCCAGTGCATGAGACCCAGTGTAGCAGGGCAGAGAAGGGCAGGGAAGCTCTGTGCTGCCACTGGGAGTCCTGCACCACCATGGTGAGGCACCCCCTGCCTGCCTGGCAGGAGTGTGGGAGCAAAACCCCAGGCCCAGAGTGTTGTGGGTCGGGAGTGAGGGTCACTGGGAGGTCTGGGCCCAGAGTGTTGTGGGTCAGGAGTGAGGGTCACTGGGAGGTCTGGGAGTTGGGAGTGAGGGGTAATGGCATGGGCAGGGACAGGGGCAAGGCACCAGTATATCAAGGCTACTTAGCACCACAAAGCAGCCAAAGGGACAGCCACAGCTGGACTCGCATGCTGGTGAGTGAAGGGGGCAGAAGGAGCTCTGATTTTCTATGATAAAAAACCCAAAATCAAACGCCAACATTTATAGGTGTTTAGGATTTATTTTATTATAGAGATTGAAGCACTTGTAGACTTCCAAATTGCTTTACAACTGTAAATATTTCAGTAAAACTTTGTGTTCAACTATCTATATAGTGGGATTTCATTTTAATCACAGAAAAACATGGATTTGGGGGTTTCTAATCAGAGAATTTGCATTTCTTTAAAATCGGAGTATTTGCAGTTTTTAAACAGAGAAAACCAGGATCCCGGCTAATCAATATCCCTGGAAGTGTTTTAAGGATTATACGGCAGCTCCTGTCAAAGTAAAATTACTCTTATTGTAATAAGGGAAAGTTGATATGCAGAACAGTTCAGTAAGGAGGTGATTAGATAGTGCTGAGCAATTTGACAGGTTCTTGGGGGAAAGGGGAGAGAGCAAATTCTTTGCTAAGACTGTAGGATGTGATGGGAGGGGCAAAAGTACTCCTCTAAGGGTTTCTAAATATATCAGCATGTGCTTGTCCACCTGTCTCTCTCTCGTTCAGTGAGAACTTGGGTATTTCTGGAGGCATTTGGCAAACTTCTGCAGAGTATGTGAGAGAAAGGAATGCCAAAGCAGAAGTGAACGGAGACATAGAAATGGAGAAAAAGGAAAAAAGAAAAAAAATGAAAAACTGGTGTATGCTATCTCTTTAGCTTGTTGGCTAGTTTCTAATACAGTTGAAATATCACAAAATGTTATCTTTTTGTTATCCTTTCCACAAAATCGGAGGGGTACTCAGCCATATAAGAAACTAAAAAAGGGGCATGCAACCCAAAAAAAGTTTAAGAACTGTTGCTCTGTTGTCTAGTATTGCTGCAAGTTCCGTAGTTATTTAGCTGAAAAGTACACATTAAAATGAAAATGGAAGTGGTCAGCACCTCTCCCCTGCCCCCAATCAGAGGCCGGGGGGTGGAGGGGTGGTAGGGGGTTGTCCTTTTGAGATCTGCATTTATCAAGTTGAGCTGTAAACTGATATTCTCTTCTAGTCTACAGTATTGCTTTCTAGCAGTGCTTAAAATGAAAGAAAACAACAGTGTATATTTATAGAATTGTATATAACAGTTTGGATTTAATTGGAGAGGGCCTTAAATGCATAAGACGCACCATGTGTACGTGTGTGTTTTTTAAAGATATTTAAGGATGCCGATAGATGCTTACACTTGTGTTTGTAATGCTTTCTGCATTTAAGTCCCACCTTAAGTGCTTACTTAAATTTTGACTTACATGCAAAACAGGGCATGCTGTTTCATAAACAGTGAAAAGGAGATACTGTAGTTCTTCATCAGAATGTGCTCCTGCAGACTGTTTTCTCTCCTACATTCTGGTAGCAAATTATGAATGTCACTTTAGCTTTAGATCTCCCCTTCATGATAAGCGTAACAGTGTAATAATCATAATAGAATTCTTGTATTTAAAATAAATGCTTGGCTACTTTCAGTGGTTAAAAGTAGTTTATTCTGGTACAGTTAAAGTGACTGAATTTGGAACACCCAGTTACAGTAGAAAAATTACCACAGTCCCATTCAAGACAGCTGTAGCATAGTCAGAGACAGAGATGAGCTCTAGAAGCAGCATTTGTTGTTCTGTGCAAGTTTTGAGGATATAAATAGCTGCATGATACATGTTTTTCCCTTTAAAAACCCCTGAAACCTGAAATTACTTTAAATTCTGCAGAAATACTGAGCAGCAAACTTTATCACTTGTTTGAAGAACAGGTTTCACTTGAATTGGTTGGCATATCCTAGGAAATGATTTGCAGAAACCAAATATTTACATTTAAAAATTTACCACGTGGAAAGTAATTTCCCCAGTAGCTTCTGAGGGTTTGGAAAATTGATGTTGCAAAATGAGATACAGATTGCTGGAATCAGGAAATATAAGAAGAATATGCAGGGAATTAAATGGAAATGTAAGATGAATGGGCACTTTTACATGTGCTTTAACATGTTGTTATTACATCTGATTAACAGAATCTGCTGGAGCGTTTTAATTAGAGCACTCCAATGTGCTGTGGCATCTCATGTATTCAGTGTCCCTGTGTTTAAAAATGGTGGCTGGGGCACTTGAACTAAAACATATTGAACAAGCTTTAGTTAAAGCCACCGCCACTGTCATTTTGAAACGCAGAACACTGAATACATGACGTGCTGCTGGCATTGTAATTAAAGCAGTTCCTGAAAGCTGCTCTAATTAAAATGCCTCCCTCCCCTCTTCCCCTGCACCCCCCCCCCCCTGCATACAGGCACCCAGTATGTACATGTAAATATAAGACAGAATATGCAGGGAATTAAAAAAAAACAACCCAAAGGAGAGGGAGAGTGGCCAAGATTGTGTGTAGCTAAAAGTGAGGGAATGATGGTGAAAAAAAGAAAATAGAGGTTAAATGTCAGGAAAACTTTCCTAGCAGTGAGATATATTAGTCCGTGGAATAGTTTACCAAGAAAAATAGAGGAAGTCTTATCATTTTCTGCTGTGCAAGACTGCACAAAATGGTATATGAACACTGAACAGTACATTTTCTGCTGTCAAGAAGATTAGGTAGAACCTTTCAGTGGTTTTCAACCTTTTTTTCATTTGCAGACCCCTAAAACATTTCTAATGGAAGTGCAGACCCCTTTGAATTGTAAATGTGGGTATTCACATACTTTTATATTAATTTTTTGCAGACCCTTTAGACCAGGTATAGGCAACCCCTGACACAGGTGCCAGAGTGTGGCACACACAAGTACTTCGCTTGGTACACATGTGCCTTGGGGCAGACAGAAGGGAAGGAGCTGGGGCTGCACAGCCACAACAAGTATCGAGCTCCTCACAGTTCCCCTACCATCCACCCCTGGAATGCCGACATCTTACAAGTCAAGTTTGTGGGTTTTTTTGGCATTTTGCCCCAAAATATTGCCAACCCCTGTCTTAGAGTCTGTGGGCTCCCAGTGGTCCACAGACCACACGTTGAATACCACCAAAATAACACCTTCCCACTTCTGATCAAGACACCACATTCGTTTGATGTACTTGGTCTGGAAGGACTTTTGGAGCACCTGTTAGCCACAGGTTTGGGGTTTTTTTGCTTGTTTGGGTTTTTTTCCAGTTCTCTCTGAATCTTCCTGTTGTAATTTATTGCATATTACAAGTGTAGCCTGTGAAACCCTGAGGATGCAGGTAACATGGAGAACTTGCATGTTAAGGGCTTAGTCCTGCTTCTTTTAAATTAATAGCAAAACTTCCACTTCAGTAGGAGTGATATAAGTCCTTAAACTGGTGTTTTAAGTGACAAAGTGGATTTTAATTTTAGAAACTTGAGCTCAAACTCTTACCTATGTAAGAAATGGTAGATGGTTTGGGGCATTGGCCTTGTCCCTTACATGTTTCTCTTCTTTCCAAAACTGCTGTAAAATAAGGTGCTGCTGTCCTCTTTGTACAGGCCCAGTACTGGGATAGCTATGATTTACCAAGTCAGGAATGAAATGGAGTGGATTGGAACAGCTCTATTGAAAACCTCTCCTGTTCCTTCCTACACAGAGCCTGGCCCTAGGTAGACAATGGTGACTTGGTTCACATTTCCTTCAGCTTTGTCTTGCACTTTTCTGTGTAACACAGGTTACTGCCAGTAGTTGTTCATCTTGAGAAGTTAAATAGGAAGATAAGCAAAATAAGCAAAATAGGAAGATAAGCAAAATAAGCAATAAAAACATGCAAAATGTGTCTCAAAATCCTTCTCAGTGAGCAGGATGGAGGAACATTAACTGTGTAGGAGTTATTATATATATATAATATTCTAGCCTGGAGTTATTATATATATAATATTTAGCCTGTTGTTGCTGCCCCAGTTATAATGTAAAGGGCACTTCAACGGTTACCTCAAGGATCATGTGGCTTTGTTTTTTCAGTTTTTTTAATTGACTTCAATTGAAATACTATTAACTGTAAGGCAAATACTTTTTTCTACTAAATACTTCATGATAATGAAATACAGGGAGTATTTATTGTATAATAAAATACACAACTGATTAATCATTCAAGAGTTTGGCCTGTGAAGTTGGATGGTCTGCCATAACTCAAGAACCATCATCATCCTATGGCAGAGGTATCCCCACCTTTGGTTTAATGGTGATTGCAGATTTCTGATGGGAACTTTTGTAAATTGATGTAGAGTGGGAGAGGAGAAGCCAAACCTCCTAGAGATTGCATGAGTCCCTCTGGCAAGGCAGAAAAGCAGTGGGAGGAATCCTAGTCAATACCCTTTCATAGCTCTTTAATGCAGTTGATGCCACAGCATAGAATATGGACCTCTGCAGTTGTAGATATCACCCTTGTGCTGCCATAAAAAAAAAATTATGGTTGCACAAGTTGCAAATGAACAGACAGCCCTGCCCTCTGTTGCGCTCCAGTTTCACAAAAAATGTTTATGTGATCAAATCTGGTCACAGTTTGTGATGCCTTACAGGGGAGGATGCCTGTTGACTTGTTGTGCACATCTGTGCCCTGATCCTGCGGGAGCTCTGATTGCATGGGAATCCTCAGGTGCATGTTCCATGCTTTCATGCCCCAACTGTGCAAGGGGATTTCCAGGGTATGCATCGGCAAGCAGAGGAACCCTCATGGGTTTGCATGGGTGTGTCCTGGATTGAGAGAGAGCAGTATAAAACATGAGCTGTTGGTTTGGGGTGTGGCACATGGAGCCATTGTCCCATAGGATCGGGCTCCAGAAGCCCCAGAAATGGCAGGGGCCAGTGGCCCTGGTGATGTCTGTTTCTTTTGATTAGCCAGATCAACTATGCTGCGACACATCCAGCACAGCTGATACCACAACAGATGCAATGCCTATTTGTAACCTACCCTTCTGTGCGATGGGATAAAGTAAGATCACTTGCTGGAGTAGTTCAAGCTTGTGACCTCATAGAATCATAAGATTAGTAAGGACCTCAAGAGTCATTTTGTCCAACCCCCTACACAAATGTAAGTATGAGTTATACCTATATTATCCCAGACTGATGACTATCCAGCCTCTTAGAAATCCCCCATGAAGGAAATTCTGCAACTTCCCTGGGCAGACAGTTCTACTTTCTGACTGTTCCAGCAATTGAGAATTTTTTTGTTCTTGTTTTTTTCTTTAAAAATCTTAAATCTAACTCTGCCTCTGTAATTAACATTGAATTACTTGGTCTAGCCACATATGGTAGGATTAACAATCCCTTCTACTGGACAGAATTAGTATGATCTGACCATAGGGAATCCTCAAGCAAACTGACTTTTTTTTTGGTCTTGTGAACTTGGTAGTTTGTCAGCGAGACTTGACTGACTTATTTCTTGGGCAGGTGAACTGGAAATTTGAGAACAGGTCCGACAAACTATTCTAGCAATTAACCTTTTGTTTTACTACTGATAGGATTTATCCTTTCCCTACATCTGTTCAAGTTATACGTATGGTCCTTACATCTTCTTCTAGTCAGTATTGCAGTGTATGTTGTGTACCCTTGCAATCATATCCTGATTACATGTATGGTATCTTTTGAGTATAGTTGTACAGTAATTCTTTGAGTAATGAAGCTTCTAGAAGGCAGGTCTTAAGTTGCAATAAAAAAACTTCACTGAAAACATAGTATTGCTTCAAATAGTTATAGCTATTAACCTACAGTAGGGTAGATGAAAATTATTCAGTTCCTATAAATTGGACTGAATGACTGGCACTGGTCTGGCCATATGCCTTTTATTTTTACTTGTTGTTTTCCAAGGCAAATAATATATATATTCATCAAGACCACTGCACAGATTGGGTAGATCAGGCTAGGTGAATAATAGCAGGTCAGTTGAATTGCCGATCTAATGCAATCACCTGATATGATGATATAATTCCAAAAGGAATAATTATGCCTTGTCAGCAATTTGAGGGAACAAATAATGAGAAAAACATTGACATATTGAAGACCTAGACACAAATATTCTGTGGCAGTATGTGTCCTGAGGACTGATTTCATAATGGACTTCACAGCCAAACCCAAATCATCATGTCAGGTCTTTGAGAATCCAGATGGTTTGACAATGGAAATTACTTAAGCTGCACCTCTGAGTTAGCAACTCTGAATGACAGAAGAAAAGAGAAATTTATGAGGAGTTAATTGTAGGTTTTACTTTTTCTAATATATTTTATAAAGATTTTGTAAATCTGATACGAGCCTGGGTTCGGTTGTTTTGAAAGCATTAACTCCTGCGTTTCTTATTACCAAAGTGCAGTATGGAATAAAAAATGACAATCTGGACAAATAATATTGAGTTAAAAAAGGCTCTCTTGGGGAGAATCTGGAAACCTGTAGTCAGGCATCCAGTCAGTCGGCTTTACATTGATTATAGTTTTGTTGTGAAGTTTTGAGCTCTGAAATAGCAATCAATATCGAAACATTTGATATCACAATATGAAACCTAAAGAAGGTGGGTGGGAGAAGCACAGCTTTTTATTGAACTATTAAATTAGTTTTAAGTTTCCATTAGAAATCCCAATGCTGAGAGAGAGACCTAAAAAAAGGCCCATAAAGTTCCTAACGACCTTAAAACTAGAAACATCTGCTGTAGTTAGGAGTTACTTCTAAGTCTAGCTGAGGATGTTGCTAGCTCTAGGACTGCTGAAATTCACCATAATAGATCATTTCAGATGTGGGCAGGAAGACTAACCTGAAAAATGTCAAACTAAGTGCCTTTTTGAATGAAAGAAACTAAATGCTTTGCTTGTTGGTTCTTAGAAATAAGAATGCCAACCTTAAGTATTTTTTACATATTTACTGAGACATCTTCTTGAAGGCTCTTACTTGTTTTAGCATGGTTAGGTTTAGAAGTCTTGTGACTGCAGACTGCATGTCCCTTGCACATGTAAACCTCCAGGTCAACAGCAATGTGTGTGAAAGACAAGGAATAATTGAGCAGAAGAAAAACAGAGCATGGGTACAGCAATATATATATATTCCCTATATATATAGGGATCTAGACACTTGTTTCTTAATACTGGATTATTCCCTGTAACCTTCCAAGCTTGTCTATTAATGTGCATCTCCCTTTAGCCCGTACGGGCACATCCACACATGCAGGCACATGTGCATGCCACAGTGCAAATAGCAGTGGCACAAATTTGTGCTGGAGATTTGTGCCTCAGCACTCATGCCTGAACATGCACTTTAGTGTGGGGGAAGTTGTGCCACTTGGGGCAAACTGACTCTGCCCAGCTTGTCTCGGATCTACAGCCAGGGGGAGCTAGAAGCTGGGGCCAGCACCTGTGCTGGCCCCAGCAATATAAAACCTACCCTAGCGAGTAGGTCAGGACTGCTTACCCTCAGGAGCTTCTGAGGTCCAGCCAGTTGGTATCTGGGGACACTAACCCATTGTGCCAGCTGGACTGCTGAAGCAGCCCTAATCTAGAGTGACCCCTGCACCCTCTACCCACTGCACTAGTCTGGCCATGGGGGCTGCTGCCACCTTTGGCAGCATGCGGCCCCTTGGACCCGTGGCCCCATGGCTGAACATCTGCCAGACCCAAGTGGGGACTGCATGGCTGCCTGGGCTGTGGTATGGGCCAGCTGCCAGTGGGCTGTGGCTGCACAGTTGGCTTTTGGGCAGTACAGCTGTCATGTCTTCTGATGACCCTGCTCTGCCGTCTGGGCAGCTATTGCCTAAAAGATGTGCTCCTTGCAGTGGCCCACTTGGAACTGTTGAAGTGTTTCTACCTGGTCCCAAATGGCTAATAGGTCAACCACCTCATCCAGCTGGGTCCCCGGGGCTGGGCTGGGCTGAGCAAGCCCCTTCCCTTCCAGGCTAACTTTTCCCTGAATAGGCTGCTTTAGGGAGGACAGGGGAGCTCTAAGCCCAGCTCTGGCAGATGATCCTACCTGGAGCTCTCCCATCCCTGAACCCCATCTCTCTTTCTCTTACACACACTCCTACTGTCACCTCCAACCCTCCCTCTAGCCCGTCACACATCCAAATGGTTCCCTGGACCAGGAGCACCCCTCCCCCAAGCTGGGGCTGCATGTCCCAGCACTGGTGTGGGCATGGAGCAGGGATTCAGTGTCGCAGTTGCCCCTGCAACTGTGGCTCCATGCTAGCAGGTCCTGTCCCATCCCATCTGGTGGCTGTGAAAACAGGTTGTGAAATTTGTGGCAGGGATGTGGGTTTTGGGGGAAAGTTGGGGGGCAGGGGTTGTTGGGTAGGTATAGGAATGGGTGTAGGGTTTGTGGGGATGAGGTTTTGGGGGCAGTGTGGAGCTTGTGTAGGGTTTGGGGGGTGTGGGGTAGTTTAGGGGTGTGGAGTTTGTGGGTAGATTGTGGGGGAATTTGTGGGTGTGGGGGGACTGTGTGGCTATGGGGGGACTGCTTAGGAGGGGCAAGTCCCCTGCCTGACCCCCACATGACACACAGCCCAAGGGCATGTGCCAGTGGACTGGGCTCGTGCCATATGCAGCCTCTAGGTCTCTAGCCCCTCTCACCTCCATGTCCCTACTTGCCTGGGTCTGAGCCACTGCTGCAGCCTTGTCCCATTCCTATTTGCCAGCAGGGGCACAGGGCAGCCATAGAGATACTCTGGCTGGGTACCAGAGCATCTCTCTGGAGGACCCAGCCTCCAGTTGTTTAAGAGTATGCCCTGTGCTGCTTTTTTCCAGGGTGTTACTTTTTGATACTGGGATTTCCTGGTATCAAATTTAGAGTCCGCACTGCAAATATGTAGCATGTGGAACAGTTTTTCATTTCCAGTGTGCCTCTTGCAGCATCTTGAACTGCTTTGAGGTGCTTGCTCATCTAGACACGGCCTTTTGTCTTAGCTACTTTAATGCCTTTTCCTAGCCAATTCCCATCCTGTAGCTGTAGCTCTGCTGCCTCTCAGGCTTCATAGTCCTTTCATCCTCCTAGATCTACTAGGTACTTTCATTCTTCTTCTTTCCATAAATCTATCACCTTCTCTTTACCTACTTCTCTTGTGTCCTACCAGTCAGGGCTGCCCCTAAGGGGGCACGAATTGGGGCGACTGCCCCAGCCCCCGCACTTGGGGGGGGGGGGCATGGAGCCGGGCGGAGCGGTGCGGCAACTCCGTGCTGCCACTGGCTTCACGTCCAGACATACTTTGTGTAAGCAAACAGAAATACATCTGGGAAACCCCATCTTCCATTCAATTCATCTTTGTATAGTGTTGATTTAAGTTTTTTTTTCCTTTTGGCTTTCCAGGTTCCCACTGAATCCTACAAGTGGTGGTCCATAACTGAGGGAACACCATCCCTGCATATAGTATGATTGGGAGTACCAGCCCCTTAAATACATTTACATGTATTTCATGCCCTCAATAGCTTGTGGTTATACAAGCTCCCTAGTTTTTGTTTCATCTTCCCTTTCACCTTCTTCCAGGCTGCTTTGCCTGTCAGTCACACGTTCAACTCCACTCCTAATATTTTGATTTGGTCCGTTGTGACCTGTAAACCCTAGTTTTCCCATTTCTTTCATCTTCCCCACCACCAGGAACATATTTTTTTGGACATTTAATTTTGCCCCAATGCCTTTTTATATTCATCATTTGTATGTCTTATTGCCCATTCTATGAATACACTGTCTCTTGCTAAGATATTAAATTTGTACAACATACATTCTGCTTGTGTGCCCTTTCCTCTGGGGATTGGCATGCTCTTGATCATGTAATCTATCGTTATCCTCTGCACAAATGGCTTGATGGCACAGATAAATAGGAGTGGCAACAGATTCAGGCTTAGTATGACCCCAAAAGTCTTGTAAAATTCTGTTGGGAGCCCATCATTCCCTAGGGCCTTTCCTGTCGTAAAGGTTTAGGTTCCCTCCCATAGTTCTTCCCATGTCCATGCCTTCTCCAGCTGATGCCTCTCACTTTCTTCCAAGCTTGCCTCTAACCCTGCCAAAAAGGAATCAAGGGCTTTCTGATGTAACACTCTACTAGAGTATAAATTTCAGTATCTCTTCTGTTTTTGTCATCTGCATTCCCCTCTCATCCTGCGCTGCCAATACTTTTTTTCCTCTCCTTTGGGCAAAGTAAGAGGACCATTCTTCTCCTTTCTCTATCTAGGCAGCCTTTGCAAAGAAGGCCCCTTCTGCTTTCCCCATGCTCTTCTTTTCCCCGCATTCTGAAAAAACGCTGTTGTTTTTAAGATCTTCCCAACATCTCACTCTGCTTGTATATATATTCATTGATCCCCTTTCATTGATCCCCATTCTTTATAGTGGCTCGTATACAATCCGCACACTTGTTCGTTTTCCAGTAGTCTCATATTTAGTTTCCACTGCCCTCTGCCTGATATTCCTTTCTCCCTCACTTCCAATGCTATCTTTAGTAGCAGGTGGTTGCAGAAGACTGATATTCTACCGCTGGAAATTTCCAGCCTGCAGACTCCAAAATGAAGTCTATGTGGGTCCATGAGTGGCCCACTGCATCACTATAGTAACCTCCACTCATCTCACTCACCTCCTTATGCCTTTTGGGTCTCCTGTAGTTTATGCTCTGCTACCATCCTTGCTTTCTGGAGTCCATCCTACCACCTCTCCCTGCCTGCATTTCCTTGCCATACTCTCTCCACCTTGTCTTCTTTTGACTGTGTTTGTGAATGATCTGGGGCAGTTCGTTCAGACTCAGATCCTTTGAAGTCACTCGTCATTTTGCATCGAGGTCCGGGCAAAAATCCAAAGGAGCTGAATTCAGTTCAGATCCTTCACGGGCCCTGGATGGAGAGTGAACCCAAAGGAGCTGTATCTGGACTCAGGCCGCGCAGGCGGCAGCGCCTTCAGGCAGGGGTGGAGAGGCGCAATGCTGTGGTGTGGCTCTGTCTATATGAACACACATGTAGGTGGGCCTGGCACTGGTGGAAATCACCTCAGGCTGGGGAAGGACCTGTCGCCAGGCCCAGCCCTGCCAAGATGTTGGGCACAAGTCAGGCTGGGGCTGTCCCCAGAGTTGGGGTAGGCCTGGGACAAGCAGGGAGGCCTCACAGGCTCCATACAGCACCAAGCACCCCTCCCCCAGCCCCTTACAGAGCCAGTGTGATAGGCTTTGTAAGGCTGGAGGCACTGGGTGCTTCCCAGGGGTACTGGGTGCTGGCTGCAGTCAGGCTGCGGATGGGGACTGGACTTGGCCGTGCCAATGCTTCTGCTGGCACTGGTCCTGCAGGATCCTAGCTGGAGGGTCTTGTTCCTC
Organism: Alligator mississippiensis; assembly: GCF_030867095.1. NCBI lineage: Eukaryota > Metazoa > Chordata > Crocodylia > Alligatoridae > Alligator > Alligator mississippiensis. The sequence goes on along the minus strand of NC_081828.1, from coordinate 86,645,527 downwards.
TGCTTAGGGTTAGACCAGTGCTGCCTTGAGGGTAGGAAGGGATTTTACCTCCTGTTTAGATTGGTGCAGACTGGGGTGGGGCTTTGCCTTCCTCTGCAGTGGGGCATGGCTTCTGTCTTGGGTCTCTTGAGCATCTATTCCCCACCTTTGCAGCAGCGGGACAATGGCTGTCTTAGTCCCCCTGCTTTACATGCCAGGGATGATGCCTACTTCTGTGTCAGGGGTGACAGTGTAGTTTCCAGACATGGGATTTGTCTGGGACGGTTTACACAGGGCTGATCCTGCCACAGGCAGGGCTTGGGCTAGGTCCTTGCCAGCCCCCTGGCTCTAGTATGCTATGATTCTATGCCAGGCTGCTTGTCTCCCAGGCAGGTAAAACAGGGGTGCCCTCACTGGGAGGAAGGTGTGGTGCTGGTGGCTGCCTCATGCAGGGCACATTAACATCCTGTTAACATTGGGATTTAGCACCAGCAAACAGTCTGTGCCCTGGACACCCTGCCTACCTTCCCTCCCCCTCCGCCGTACCAGCAGTAGTACGCCACATCTGAAAACTTGTAACAGGTGTGCCATGGAAAATTTTTATTAATGTAAATGTGCCTTGGGCTGCAAAAGGTTACGAAACACTGCCTTACTGAATGGGAAAGGCAGCCTAGTGACAGATGATGAGGAAAAGGCTGAAGTACTCAATGTCTTTTTTAACTTGGTGTTCACAAGTGAGGTCAGCTCCCAGACTACTGCACTGGGTAGCATAGTTTTGGGAGGAGATCAGTAGCCCTCAGTGGTAAAAGAACAGTTTAGGGACTAGTTAGAAAAGCTGGATGTGTACAAGTCCATGGAGCTGGATATGTGATGCCTCCAAGGGTGCTGAGGGAGATGGCTGATGTAATTGCAGAGCTGCTTGCCATTATCTTTGAAAATTTGTGGTGATCAGGGGAGATCCCAGATGATTGGAAAAGGGCAAATACAGTGCCCATCTTTAAGAAAGGGAAGCAGGAGGATCCAGGGAACTACAGACTGGTCAGCCTCACCTCGGTCCCTGGAAAAATCATGAAGCAGGTCCTCAAGAAATCCATTTCTAAGCAATTGGATGAGAAGATGATTAGGAACAGTCAGTATGGATTCAGGGGCCCTCCTGTTCAAGTTGTGCTCTGTTACAGTAACCCCATTGCTTTCTGCTTCCCCTCAACCTTCTTCCCTGGCAGCCCCCCTTCCTTCTCTCCTTACTGCCAGACCCTGCTGTCCCTGAGCACATGGAAGTGAACAGCAAATTTGAAAACAATAACCTCAGAACTAAACATGGCTGTAGCAATTTGTGTATAGTACATGTGCACTTAGTTTATCCAGAATTAATGCATGATACCTTTTTTGAGACTGGTGCAAGTTTTAGCACAGGTGCTCCATAAACACACTTTTGAGCAGCACTTTGGCACCTACTTATATGTATTACTGTGAGCGGTTGTGCCAGTACACGCCGTGCTGTGCTGTTGGGCTATTGGGTTTACATGTGCAAGGGACATGCAGTCTGCAGTCACAAGACTTCTAAGGCATGTGCGCTGTACCCTTGGGATGCCAGCTCTTGGGGCCAGATGGTTCGACCTGTAACAGGTCTCACTCACACATCTCATCCCTCACTTCATTTGCCATGCCTTTATCTTCAGAATTAATGGGAGGGTCTTTGGTCATATGCGCAAATCCATGTGAGCCACATATGTGAATGATGTTTGTGGCTCCTTCTCCCCTTTCACTCCATCCACTCACCAACCAGATCTTAACTGGGTCCATACTATGGCCTGTAGGGCAAGGTGTTCCCAGCATTTAACTCAATGAACGAATGAATTGGTCCATTCAGACCTAGCTGAAGTTCATGAAGTCCTCCCCTCAATAAGCCACATCAGTTCCTCTGAGGAACAAATAGCTCAGATCAATTCAGAAGCAAATTAATCAGTTCAGTCCAGCCTGGCAGCAATTAATTAAATCCTCTAATCAAAAATCAAATCAATTCTTCCAAGGAATAAATAGTTCAAATCAATTCATAAGCAAATTAATCAGATTGATCCAGCATGGTGGCAATTCATTAATTCCTCTAATCAATACACAAATCAACCTTTCTAAGGAATAAATAGTTCATGTAATTTGAAATCAATTCACAAGCAATTTAATCAATTCAATCCAAATCCCAAAATGCCTTTGTGTCACTTGTATGCTTCAGAACTTGCGTGCAGCTATCTCTACTCCCAGGTCCACTGAGCAGAGTGGATCCAGTCCTTTGCTCCTGCCTGGCCCGCCACATTGTCCAAGCCTCGTGGCCCATGCATCCCCTCTTAGGAGACTCGACCCCTAATGCTGAAGGCCCCCATGAGGCCTCGATCTGTAGAGCTGTTTCTTTTACCTGCTTGGGAAGTGCCAGCTGAAATCTTGCCACTGCAGGGCTGTGTAGGCCATTCACATGATCCCCAGTCTCTCTTACTTGCTGGTGCTGGTGCCGGAATATAATGTCAGCCTCAGCGCACCCACCTATGCAAAGCAAGCAAGAACTTACAAAGCAGGGCTGCTGCTGCTGCTCGTGCTGCTCTGCTGCCGCTGCCGTCATCCATGCAGGTGGGTGGAAACCATCTCCAGCCCTTGCCGGGCTAACATTCACTCCCCTGGTGCCTCCCAAGAAGCCTCCTGGGGTCCTAATTGTCCAGTATCGGTCTGCTGAGTATCTCTTGTTACTACAAGTACTAACTATGGGTTTTCTTTTTTATATTTCTCAAGGCCAGATCAATTGCAAATTCAGTTGTGCAAAGCCCAATAGTCAAGTTCCAACATTTGATCGAGCGGAACGCTCAGTTGTCAAGTCTGTGTGGCTCTACCACCAGATAAATACCCTCCTCCCCAGACCCGTTGGTTTAGGGCTTTGGATACTCCCCAAATCCAGGAAGGCATCCTATGTGCAAGCTCCAGGCCTGGAGGCCTTGGGTTTCAGATGCCCCCTATCTTGCTTGATCTTAACTGATTCCCTGATTAAATTCAGTTTGTTTTCTCTATAAGTTCTCTTCTATGAAATATAAATTTACAGACAGCTCATTCCAGCTCGTGATTTCTTTAACATGGACTTCAGTTCTGGGCTGGGTCAGATCAACATAGATACATGGACAAGCCCTAAATGAACCCCCATGATGAGGTGTTTACAGTAAAAGCTGGAGAATACAAACAGCTCTTTAAGGCAAAAAATAATGAAAAATCTACAGAGGGATTCAATTCAAATGAAGCTGTAGATATTTCCACAGCATATATGGAGGTTAAGGAAGGAAGAGATGATATAAAAGCAACATTCTGGGTAAACTGTTTGGGGACCCATTTGATGATGTCTTCCAGACATTTAAGGTTGGTGAAGAAACAGGAATCTTTGGAACTGTGAAAGAAAGGCACAGTTCAGCTGTGAGAGTGAGAAGGAAGTCAAAATGTATTCAGTGTAGTGGCTCACTGTGACTTGCAAAAGAGTTAGCACTGAAGGGGGCTGAGTGCAATGGGCATTACCGTATACCTTATTTAGAAGGGCTGCATTAACTTATCCTTGTGGTAGGTTCCCATCAGTAGATTGTTTCTTAGCCTGTGGGCCCAGATCAGGATAATGGCCTGGTCTGGCTAGAAGGCTTAGGAGGGATCCACAGTGGGTGGAGCAGCACTGGCAGAGATGGCAGCAGTAATGGAATCATAGAAAATTAGGGTTGGAAGGGGCCTCAGGAGGTCATCTAGTCCAACCCCCTGCTCAAAGCAGAACTGTCTCCACCTAGATCATCCCAGGCAAGGCTTTGTCTACTTGGGTCTAAAAAACTCCAAAGATGGAGATTTCATCACCTCTCTGGGTAACCTGTTCCAGTGCTATACTACCCTCCTAGTGAGAAAGTTCTTTCTAATATCTAACCTAAACTTTCCTTGCTGCAACTTGAGATCTTGTTTTGTTATCTGCCACCACTGAGAACAGTCTAGCTCCATCCTCTTTGGAACCACCCCTCAGGTAGTTGAAGGCAGCTACTAAATCCCACCCCCCTCAGTCTTCTCTTCTGTAAACTAAATAAACCCAGTTCCCCCAGCCTTTCCTCAGAAGTCATGTGCCCTAGCCACCTAACCATTTTCGTTGCCTTCTGCTGCATTCTCTCCAATTTGTATACATCCTATCTGGGAGAGGGGGAGACCAAAACTAGGCATAGTACTCCAGATGTAGCCTCACCACTGCTGAATAGAGAGGAACAATCACTTCCCTTGATCTGCTGGCAACACTCCTACTAATGCAGCCCAGTATGGCATTAGGCTTCTTTGCAACAAGGGCAAATTGTTGTCTCTCATTCAGATTATTATCCACTGTAACCCCCACGTCCTTTTCAGCAGAGCTGCTGCTTAGCCACTTGGCCACCATCCTGTACTGGTGCAGTGTCTTGAACAACTCATCTATTCACATCTCTCTCTAACTTAAACTTTGTGGTTCCTATGTAACCTTGCCTTCCCTGCCCTGATACATTTCTCTTGTTCTAACTAAGTTGTATATGATTTCTTCAAAGCAGAATGGCACTTTTAAAAATGAAGCAAATACTGAATGCAAATAGCTGTAAGAATTCTTCAGAAGTATATGAGGTAACTGTTATCCTAATAAAATGCACACTGAGACACTGAAGAGAGATGCCTTCTTTTTCCAGTATTGAGGAAGCTGCTTAGCTAACTCCCTATTTCACTTATTTCAGTTTTAAGGTCTTTGGGGCGGGCACTGGCTTTTTGTTATGGGTTCGTACACCACATAACAAAAAAGAGCCCTAGTTATGGGCCTTGATTTTTTTGACAATACACATAACTAATAATACTTCTTTAGTATTACAGTGGTTCTCCATAGCAGATACATGTACTGTTACACTTGATTTGGGGATTAATACTTCTGCATTGACCTTTAATGCTTAAGAAAATTATAAGCAAGACCTCAAAAAATTAGACTGGTTGAAAAATCACTGGATATCCAAAGGGCAGCACAGTTCTCACTCTGTCGTGTGTGTGTGTGTGTGTGTGTGTGTGTGTGTGTGTGTGTGTGTGTGTATGTGAGAAAAATCGTTAGATATAAAAAAGCAGTACAGTTCTCTCTCTTTCTCTCTGTCTCTCTCTCCTGTGTGTGCTTTCTCGGATGTTAAAGTTCTGTGTGAGGTTCATGTGGGTTGCTGCTACCTGCCACCCAGATGTCTTCTAATGAATTGAATGCTCTGATCCTGGATGTCTGAATTTGGAGCAGCTGATAGTGCTTTGGAGCATACCCAGCCAACTAGGAGGTGATCGATTCTGAGGAATTCAGTCTGGTGTAGTGGTATATTGCTTAAAAAAGAATGAGAGCTTCCTTAGCCTTGGACATAAACTTATTTCTGATGTACTTTGGCACAGCTTATGCAGCAGTAATGCTTCATTTCAGCCTGATTCCAAGAAAAATGTCCAAGTTCTTCCATAAATCCTGAGATCTCTATGCACTCAGGTATTTTACCTCCTGGTAAGCAGAGGTAAAAAGATTGTGACTAAGTCTAGCTGATAAGTGATTTGATTCGTTTGTGTTTTCTTAATGGTAACCTGCTAAAGCCAGCTATCCCAGTTAGCATAACAATATTAATTGGTTTAAATGACACTGTAGTATGTTGGCTGGTGAAATAAGACACTGAAAGGGGGCAGAGGAGAAAGGGATGAGATTTTTAAATTCCCATGACCCAATACACATTGACATATTTTCATCTTACATGTACCAATTCAGTAATTCAGGGACTGAGTGATAAATTGAAACAAACATTAAAGATTTGCCTTGACTTACATATTTTTTTAGATAATTGTATTTTTAGCCACAAATTGGTAACAATAATCTCTAAAGGGAACAATGAGCGCTTCTATATCATTTTCTTTTCTAGCAATTTTCTCTGACTCCATTCTCTTGAATTATATAGCACATGTTTTAGGATAACAACCACCTTCTTACTATATTATTCCCTAGGGAACAATTTTGCATTAGTAGAAGGATGAGGATGATAACCTCCAAAGTCTTTTCCATCACCACTTTCTATAATGCGATGCTACAATATATGTTCTGGTTACTTAAACTACACGCCGCCTCTTCTCTCAAAATGTTTCTTTGACATTTTTCAAAAGAATCATTGTAGCATTTTTATATATTTTAAAAAATATCCTACTTTTAAATTACCAAACAAATGAATCAAGGGCCACTTGAGAATTTTGAGGGCATAATAGTGAGTGAAGAGGGGCTGTAGGAATAGGACATTGCAGAAAGAGTTTCTATCATATGACTAGATACATTCTGGGAATGATCCCTTTAAACAACAGGGCTTCTTCAGTTATTTGTAAATGAGTAGCTTGTTTTCTAATAGCAGCATCCTTTTTCAAGAGCTCTTCTGGCATCTCTTTCTAATGCTGCTTTCTATTCTGGTTACCATGGGGACAGCATCCTAACCAGAAATGCACTACCGTTTCTTTTTGCCAATGTATTAGATTGCTTATTACTGCTAAACAACAAGACTTCCCCCCCCCTCCAAGATTCACCAAAGCCACCCAGCCCCATACCTGACAGTAGTCATTTATGGCTGATAAGAACCTTGTGTTCTAGCTTGCATGGTTACAAAGAGAAAGTGGATGCAGAAAGGGGAAGAGAGATTGGCAATGCAATCAGTATGTGTTGAAGCAGTAAGATTAGAACAAGAATTATCTTCCCTGCTGTTTCTTATTCAGTTGTGCAGAGAAAGTCTCTTTGGTTTTGGCTTTGGCCTTCCAATAACTTCTGAAAGTTTCAGTCCAGTAAAACCAGTTCCATGAAGCTTTTGATCAACAAACAATCCCTGCAGTCTGGTTCTCTTAAGAGACATGGGCACTCCTAACAAGCATTCATTACAGCTAAAATAGCTGAGTCACCCAAGCATCTCAAAGCTGTTGCTGCTGCTGTCTATAATGTCAGTACAACACCCTGTTTTACTAAATTGACTTTAACATTCTGTCCAATTCTAGTTACCTACCCAGTTGAATGCAAATCCTGTTGCTGTAGTACCTGTGTTTGGTCCATTTCCTACCTCTGGTCCTGCTGCCTAGCAATAGCAGGAGTAAACTGAAATGGGCAACTGCAGTATGGAGTAGGCCAGCAGGGAGTAGAAGGACACACAATTTATAGGCAAATACAAAGCCTGGGCTGCTGTAGGAATGCTTTCTTTGGGCCACTCTTGCCTTGTTCTCAGCACTTCTATCAGTTTACATTCCCTTCTTGCTGTTTCCTGTTAGTAGGTAGGACCTCAGTATGCCAAGGTGAATGAAATGGGGTGTGGGGAGGGAGATGGTGAAAGGGAGTTATTACACTGTTAGTTTTGCAAAATTATCCATTATTCACTGCATGGTGCAGGAATAAAGTGTGAAGAGTTCCAGGGCTCCATGTCCTCAACTCCAACATGCCCCATATGGAAGAGAAAGGTTTCCTATTACATTTAAGTATAGAAACATTTACTATGTTTCATCACATCCCTTTTCTGTGAACCTGTAAATCACTAGCATTTATTTGCTTTGGTGTTTAGGGACAGTGTGATAAATGGTTTTCTCCATTAGTTTAACATGCATATAGTGGAGAGGTGTGTGGGAGAGAGGGTTATTTAACAAGCTTTGTGAAGAGGGAGCTTTTATTAATGATTTAGCTCTGACAAATTTAAGCTTGCATGAAGTCAGACAAAAGTCAGAATTGGGTAGAAATAAGTAAGAGGAGGGGTTGATTTGGATTCCCCTTAACCTTCATTATGGGAAGATGATGAAGACAGGAGAACCTCATTTTGGAATTTTGGGAATCTAGGTGACCTCCAGCACACTCCTGTGAAGTTTCTTCCTTCTTTTCTTTCCCACTTTGGACAGAATGATTCACCTCTTCCCTTAGTCCTGCTGTACTCTGTATCCCCAAATTCACTTGCTTAAACAGTCACCTCTTGTTTGTGATTGACATAGTTTTCTGAAGGCATGTATCTCTCTCTCATCCTTTGTTTCCTTTGCTTGATGGCACTCTCATTTATCTTCTGTACTGTTAATCTTCTTCAACCTGAGTGATCTGCCTCCTTATATTCTGGCTTCCTTTCCTTCTGTCATTACTTTCTCTCTTTCTAAGTTTCCGGTCTTCTTTCCCAAATCATTGAATCCTTGCTCGTTCCCCTCACATATTTTTCTATATTTGGGTAGGAACGTGATTAGGTAGTGACCTAGTCTCCCGGAAGGATGATGTGCATTTTGTTGAATTGCAAGTTTCTTTGTATTATGGTTCATAGCTCACAATATCAGAAATGATAGATGGGCACATCTACATGAAATGCTTACTGCACGGTAGCCTAATAACACTGTGCAGTAGTGTGCCTTTCAAAAAACATGCTAATAAGCTACTGCGCACTGTTATTAGGCTACTGTGCAGTAACTGTCATGAAAAAAACATGCGCCATGCTACTGCGCAGTAAATGTAGTTACTGCGCATTTAGTTAGTGTTTCATTAAGGAAGTACTAAACTAAATGTGCAGTAACTACCGCGCATTAATGAATGTGTAGACACGCCACTGTGTCTCAGATGAATAACACCAACAGCTGCTTTTTGCATCTGAAAATGACTTGAAGTAAGTTTTATTCTAATTGTTAGACTGTGTTTCTTGCTTTGTGAAGCTGGCTGGAAATTCTTTGGACTCGGTGCTAACAGTAACGTGGGGTTGATGTTTCACTGCCAAACTTAGTGTAACGTATTTTTGGGCTGTTGCTTTTCATCAGACCATACTTCATTGTCAAAAAATACTTTTTCTTATAAAGGCCAATCATTGTACCCCTGGATCAGAAAGGGAATATAAAGTATAAATTATTGAGCTACACATATTGCAGCAATGAATATGTAATAGACTATTTATATTTACAGAGAGAAAGAGATAGAAAGAGTAGCTTAAACAATCTAAGACTTATTATATGCAAAACAGTGTAATCTCAGGAAAACAGCAATTATGTTAATGTAATATTGGGCAATGTGCCCTTGAATGAATCCCACTCTTGAATTGATGTATTTTGTAGGGGTCTGGGAGTAAAAGGAAAGAACACTGTCTTGCCAACAGATTTATTATTAACTTTTGTGGATAACAACAAAACTAAAATGAAAGCCCCTTTTTGGCATCGCCCCAGGTCCCTTCTTAGAGCACCACATTAATTTGTTTGGCGTGTTATGAAAGATTGGTACGCTGTGCTAATTAGTTTTATATACAGTCATTTTTTTAATCAGGGGCTCTATGTGGACCCAAGGGCCCAAATCAGAAATCAATTGAACTCGGTTGAAGTTTTACTTCAGAATTGAACTTAGGAGCCTGATTCATTGTTGAATTACTCCAGTTTTATACTAGTGTAAATCTATTGATTGAAATGGAATCCCAGTAGCTTAAAACAGGAGTAGCAGACATGAATTGGACCCTAGTACTATGTACTTGACTCTGTAGCAGAAGCAAGAATAAAGGTTTCTCTTGCTGGGGAAAAACAATCTGTGCATTCCCCACTTGCTGGTGGAAAAATTCAATTTTTTTTCTGTCTATTTTTTAATTCTAGTCATAATTTTACTTTCTGCCTGCATTTGTGATGAATGTATGGGGGGGGGGGGAGGGAATCAAATTTCTCATTGCTTTGGGTTGAAAAATATGATCTTTAGTTTCCAAGTGCTAGCCAGATTTTTGGTGTTTATTGGAAACCAGAGGATACTGCTGCTCAGAGCATATGTGGACATTTTACAGAGGAATACCGGGAGATTTTTCAAATGTCCTTTAATTGGGTCAACACTGTGTGCCCTGTAATGGAATAGAATACAGAGTGTAACATGCTGCTTGTATTTTTATAAGGAAAGTCTCTGCATCTTGAAATCAGAGTTTGGCGTAGAGGGGCATGGATGTGAAACATGGGGGTTATTCAGGCAGCAGCAAGTGAAAGAGAGTAACTCACATTTGTGCTCAGCCAGATGTTAGCTTGCCTTTGCCAATAACACAAAAGGCTGATGCTACATAAATTGCTATATCCCAGGGACTAATTTAGTTGATCTGATGGAAGAGGGTGGGATGTAAGGGGGGGTGCCCTTGTGGTCAGAGGTCAAGCATTATGTTTGAGACTCAATCAGCCTGTATTCAGTCCAGATATACATATATGCATCTGTATTTCTAAATTGTAAATTGAATGTGTGATCTTTCCCCCTGCCCCCCATATACTGCCTCCTCTCCCACCTGTATGCAAAAGAAAAGTCAAGATTTTATTAAAGGCAGGGAGGCAAATCTTTATTTGCTAGTTCCTTTACTTTTTCCATAGCAGCAAAAGGAAGAAAAATATTAAACAATGAAACCCTTTCATGCTGCATCAAGCCTTTGAAGGTCTCGCATGAAAATACGTAGGATCCTCCCAAACTATCCAAGTCTCGTAAAATGAAGGAATGACACAGGCTGCTTTCTCAGTAACTGTAAAATATGCCAGTTACAGACTAGCTCACCAGACAAAATTTCACTTGCCCTCATACAGTGATGCATTTGGAAGAAATCCCTATTCATTGGTTTTGGTTCTGATGTAGGGAAGTTGTTTGTAAGAGGACAGATTTTAGGGAGATAATGGTTGACAATTAATAGTTGGCTTCCATGGTGTGCAGCCCCTTAACACATTGGCGCTGAAGATGAGGAAACCAACACCTTTTCAGAGTTGCAGTTATCACAAGTCTTGCAATATTTGATATTCTTCTTACTGCTCCAGTAGTACAGCTAGTTACACAGCTAGATCTTAATCTTCCATATAAAAAGTAAGGTTTTTGGCCCTGATGGCTGCAAAAAACCATAAACATGGTACTCAAGTGCATCCTAGATGTGGGATAAAAAGAACATATAAAAAGAACTCCAAATGTTTGTTTTAATCTTGTAGTGTTGAGGGGCTTGGCTTACGAATTTTTAACATTTAGGGTTGGCATTGGAGCTTTGTGGTCTCTTTATTGTTCTTTGATATCACTCCGTGACATAGAATCTGTTAGAGAAACTCTGGATTCCTAGGTCACCAATGTAGCAGATTAGTATCCTCACTCTGTACCCATTATTAGTAGGGGGAAACTATAGCGAATCAGACAATGTTCCTCTTCTCCCTTAAAAACAATAACTGATGCCCTCTAGTGGTAATAGTTGATTAAAACAAATCACTATAGAATGACATCTTGAAACTTTGGCCTTCTTAACCTACACAAGCTACCTTCTTTCTTCTCTTTTATTTACAGAGGAAATAAAAGAGATTTTACATGTCTCTACTATATACACATAAAAATACAATCTTAGTATTTAAGTGGGTTCAGACCTCTGACTGTATATCTCTTCATGCACAAGGGTGTTTCAGATAGTAATGGTAATTTTGAAATAAAATCATTTTATTTACAGTGTGTGGGAAAACTGCACACCTGTGAGGAATACTGCTGGTGGCAGCGCCAAATATACTCGTGTTTAAGACTGATCCAATAAATCATCACTGCATACAAAATATATTTTCTATTTGCCACCCTAATGATTTGGTGTCATTAGGGTAGCAGAGTATAACAATTTCTTATTCTGTGTTTTGTCTCAGTCATGCACAAGTTTGTAACAAGCACAGTTATAGCTGCTTGACTCTTTAGCTCGAAGTGTAGCAGTTCTTGATTTTAGCTTTAAAGGTCATTAGCTCTGAAGGACATTTCCTGCCACGGCAGGGGGTCGGACTAGATGTTCTCCTCAGGTCCCTTCCGACCCTACCAACTATGAAATTAGGTCAGTCTTGGTTGTCAGGTAAAATTTAGCCCTCATAGAACCACTTGCATTTTCCTGTAAAAACATATAAAATCACTTAATGTTGCCAACCAGCATTGTCTGGTGCTCGTTCTTAACCCTCTGCATTCTTTTAAGGCAGTAGTTCTCAACCTTTTTAGACTCGAGGCACCCCTGGATAGATTCATGGCACTCCTCTGAATGTGCCAGATCTTAGGCCCCAGACAGACATGTAGCTAAAGGCACTGAGATCTGATGCTTGATCCCACAATCATGCCTCTTGCCATGTACGCTGGCATGGCAAGAGGCATGATTGTGGGATCAAGCATCAGATCCCTTCACACCATATTGCTGGTGCAGGGAAAGCCTGGGAGCCTGATCAGACCCATCATCTGATCGGGGCTCCAAGCCGTGGGAGCTTGCTACCGGCTGTTGCCGGGGAGCCCAGGATCTCTCTGCATCAGCAAGTAGCAATCTCCTGCAGCTGGGAACTCCCTCGGCTGATTGGGACTACCAGACCTGGGCACACACCAAGTGCTCCCAGGGCTGGGAGTGGTCACCTGATCTGAGCTCCTGGTTGTGGGGGTGTACCATGCATCCCAGATCAGCTGAGGGCTTGCAGTAGAGCCCTTGACTCAAGGTGTGCCCCAGAAGCTGGGAGCCCAGATCTGCTGCTGCACCCAGCCCCAGAGGCCTGTTGGAGTCAAGGGATCCGATGTGCCCCTGTGGTTGGGAGCAGCAATCAACTGATTGGCGTGCTCAGCCTCAGGAGCCTACAGGAATAGATCTCAATTAGCCTGGTCACACATTCAAATAGAAACCAGCAATAAAGTTATTACATATTTTTTGTGTAGTAACTTTGTGGTTTGTTCCTTGTTTTATCACACCATTACTTGCATTAAGGTGTGTCCACGTAACTACTTAAGATATGATTAACTGGTTAATGCTACCTTAAGTGTACCATGTGCCAGGAGTCTTAGTTTTCACTCTTTTTTTGACTACAGAAAAATAATTGAGCAGTTTTTCTGTTGTAAAGCACTATTGCAGAGAACTTCATAGTTGTATTCTTCCTGTTTAAAATCTCTGTGCTTATCTTGTAAATCATGTTTGTAAACCTAACATTGTGTTGCATCACATGGCACCCTTAAAAGAATCTCAAGGCACCCCAGGGTGCTGTGGAATATTATTTGGTATTGGCAGAGTGAATTCCATGAAAAATGTTGCCTTCTCTTTTGCTCTTAGTTGCTATTTCTCTAGAGCAGTGATTCTCAACCAGGGTGTTGCAGCAGCCTGGGGTGCCTTGCAATCTTTTCAAGGGTGTTGCAAGATGCCACAAAGTGTTAGCACTTTTAGGTCTGCAAACATGATTCATAAAATAAACCCAGAGATTTTTAAATTCTGACCTGTTGTGGTCTTCCTGAGTTCTTTTCAACAGAAGAAATGCTTTGTTATTTTTCTGTAGGAAAAAAAGGAAAATGAAAATTAAGAGCTGGCATTTTCCAAGGAGTGCCTGGAGTCTAAAAATGTTGAGAACCATTGCTATGGGGAGTGGTTTATATAACAGTAAACCATTTACCTTAGAGCAGCCACTGTGACCTCTCAGAAAGTCAAGGCAGTAGCAGAAGTAGAAAATCCTGTTGGTTAGTTTTGTATTGTGTCACTCCAGATACTAGGCTTTTAGAATAAGCACTGAAACATACCCTTGTTGAACTTGCGTTCCTTTGACATTAATGGGATTTCTGTTACCCACTGAAGACTTCTTGTATCCTTAATTGTTTATTTTGTAGATACTTTTTTGGACAGCATTTAAGAGAAGTAAAAAACCTCACAAAAAACCAGAATGAAAATCAAAGCTTCATAAAATGATCTATGGAGTACTTTACCTTATACGGGGTCCTCTGCTCAGGGTGAATTCTACCCTTGTTTCAAGTAGAAGCTCAGCCAAAGTGTTTGCTAATGCAGCATAACTCTTTTAAGAGAGGAGTATTTCACTTACCTTCCGGATTAGGGTTTGTAAAGTTTCTGATGTTTCCTAGCACTATAAGAAACGGTGCCAGGTGTAAAGGAGGCTGTTGGTATATTGCCAACATGTAAGGAGATTACTTAGAATCAACTGTAATGGTTTGAATTCTGTACTTCTGACTCCGCTTGCCAGCTGCTTTGAATGTGCGGACAGACCTGTGAACGTGAATTAGCCTCTTCTGCTCCAGTTTGCTGCATGTTGTTAGTGTTAACTAGCATGTAATGTATCTTGTTGCCCTCTGCTAGATGAATCTAGACCTGCACAATGGTTTGTGATTATGTTTCTCTCTGGCAGCTGGATGCTGAGACTGTAAGACTTAATACTAATAGTGGTAGCTAGTGATGATCTTTACCTCAAGTGATTTCTTTTGGAACTGTAGTTGATTTCTTTTGGAACTGTAGTTACGGGCTTCTGTCCCTGTTGCCACATACGAATAAGAGAGCTGCCTCTGCTCATATGCAGGGATGACGTTACACCATATGTATGAAAAATAAGAACAAGGAAAAAATGTTTGACTTGGTTCTTTTCGGAGAATTCTCAAAAGAGCTGCATGGTCTAGTGAAAATAACTAGTGTTATAGTATGATAACAGTATTTCACAATTACTTTGCTACAGGCAGGGATGACCATTCCTCTTGTGTAAGAAAAGGACCCACAGATGGCATTTGTTAAAATGTTGATATTTATGTGCAACTTTGTGCCTCTCTTCATTCAAATGATACTGTGCAGCCTTGTTTGGAGTGGCTCTGTTTAAAATGATGCCAGTGACTTAAATGAATGGAGGGAAATTAGTTGTAATGAATGCCAGATGGAGATTTCTTTCACAGAAAAGTAGTTGCGTGCTGTAGCACATGAAGTCAACAAACCAGGTCTTAATACTCCTCCTGCCCCATTATTCTTTAAGCTTTCCTGACAAGACTCCTCTTTATCCAGCCAAGAGATGTGCTTGCATGCGCCAGTACATTTTTTTTAAGCTGGAGTAATTAAAGAGTGCATCTCAGTTTATGGTTTTAAGTGAAACCCTGTCCTCCTGTGCTCTGTCAGGAATTCATAAACTGTACAAGTACGAGAACCAAGAGTAATAGTCAAGCCAGATCTACATGTTCTGTCTATGAAAACAAAGCCTGTTAGAGAGGAACAAAATTATTACTCCAGTTTTACTTTCTGATTGGATGAGACTATTGGGGACAAGTGCTTAATCCAGTTAAAAATGTAAATCCTCAAATGCCCATTGTCTTTCTCCTTCTGAGAGAGCTGAAAGAAAATTATGATTTATTTTTGTACAATACTTACAGTACAAAAATAGGTAGGGGAAGTGGGGAGGAAAGGTTTATTTCTGCACATCACAACAGCTGATAGCAAGTTGATTTGTCATGTGGGAACATCCACGTGCTACAGTCACTCTAGCCTCAAACATGTCATCTGACAAGCATCCTTTCCACCCATTCTTTTCAGGCTGGTCCCCTTGGGGCTGCTTATAGGTGAGGCTATGGGATCACAATGGGCCACTGCATTGAGCACTGTTTCCTCTTCTTCATTTGCCTTCAGAATACATTCAGTACTCATAAACCCTTATAACATTTTCTAACTTTTTACTGTTTTCTACAACTGTACATTATTGGGAGAACAAACTACATAATATATAGTAAGACTAGTTGGTGAAAATGTCTCTCCTAAATTTCTTAGAAAGAAACTAAAATACATTTTCCTGAGAGTAAAACCTTGTTTTGACATATGCTGAGAACAAACTGTCTGGCTACTTCTGGCATTGACAGTCATCACATGCACTGCAGTTAGAGAAAGGAATTGCCAGGAAAATAGCAAGTAGGAGATTGAGTGGCCAAGGACTGATGATGGACACTTTTTTTCTTTCCTTTTTTTTTAAATTGCTTCACATGCAGACTGGGATTGGTAGTGAACTCAACTCATTACCAGTTGCTTTTTTCAGTAATTTTTGGAAATGAGACATCTAGGTGAGGTATTTTAATCATCTCCACACTGAAGCTTTCATATATAATATATGTAAACAGTAAGCACTACCTCGGTACACTTATTGCAGAACAGTGGTAAAAGGGTGAATAGGTATGAAAACTAATGTCCATTCTAACTCTGTAAAAATAATCCTTCCAGAACAGGATGAAGGATCATTAATGAAGCAGTGTAGGGAAACTAAGAGTGTAGGTACCGTGGAGTCTTTCCTGAGTGGACAAACAGGGCATGTCCATATGTGAATTAATATACTTTTCCCAATATGCATTAAATTCAGTACCTCCAATGTGAGACACTAAACAAATGTACATTAGGTTGCCTTAACATGCAGTAATGAATGCACACAGTTTTCAAGTGATGCTTAATGCTCAGTAGCCTATTTTACTGTGCAGTAGTGTAATGTCATGGTTTTTTATGTGATGCTTTAATGTGCAGCAAAATAGGCTACTGCACATTAAAGCACACCTGTAGATGCGCCCACAGAGGACTTGAGTCTTCATTCTTGTTAATGCAGTACTGTCCAAGAAAACTGCATCTTTTTTAAATAGGAAAGGAAGTTAGAGATTCCTCAGTTGCACTTGAAAGGTACTCATAATCTTACTTTTCTTCCAACCTTTCCTGAAGTTACAGTAACTCATCATTGGAAATTTCACCAAGGTCATGGACAACTATCTGTCTTGTTTGTGCTGTTTGATAGGCAAGTGCTGTATTTAGGAAGGAAGGATCAGGTTGAATGAAATCTTTTGAAAGTTTTCTTTAGAAAATGGACATTGCTACCCTTCCTCTTAAATTTATCACTCATTAGTCATGCTGGCAGTTCCATTAATATTATTTGCTGTTCTTTATTTCAGAAAAACTCTATAACTCCAATGGACGGGAGCTGAGACGTGCACTTTTCTCTTTGAAACAAATATTTCAGGTAAATGACTACATTACCAACACATCGCCATGCCATTTATCGCTGTGTTATTTTTCCTGAATCAGTATTAGGGGTAAAATGGCAGTGTGTTACAAAAGTAGATGTATTAATGAATTTTTGGGGACTTGAACAGTCTGGACACTTAGGTATGTAAGTCCACTTACGCACCTAATAGGCAGAGTAGAATCTGACATCAGGTGCCCCAGGGCTAAAGTAGTTCAGTCATTTTTGAGAATATTTTGTTCATGTTATATAAATAAAAATTGGTGGCACTTTCTTTTAAAAGTTCCCTGTGTCTTTAAGCTGTAATTTTGAAATTTGGGAACAAGGTGATATTTGTTTTAGGGATACACATTCTTTTGCTGTCTGTCTAAAAATTGACCTTGGTCAAATAATAAACTTTTGAAAAATGTAGTTTGTACACGCTAAGTATAAGCTGCTTAATCTGAGATGGTCCAGTCTGCTCCTAGATGTTAAATGGGCTAGAGGCAGGGAAAGACAATGCCTTTTCAAGTTTCAGCTGTGGAACGCACCACCACAGGAGACTGGCTAACGGAGCAAGATGTTTTCATTGGAAAGAAGGAATACCACTCCCTAAAATTAAAAGGGGGCTTGTTGACAGAGAATTGAGTTTTATTGGAGGAAGTGGTTATCTCTCTAAAACTGAGAGGGAATTTTATTGGGAACATGTTGGTGACTGGGGATGGTCAGTGGGGAACGGACCAGACAAGATGTTTTTTGAAATATGAGGGCCAATCTACATGAAGTGCTGACTGCACAGTAACTTGACTTACTGCATAGACAGTTGTCTTGTTTGTGATGCTACTGCTCAGTAGCCTAATACTCAGTAAGCTAATACTGCACAGTAGCATCACATCACAGTTGTTGCCATGAGGCGCTACTGTGCAGTAGTATAGGGCTACTGTGCAGTTAGTGTCTCATGTAGATGCAGCTGAGAAGTGTGTTTAGTGTGCAAAAATAGAGATCAGTTTGAAGGAGTTCAGAGTGGTTATGAATGATTTGATCCAGAGACCACCTGGACTGAACTAAGTAATTCATCCCCTCATTCAGCCATATCAGGATAGATGGTTCAGGAAGTAGAACCCAGCCCTCAGTGTGTTTGCAGTGTATACAAGCATCAGTGGTGGCAACAGAGATAAATAGACAAGGGAAGACTGGGATTTAATGGGAAGGAAACTAAGAATGAGAGCCATAAGGTTTATTTAAAAAGAGTTAGGGAGGGAGGGAGATGCCTGTAACAAGGAGCCAGGATACAAGAAAAGAAGAACTGAATGGACAAAGAAACTAGAAGGAGAAGCTGGGTTTGGGG
Source organism: Alligator mississippiensis (assembly GCF_030867095.1). Lineage (NCBI taxonomy): Eukaryota > Metazoa > Chordata > Crocodylia > Alligatoridae > Alligator > Alligator mississippiensis. The sequence goes on along the minus strand of NC_081828.1, from coordinate 86,627,466 downwards.
TGAGAGGTTCAGATGTGCTGGAGATCCAGAGGATGGATATTGCAGTTGGAAACCAGTGGAAATGTGGCACATTGGTGGAGGGCAGTCTAGAGGGACAGCAAAAAGTTCAGGGTGGCTAGAGATAAATAAATTGGGTGAGGGGGAAGGGAAGGGGGAACTGCTCCTGCATGGCCATGCATACAGGTGACAGGGGGATGGAGCATACTGAAGAAGCTTAGGAATTGTTACTCAAGAAAAGTGGGACTGAAATGAAAAGCATGAGGCATGGGAACTGTAATGGCCTAGAATGGGAGCCAGGAGTGGGAAAGAGGCAAGACCAGGAATGGAACAGATTTTGAGTGGATGGACCACAATGAGTTAGAATTGGGGAAACTGGCTAGAAGAGTCTGTGACCATAAGGACACATTCATGCCTAGAGCTTAAAATGGACCCCAAGATAACAAATTTAATTTTAGCTGACAGCTAACTGCCTGGAGGTCAACATGTGGACAAAGCTCAATGAAAATTTGTTGTTGTTTGGTTGGCTTTCTATCACTTAGGGCCCCTCTAGATGTTCAGGTAAAGGCGCTATAGGATCTGAAGCGTGATCAACACAATCACACCTCCTATCATGCCATTGCTATCCTGGGCTCCCCCTGTACCAGCAACTAAAAAGCTCCTGCAGCCAGAAGTCCTTTAACTGACCGGACTTGTAATTAATGCAGCACCCCACTGTGCCAGGACCAAGAATCCCTCAGCTGTGAGACTCTGTCTCAGTGGTGGTGGCGCCCCACATTGGGTTACTGCTATGATGAAGAGTCCTGCAGTTGCAGGACTCCCAGTCCTGGCTGTGCTGGGAGCCTGCAGATCCTGCTACACATGCAAAGTAAACCTGGAAAGCAACTAGCTATAAAGTTAATACACATTTTTGAGGTTTAACTTTATAGCTGGTTGGGCCTTTTAATGGCATAATAGGTACTTTACGCATGTAGCTGGTCTCAGTTAAGTCCACAATTAACCAGTTAATTGTGCAATACCTGTAAAATGTAGAAGGGGTCTTAGAAATTTACCAAAAAATGAAAACAACATCCTTAAAGCTTCAAAGTTATGCCCTCCCAAGTGAAAAGATGGCTTCTGGCAATAGAACCGGGTGGAGAAAGAGATTCCATTTCTTGAAGGATTTTTATTTTTTGTTCAGGTTCACGACAAAACCTCCAAATTTTTCAGGCTCTCTCAAATGGAATGGAGGTCCAGTTCTGGGGCAGTTTGCCTGGCTGAGTGGCTGTTTCAGAGCCAAAGCTGAGCTAATTTATTTGTCCCCAGGTTGTTGTTCCAAGTGCTTGTCTGCCTTGGACCCACAACCCTAGAAGCCAGTGTTCTGCATGAGCCTGCCAAATGGGATGCTACAGAGTCAGGTGGAAAGCTGAAAGGAAATGAAGGAGGTTCACCATGGCACCACTGTGAAACCATGACTCCTTGAAATGTTATGATTTTCACTTATCTGCAGGTACTTTGAAAAAATATTTTACTTGGAATTTTTCCAACAAGATGACCTGTGCAACCCCTAATTTAGATCTGGCAGACCTATTTACTAGTAAATGGTCATCACTTTTGCAGATTGGACCCTGACATCTCAACATGAACACCCGGAGTGACTTCTTGCTAAAAAGTTTGTTTTTAAGCAACTTGCCAAGCATAAACAGAATCTCTGGCAGAGGAAGGCCTCAACTCTTGTTCTCCAGGATGGTTTTGTTGTCCATCGTGTTACCTACTGTTCACTTCTTTAATCCCCCTACACCATCTTCCAACTTCAACAATAAAGAAAACAGGGTTCCCATAGACTCCTTTATATAATCCCTGATTCAACCCCAGATATTTGGTATATATGTTCTATATACTGAATGTGGCAGGTAGAAAAGCTAGTGATTATGAAGACTTTGTCATGGTCTCTAGGTCTAGGGGCTCAGATACAGGTTACAGAAGTTGTTTTAATACTGGTGTTTTCCTGACTTTTTATACTTTTTGTTGCAAACTTTGACACTTCTTTGTAGTTTAAGACAGGAAGAGATTATCCTATTTTTTTTAATTGATCAAAAGTTAGACTAAGTGTAAGTAGTTAAATCAGAGATTAATTTTGCATTTTGAGTAAGCCAGCCTGATAGTGTAATAAAGTGTTTCAAAGGAGAATTTGGATTTCCTGCTTCCTAATGTATGTGTTCCAAAGAGGAATTTAGGAGCTGTCCATGACACCAGACGATTTATGGGGAATTGCTAAGTGAAGGTGATCTAGGAAGAATCCTCATGTCCTGTACTCTAGGAACTAAATTATAGTTTAAGTTTGTGGCATGTTGGTGGGAGGGCTGAGGGAAAATACAGCTTGACAGAGAGAGGGTACATGTTTGAATATTTGAAGCAGTGTGTCACCAAACTGGAAAATGCAAGGGAAAAGACTTCCCTCGCAATGAATGAAAACAATGATTTTTCCAAGAGCGTCTGTAAAATGTTTTGAGAAGAGGTAAAACATGTTAATGAGGTATTAAAGCTCACGAGCATTGGTAGAATGGGGGTCCAGGAAGGGTGGTTGTTCCTCAAGGAAGTGATCCTATGGGTGCAGAAGGAGACAATCCCATTGTGCATAAAAGGGGGCAAAGGGGCCAAGAAGCCCTCTTGGCTGAACAGGGAAGTCTAGGAAAGCCTAAGGGCAAAGAAAAAGGTATACAGGCTGTGGAAATATGGGGTAGGTACCAAGGAGGAGTATACCTCCCTGGCTCTCACTTGCAGGGAATCATTTAGGAAGGCCAAAGCAGGATTAGAATTTAGGCTGGCAACAAAAATTAAGGACAACAAAAAGACCTTCTTCAGGTATATAGGAAGCAAAAGGAAGGTGCTGGGTAGCATAGGACCCCTAAAGGACAAATTAGGGCAATTGGTGACAGAGAGGGGGGACAAAACTGAGCTCTTCAATGAGTTCTTTGCATTTGTATTCCTAGACACAGACCAAGACAAATCTCCCAGTTGGTTCATAGATAGACACAGGATGGACACCAGCCCACCAACTGTTAGTGCAGACTTAGTGGAGGGGCACTTGGAGGGGCTGGATGTGTTCAAATCAGTGGGCTTGGATGAACTTCATCCAAAGGTGCTAAAGGAATTGACCATTTTCATAGCAGAGCCACTGGCATGGCTGTTCGAGCATTCATGATGCTCTGGTCAGGTCCCAGAGGACTGCATAGAGGAGAAGCATCACATACCTGGACCTGTTTGTCATGCATCTGCTAATGCATGATAAAGTGCAGTTAGCCTCGTTGATCACTTTGTCACATTGACGACTCATGTTCATCTTGGAGTCAACTATTGGCCAATAAGGCCAATGTGGTCCCTATTTTCAAGAAGGGGAGGAGGGAGGAACTGGGAAACTGTAGGCCAGTTAGTCTCACCTCTATCCTTGGGAAAACTCTGGAAAAAATCATTAAGGATCACATTTGTGGGAGCCCAACAGGGGAAATAATGCTGAAAGGAAATCAGCATGGATTCATTGCAGATAGATCCTGCCTGACTAACTAAGTTTCTTTTTATGACCAGGTCACAAAATGCTTACACGTAGGAGTTGAGGTAGATGTCATCTACCTAGACTTTAAGAAGGCCTTCGATGCGGTATCTCATTCTGTTCTCATAAATAAACTGACAGGCTGTGATGCAGATGATTACACAGTCAGGTGGGTGGCAAATTGGCTTAGGGGTCGCACCCAGAAAGTGGTGGTGGACGGGTCAACATCGACCTGGAAAGATGTGGGCAGTGGAGTCCCGCAAGTCTTGGTCCTTGGACCGGTGCTATTCAATGTCTTCATCAGTGACTTGGACGAGGGCGTGGAGAGCTTTCTGTCCAAGTTCATAGATAATACCAAATTATGGGGCAAAGTTAACATACCAGAGGGTAGGGAACAAATCCAGGTGGATCTGGACAGGTTGGAAAAATGGGTAGAATGAAATCGGATGCAGTTCAACAAAACAAGTGCAAAGTGCTGCACCTGGGCAAAAAGAACCACCCAACACCTTTACAAGCTGGGGGATGACCTTCTCAGCAGCACAGGAGTGGAAAGGGATCTTGGAGTCATAGTTGACTCCAAGATGAACATGAGTCATCAATGTGACAAAGTGATCAACAAGGCTAACCACACTTTATCATGCATTAGCAGATGCATGACAAACAGGTCCAGGGATGTGATGCTTCCCCTCTATGCAGCACTGGTCAGGCTGCAGTTGGAGTACTACATCCAGTTTTGGGCATCACACTTCAAGAGGGATGCAGAGAATCTTGAGAGAGTTCAGAGGAGGGCCACTCATATGGTCAGAGCCCTGCAGGCAAGGTGCTATGAGGAGAGTCTGAGGGACCTAAATCTCTTCAGCCTTTGCAAGAGAAGTCTGAGAGGCGATCTTGTGGCTGCCTATAAATTCATCAGGGGAGGGCAGCAGGGAATAGGAGATGTTCTATTTACTAGGGCACCCCCTGGAATAACTAGGAGCAATGGCTACAAATTGACGGAGAGCAGATTTATGTTGGACATTAGAAAGAACTTCTTCACAGTAAGGGTTGCCCAAATCTGGAATGGGCTCCCAAGGGAGGTGGTGCTTTCCCCTACCCAGGGGGTCTTCAAGAGGAGACTGGGCAAGCATCTAGCTGGGGTCATCTGACCCAACACTCTTTCCTGCCTAGGGCAGGGGGGTCGGACTCGATGACCTACTGAGATCCGTTCTGACCCTAACAGCTATGAATCTATAAGAACTAACAAATAGAAGATGCAAGATGTTTTCCTCAACTTCTGTTAAAAAAGAGGAAATGTCTATTTTTAATGAAGAAAAATATGTAAATTAAAATAATTGTATAGAAAAGTTAAGCCTAAATAGAGCTGGAAGATTTTATAGAAACATAATTTTAGTCATAGAAGTCTTTTTGATATACTGTAGCTCTGTAAAGAGATTGAGAGAGGGTCTGCAGCATAAAGTCTTCATTTCAGGATCTTTTTATCTTGTTGGATGTAGTAATAAATGATAGGCTGGGTTCATGAAAAGGATTTAGGAGTGGGAGAGTTATCTTTCTAAAATAATAATATTTATCATTCTTATTCCTCTAAAATGTTGTTGTTGTTGTTTACAGTCCACAAATAAAATCATGATTGGAATACTGTAATTATGATTTATTAGTTCCTTATTTTACAAGTACAGTTGTGTGGTAAATAAAAGCAGTATTCAACAAGAGGAAGAATATGAGAATTTGGCTCTAAATTAATGGATGATTAATGTAGATGTAGAAAATAAAATAATAGGTTTAATCTTGCCACACTTGATTTATGTACATATAGACTTTTCTGTGACTCCTAAGAAGCACTAATGGATTTCATTCATGCCCCAGTGACAAAATGTCCACATATTTAAAGATGAGTATAATCTGGCCTACTAAGTCATTTACCACATAGTGACAAGATGGTTTACAACTATAATTTGAAAATGGAAGAAAAAAGTATTCCATTTAAAATACTGGATTTATTTTAAAAAATTGTGTGTCACATATGTGTGTATACGTACGTATTGAACGTATATAGTTGTCTCTCTCTGAAAGGCAGAAAAAATGCATACAATACGATACCTATGTTGCCTGGTATTAAAGGGATTTTTTTTTAATTTCCAAAATACTACCAAAAAGAAAATATATATACATATAATTTAAGAACTAATAAACAAATATACTTTAGAACCACCAAATTAAAAATGTATTTGATGGTTAGACTGCTGTTTAATATGATACTAATTGCATTATTTCAAAATGTAAATACATCCAACAAAAAGAAAAGAAGAAAATTAAAACAGATACATTTTGTAAATCTCAGTATGTCATTTCTCTAAGGAACCAGCAGCTTTTCCCATCCTCTTATGTGCTTTAATCTTATTAAAAGGGAATGGGGAAGGTACCTTTGTATAAAGTATTAATATGGAATAATGTTTTCCAATAAGAACTGGCCTGCTACAATGGCATTCTGCAAATCTGGGAGATGCCGTACTATCATCCTTTGGGTAATATAGATAATTATTTGATTATGTGATCACAAAATGGGGCAACATAATAAATGGCCAGTTAAAAATCTGCTTTTGTATTTTTTCCTGTTGTCACAACTTCATTAATCATATCACAATGGAGCTTTGTTTAAAATGTTAGAAAATCAGATATCGCAGACTCCTGAAAACATTAACTAGAAGGTGTTCAGAGGCACACAGCCTTATCAGTGAATGAAATAAAGTGTCACACACTTGAGCCTCGAAGGAGTCATCAATCATTCTTAGAAGAGTGGAAGGAGTATTCTCTGTTTGCTTCATTGATCTGAGGAAGGAGGTATGTCAAAGAGACTACTCCTTCTACTCTTCTCAGAATGATTGATGACTCCTTAGGGACTGAAGTGTGTGACATTTGATTTAGGGATCTCTGTCATGGCATGCAACTTGTACTGCCAGCTCTTCCTTTTAAGAACTAAAATGCTTAGCAGGGCTCCTGATTCAAGCATGGCTTCCTAACCTCATAGGCCAGAGTTTGCATATTCATCTTCAGCAAACTTTGGGAGAGACAGGTTTCATTTTTCCATTCAGATATTGCCATTGACTTACAGGTTGTATCACCCCAAGTTTTAGCTAAGTTTAAATCCAGTGTCTGTCTTATGGTTGTCAACTGATACTGATGTTTAGGAAGATCCATCAGATCTCACACTGTAAAAAATTTTCAAATAAGTGGAGCACTTTCTTTTCAACTGATACAAAAACACTGGGGGTAGCACAACCCCCCTACAAGACACTGTTTCTTCTTTATCTGATGTTCATATGTCTTGGAATTGAAACTGTGGCATAGGATGTCTATTTTTGTATGCTATCTACTGAGTTTATATTGTATCTTTTTGGACAGTAATGTGACGCTTTTAAATACTGTATGGTTTGCTGTCCCAGGAATTAACATTCCTTACCAACCTGTGTTTTAAGGGATTCTCTTTTATGCTTTTTGAATGAAATTATTTTGTAGCAACTGTCAGTTTGACAGAAGGAAGAAGTAGGAGTTACAACATAAAGCCAATTGCCCATTCATTTTAAAATACAAGGAGTAGCTCCACTGAAATCAATAAGAAAAAGCCTATTAATTTCAGTGGAGTTGTTCTACAAAAGGAATCAAGTATTGCTCTTAGCATACATATGTTATGGGAATTGTGGTGAACTGCATGTTTGATTTGGCTCACTTTACAATGGCGTAAACACACACTTACCTGTTGTAAGAGCAGGTCACTGAAAAACTCCATTTGAGAAGCTGAAATACCTGGCTACAGTGAATAGATGCTAATCTGTGATCAGTATTAGATATCTTAATTGCTTTCTTCCATTTTAAGATTCTTGGGATTCAAGCCTGCATTCTTTCTCGATGTTTTCATGACTTTTCCATGACATTCATGAAAAATCACTACATTTGCCTCAATTAACAGCTATTAATTTATGGTTCCTTTCAGAATATACAAATGAACAAGAATTGTATTTAGTTCTGCATTTGGTTGACAGGAGATAACCACAATGTTTTATATTTGTTTAAGTGGTATTTCCATAATGCAGTTCAAAAATTGTCCCTGAAACAAGAAACAGTTGTATGTATTCTACGTTCTAAAGGGGGAAACAGATATAGGGGATTAATGGCTATAAATCAAATATTTAACTTTTCAGCAAATTTCAGTGCCCTCTCCCTTATGTGAAGATATGCATACTCAGCCATAGTTTGGTTTAGCTGAAATGCTGTGACTTGGCAATAAAAGATCTGGTCTTTTTTACTTTAATGTCAGAGTGTATCACTGGCTGGCGTTAGAAATGTTCTGAAGATGCTTGAAAGCCTGAGAGAGAAAATTGTTGGCATTACGTGTTTTATACCTAGCCAGATTGGCTCATTGCAGTGAAGTACAAAGGAATTGATGCTATTGGGTAAGATTTTTCTGAATGATTGCTAAGAATGTGGAACACGTCTCCCATTACAGCTGGCTTACCTCTTCTACAAATATAGCACCTGTTTACTTGCAAAGGAAGACATTGGAGGTAAATTATGCTAGATCAAACTTCTGTTTGTCTGCTGCGGCTTCATAGACAAATAAGAAAAAGGGACTGTCATATAAAAAGAAAGTGGCAATAATAAACATGTCATGTTTTAACGTTGTATTTATTATAAGATGAGAAGGGGGGAGAGAGGTGAAGATAATAGAGCTATGAAATAAGAAGAGATAGTAAATGGGTAGGAGGGCACAGAATGCCAAAACCAGTAGCGTGAAGTATTGAGGCTTGCAGAGAGTTATAAGCAGCTGGTCACTTATCAGCAGGGAGTGAATGTCAGCATGTGCCTAGACATCTTCTGTGTCTCATCCTAGTACTGCTGTCTCCATGCCAGTGCCCTTCAGAACCTGACTGAAGTTTAGGCTTGAAGTCTGGTTGTTTTAGTCTGGTTCTTCCTGTAGGGCCAGCTGCTGTGATGGGTCCTATCTGCTGGCAGGCCAGGCAGCCACAGGGGCTAGGGACAGACATTACAAATAACCTGGTTTAAATGATCAGAAATTGGTTTAAACCTGTAACAGAACACATAAACACACATCCGTGCACATAAACCAGTTTCAAATGGCTGAAACCGGTTTGAGATAAACCTGGTTGAATGTAGTATCAGATTTAACTTGTTTGGCTTAAACCATTTTTTGCAATGTCTGTCCCAGACACCTTCCTAGTTTAATTTAAACCAGCCCCCCAGCATCCCGGTTTGCTCTCTGTTCTGGGCTCTCTGCTCCAGCCAAGAAGGGCTGGCCTTGCCCCTCTGCTTCCCAGCTGGAGCAGGGACAGGCAGGGGCAGGGTTCTAGCCAGAGAAAGGTTTAATTTCCCCCTCCCTGTCCCATCTGTAGGGACCCGAGCTGGCTCTGGTGGGCACTCCCACTTCGCTGCTGCAGCAGCAGGCGTCCATAGTCCCTGAAGCAGAGAGGGCAGGGAGGAGGGTTAATCTCCCCTCTACCCCAGGGGACCGCAGCCGGGTCTGCCCACCACGACCTCCATGCCTTGCTGTCACTGCTTCCCTGCAGCTGAAAGCATGCTCTAGCACTCCCTGGTGCCTGGCCTGCACAACTACAGGCATGTACCCACAGCTCCTCAGTTCAGAGGGAACGTCTGTGCTGTTACAAACCAGTTCAATCTAGGCAGGTTAGACTAACCTGCAAAGATTTAATCAATTCAGGCTCCAGCTTTTTGCATGTCTGTCCCTAGTTAGGGTAAGCAGGGCTGTGTATGCACAGCCTTCACTTGCCCTCTTGCCACCAATGCCCACCTCCTAGAACTTTAAAGAATTCTCAGTAGAAGTATTTGTTCTCCATGATGTAGCTTAAAAAGCTACCCAAAACAAAATAAACCAAACAGTGATTGCTTAACTAAATAACATGGAGTATTTCTGGAATAGCACTTACATATTTTAATTACACAAATAATTTTACAATTCAGAGACTGTATCTGCAATTTAAAGCAAGCATAAATAACTATAAATTATAAATTGGTGGTCAATATGTATACTCCCTCAGCCATTTCCTGATCAGACTTGCTCATTTAGAAAGTCAAAATATGATTTTCTAATTATGATTGTTACAAGTTAATAATAATCTAAAAAAATACAGCCTGGTACGTATCCAGTTAAAAAAAGAAGGAGTTAGGGCTCAGAAATTAGCTGGAATTTCTATCTATAATATGAGATACAGAGTAGAACACAATATATATTTCTCTACTTGTTTACTGCTGTGGCAAAGTTGATGGGAGTAATTGTTTTGTTAGCAAATTTAGCAGGTTTGGTACAAAGTGCTTTAGGACCACATATGACCCTTTACAAAGAATCATGCCTGTGCAGACAGTTCTGTCATATATCTTAAAAGATCATGGGCACCATTCTGATCTGTACGGTTGAGAGGTAGGCCAAGGAAATGATTGCCGATTCCCTAATGTCCTTGGCTTAAATCAGAGCAGCATAGAGGTTGTTCTAAACTATGCTGTCTGTCTGTGTACTCAAGGGAGCTCTTCCCCAGCATTTTGGTCATATCTCCTCCTTTGGCTCTCCAAACAGGAGGTCATACAAGAGTCACCAGTGCCAGTTCTATAGCATTGGAGTTCCCCAAAGCCAGAAGTCACAAAAATGGGAGATCCATAATGCTTTCTGTTCCCTTTGTGCCACCCAAAGTGGAAAAGGGAGGCAAAACAGGGCAGAAAATCTGGCCCTATATTATTAGACTAGATCCTGCCAATCTGTCTTTATTTGTATGCTGCTACAGGAGTCTTTCCCCAATAAAATGGACAGTGGTACCTTGTTTTGCTTCAGTATTTCAGTTCTCACATTGAAAATGACAAGAGGCTAGGTACCAAATATTCCTTACTTATCTCTGGGAAGAAAATGTTATTCTTGTAAAAGCCTTAATTTATACTATTTTGTGTACTGTGCTTTCTGGCTTGTGTTTTTCCCCTTCTCGATCAGTATTTTCCTGTCCTCTTAGAACTGACAGTCCATAATGAGAAATTCATAAGCCTCAACTCTTAACTATCCTAAATCTAGCACAATTTTCTGATCCTAGCATGCCTTTGCAGGGCAGGTGGCAAGGAAAACCCATTTTTTTTACCTGGACGCTGATGAATTTTGACCCAAGTGTAACTCATGGAGCACAAACATATGATCTCAGGAAGACCTTTAGGAGGTAAACTTTCAGAGTAGACTCACACTTGTAGAGACCCATCTATGATTTTTAACTATTCCATATATATATTGGGCTAGTGCCAACATCCCTCTGCTGGTCATCTTTTGGCCATCTGTCCCTGACTGCAGTTCACCACCATGAAGGAAAACCGAGACAACAGGATTTTATGCTGGGATTTCTCACAGGCTTCAATGAACAGCCTAGCTAATCCAGCAGATGTCTGATGAGCACCTACAAAACTAGTTTTGATTAACAAGGATAGTGATTATTTTGCATCTGCCCTCAAAAATAGCAGCTGCTGGAGAGTACTGTCTGAAGGCCATTGCTTTGGTGTAGGGCTGTGTATTGATGCATTTCAGAGGGTTTGCAGTAAACGTTTTGCACTGACATATGTCCATGAGTCTGTCTCTTGTCCCCAAATTGTATCAGGTCATATCATGTAACATTGTATGAGGAATGTTAAAAACAATGTGATATTTTGTTAAGGAATAATGGGGATGTATCTGACATTCAGACATAAATGAAGGAATTGAAGATTTTTGTCCTGTAAAAGAGAGGGGGAAGGAGGATTAAAATCTTAATCCTGATCTGTGTTTTACACTTTCATTCAGGTATTGCACAGTCACAGGAAGGGAAAAGCATGGATCTCTTCCCACAGAGATCACATCAACAGTTCTCTCATCAGATGTGCTTTCATCAGCAGAAAGCACATCACATCAGAAATCCATCAGCAGTTAAGGTTTGGGCTACAAATAGAGGTCTGTCCTGTAAAGACTAGTCAAAACTCTGCCCCTGTCCTCCAACTCCAGTTAGTGGTAGGCAAGGAGGTTGCTATCTTTCCTTTCAAATACTGACCTCCACACAGATGCCCATGCCTCTGTCACTTCCAGAATAAATGGTTGCAATATACTCTAGTTGAGTGCTGCCTCCTTATTTAATGTCACATGAAGTACAGGCTAACTGCCCTATGGTTCCTTGTTTACATAATCCAGCCTTATGCAAATGATGAGACACGTAGCTTTGTAATACAATGAGATAAGATGCTTATAAATATAGAAATCTTTAAGGTAATGATAGGATTATGGCAGATATTCCAGCATAAAGAAAAGTATGAAAATCAGTTTCAGTCAGGACAACTCTCAGACAATCATTTTGTAAACTCCCATGAGAGAGAAGCATCTAATACACTGCTGTTAGCTATGTAAAGCAAAACTATGTATGTATGTGCAGATTAGAATATGATTAGTATATAACTAAGTCTGTGTCCCCAATATTCAGAATACCGTTCTTGGTGCTTACTAAAGCCATTTTTAAAATTTCCTGCACTCTGTTTTTCTGGGAGATAGTTTCAAAGAAAAAATCTACCCTTGAATCTAGACCTTTTCTAGGATGAAATAAAATTATAGTTTTTTAAAACATAGAAATACCAGGCTTTGGAAAGGTTTAAGTATAGCAGCTTGTAAATATTTGTATTTTGCATTTTGCTGGCCACTGATTTACCAAGCAAAGTTTTAAACTTGCCAGTTTAAAAATATACAAGGTTCTATTTCATAGCTTATTGGGAGTAATGTTTTATTAAGCAAAGTACATACATTTCTTTTCCTGCCCCCTTTCCCTCCCCCTTCCAAATGCCTCCTTCTTCTAGGGCTTATCTTTCCCAAACTCCTTAATGGGTATTTAAAATACATTTATCTGACAAGGTCACCAGTATCTTTTCATAAAGTCCCTAAGTAGTTGGTCTCTGTGTCACAGCACTATCTTTATGGTGGTAGGAGCTTTAAGAGTGGTTTTATAGAGATTTGACTGCTTTTCTCATCAGTACTTTAATGCCTACTGATTAAGGGGTCATAAATCTTAGCAATATTACTGGAAAACTCCATTTCCTTACCACAAAGCAACTTCCCCTTCCCCCTGTTAGCTGTTATCACACACATGCTGCAGCTACTTGCACACATCATTGTCATGCTTTGGTGGGACTCTATAATCTGTACAATGAGTGTTCTTTTTCAGGAAACCCTGAACCAATTACCAGTGTTAGAATAGCCTTTATTCTTTAGGTCACCAAACTTGGCAAGTCAGTAAGTTAATGGGTCTGAGAAGATTGCCCTAGTACAGAAATGATGTAAACATTCTCCTTTCCATTTAGGATATGTGGATTTGGATTCCTTTCATCTTTCTTTTCACATTCCAGATGTTTGCTTATTTCCTCACATCATATACACATGATGAAACAGATAACGTACAGAGTGCAAATTTATGTCTAGGGTATGATGTGTTTATACTCTGCTTCATTGCACCGTCTTTCTTCCTTTTATTGGATAAAGGAATACCTTAAAAGCCTCTGTTAAAAAATCAAGCTTGTTTATTCAGTGCCTTTCAAAGTAGTCAGGTTAAAGTTTCCTCGTCCCCTTCATTTCCTCTGCAGTTCTAATGTTTTATATCTCACTTCAGTCAAAGTGAATCTACAGTGTAGTCATTTACGAACGCAGCTCTTTAGATAATGTTTGGGGGGGAGGGGGGAACTTTCTTAATTGGATTTTAAAGGGGCTTCTTTTCAGAAAAAACATGCCAAACTATGTTGAAAAGAAAGATAAGTATAGTTTTGCCGTTCTACCATAGCACTGTTTACAGACAATCATGAAACAACAAGTTTGTGTCCATTCTGTTAAAGATTTAGAGTGGGGATAGTAAGTGTATGAGTGGTATTTAATTGTCCAGCCACCACTGAAAGCCAATAGGAGATAGGCTACTAAATGCCTTTTGGGCTACTGAAAATCTTCTCTTCACTTTTTGAGGGCCTGAATTTGGGCTTAATGAATTCACAGAAGTCCCATTGTTTTCAGTACCTTTTGCATCAGATGTTTTGGCATCTCTTGGGTCCTAGCTCTTCTAAAAAAGGGTATTTTAGGTCTTTTAATTATAAAGACAGTCTAGAAACAGTGCATCAGAGTTATTCTATTTTTTCAGTATTTCCAGTTGTGCTGGTCTGTTCACCCAGAATGGCTTTTCTGTCAACCCAAAGTTACTGAAAATCATACTGTTTAGGAAAAGCTTGTTCTAATCAATATTTCTATAAAGGTGTGCATAAAATAATGTTTTAAGCAAAATATATTGATTATTGGAAAAAACAATTATTAGCCAATTTTACTGACTCCAGTTCTAATTCCTGTTAGCAGTAAGAATCTGGTTACTCCGTTCTTTGTATCTATGAGGTCTTGCATTAAATTATAGATCCAAGAAATTGCCATTAAAAAGTCAATTTTTACAAAGAGTTGTTATAAAATAACATTTCATGTCCTAAATATTAACATCATCCTGCCCTGTAAGGGGAATGTTGTCTTCAGGATATCTTTGTAATGTACCTTTTAGGACATGTAAGATGATGATTTTAAATATTTGGTAGTGTTAGTTTCATAGTCACCTTTCATAAGTTATATAAAGCAAAGTTAATAGCACTAAATCAACACCTACTCATAATTGGGCTGCTTTTATTTCACTACCCAGATGTGGATTTAAGTTATTGGGATACATTGTATCTTGTGTCCTTTTTTTTCAGTTGATATAAAAGTGCATGGATTATGGAAGATTTATTTTGGTAGTGTAACAGCTGGTATAAAATTTTGGGTAGGTTTTTTTGGCACTTTGCCCTGGGATGCAGATTTTAGTAATGCCTGTTTAAAACATTGATGTGAAACATTTGATGTAGCATTAACAAGCTCAAGCTTCTTAGGCTAAGTTTCGAATGGCTTCCAAAGGCCCATGACACTGGCTGGGAATTGACAGGCTTCTGCATGCTTTATCCTTGAGCTCCCAAAAACATCTGGAGGGTTCTTCCTTTGTAGGGGTCTGGCCATAGCTGTAGAAGTCCTTGTGCATGGCCTTTGTGTCAGGCAAAGATTTCCCCATGCTTGGGAAATCCTCAGTCACTCCGTTCGGACAATTTTGAGTCCTCTTTTCATTTCTGGAATGGCACAAGGAGAGTTTAATGTGAACCAATATCTCATCTGGCCCAAAAAGTGTGTTGAGGTCCTCATCTTGTATATATAGTCTTTGATCCACTGAGGCAAATTACATTTTCCACAAGCTGAAAAGTTGCCTCTGCATGTGCTTCTTTAAACTCCGACCTCCAGCATTGTGCAATAGAAGTCAGACTATAGTAAAAGTGTTCAGTATACACACAGTGGTACAGTTTTGTGGCTGGTCCTCACCGTCCTAGTACTGCGCAGCAGTAAACATAATGCCAAAGTACTACAATTATACTTTATAAAGATAGAATATCATTCATATATGAAAGAAAAGAATACTTGTATGTCCTCTTTAATAAGTCTGGTGCTTATGGCTATAGTTTAATACTTGAAATTAAGAACCAAATGTAACTGTCTCTGTAGTTTCTGAAATTTAAAATCACACGTTTTTCTTACCACAGCTTTTACTGTTTAAGGAAAAAATAAAATACAGTTATAAGCCACAGAAAAGTAGAATTTGAAGCCAAAGACATTTTCCAATCCATTATTTATTTTTCCAAGCCTTTATGGAACGAACTGGGGGATGAGGGTCTGACTTTTGTTTGCTTCCCCTTTTTATCCTTTTCAATAGGATAAATAATTCTTATCATGTAGTAAAATGTCTTGTTTGATATCTTTCACTTCTTCCTGCATTGCTTAATAACAATTTTTTCCTATTGTTTCCAGCTGCCTCAAGAATAACCATTGCATACATTTTCTCCAAAATATCTTTTCAGCTTGTAGATATTCTACTTACAATGAACAATTAAAATTTATAGAAGTCTGCAGTCTAGTGCAGTGGTTCATAACCCTTTTAGACTCAAGGCACCCCATATTATACTCCAGGCACACACTGGAAAATGCCAGTTCTTACCTTTCATCATTTTTTGACTACAGAAAAATAATAGAGCAACTGTTTTGTTGCAAAACACTCGCAAAGACCACAACAGATCAGAATGCTTATGGATTCCTATTTGACATTTCTGGGTTTATCTTGTGAATCATGTAGGTATTTGCCCACCTAGGAGTGCTAATATTGAACCACACCCTTAAAATGATCTCATGGCACCTGGTTGAGAATCACTGCTCTAGCAAATGTAGAAAATTCAGACTCCTGTAAGTGCCTTGTCAATATAAAAGACACTTCTAAATCTTAGATGGCTTTGCCATTTTTTAAGTCAATGTGGACAGTCAATGATGCAACAAATCAGTCCAAACAAAACTACATATCTATTTTAATTTTAGATTTTGGCACTATTTTCCTGAAGGCAACTGCATTTGTGAAGATAATGATTGCTATCAGTCATCTGTTACTTTGTGAGAACATGTATGAGTATTTGTAATAAATAAATTAATAATCATTGGTAGGTAACACACCATCCGGCGATACTCATTTTTCATTCATTGAGAAGCAAGGTTCTCGTAACAGTTTCACATTTAGTAATGCTCTGCCAGGTAATTGATCTAGTGGTACTCAATTAAGTGTCTAACAGCTTTGGGTATATTTAGGTAAGTAAACTAAAAACTGTCACCTTCTCTTATGTTCTCTATTAAATTCCACATGACTTTTCTATGATGATGTAGGAGAAAAAACAGCAACCCCATTGTTAAATTTAACCTTTTAATTTCCCAGTGAAAGGCTAATGAATTCCACAAATATTGTGATATGAGTTTTATGGCACTCAGTGTATGAACTTCAGTTGAAAACATGCCAAGATTCAGGTGGTCTATTCTATTTGATATTGCTAGGGGGACTTTTGGGATCACAAATGGAGGTCTGTTTATGAGTTTTGATGAGATTGTAGTGTTATGTAGTATGCATGCAGCCCATTAGAAAGGAAACAACCAAAATCAGGAGCCATTGTCATAAAATCTCAATCTTCCTTAATTGGCTCAAAAGTGAATGCCTGCTTTCCCCTGTTTTGCAGGAACACATTTCATTCTGATTAAAATGTCCTGTGTGATGCTGTATGGAGTATGCTTGCTTAATTCATTTGAAAGAAAGTAAAAGCTGCAGGTCACACATTTTTCCTTATATTTCTATGACAGTTCATTTTCTCATCTTTGAGTTGTAATGTTGTATCTCCTTTTTCCCCCCCCCTTTTCCTCTTCTGGCAGGATGACAAGGATTTGGTTCATGAGTTTGTTGTGGCTGAGGGCTTGACTTGCTTGATAAAAGTGGGAGCTGAGGCTGACCAGAACTACCAAAACTACATCCTGAGAGGTACAGTAAATACAAAAGCTGTGTTTTGCTTCACTCAGTGTCACTGGCAGATCTGCTCTGACTTAATTATAATATGCATTTAGACTTCCAAAGATTAGGTGTTTATAATGGTCTCCCAGTTAATTACAGGGGGTTTTTTTATGTGTGTGTGTTTTTGAAGGTAGGTTATTTTAAAGCAGTTGAACATTTTCTAGGCACAATGTACTACCAGGAACTTTAAAAAAAAGAATTGCCATTTGTCACTGCCTGGAGGAGCTAAAGTGTTTAAATGTTCTCTTCCCTCTTTAACTTCTTCCTATTGTCCTATTGACTACTTCCTCAGTGTTTTATAATGATTTGAGAAAGCTTCAGTTACAACCTTGCATCAGACTACAGCAAAATGGAGCAGAACAATATTATTTGTCCTGGGAGTTTGATTGTTAGTGTGGTCTTGAACTAGGTAGATATTGCCATTGATCAGCCCTTGTCTCTGGGATTTGGTTAGATGGAAAGTCTACTGCACAGTTTGTTCAAGTAAGCAGGTAATTAGATGTATAAATTCTGTCTTTTGCATTTGCAAAACTATAAGTGCAAGCCATTGCTGCCAAAGGTTTAAAGATTTAGCCTGTTGAGTCTAGAAACCTTAGGCTTATTTGCTTTGTCATTTCCCTTATCTTGCCCCGAAAAGCAGAAGCTAATCTAAATTGAAAGCTCATGTGGAAAGTACTGGCTATTGCTATGGATTGGTTTTGCTCTACTTGTAGTCCCTGAAAAAGGCTGTTGGGCAAGGACAGCTGTTCCTTTCTTCCTACACAGAAGTACAGAGTGACTAGGAAGACATTTCTTTCACAAGATCTCTACAATGGGAATACTTCCAGTAACAGTACCTCTTGGAGAAAACAAGGAGCAGTCAAGGAGCCTGGTTTGCCCTAATAAAAAAAAAAAAAAATCACAAATTCTCTGATAAAACCCCCAAAATACATGATTAAAGTGAAAGGCCCTGCACTCCTCACCACAACATCCCTGACCCTGCTCATGCCCCTTGCTCCCCACCCACAGCCCTGCTGGTGCCCATCACACTCACCCACAGCCCCCTGCCAACCCCAGCCCTGCCAGGGGGGGGCCCCAGCTGCCAGAGCTATGGGGCCAGGGACCTGGGTCTACAGCCCTCTGCCCCTGGGAGGAGGCGGTGGCTGCTGCAATGGAATGGAGCACAGCCCAACCTCCCCCTACTACTGCAGACTCAGGTGGGGGGGCAGCTCCCTGCTGCTGTGCATACTCCCAGGACCCCCAGATTTGTGGGAGGTGGGCATGGCCTTCTCATTGCAGGCTCAGGCTCCTGTCCTGCTGCCTCCCCTGGGGCCTCTGCAGCCCATCGGGTGCAAACTGGTGCTGCAGGGCACAGAGCAGCCATGCAGGGATCTCCTTGGCATTGTGAGCTCTGCACTGCCCTGGTGATGTATCCCCTGCATGCTCATTGCTGTTGCGCGGGTAGGGGTCGCATTGCCAGGGCAGCATGGAGTTTGCAGCATCAAGGAGATCCCCGTGCAGCCCCACTGTTCCCTGCAATGTTGGGTCACACCCACGGGGCTGTAGAGGACCTGGGGGGGGGGGGGGGGGCAGCAGGGCAGGAGTCTGAGCCTGCAGCAGGCAGCCTGTACCCGCCCCTGCCTCACACCAAATCTGGGGGGCCTGGATCCCCTCTTCCCCCTGGGAGTGCACACAGCTGGCCCCATGCCCCCCAGATGAGCCACCCATAGCTCTGTCCTTCTCCTCACTGGGGCCCTGCGTCTGTGCATTGTGGCCTCAGCCCCAAGCCCCATGCACTGCCTGGCTGGGCAGCAGCACCAGCCCCAGCCCTGCCCAACTCCCTTTCTCCCTATGGGGGCCTCATTCCCTGCCCCTCACCACTTACCTGTGGGAGCTGCTCTCCAGGCTGCCTGGTGGCCATGTACATATAGATGCACATGGCACACCCTTCCTTACCACCCTCCTTCCGCTCCCTCCCAGGCCCTTGCTGGGTGTAGCTCTTTGCCAAATTGCAAAATCCTGTAAAATGAGAAATCCGTATTTGCTTCTGTTAAAGGGTAAAAACTGTAGTTTTCTCCATTTTTCCATGGGAAACAGAAAACCTGGATGCCTGCTCATGAGCACCTCATTCTAGGGTGAATGCACCATTTAAATGCTCTCCGATTGCTGTTCATAGAGTCTTTTAAAGCATCAGCCTCGTGCTTTGGCCTACCTAGAAAACACACTATCTTTCAATGGAGGAGAAAAAGACATCTGCATATATAAACATTGTAGAAGTACCAGGAACTCTTCATCTGCAATTATTTAAGGCATTATACTTGAGTTGAAAGCGACCTTTACTTAAAGTAAGAATGATGTTGTAGCTGGTATGGTTCAGAAATGATGTGAGGGGCAAGGATTTCTTTAGGTGATATCTTTTATTGGACCAAGTATGTCGTTGGGATAAAGTTAGACAAGCTTTTGAATGCAATACATTCTTCCTCAGGTTTCTGATTACAGGGAGCTAGGCACAGCATAGTGAAAAACAGGAGAGGGAAGGGGATGAGAGGAAAGTACTTGCAGAAGAGACCATTATAGATCAGGGTGCTAATATTCTTTTTGAAATAAAACAGGACAAAATATTGTCCTATGTCTGCAACAGTAACAGCACGATATTCCTATGAGGTTAAGTTCTATATATTTAGGTAATCCACTATAAACTACAGTGAGGTTAGACAAGTGCACAGAAAATTGACACATGAAGTGAAATAGGATCTTCTCTTTATAGCTGTGGGAAGTTCTTCAGAAATAATTAGCACTAACTTCAATGGGAGAATTGGAAAAGGAAATAAAAAAATACATTAAGTCTGGATTAGATCCCAGAAGGAATGCTTAATTAAAACATATTTGAGGTACACTAATACGTTTAATTTCTTAATGTGCAGCTTATCTAGTTTCACATAGGAACATTTTGTATGTACACATTTTGCTGTATATATTTTTCCATGGACTTCAATGGACTTTGGACCAGCCGCTTGATATTGGTATTTGCAGCCTGTGTATATGAAGCTTGCCTTTCAGTGATCATGCCAAGAAAATTAATGAACCTGTTCCCTCCTTATCAACAAGGGATCAATTAGTCATTAAAAGTAATGCCAAGGTGTATATAGTGTAGATCAAAATATAAGGTATTTATTAGGGCTGGGTGCCATATAAGTCATGTCTTAGACTAGATATTAGTTGTTTTTAATACTTTGCTGAGCCATCAAGCTGCTGTTTCTCTCTGGGTATCTTAGTATTATTAGGTCTAGTAAGAAAGAATTAGCTGTACAGCTTTTAGCATTTTCCCATGTCTGTGTTTTCTTTAGAAATTGAATTTAAGTCCTGATTGACTTTCAGGATGTCTAGAGTTCGTTATTACTACAAGCCTTTGTCAGCTGTTTTTCAGTTCCAGGAACCAGTGTGTGCTTTCTGAACAGGGCAGTATGTGTAGTGAGATAAAGAGAGGGTTGGAACTACAATGTAGTCAACCCTATCCAAATATATGAGGAGGCTGATGAGAAGAAACACTGAAGTGTACATCATGTAAGAGTAACATATTTCTGACATTATTTTTGGATAGCTGCAGTAAATGATGTAAAGCTTTTTTTTTTCTTCTCCACAGTAACTATGTATAAATCTAATATGGTATTTTTTAAAAAAATACAGCTCTGAAGTGCTGGTTGTGTGTAGTTATTTAGCGATATTTAAAATTGGGTTATGATCAGAACTTAAGAAGCTGAGCCAAGCCCTTTGTGGGATTTGAACACACTCTGCAGTTACAGAAATATGACAACAAGGTGTCCTTGTGTCTGTTAGCCCAAGTGGAGTATACTTTACTACCTTTCATGATCCACAAAAGGATATGATTCCACACAAATTACATAGCCTAAATATATTGTCCTGTAGATTTAACCAAATGTACCCTAATTCTGTCTTTAATGTCCCTACACATTGTGAAAGGTTGCTAGGTACTGCTGTATCACCTGATTTTTCCACATTAAAGCATGCAACCTTAACATATTTATTTTTGAAGAAATAGCATTAGTGTTATTTCTAAGAGATTTATATAGACTTGAATGCCATCGTCCATATTAGGAGTTAGTTTTCCAAAAGTAAGTGTTAGCAGGGTGGTGTTCAACAGTCATACTAACATTATAAGGTAGTTTAATGCCAGTATTTGCTTTCAGAAGCTAAAATGTTTTCATAAAGACAATTTTTGTTTTGTTCCTCCACTCTCCCCAGAAGTCTTATTTCTTGCTTTTCTCTGATGCTCCTTGTTTATGAACGTAGATTTACTTACTGACTTTTAAGATAGAAAATGCTGCCAAAAGAGTGACTAAGTGTGAGTCTCCAGAGTTTCAGTTTCTTTAATTGTCAGACAAATGATAGATAAATGTGCTCTTAATGTCTGTAGAAGAGCAATGAACCAAAGACAACAGTTGTAAAGTGTTACCTTGCTATATCTCTCCTAGTTCACTTAGGAAGCATCACTGTCTGTAAATATTACTTGGAAATTGGGTTTTGTTCTGTTCATTTTTCATAGATTCATAGATGTTAGGGTCGGAAGGGACCTCAATAGATCATCGAGTCCGACCCCCTGCATAAGCAGGAAAGAGTGCTGGGTCTAGATGACCCCAGCTAGATACACATCTAACCTCCTCTTGAAGACCCCCAGGGTAGGGGAGAGCACCACCTCCCTTGGGAGACCGTTCCAGACCTTGGCCACTCTAATTGTGAAGAAGTTCTTCCTAATGTCCAATCTAAATCTGCTCTCTGCTAGCTTGTGGCCATTGTTTCTTGTAACCCCCGGGGGCGCCTTGGTGAATAAATCCTCACCAATTCCCTTCTGTGCCCCCGTGATGAACTTATAGGCAGCCACAAGGTCACCTCTCAACCTTCTCTTGCGGCGGCTGAAAAGGTCCAGTTTCTCTAGTCTCTCCTCGTAGGGCTTGGTCTGCAGGCCCTTAACCATACGAGTTGCCCTTCTCTGGACCCTCTCCAGGTTATCAGCATCCTTCTTGAAACGTGGCGCCCAGAATTGCATGCAGTACTCCAACTGTGGTCTGACCAGCGCCCGATAGAGGGGAAGTATCACCTCCTTGGACCTATTCGTCATGCATCTGCTGATGCACGATAAAGTGCCATTGGCTTTTTTGATGGCTTCGTCACACTGCCGGCTCATGTTCATCTTGGAGTCCACTAGGACTCCAAGATCCCTTTCCACCTCTGTGCCACCCAGCAGGTCATTCCCTAGGCTGTAGGTGTGCTGGACATTTTTCCTCCCTAGGTGCAGCACTTTGCATTTCTCCTTGTTGAACTGCATCCTGTTGTTTTCTGCCCACTTGTCCAACCTATCCAGGTCTGCCTGCAGCTGTTCCCTGCCCTTTTTTGTCTGCCCCATTGCCAGAAGAGGGAGCAATACAACACAGGACCCTGCCTTGTCTTCTGGAGGCCATGAAACAATAATAGTTAATGCTTTTTCCTTTAATTTATTTTGGCCTTGTTGGATATTTAGAAAACAGTGGTTATTTCTCCTTATTTAATAACCATTGTGTCTGAATTTAATTGACAGCTTTCCTTTAAATGAACTGTAAATAGATGTCCAGGAACAGAGAGATTAATTTTAACCCACAAATACTTGATGAAATAAATAGAAAGCTACAGTGGCTCCAAATGACATTTGTATGGAAGATATTATAGAGCTGAAATATGCTCAGAAGTAAGTGACATAAACATTGGCTGAAGGCAGGGCAAGATGGCACCTTAGAGACTGGGTTAGAGAGGCCCTCTTCCTCTATTCTTTGTATTTAAATTCCCTTCTATTTAGAACCTCTGCTTTCTGCAAACCTATTCATAGCATCTGATGAAGTAAGCTGTTGTCCATGAAAGCTCACGCTTTTTTAAACTAGTCTTTAAGGTGCTACTCAGCCTTGCCCTCTGCCTCATTTTATACTAGCATGGCTAACTACCTTTCTCTGACATAAGTACAGAGCAGGTCAAAAGTCTCCTTAAGTCTCCCAAAAGCTTGCTTAATTTTTTTTCCCCAACTATTTATGTTGGTCTAATAAAAGATATCAGATTCACCCAAAGAACCTTGTCTCCTTAAGTCTCCAAAAGTCTCCAATTGGACAGTTATTAGTAAAGGATGTTTCCCTAGTCTCTACTGAATGCCCCTAGCTACTGTATTGATGAACTTGCCAGGTAGAGCCAAACTCTATGTTGTTCCTGCAAAATGTTAATGAAGGACAGCAACAGCAAAGCAAGTGATGTGATGGAGAAATCAGCAATTACTAGGGTTATTTAATTCTGTGAAAATATAAGTCACCCTAGCCATGGTTTCCCTGGCATTTAAACTTCCAGAGTGAAGCTGATCCTTTCTTGGTATTTTTATGTAAAACTCCTTTTCTTACAGCATTGCAATGACTTCTTTTTAACAACAAGAAAATAGAGGGGAATATCCATCATTTATATGGATTAATTGTGCTTTACCCTTCAGTTTTTGGAGTGTTTTATATTTCTTTATGGATAATCTTTCTTTTTGTTCCAAAATACTAGTCAACCAGCTCATAATAGAATTTGAATGCTGTAGCCTTTGTCATTTTCCTTTATGTTGGTTCAATACTTTTGGAGGAAGGAAAGGAAGTCATAACATTGTGCCCTTGCTGTTACTAAAGGTGCAGGTACATGTAAGATGCAAACTGTCACTGTTCCATTAAGCTTAGCAAAGTCTTGATAAGTTTTACCTACTGAAGATTGACCCCTGAGTTAAGAGCGGAGTAAATTTTCACAAGGAAATCTCCCTTTTACCTGGCTTATCTGAGTCCTTGTATCCTTAATTTCCTAATTGTGAATTCAAATCAGTAGCTACAGGTGAAGGTTTTGAGTTGGCACCTGGTTTGTTTGGGGTTTTTTCACACACAAGTAGACACCTAAGATGCATCCCTACTAGGGGGAATGTGTGTTTCACCAGAAAAAAATATCAGTGACACATACTTGTGTCTCTGCTACTTGTCCCCAGGGAAACCCCCTGCACGTATGCTCTGACACAGGGCAAGCTGCCCCAGATGGGGTAGGGGAGGCTAGGGCCAGCACCTGGACTGACCCTAGCAGCCTTACGTGGGGGGCATCCTGGGGCTGCAACAGTGATGATCCAGGCATGCAGAACCTGACTGGCAGCCAGAGCATGGCTCTGTTTGGCCAGGCTCTGGTTTTGGGCGGCACATGCTGCCACCATGTGTACCACCCATCTTTCTTCTGGCACAGTTTTTTTTGACAGTTGGAGATCCTGATGTCAAAAACCACTGCTCTGCAAATTAGCAGTGTGGCGAATGCCTGCATGTGTGGGTTGTGTTGCCTTAAGCTGCAGTTGCATGCTCATGCTCTCCCAGATGGGAAGCTGAGTCTCTGCTTAACTAAAATGCATAATATATGTATGAAGACTAATTACCAAAACTCAATTTTCTTGTCATATATTTCCAGAATACTTTTAATGAAAGCCTGCCAGAATTCTGGACCATAATTTTGTGTTCAAAGTCTGGATGAGAGGGTGAGGGAGAGTGCATGTGGATGAAGTGGGAAGTAGGTTGAAGAGTTCACTTACATTTTGAGAAAATATTAAGCTGTTCATGGGACCTTAAAAGTAGCTTTTTTAAATCTCTTCGTAGGTAAGAGGCAGTGTAGTTCAGTGAATGGGGCACTGGATTAACATTTTAGGGTCCCTTTTTTCTCTCCCCTAGATTCACCCCTGATTTGCTGTCACTTCTGTACACTTTGTTTCTCCACCCAGTCTGGTTGCGTTTTCCATTTATTTAGATAGCTGTTCCAGGCAATCTTACTCTTACAACATGTTTGTATATTTCCTATAGCCCAGTAAGCTGCTTGGTTGAGACTTACTATGACGGAAATAATAATAAGGTGGAATCATCATTTCTTAGTCCAAATTATCGTTCCTGACTAAATATTATTTTTCTATTTTTAGTTGGCAGCAGTAAACTTGAAACTTGAAAATAAACTTGCAGTAAGACTATAAGGCTAGGGACAGACATTACACATAAACCGGTTTAAGTGATCAGAAACTGGTTCAAACCTGTAACAGAACAAACGTTCAATGCACATAAACCAGTCTGAAAATGGCCCAAACTGGGTTGAGATAAACCTATTGAATATAGTATCAGACTTAACTGATTTGGCTCAAACTGGTTTATGCAGTATCTGTCCCAGACCTCTTGCTGTTTTAAGTTAAATCAGACTCCCAGTATCCCGGCATGCTCTCTGAGATGGGCTCTGCTCCAAAGAGCTGAGTTGGCCCCTCCCCTCTGCCCTTTAGCTGGAGCAGGGGTGAAGCATGGCCAGACACTGGCTTGCCATGGCCCCTGAGGCAAATTCCTCCCTCCAGCCCCTCTCCTGCTTGCTAGTAAACCCTGCAGACTGCAGCTGGGTTTTGCCAGCCCCAGCCATACCTCCATGGCTTTTCTGCAGCCAGACAGAGGTGGAATTAATTCCTCCCTGTGTCCAGCTTGCTGGCAGCCAGGGAGGGGATTAATTCCACAGTGACACAGTGGTCCCGGAGTGGTGGGGGAGGGGAGAGGCAAGCGAGTCCCCTGCACCTGTGAGCCCAGAGCTAAGACCTGAAGACCAGACTGAGAGGTGGGAAATATAGGCAGAGACCTGACAATCATCATACATATGTGCTGGAGATGGAGTTAAGGGAAGTTGCAGACAATGTCTGGCTGGAAGTTGCAGACCAAAGAATGCAGAGAGCTACATTTACATTATAAAGCAGAACCTGTAAAACCTAAACAAAGCCTTTGAGTGCCTGGCTGTAAGGAGACACTGCCCTCAGGATTAGTCAGATTTATGCAAGTCTTTCTCTTGTCTTCCTGCTTTACATTTTAAGTTAGACTAAGTTATGTATGCTGTGTTTTACTGAGATTTACCTTAGCTTAGGTGAATATTTTTGGTAGTTCCCTGTTGTAAGTTTTGTAATTTGCTGTGTTCAATACATGCTTGCTTCAGAGAGAGGACTTTTTACACATCCCCACTCCTCAGTCTGGCAGCAGCTCCCCCTGCCCGCAGGCTGGTGGCTGGCATCCTGTGTGTCATGCTAGCCCTGGCTGGTACCTGGCCATGCCCCCTCCGCTCCAGCAGGGAGGGGCGAGAGCCTTGGAAGGTGTCTCTCTTCCCTCCCCTTTGGCAGTCATAGTAGGCATGCTCTAGCGCCCCCCCATCTTTTGGCTTGAGTAACATTTCCTGATTTAACAGAGAATGTCTGTTCAGTTATTAATCAGTTTAAGCTGCACAGCTTAGACTAACCTGCAAAGAGTGAATCAGTTCAGGCTCAGGGTTTTTAAATGTCTGTCCCTAGCCTAAGAATCATTCTCTAGTGAGGGAGAATGATGTAAGATTGCCCTGGAGTGCAGATCTTGACTTTGTCTTTCCATTGTTGTAAATAACCTACAGAGAACTTTTTAGAAACATGGTCAATAAAAAGTACTGGTCCTATTATCCAAATCTAAAGCTGTCTCACATATGATGTATTAACTCTTCATATCTGATTTGGTTATTGAACAGAAGAACTGGATTGCAGCATATTTTCAGTGTGAATTCTGCAAGAGGGACCTACAGCTGATCAAAGTCAATGACTGTCATCTTTTGACTGTAAGTGGGCTTTGGTTCAAGCACTAGGACCTCATGATGTACAGGAGATAAGGAACTAAAATCTTCTGACAGGTTAGTTAATAGGACTACTTTTGAATGAATAGTCTGACTCCCAAAGATAATGAGGCATTTCAAGACTGTTACAGTAGATATTAACATGTCCAGTTTTTTTCTCTTGCTAACTTGGGGCACATTGAAGGTGCTTACTGAATTAACATGGTTAACTCTCATTGTGCTGCTGTGTTTTAGGATTACATTTTATGGTTGTTTCTTCCTCTCTAAAACAAAACAAATCAAAACAAAGCATGAACTAATAAAAACCGTGTTCTAAGACTTTGTAATTACCTATTTTGCTTTTTTCTACTGACTTTGAATGAAATCTAAATCAATTTTACCAGATTAAATGGTTTCAGAATCACTTGGCATTAGTCTTAATTTCAAAAGTCTTGTAGTTTGTGGGTGTGAATAACAATAGGTAAGTAGTGTAAACACAGAACCTGTAGTCAAGCCACGAGCAGTTATGCCGATTTATAAAATGGGCATGTGATACCGCTTTGGCACCATCTTTAGAGCATACATCTCTGCTTGGACATTCTGCGAAATTAGATTCTTGAAACAGGTAAGGGCTTTGGGCATATTGTAAAATGCCATGTGACTGATATCTGTCACAGGCACTCAAAGAAAGGCTGTCTGATGTTTTGCAAACAAAAAACAAAAATGGAAGCAAATGATAAAAAGCCTCATGTTCTAGTATCTAGACACTGAGTTGAGAGTGTTTTCTGCTTCAAACCAAGTTGTGCATGAAATATTTGCTTTTTTAGTGATATACTCTTTCTAGTTGGAATAGAGGAGGTGGAACAAATGGTGTTAGTTGCACCTATGGTGCATACCTCATATAAATATAAATATTCTGATTCAATAAATGAACTGATAAACAACTGTAGAGTACATGTAGGTGTGTCTCACTGAGCAATCGTTATGTGGCTCTGAGTTGACATCACAGCACAACTGGCGAGTTGTAGTTCAAGTGAACTAGTGAAAGTAGAATTAACTGTCAGTTCATCTGAATACCATTGTATTATTTTCCCCCTTCCATGTAAATGAGCATGCTAGAAACTATCCAGCAACTTTAGAATTACCTGCTGAATACCACAATGAAATACTGTAATGGGAACAGTCAACATGTTATTGGACAGAAGCTTAACTGCAGCTCTCATTTTCCAAGGTCTAACATCAAAACTTGCCACTCCTCCTCTGTCAGCCAGCACTGTTCCATTCAATACATAATTATGTAGTTTCCGGATATTTCTGTAAGCATTCAGAGTGCCCATTATGAGAAGTTCTTTGATTTTAAGATCATATGAAATCCTCAGTTAATCTCAAAACAAAAACAGCATGGGCATGGGCCTTTGTTAGCTACTCTATAAAAAATCAGCAATATGCTTCTAAGACGATCATCTCCAAGACTGAGTTGATAGTTCATTCTTTCTGTGCATTCAATTTTTGTTGGTGCCTTTGAGTCTGCTAACAAGAATGACAGTGTTTTAGCAATGTAGATACTTGTCCCCTGGGAGCTAGACAGCAATATCCCTCTTTCATTTTACACAGCCAACCAAACAACAGTCCAGTGAAGCCACCATGAAAAGGTCTTTTATTTATCATGACTTTAAAGTAATTCAGTGCTATCTTCATCATGAAAGCTACAAGTTAATAAAAATACACTGGTGTAACTGAGTTGCTTCATCATGGATTTAATGTACACAAACTCTCTTGGCAAAAAAAAGTCCATTTTCACTCTTGAGCAGGTGTTATAGGTGACATTCTTAGTCTGTCTCAAGGTACACTTAGTATGCTTTGAAGTATATGTATGTGTGTGTACCTACACATGCACAAACATATACCCAGATGTGGTAATAGCTTAGGTTGTATCTACAGTTTAATCTATCGTGTCTTGAATGCCTTTGCATTACAGTAACTTGAATGAAATAAGCATTTTTTTACAGCTGCATGACCTCATTGAATAAGAGGACAATACTTTTAACTACTACCTGATTTTTTAAGAAAACGAATAGATTATATTATCTCTGTGGTTAGTTGCCTGTTCAATGGACTGTATTGGGTCAGTAGCTGGACTGCCTATTGCCTCTGAAAGTCTCTTTAAGGCTAGCTGCATTTGTTTATTTGTACAAAAGCAGTCAGAGACCTTGAAAAGCCTACAATTTTAAAGAAGGAAAGCATCCTCTTCCCATTTTCTCCACACTTACAGCAGATATTTCCTTTCCATAATTCCCACTTGAATTTTGAAGTGACACATTATTAGACTCGTTTATGAATGTTTTCATGAGCATTTCCTTCAAAAATGCACTCTGAAGGTTCCTGTAGTCTGTTACATGATCTCTCCCCCTGTCCTCTTCCTGAACATGACTCTGATCTGTGCTCCATCTTCACACAGTCAGATGATTGTAGCCCAGGCTGCGCAGAGCACAGGTCCTCCCCATCTGGGATAAGAATTCGCATTAAAAAAAAATTCAGTTCAGAAGTTTAACCAGTATATAGTAATTTACGCATCTATAAATAAACGGAACTGTTCTTACTCTGTGCTCAGAATGAGATGGCTTTTTATGTTATGACTGCTGATGAAGAGGATATAAAGTTCTCATAGTCTATATGGAATTCAACAATAACACCACCATAAAATTATGGATTTCCCTTGCTGGAAGGCTTTGGGTTGCTTACTGCCTCATGAAAACGAATCTTCAGTTTCTGTGTAATTTTTATGCGTTGTGAAATTCCCATGAAATTTGACAGTTTGGGCTGTGCAGACCCTGTGAGAAATGAGCAATTGAACTGTGAAAAATGCACATTCTGAACTATTGAGCAAAGCAGAGTTGTCTTGGAAAGTACTCTGTGGAGTCTTTAAGCCATTTTGGAGGCATGATTTAGCTACTCAGACTTTACGAACCAGTTCCCCAAAACAATTTGCTGATGCCAACTAGTAAGAGTGTATTAGAAAGTATTTTCTTTTTGATATAGCATATACCAAGATTGATTCATGAGAGTAGGAATTTCATGAATGAGAAATTGATCTTATGTATGCTCACTCACATACAGAACATTCACTTAGTCAGGGGTATGGTAGATTATAAACTTTTAGTACCTTAAACTGTGGACAATTGCAAATTGTGGGGAAAAAGTGAGATATAATTTCCCCTCCCCTTTTATCTGCAGACTGACTGCTGCAACACCAGTCATTAATTCTGGTCACTGGGAATTATCAAGGCTATGTCCTAATCACAAGAAAGTGAAAGAGTGTAAAAATTTACAAGACTCTTTCTCTGCCCCCCCCCCCCCCCCCCCCAAAAAAAAAAAACCAACAAAAGTTAAAAAGTTAAAATTACCTCAGGACAGTATGTGGTGGCAAAAAACAAAACCAAATGTTGTTAAAATCAGTTTAATCTAATAAGGTACTCTAAGCACATTTTGCACCAATTATATGATCACTGCCCAACATTACTTAAATACAAGATTTAAAGTTATTTTGGCAGTGTGTCTGAATATTTTTTAATATGCCTGGTTTCTTTTATCCTTAACCTTAGCTGTTGAATATATGTGCATGTTCATTTGCATAGGACTTATTGCAGCTGCAGAATTGCAACACTAGATTATAAGAACTTCAGACTTTAGACTCTAGACTTTTGTTTATTTGTTTATTTATTTTCTGTTTTGTTTCTGTTTGTACAACCCTGCACAGTTGGATGACACCCCTCACTAGATTTGCCTGTTGCTACTCTAAGACAAATATTGCTAAGAAATAATGAAAACAAGAGCCTAAAATTTGAGGAACAAAAGTTTGCAGGTCTTTGTAATTTTATTAAAACAGCTATATTGCACATGCATATGCACACACGTCCACATACACACACACAAACACAAATTTGGGTTACTATCTAGTCCGTTTAATATATCAGCATGTATATGCAAGGCAAGGAGCAATGGTCTTAAATTTAGGTTATATATTAGGGAGCCCTTTCTCACTATAAGGATGATTAAGCAGTGGAACAAGCTATCCAGAGAAGTTGTAGAATCATCATCTTTGGCTATTTTTAAGATCAGGTTAGATGGATATTTGTCTAGGTAAGTTTAGTCAGGGATGATGACACCTTGAACAGGTAGTTGAACTAGATGACCTCCTGAGTCCTTACAAGCCCTTCTTTTCCATGGTTCTATGATACAGTCTTTGCACTGAGAAAATATGTATGAGGCTATTAGTTTTCCATTTCCTGAACATAGTATAGTCTTATTCACATATTTTTCTTCAAAAAACAATCTATTTTTAATCTAGATAATCAGCCACATTCCAAATTGCATAAAATCTGCAATGGCTCCAGTGAGGTTTTGAAGTTTTACATTCTGTGGCAGAAGAGAGCAGCACTTACACTTTTATGTGTATGCTTTGGGTCAGATACTTGTAAAGCAGACTCATTAAACATGTCAGTTGCCCATCAGTGCATGATTACAAGGACTAGATGAAAAAATATAGGAAATTTGGGTATATATTTATGGAAACAGAGAGAGCAAGGCTGTATTTATGTGCCAGCTTATTCCACTAGGCAGGCTCCTCATGTTTCAGGAAGGAAAACTGTTCCCATGGTACTGGCTGTATGCAGACTTTAAGCCAGTGGGTGGCACAGGGGTGAGGATTGGACTGAGCGCAACAGACCCAGCATGGACGGGGGGAAAAAGTGGCTATTTGGAAAGGCCAGTTTCCTAGAGCAGTGGTTGTCAACCTATGGTACGCAGACCCCTGGGGGTCTGCAGATTATGTCTAAAGGTTCTGCAAAATCTAGCTATGATCAATCAAAAGTATGTGAATACCCACACTTACAATTCAAAGCGGTCTGCACCTCCATATGAAATTTCCAAAGGGGTCTGCAAATTTAAAAAGGCTGAAAACCACTGGCCTAGAGTTACTTTCCCCATGAAGCAAGTATAGTATAAATAGGGGTGGCAAGCATGGCACTATCACTGGGCAGTAATTTAGAGGAGCCCCAGAATGTCAGCTGCTGGGGAGTCTATATTGCTGCTTTTCAGATGACCTGTGCCAAGACAGCAGTAGCCCCTGTGCAAGGAGGTAAGCGCTTAGCAAACACACAACCATTACCACACTCTCTGGTGCTCAGCAACCCAACTAGGCCCTCTCCCAGGGTGCCAGAGTTCTTATCTACTGGTATATCACTGCGAGTAAGTGATTTATGAGAATGCTGTTGGGGACAGTATCAGAAGTCTTGCTGAATTCAAGTTATATCACAAAATATATAGAAGTAGTCCCTAGATGGGGTGTAGAAATCTTTACTATATCAAGATAAGCCTTTACTCCCAATATTCCCTAATCTTGAAGAAGAATGGGAATGTTTGACCTATTCCAGATTTAAGAAGACTGAGGAAATACATGCTACTTCAGGTTCAGGATGATTACATTTGTCTCCATCATTCCAGCTCTTCAGGTTCAAGGCTGATTTGTGGCTGTTGACTTGTTAGTATGGGTTACTTCATATAGCTGTGTGCCTGTAGCCTTGAGATTTGCAGTGGAACCAAATAATTACAAAGATAAAGAACTGCCATGCAAATGTTTACAACACCAAGAGTCTTCAGAAGATGCCTAACAGAAGTAGGGGTCCACATAGGAAACTAGCCTATCTACACTTACATGGATAATTAGCTCATCAGAAACCAATCCAAGCAGATTAGTAGCAAGTTTGGAATGGGTGTTATTTCTATTTTCCAGTTTTGGTCTTGTAGTGAACTATGAAAAACAGTCACACAGATGGTAGAGTAAATGTGTACCATGATAATCTGTAGCTCAGAAAGTCATATTCAAGGATAAATTCCAGCCAATTCAAGCACTTCTACTCCATTTGAGACAAGAGCTGTCTGTGTCTGTACTACTATCAGGGATGTGCACATCACCACTCAGTATACTAAACATATAGCCTTCAACTCTGGCTCAAGTCCCTGATGAGCAGGGATCTGGGTTTTCTGTTTGCTGTGGAAAAATGCAGAAAAATGGGGATTTTCTCCTCTTAAAGGAGAAAAATGCAGGGAACCATGGTTTTCCCCTTGCAGGCTGGCAGAGTTTCAGCCTACAAAGGGCTGCTTGGGGCTGGGGGGAGTGGGACACAGGGGGCACCATGTGCATGTGTGTGCACACACATGCACGTGGCCAGCAATATAGCCAGGCAGCAGTATAGTGCAGCTCTCCCAGCTTCTTGCAGGTAAGTCTATGTGGGGGGATCATAGGTGACACGTTGTGGAAGAATAGGCAACATGGGTAGGGGGCAGATTGAGGTGGCTACAGCGAGGGAGGGAGTGGATCAGGATTGGCGGCTGGGGCTGGAGGCACTGCCCAGCCAGGGTGGGAATGGAGGGCTGTGGGGCCTGGCTGTGGGAGCAGGATGGATCCACAGCTCATTTTGGCTCATTTTGGGGTGGCAGGGGAGCCAGCTGCCTGCCACTGCATGTAGTCCCGGGGATGGGGGCATAGGGGAGCCATGTCTCCCCCCCCCCCCCCAAGATTTGTATTCAGGGCAGGGGAAGATGCGCATAACTGTGCCACTCCCCCACCCCCCAGCTGCTGCTGGGTGGGCATGGAGCATCTTGTTATGGTGGTGCAGCTGGCTTGGGGCTCCCAGCAGTGGTAGTGGCTGCTGTGGCATTGAGCCTCCCTGCCCCACTCCTTTCTGCCATGCCAGTTCCTGCCCACTGGATTGCAGAGGCCTCCAGAGGAGGACAGCAGGACAAAGAGCCTCAAGCCTCCAGTGGGCAGCCCACATCCTCCGATGCCCCCCACAGGCTCCACTCATCTCTGCTCTGGCCATGCCACCTGTGGGCATGGAGGGGCTCTGCAATCTGCTCCAGCCACAGCAGATGCTAGATCCTGTAATTCTGGCAGCTGGGGGTTCAGGAGACTACCGGTTGAGAGTGAGGGTCACTGGCATGGTTGGGGGGCTGTGAGTTGGGAGTGAGGGGTATTGGCAGGGCCTGGGAACTAGGGATCAGGTGTGAGGGGCACTGGCAGGATCAGCAGGCTGTGGGTTGAGATTGAGGACATTGGCAGGCCATGGGACTGTGGGACAGGAGTGAGGGGCATCAGCAGTGCCAAGGAGCTGCGGGTTAGGAATGAGGGGCACTGGCAAGGCCAGGGTGCAGTGGGTTGGAGTGAGGAGCACCAGCGGGGCTGGGGGGACTGAGAGTCAGGAGTGAGGGGCAACAACATGGGCAGGGTTAGACACTAGCATATCAAGGCTACTCAGTACCACAGAACAGCAGGAGGGACAGCCACAGCTGTACTTGCATCCTGGTAAGCAAAGGGGGCAGGAGGAGCTCTGATTTTCCATGAAAATAAAAATATAAATGCCGAAATGTATAGGTATTTTAGAATTGATTTTATAATGACTGAGGCACCGGTAGGCTTCTGAATTGCTTTAAAATTGTAAATATATCAATAAAACTTTGTTCAACTGATACCTATATACATAGTAGCATTTCATTTTAATTGTGGGAAAATGCAGATTTGGGGTTTTTAAATCTGAGAATTTGGGCTTTTTAAACAGAGAAATGAAACATTGGGCAGTTGGGGATACCTCAATTACTGCAGAATTAATTTGGTAGCTATAGACAGCAAACACCTGAAGAAGAGTAGCTCTTTCAGTCCCATGTCCAACAGAGACTAATTGCAGATTGGATTGGGGAAATAACTTAGACCTGAACATTCCACAGCCTTGATCCCTTTGTGATATGAGATCACATATAAACAACCTGAAATATGGAGTGTTTGGGCTAGCCTGTACTCCAAAACTCATTAGGATTGAATTCATGACATGGTGCCATAAAAACAAGGTGACCCCAGTGGGCCTGCATCTCCTGGGAATCAGCAAGAACTGAGGAAACTTAATGGTTACTATAGAAATGCAGCAGAAATGAGGATACACCGTAATAGTCTTGCTGGCTGTTACTGACAACTCTAAATATTAGAACTCATACTCTAAAGGGGGCTGGAGCTGAATTGAGGCCCCAGCTCTGTCCTTTCTTAATGCCTTTCTACTGATTCCCAGTGATGACCATGATCAAAATCACAGACACTCTCATTACACCATACTGCCTTAGATGGTTTTGGTAGATTGACTTACTATAGATGTTTGCTCAGCCCCTATTTTAATTCTCAGGCCATATGGACTTGCTTTTTCAACATTGTGGTCAGTTGCTCCATCCCAACTTATGTCACTGCACCTGGTGAAATGAATGTTGTTTGGGTGAGTGCCATGGACTCAGATGCCCTGTTGGTCCCAGAAATCCTGGCATAAATCAAAAAATATCTACCAGGGAAAGGTATTGTTCTAGACAGAAAAGACTCTCAACAGAGGCAGTCCAATACAGTGTGCAGGTTCCAGTCAGAAACGTCATGATGACAATTGCCCTTAACATAGGCCAGTCTTTGATTTCAGCCTGTGAAGATCCTTCTTTTAGCAGCTTCAGTTTGCTGTCCACATGTGCAATTGTGTTTAGTCACCTTTTACTCAGTAATATTGAAATTTCCTAAAGAGTTATTTAGATAAAACCTCCTTTTCCCTCAGACCTCATTGTGTAGTCCTCCAGGAACATAAAAGCCTATCTCAGAATGCTTTTTTGAAAAGAGTCTTTCTGGAGGCTTTCATTTTGATTAGAACAGTGAATGAGGTTCAGGCACTTATAGCTTATCACTTTTGATAGTCAATATAGATAAGATGCTGATGTGGCAAACTTTGTTCCAGTTACCAAGGCTCACACCACCAGAAATATATAAATATAGAAATGTATAAGGTGGGAACCTAGAGTAACCATTAACCTCTGTCAATCACTGTGCTCAACCACCTGGGCAACAGCGATCATCGCCTGCTGGAATTCACCATCCAGCGCAAGGTGGCAAAAGCCTGCAGCAAGGCAGCAGCCCTGGACTTCAGGAGGGCAAACTTCAATGAGGTAAGGAGAATAGTTGGGGAGGTACTGAGGTCCCAGAGGGGAGGGGAGTCGGGTGTCCAAGAAGAGTGGTCGTTCCTTAAGGAGACTATCCTCCAAGCCCAAAGGGAGGTAATCCCAACAAGGATCAAAGGGGGCAAGAGGGCACAAAAGCCCCCCTGGCTCACCAAAAGCACACGGGAATGTCTCCTAGCTAAAAGGGAGTCGTACACCCAATGGAAGGGAGGGGCCATCACCAGGGAGGACTATACCTCGGTTGCTTGGGGCTGCAGGAGGGCGGTCAGGAAGGCCAAGGCAGAGATGGAACTGGGACTAGCTACCCAGATCAAGGACAACAAGAAGTCCTTTTTTAAATACATAGGGGGCAAAAAGAAGGTACTGGGTAACGTGGGGCCTCTGCAAGACATTCTAGGAAATCTGGTCATCACACCAGATGACAAAGCTAATCTATTTAACAATTTCTTTGCCTCCATTTTCCTGAGCAGGGACCGGATTAGCCCACCCTCCAGGACCTCAGGCCCCAGGGGAGGCGCACCCATGCCTAGGGTCAGTGAGGATCTAGTCAGGGAACTTCTGGAGGGACTGGAAGTATTTAAATCAGCTGGTCCTGATGATCTCCACCCCAGAGTGCTGAGGGAATTAGCAGAGGTCATTGCGGGACCCCTGGCACAGCTTTACGAGCATTCGTGGTGCTCTGGTGTGGTGCCAGAGGACTGGAAAAGGGCCAGTGTGGTTCCCATTTTCAAAAAAGGGAGGAAGGAGGACCCAGGAAACTATAGGCCAGTTAGTCTTACCTCGATCCTGGGTAAACTTTTTGAGAGAATTATCCTGGTGCACGTGCACGAGGGGCCAGCGGGGGAGGTTATGCTTAGGGGCAACCAACATGGGTTGATTAGAGGCAGGTCCTGTCAAACCAGCCTAGTGGCCTTCTATGACCAGGTCACAACATCCTTAGACGCAGAGGTAACAGTGGATGTAGTCTTTCTGGACTTTAGGAAGGCCTTTGACACTCTCTCCCACCCCATTCTCATTAAAAAACTAGGGGACTGTGGCATCGACACCTACATAGTCTAATGGGTTGCTAACTGGCTGGATGGCCGCAGCCAGACAGTGGTGGTAGATTGGTCATTTTCAACCTGGGGGGATGTGGGCAGTGGGGTCCCCCAGGGCTCGGTCCTCAGACCTGCACTGTTCAATATCTTCATCAGTGACTTGGACTAGTGGGTAAAGAGCACCCTGTTCAAATTTGCTGACGACACTAAGATGTGGGGGGATGTGGGCACGCGAGAAGGTAGAAGTAGGCTGCAGTTGGACGTAGACAGGTTACAGGGGTGGGCGGATAAGAACAGGATGGGTTTCAACACTGACAAGTGCAAGGTGCTGCACCTGGGGAGGAAGAACCAGCAGCATACCTACAGGCTGGGAAACTCCCTTCTCGTCAATACACAGACAGAAAAGGATCTTGGAGTCATTATTGATGCCAAAATGAACATGGGCCGGCAGTGTGGGGACGTGGTTAGGAAGGCCAACCACACCTTGTCATGCATCCACAGATGCATCTCAAGCAGGTCCAAGGAGGTGATCGTCCCCCTCTATGCAGCACTGGTCAGGCCGCAGTTGGAGTACTGCGTCCAATTCTGGGCACCGCAGTTCAGGAGGGATGTGGGACTGGGCACCACACTTCAGGAGGGACAACTTTGGAGTGGGTCCAGAGGAGGGCCACTTGCATGATTAGGGGGCAGCAGGGCAGGCCCTACGAAGAGAGGCTAAGGGACCTGAACCTGTTCAGCCTCCACAAGAGAAGGCCGAGGGGGGATCTAGTGGCCTGCTACAAATTAGTCAGAGGGGACCAGCAGGCATTGGGGGAGTCCCTGTTCCCCCAAGCATTACCAGGAGTGATAAGAAATAACAGTCACAAGCTGGCAGGGGGTAGATTCAGACTGGATATCAGGAGGTGTTATTTCACTGTCAGGGAGGCTAGGATCTGGAACCAACTTCCAAGTGAAGTGGTGCTGGCTCCTACCCTGGGGGTCTTTAAGAGGAGGCTAGACGAACACCTTGCTGGGGTCGTTTGACCCCAGTACTTTTTCCTGCCATGGCAGGGGGTCAGACTTGATGATCTGCTCAGGTCCCTTCTGATCCTACCAACTATGAAACTGTCTAGGACACAGGTGCCAGGTCAGGAGCCAATTCAAGAGAGTAGACTCTTGATCACTGTTCAGTTGATATGATGAAGCTTCTTATTTCTGTCACAACCCAAGGGTGTGATTTTTGTTTTGTGTGTGCTTCGGCACCACTGAATTATTTTCCCACCATTTGAAGCTTTCTTTGCAGTGTGCATTTCTTTGCAGCATAGAAATGCATGTTGCAAGGAGTTCCCGCCATTTGTATTCTAATTCGAGCCCCATTATTGGCTTGCGTTAAATTATTCACACGTGGCGGCTAGCGATTGGCTTGCTAGCCGTATAAGAGGCTTGAGTGGTTTCCCCCCAAGTTGGAGGACTCCGTGACTATCAGGAGGAAGAGAACTTCACGTCTTGTGAAAATCTCTAAGCGCTGCGGAGCCTATTGGACCCAGTGTATTTCAAGAAGGCAACAGGGATCTGATCAGCCTCTAGCCTCTCCCCGTCACTGAGCAGAATCCTCGACGTATCCCTCTTCCCTGCGCGCAAAAAGGATCCACGGAGCCTTGACAACTCCGTGGGAGTGATCCGAATACTGTCTGAGTCTTCAAACGAGGATTTAAGCGGAGCCTTGCCTGGGAAACTGTCCAGCCTACACCGCGACCATCTTCGGTGTAAGTAAACAACCTTGAATCAACCATTACGTGTCCGTGCCTAATTCTAGCGTGTCACCTGCTTTCTCAGACCCAGCGTGCCCGGCGTGAAAAAGGGCCCGGATCGCTCCCGGCCCGCAGAATTTCCATCATCTTAAGAAGATTCTGCTTGCCAGTCACTGGAACTGTGCACATAATGACATGCAGATTGGCACACACTTGAACCGTGGCGAAACTGTGGTTCTTCAAGATGCTTTTGGCATTTGCAATATAAATCCCATGACATATCTTCCATCTCCATGTTTGACTGCTCAACTGCCACAGGCTCTTAATTATAAGGAGGATGGTTGTGGCTAATGGATGGTTGTGGTTCCTAAGTAGGCCTTTGAGAAGCTTTGGCACCATTGGATAAGAAGACAGCAAACATGGCTGTCCATGTGGAATCTGAAATCTGGAATTTGCTGTGACATAGCCCTTAATGGAACTTATGTCCTTACATGGGAGCCAGTGGAGGCACAGGGCACATTCAGAGATTACTTTCTGAGCTGATCATCATCATATCAAGGAAAGAAGAATAAGATAATGTAGGTCCATATACTTCCCAGGTCTCTTCTTTTCCTCTATTGGTAATAAAGCAATTTTTCCACATTAAGCCATGTTATTGTGTAATTGCCTCCCTGTAGTAGGAAATGTAAATTACTGTGATGGCTTCATCTCATCCTCCTCTCATTTTAAAGTTTGGCTTCCTGTGTAAAATGTAGTAAAGGAAAGGAAATCCAGCCATTAAATACCATATTAATGCAGTGAAGTCCTTGCCTTTCTTTACCACCCTTATATCTTGGATCTCTTCTGGAAAATGTTCATTGGTTCTAGGGATGGTCTGCTTGCACTGATTGTTGAAATGAATTGGTGTGCCATATGGGGCCATCTTACTTTTGGGTTATATTAGCTTCGTTCATGGCAGTGCAAGACCCCTAGCAATACAAAAGTGTGCCTCAAGTAAGAACATCAGTGAATATATAACATAATCTCTGGTGTCTGGGGGGCTCTCAGCCACCTAACTGAGTGATACTGGCTGGGGAAAAGAGCGTTATGGGGTGAATGGAGCCATGCTGGGTCAGAGCTGTTCCTAGGCAGCTTCTGCTTGCCTATAAGACCAAAGCAAAGCCTTACCTGCCTACAGTTGTTTCAAAATCATGAGACTGACTTTAAAACCAATGAAATCTGAAGTCATAAATGTTT
Organism: Alligator mississippiensis; assembly: GCF_030867095.1. NCBI lineage: Eukaryota > Metazoa > Chordata > Crocodylia > Alligatoridae > Alligator > Alligator mississippiensis. Next base: position 86,587,772 of record NC_081828.1, on the reverse strand, counting down.
GAGATCTCTTTATTTGCATTTTGATTTCTGAACCTCTAGGGCAGGGGTTCCCAATGTTTATGTGCCCAAGGACACATTCAAATTTAAAAGAAAAAGCAGCAGACGACAATATGAATATTAAAATTTAGAATTTAGATCCATCCGGTCATCTCATCCATTACTTAAAACTGCATTAGATCCGTAAGTTCAAAATGCAGCTTCCCTTTACTTTGTATTCTTTTGAAGTTTTATCCATGCTGTCTGTGGGCGCCATGTTGGGAATCGCTGCTGTAGGGTGTATTGGGACCAGGTTTCCAAGCATTTATTAATTTATTCATTTGTTTATTTTACAGTTTCTAAAACTAGAAACCTATTGTTGTTGTTTTCATGTTAGTTGCCTCAAATTTTCAGGTGATTTCCCTGCTCTGTTACTTCATATTGGGTGTAGTGGCTTAGCATCACACCCCTTTCAGACCATGCTGTAGGAGTAGCACCCGGGGAATTTTTGAAGTCCTAAAGTGGGTAACAATCCCCAGTCTTGTCACCTCCTCCTTGCCTCCATGCTCATTGGCACCCTCCCTCCTCTAAGGGGAGTTGCAAAGCCACTCCACTTGGGCTGCACATGGACCTGAGCCAAGCCAGGGACAGTAGAGATGGCAGGGGAGTTCCCCTTTCCGGCCTGGTTCCCTTGGATGTTTCCTGCCAGTCTGGGAACAGGTTCAGGGAGGTGAGACCTGCCCTCTGCCACCTCTGCCCTCAGTCGAGCACAACTCCAGTGCAGTACCTCCCCATGGCCCCATATGGAACTAGGACAGTGGCAGGCAGGTCTTCTTCTAAGCCTAGAGGCATAAATAGAGGGGGCTGGGGAGGAAGGCGGGTAAAGGGGAGATACTGCTGAAAAAGGATGGGAAGGGATACAGTGCCAAGAACTGGGGGAGATTTTACCTTACATGAGGACTTAAAAAAGTCCCTGGCTGCTGTTCTCGCATGGGGTCTTTGCACTGGGGAGTTGAAGAGGACGGAGTGGCAAAGTGCAGCTACTCTGAGGTTACTGCTCCTGCACTCCCCATCCCAGATTTGCTTATGATTACATCTCAGTCCAGTTTGTCCACTTTGTCATGGTGATCTATATAGAAGTAGATCATCTTCATGAGAGATATATAAATATAGATGCCAAAATGGGTGAACTTGACCCTATAAATTAGGGAATGTCTCGCTTGTAGAAGATTATACAGTTTTCAGCATCGCAGACTTAGAGAGAGTGGGTCTGATTCCCCTCCCACTTTCCCAGTAGAATCCTAATGACTGCCGTGGAAATTACTTTTTACAACCACTGAGGTAAATGAGAGGGTCTGGTCCAGAGTGGCGCACACAGATACATGTGGCACATTTCTCCTATTATATATATTATATGTGTTTGTTTCTGTATTTAAAGAGATAATAGGAGAATGTTGTATAAAAAAAAAGCACTTCGTTAATAGTAGTTATTGTTGGCTTTAAGCAGCATGGGCACCCTCTAGTCTAAAACATCCCCTAGAAACATCCAGAAACCTCTGTAAAAGAAAACTAAATGGTACAGAGCTCTCTGACTGCCTGTCTTTAACTGAAGTGCCTGTTTTTCAACAATGTTTGTTCTTGTTTGTTTAAACATTTTTTTCTGGAAAAATATCATCAGGTGAAAACTTTCTGCTTTCTGGGATATCCTGTAAGAACCGCAAACACTTTGCTGCTTGCTGTGAAATGCCATTACACATCCCAATATATACTTTAAGAAGAATATAGTTCTGTGGTTTTTCTAAAAATAGTGCTTGCTTTCTGCATGCAACACCCCCCAAACTACAGCATTCCCTATAAGAACCACACTGTGTTTCTTTTAAGGGCTTCTTATATATTCTCCTAGCTTGAAAATACTTTGAATTTTTGGTCTCTTTGATGCTAACAAAGAAATATTATATTTTCTATAGACCTTTTTTTTAGTCAGTTGAACTTGTTGGGAAGATTTAATTCAAAAAGAGGCAATTTCATTTTTTAAATCTCTTCTGTGTTGGGGAACTTTCAACCCCCGAATGCCTCAAAATCTTCTTTATTGCCAAGTGAATTATATTCACCAGAATGGTAAAGGTACCTTTAGATTTACGAAACAGCAATTGCAAAGTGATCAACCTTTTGCATGTCACTTTTTCAGCAGTCCAGTAGTTGTGGCATGTTTGTACAAGTAAATAAATTATTTTCCAATATCTTCACCCCTAGAGAGAGATTGTAACCCCACACAAAAAGTCATGTTGTATCATAACAGTCTGTTCACTTTTACAGTGAATAAATAAACAATGCCTTTTACAAGTCCTCAAGGTCCTGCTTTTATGAGAAAACACCTGAATTTTTCACCGTTGTGAAAATAGAAATGGTATGACATTGTGAATGCACAATTATGTCTCAGTTCATTATCCCTAAGAAACATGTTACTGTTTTCCTGGATGTCACTAGCTCACAGTGTGACCTAATGCAAAGCAGCTCTCCTTGTATCTCAGTTTTCAGTCTGTAAAATGTAGCTTTATTATATTTACCTCCTTTGTAAAGAAGTTTTAGGTTTATGGATAAAAAGCAACATATGAGCTAATCTATGAAATAACATGGTGATACTAAAGAGCCAATATCGATTTAACAGGAGGTTGTCATGCCTAATTATGTTCTATGACAAAGTAGTGGAGTCTGTGGAGAGTGAGGAAGCAATGGATATGCTTTTACTATGCTATAGTCAATGACTGAATTCTAAAGTAAGGTAAGCAAATAGAGTCAGTGGGCCACTAGGATTCATATTTGGTTAGATAATGGGGCTCAAAGACTGCTCAAATTGCTGACTGCCCCGCAGACAGATTGGGAGGTGCGTGCCCCCTGGGCCTGCCCCAGGATGTGCACAGCGGTGGGAGCCACCTCCCACCCCCCGCCACACGCCTCTAGATGAGCTGCCCAGGCTCCAATCATCCCAGCACCCAGCCCAGCCAGGGCCCTCTTCACCCCAACTCTTGTCCCTGCCTGTGCCCTACTCTGTCCCTCACTGTGGGGAGCCTCGATCTGTCCCCACACCCCAGAGGAAGATCTGTCCTCTTCCCCTTCACAGAACCAACTGGTATTTGCCTGCCATGCTGGGCAGCCAGTGATCCAGATACCAGTCTGTGATCCTGGCTGCATGTGTACTCCTCCCCACCCCTGCTGCAGCTGCCCAGAGCCTGCGGCCAGGCTGCCTTGCGGTCCTACCCACTGCCCTGTGTTTGGGGGGGGCTGAACTCTGTTAGCCCTGGCCTTTCTCCACCTATGCTCTGCCCCCTGTTGCCATCTTGGGACTGGAATTCCTGCTCCTAACCTTGATCTTTGCCACCTGAAGTCCCTCCTCTTGCCCGAGAACTGCTCCTGGGTGGGGGAGGGAGGACATGTTGGAACTGGAAAAAACAAAACAAATTGTATACTAAAAAAATCAAACATCTAGTACAGAATATTTTAATTTTATTTCAAAATATATTTATGTCCTGTTTTATGTACGTTTGCATAGTGTATATACAGGTGATTGCATAATAGCTCAAAATATAGCCTTACTCTTGTATATTCTGTGTGTGGGGAGATAAGAGGGGGTATGCATGTGATTGGGGTTTGGTGAGTGGGTGGGTATGTAGGGGGGGTATGGTTGGTGGGGTGTGGGGAAGGGTCAAGGTATGGAGTGGGGTGTATGGGGGAAAGGTGTGGGTATATGTGGGGTTGTTGAGGGGGTGTGGGTCTGGGATATGTGGTTGGTGTGGGAGCGTGGGTTTGGATATGGTGGGGGTGCAGGGTGCAAGTGTGGGGGGGCTGTGGGAGGATGTGGGTAGGGTGGGGGTGGGGGAGTGAGTGGGTGTGTGTAGAGGGGAGGGTCCTTGGAGTCCCCAGAGCTGGATGTGGTGGCAGCGAGCAGGGCCAGCCCCGCCTGGCCGCTTTGCACACAGCTCCACTATCCTACCCAAGTCCCCAGCCACATGTGGTGGCAGGGTGCAGGGTCAGCCCAACCCAGCCCCATAGCACACAGCTCCTGCGCTCCTGTAGCATGCAGGGCCAGGCCCTATAGCATGTGGCTCCCTGCACTCCCAGCCTCCTTTCTGTCAGGTGGGGCCCATACCTGAATTACCAGTCTCCCAGGGAGGAAGTCTGGGAAACAGCCATGGGATCACCAAAAAAAAGTGTCTGCCAGACAGAAGCTTCTTGTCTCCACTGCCCCCTATCTTGGGGCAGGGGGTGGGTCAGGCCTAGCTGGGATAGGGGTTAGATGCTTAGCAATTAGACCTGTACTTTCCTCAGTTGTCTTTGAGACTACTCTTGAATGACTACTTTGCTTCGGTATTTCACCGGACTAAGGGGATAATCATACTAGATAAGATTCAGAATGTGCATGGTGGGTATGACTGCCTTCCTGCTGTTGACGCTGAGTTGATGCATGATCAGTTAAGAAAGTTAGACATTTATAAGTCAGCAGGACCGGATGAACTTCATTCGAGAATGCTGAAGGAGCTGACCGAAGCCATTGTGGGACCTCTGGAGAAACTCTTCCAAAACTTGTGGCGGTCAGGGGAGGGCCCTGAAGACTGGAAGAGGGCCAATGTTGTGCCCATCTTCAAGAAGGGGAGGAGAGTGGACCCGGGCAACTATAGACCAATTAGCCTAACTTCTATCCCAGGGAAGATCCTGGAAAAATTAATCAAGAAGTCTATGTGCAATACTCCTGAGAGGGGTCTTGATAGCAGCTTACCACTGCATCAGGGGAATATATCAAGGGCTTAGCGAACAACTGTTCACCAGGACACCCTTGGGGAAAACCAGGAGTAGTGGCCACAAACTTCTGGAAGACTGTTTCAGGCTTAACACTAGGAAAAACTTCTTCACAGTTAGGGTGTCCTGACTGTGGAATAAGCTCCCCCCAGAGGTGGTGCAGTCGCCTACCCTGGAAATCTTCAAGAGGAGACTGGATGGTTACATTGCTGGGGTCACCAGACCCCCGTTGCCTTTCCTGCCTATGGCAGGGGGGCTGGACCCGATGATCTTGCGAGGTCCCTTCCAGCCCCTTACAATCTATAAATCTATTAAGTAATTCATGATAATTACTGTATCAGCTTCAAAATCCTGTGACACTACTTAGTACACTACTTGAATGCATGTCAGTATTTTTGATGGCCCTGACCTTTAGTGCAGGCAGTCACTGGAATTTCTTTGCTTTGTTTTTGCTACATTTATCCAAGGTGTGGTCACTACAGAGCCCTCATCTGTTTTTTTAATTAATTTGTGTCCTTGGCCCGAAGCATTTCTGTTTCACGGTGTGAGGGAAAATTTAGCCTAGTTCTTTGGCTGAGATTTTATATGGAAGGAGCTGCTTCCTTGAAATGTGTGAAAGTGAAAGTCTGAAGGAGAAAATGTCAGCAAGCTGACAATACTGGGAATCGTCCAAGGGGAAGGGCCCTTCCTTTTTCTCCAGGAAATCTGTTTTCTAATGTATTAGAGATTGGCATAATCAAGATAAATGGGCTACTTAAATGATACTGCTGCTATAAATAACTCACTAAAAAAATACAGAGAGGAAGTACTCGATTTACCTTATTATTAAAGAGTGAACTCAGCCGGTTTATGCTTTTGATGTTCACTTTATTTCATATTGCTTTTTTAGGACATTCAGACAAAAAAGTGAAGTGTAGTAGGTGCGTATTGGTCCAGTCCTTAATTTCAGGATTTTAAATGATCATTTTAGTTAATCAGACGCTAAGCAGCATTGCCTGAAGGGGAAAAAAAATCAAAGAACTTAGTGTATCTAATATATAATTCTGCTGAGGCTATCTAATACATAGTGTGCCACCTGCAAAAATATATATCTTTCCACCAGGCCATGACAAGCATTATTATTAATAATGCTTCTTTCTGCTCTTAAAGTATTGTAATCAGGTATCTTACAGCTTTTAAGTTACTTGTCATTGCAAATATCTTATATTTCTATAAAAAGGTTATTTACTTTAAAAATTGTAGATCTCTTCATCTCTGGTTACTTCAGTTTGAGGCAAATTTTTCTAATTAATCCAGGTGAGGTGGTAGACAATAATCTCATGTTGTTTCATTTCACTTTACAATCATAATTGCTGTTCTGTGCTTTGAAGGCTTGTTTTGTTTTGTTTGATTTTTTTGTAGTGGTTCCTCTTCTAAGACTGAGAAAGTTAATTTTGACTGATTAAATATATAGGTACTTCATTCCTTTAAAAATTAGGCTGAAACTATCTCAAATTAAATACCCAAAAAACAAGGCCACCAGAACTATTGGCCAGATATATTTCAGCCCTCATAGTTACTGTAATCTGAATCACATTAATATATTTGATTCTGTTGAATATAGTTACTTCCAGGGGCAGATCCAGTTGGGGGGGTTGTACCCCCTCTGACTGCATGCCACATATTGGTTGGGCTCTCAGAGCTCACTGGGACTTCACGTGGGTTCTGACCTCTATGAGCTCATGAGCCAGTGACCATGGCACCTGTTTGGACCCCTACTGTTTGCTTCCTGCCCCCCACTCTACCTCCCCAAATTCAGCGGCAGGGGAAATGAGGGGATGAGTGGCAATGGCAGTGATGCCCAGAAGCTGTGTACCATTGTTCATCTCCTCCTTTCCCTTGCTGCTGAATTCAGAAGGGGAGGGGCAAGGTGGTGAAGAGCAAATAGCAGCAGGCTCTGTAGCTGAAACTTGACTTTAGCAAGGCTTTTGATTCAGTCTCCCTCAACATTTTTGAGAGCAAGCTAAAGTAGTCCAGGTTGGATGAATGGATTGTAAGGTGGACAGAAAACTGGCTGGAGCTTCGGCTCAGAGGGTAGTAATCAATGGCTCGGTGTCTAGTTGACAGCCGGTCTCGAATGGAATGTCCCAGGGATCAGTCCTGGTGCCGGTTTTATTCAATATCTTCATTAACGAATGGGTTATGGTTGCACATAGTGATGTAATCGTAAGGTATTTGTGGAAAAATAATGGGATTACCACAGTACAATTGGGGTGAAGCAGCAACCTGAAAGGGCCCTGAAGGACCACATGGAGACTCTCTTACTTATTTTCCACAGTAATTGACTTACTGTTCAGAATACTTTTTCTTCATTATTGGTAATGGGAATTGTAAATTTTAAACACTTAGAAGTATAAGGATTTTAAAAAATTAATCTATGTAAAGGCAAAAAAAAATCTTCAATTACTTCTTGACTGACAGTCTGACATATTCAGTCTTGCTTGAACAATAAAAAGGGTTTGATTATGCCTGACCTGTGGGAGCACAAGGTGGGAGAAAATGTAAGAGCCAGACACAATGGCTGCCCTTCATACACAGACGTTGTTCTGAATTATTTATAGCTACTCATTTCTCTGTGTGGCATTGTACCCTCTGCAGTCTTCCCTTTTTCATTTCCCAGCTCCCAAATGTTCTCAGTATTCTCAATAGCAATGTTTTATGGAAGATGTTATATCATGCTCTCACAAGATTTTTAAAATCACATTTCTATTGATAATTATAAAGCATAAACTAAGATAAAATGGGCTGAGGTAAATTAAAAGAGACAAATGAAGCAGATTTAATTAAAATCTGTCATTTGAGCTCTTGTAGTTATTAAAAGTTTCATAAGCAGACAGTTTTGGCATATGGTGAATTTGAACCTGTGGACATCTCTTTGGGACTGCAGCACATTGCTGTAACTCTGCTTAAAAATTTACTTTACAAGGCTGCAAAGTGTCATGTAGTTAAAACTTCAGAAGGATGGAAGGTAGCTCTTGGGTGTTAGAAGTTTAACCACACTGTTATTTTCCCCTTTTCCCTCGCATTGAACTTTCCAGCGTTTAGAATAGGTTAGGAGAAAAACTAAGTGATGTATGTTATTTAATGGCCGGCACCGAGGCACAGAGTTATTTTGTGGAAAAAAAAAATTGAGTAAGGTATTTGGGGCAGATGGTGAAAGAGCTCACACTGAAACAGTCTCTGTGTTACAGGTGCCACTTCCATGAGGCAACTGCTCTCGATGAGGCATGTGTAGTGGGTGGGGGAAAATCATAGATTTTTTTTCAGTTGGCTCATTTCCTTTAACACTCCTGTACCCCTTCAACTAATGTGAGAGTTTTATTAAGCGTCTCCTTTGGCATCTCATAAAACAGTGTGCATGGGATAGTCTTGGAAAGCTAAGATATTCCTAACAGTTCAAGAAATCCTGACTGTTATTTACTGCTCTTGGGAAAAGCTGGGAAAAGTCCTTTTTGTGTTGCTTTCTATGAAATAAATGAAGCAAATAAATGCTAAAATAAAGTGTCATTCTGTCTGAGTCCTGCCCATCAAAAAATATCAATATTAAAAACTTATGGGAAGGGTAATATTAGAAAAAGTAACCTTTGCCAGGTGTTAAAGTTTTCAGCCAGGCCACCTGAGTTTAGACGCATGGTACTGAGCACAGTTTTGTCAATTTCAGAGCCTGCCTTTGGCGTAAGGGAAGCCAATTTTTTCAGAGGGAGTAACCATAATGGAGAGTGGCTTTATTGCTGCACTAAGTAGGGAAGATCCGCTAAATCCCACTTCCTTGGTCCTAAGGATAGTTCAGGGTTTTAGGATGATAGTATCTCTTCATAGCCTCCTATCCAGAAAGCAATTGGAAGGGAAAAGAACCCAACTAACCAAAGATTTCAAAGGAAATCAAATAGTTTTAGGCCTACCCTACCAAAAGATAATATTGGCAAGAGTTGGAATGTTTTGTGGAATTAAGCCAGGTGATCTTGTTGGGTTCTTTTCACACTGCTTTGATAAGCATCTTGTCTTGAAACCTTTCTGTATAGTAATTTTTAGATGAGATCTCTCAAGATGCAAAATAATTGTTTTTGTTCTCTGGTACCTGCTTGGACAATCTGTTCCTGCTTTGCCCTAAATTTTCTTTGTCCCTGCAGTGACATTCTGTTTTGTGTAAATACAGTTAGTTTGATATGAGAGTATTTTTTTGTATTTTGGTCTACCCTGCCCTTCATTCTTGGAAATAAACTCTAAAGTGATAAAGATGGCAACTATAGCATTTTCCATGACATTTTGTATATGCCAAGAAGTAATCTGGCAGCTTTTAGTTGCACATGAAGTTGACATGTCAGTCTGCAAATGAGGGGAGAAGCTACTGAATTGTAAGCATTTCACAAAAAAAATATATTAAAAACCCCACAGTATCCTGAATACTTAGAGTGCATTCTGAAGGGATAATACAATATGGTGAGGTTTATTGTAGGGGTGCACTGATAGAGATTTTGGGGCCAATACCAATACCCAATTTTTAAGGAGGCATATTGGTCAATACCAATCTGATTTCCGATACCAGTCCGGCAGCTTGAAAAGCAGTGTCCAACTAGTAAGTTTGTGGTGGAGGAAGGGGAGTGGGAAGGGAAGAGGTGTGGGGGTGGAGAAAGACCAAGGCCCCTGCGGTGAGGGAGGGAGTGGGGCTGGGGCTGGGGCAGGCGCTGCCCGGGCAGGGCGCAGGACAAAGTCGCAAGTGGCTCATCTGGGGGGACTGGGGAGGGAGGGGTGGCATGTGGGGGCCATCTGCCCTCGGGTCTGCACATGGTGGAGCAGCTGCTGCTACAATCTAAGACTGAGGCTGGGGCTGTGCCGGGCTCTTCCTGGCTGGGGCTGGGCTGGGCTCAGAGCAGGCGATGGCGGCACTGGGACAGGGCTATGGGGGGGTGGGGCCTGCAGCCACCCCAAAATTCGCTGTAACCCCCCCAAACCCCCTCCCAGTGCCACTGCCTCCCACCCTGGGTACAGTGAGGCCCAGCCCCCTGCCAGGAAGAGCCACCCCCCATGCCCTCCCAGACGAGTGGTAGGAGCAGCAGTGGGAGCCGCTGGGTGAGTGCTGGACAAGCCACCAGACAAGCACCGGACGAGCGGTGCACAGTGGTAGAAGCCCCCCCCCTTGAACCCCCCAGACAAGCCACAGCTCCATATCACGCCTGCCCCACCCCAGCTGCGCAGTGCTTGCCCCAGCCCCACTCCCACCCTCTGTGAGGGGGGTTTGATCTGCCCCCCCCATGCCGTTTCTCTCCCCACTTCCCTTCCATCAGACCAGACTTACCAGCTGTACACAGCTCTCCAAGCTACTGGGCTGTGCTCCTCGCCACTTATGTGCTGCGCTGCAACTGCACACATGCACAGGCCGTTTATTGGCCAAATTATCAGCTATATCAGGCTGATTTCCAATGCAGACATCTTTATTTATATTGTTGTCAATCCAATATTGGACCAATGTATCTCTTTTACACGGTGCACCTCTAGTTTACCGTGTAAATGAGAAAATGTTCGCTTTTTACCAGGCTTTTAAGTATGTATGTGTTTGTGTTTTCACTCTACACCATTCTGAGTCTTTCCTACAAAATGCTAGCCAAGTGGAAAGTAGAATTAATGATTTCTGTCCTGTATAACATCTATTTATTTGCTTCTTGAGCACAAAATATATACTATTGACTTTGAGCTTTTGTTTCAGTCTCATTTCGTGTTACATAAATTGCCTTGGATCAGGTGATGGAACTAAAATTAGCATATTTAGGTTCCAATCGATTTTTGTCGAGTGACAAAAACACATACAAGCGTTTTCTATTTTCTAGTTTTCTCCATGTAAACTCTTCCTAAAGTGAATACTTTCTGGTTTTAGTTATGGGAAAAGAGGAAATTAATCACAAAGGAAAAAGGGACAAAGCACATTCTAGCTTCATTATCATTCATGTAACTAACTAGCCGTGTTTCATGTGATAGTCATTATTGTACTAACCCGTTTGCTCAGTGGGGAGATAGTGACCAAAAGACTTCCAGAGCCAGATAGTTGATAACTAGATCATTTTGCTCAAAATGTAGGTATAGGGATAGCTATCCTAACAGTAAGATCAGAAAAGATTTCTGTTAGCATATGGGATGTGCATATGGTCCTCCTGGCAATGTGGAAGGCTATAGCAGCATGGTTCTGAAATGGTCAGAAGTCTATGTCCAAGTAAAATGTATGCCTCAGTTGGAACTGAGTCCTAGTATTTCTCCACTGTTACAAATATTTGTCAAACCCACTGTCAAAGGGTCTATTTCATCTGACTCTAGGGCTGGTCTACACAAAGCATATCAATTAGATATGCTCCATTAGTTCAAGAGGAGTGTTCTGTATGGTGAGTCTAAAGCAGTAGTTCTCAACCTTTTTAGACTCAGAGCACCCCTCGGAAAACTCTAACTCTTAGCTTTCACCAGTTTTTTGGCTACAGGAAAATAATGGAGCAATATTTTTGTTGCAAAGAACTTAGAAAGACTGCAGCAGGTCAGGATGGTTTTACCACTGTGAATCTCTGTGTGCAAACTCTGGGTTATCTTGTGAATCATCCATAGAATCCTAGAATCATAGAAATAAAGGGGTGGGAGGGACCTTGAAAGATCATTGAGTCCAACCCCCCTGCTCTGGGCAGGAATACAGCTGAGGTCAGATAATCGCAGCAAGATGTCTGTTCAGTCTCCTCTTGAAGACTTCCAAAGTTGGAGACTGTACCACCTCCCTGGGAAGTCTATTTCAGATTCAGGTCACCCTTACCATAAAGAAGTTCTCCCTTACATCCAACCTGAAACCATCCTCTAAACAGTTTATGGCCATTGCTCATTGTCCTCCCCTGGGATGCCCTACTGAACAGTTTTTCTTCTGGCTCCCAATATTCACCCTTTACATGCTTATAGATGGCCAGCAAGTCTCTCCTCAGACTTCTTTTGCCCAGGCTGAACAGTCCCAGATCCCTTAGTCTTTCCTCATAAGGTTTGTCCTCCGGGCCCTTAATCATTCTTGTGGCCCTTAATCTTTCTTGTCTGGACCCTTTCAATGTTCTCCACATCTTTTCTGAAGTGTGGCATGCAGCACTGGATACAGTACTCCAGCTGGAGTCTCACCAGCACCTAGTAGAGAGGAAGTATCACTTCCTTAGCCCTGCTCACAATGCATTGACTAATGCATCCCAGTATGCTATTAGCTCTGTTGACTATAGCGTTGCACTGGCAGCTCATGTTCATCTTGTGATCACCCAAAACCCCAAGATCTCTTTCAACCATTGTGGTGGCGAGGACATCTCGTCCTAGTGTATATTCATGTCATTGGTTACTTCTCCCCAGGTGAAACACACTGATTTTATCCTTATTGAACTGCATCCAGTTCCACTCTGCCCACCTTTCCAATGTGTCCAGGTCTGCTTGGATCCACATCCTATCCCCCTAGCATGACTGCTTTGCCCCATAACTTAGTATCTTCTGCAGACTTGGCCAGCATGCTTTCCACATTCTTGTCTAAATTGTTGATAAAGATGTTGAACAGCACGAGGCCAAGAACTGAACCCTGCGGGACACCACTGGCTACCTCCCACCAAAGTGATACGGACCCATCCACTAACACTCTCTGGGTTCAACCCCTTCACCAGTTTCCAGCCCACCTGACCATGGACTCTGCCAACCCACAATCCCACCGTTTTTTTTAAGAGTATCATGGGAGACCATATTGAAGGCCTTTATCCGTATGTATTTGCATAGCTAACACTTTTTATATTGCACTCACCTCATGGCACCCTTAAAAGGATCTCACAGCACCCCAGGATGTTGCAGTACCCTGCTTGAGAATCACTTATCGAAAGGCTCCAACTGTATTGATGATCCATGTGATGAATAATATGATGCTACCTGCTGGAAGTCCTGTTTATTAGTTTGCATTTGTACAAAGAAAATTACAGACAGAAAAACTATGTTAAAAGCATTTACATTTTAAATTCAAGTATTTAAGAATTTGAAAATACTTGAACTAAGGTTGCCTGTACAAGCTTAAGTTGGTCCTTGTGTTCATGTGCATTCTGATAGTGTATTCATTTAAATATGCAGTATAGGGACTAAAAAAGGATACACACCTACCCAACATATGCGCTTCTCCAAACTTAATCAAAGTAGTGCCCATTAAGTACGCAGCACCATCAGCACTGTAGTATTAAAAGTCCAGAAGAAGACTGCACTATGCTGCATAGGGAGGCACATTTTGCATTTTTTCGTTACGCGTATATGTGGAGCACACTGTGTAGTTGTTATGGTCACATACATGATCAAATGCTATTGTTTTGCAATAATCATATGCCCTCTTTCAGCACATAGGATGGAGCTGTTCTGGATGTGAATCAGGATGGTTCAGTGACACTGACTACCTACCTACCTACCTCCCTCTCATTTGTTGCAGAAGTTGAGGGAAGGGAGGGGGAACATGGTGAAATAGGCGACAAGATTATATGAAGCAAAAGCATGATTTCATAATTGAGGCTATTGAATGCCATCTTGTAGAGCTGGATTCTACCCCTGCCTCTGCCACATAGTTACTTCAAGTAACTTCACCTAAACTTTTTCATAGGTAGGTCACCAACTATGTATTCCCTGTTCTCTGGGCATGTGATTTGAAACCCTAATACCTAGTGTGTAGAAGTCAATCACATCTGAAGTCAGTGAAGGCTGTGCTATGAATCTGTGAAGTCTTACATAATGTTAAATTACTCTGAAAATCAAATCTTAGGCATTACAAATTGGGTACCCCAAAGTATCAGACCCTTTTGACCCTGCCTTTCTTTGCTTTTAGAAAAAATGGGATTTGTATTCATGGGAAGCCTCAGTTCAATGTGAGCATGTTTAAACAAGAGTAGAAAGGAATAATCAAGGGATTAGAAGAGAATTATGGGTAATTTAGAAGGAATCTATGTTCATTATCTGAGGTGAAACAGTAGAAAAGCATTTCAGTAAGAATATTCTGGAAAAGTATGGTACCCCCTACTTGAAAAGGATTTGTAATGATGTCTCTTCTTCCCATGAGAAGTCCAGTCCAAAAATGAGACATGAACTTGTGACATGAGCACATTCTTTACTGGGTGATTTGTAATAAGAGCATATAACCCTAAATTCCACATGGTAGTAGACAGACCTGAAACCAAAAGAGAAATGGTGGGGTGGGGAAAGGGAAGCCTATTGAAAAAAAGTTGTATCAGTTTGCATTCTGGTGTTGATTGTGGATTTGGATAATGCGTAAATAATGGCTTCTTTCATTAATGTGCTATAACAAGCATAAGTTCAGCAGATGAAAGTGAATTCTTTGATGACACATACATTAGTGTAGATGAGGGGTGGAGTCAATGTGAAATGTTAGATGAGCAAATTTGGCTGTAGAGCAGTAAAATATGGAAAATCTGTCCATCAGGAATGTCACATTCAGTTTTGCTTTCAGACAGACTTCAGTTATGATTAAGAAAAATGATAAGAAAAGCCAAGAAAAGAATCTAGTAAATGTATTAATATTATTATTTTTTGCTAATGAGTCTTAATTACTTATTAGTGATGGATACACTATTCTTACAATTAGAGGTCCACTGATACTTTGGTCTGATATCAGATTGGCATGGATATAAAGAAAATTTACTAAATCAGAAATCGGCCATATCAGGCCTGTGGTAGAAGGCCACCTCTGTTTCTCCCCAAAAACTCTGCTCTGTGATAATTTGGTTAGGATGGGCCCAGCAGAGGATACACACCTTACCCTATCTCTTTAGGTAACCTGAGCTGGATACATTCCTGAGGGAGGGGGGAAACCTGCTCCCTGTGCCTATGTGACTGGCATCACATACCTGGGTGAGGGGCTTGCTCCCTGGGGAGGTAGGAACTACCAGTCTGCCCAGCAACTATTGATGCATTTCAAATTGGTTGGCTGACAGCCAACAGGTGCTGGCCTCCATTGGACCAGGTAAATGAGGTCACAAGGGCTATATAAGTTAAGGACTACCCAGGAGGAGGGGGCAGCAGCCATGAGGAAGACTCAGAGAGAGAGAAGAGCCGAACCATCTGAAACTTGCTCTCTCTCTCAAAACTCAGGATCAAGGAACTGCCTGCCTCCAGAGGGAATATCCACCTACCTCTGGATGATACTTGTGAGTAGTCTACCTGAGATCTAACTAGATATATAGCTTGCAGTAACTCAGATGCATGATCAAAGGCTACCCAGCCATGGGAGTTTGCCCTATGGGATTTCTCTGATATTGCTCTACCCTGTTCCCTATTCCAACCCTACCCCTTGTAACCAATAAAGTTCTCCTTTGTATCTAGTGTGGGAGACTTATTGGGAGTGGGTCTAGATTATGCCTGGGGGTCCCCTTGGTTTGGCTGACTAAGGGAGACCACTACTTGTGCTTCTGACTGAGGGAAGCATCCCAAGTTCTTGAAGTGAATCAAGTACCCTTGAGGGCTACTAGGCCTGTGTTTCCCAGGGTGCACAGAGCCAGAATCAAGTGCAGCTCTGGGTGGTGGCAGTGGAACCCCCAGGCTAGTGGGTGTGCTCCAGGAAGGGGGTCGGCCAGAGGGAAGCACTCGGAGCCTGGAAGGTGGTTAGGTGCAGTGAGGTGGTGGCTCAACGTAGGAGCGCCCCCAACTGGCCCACCACATGACCAGTAATTTGGCCAATAAATGGCCAATGCATGAGCACAGCTGCAGCACAGCACAGGCAGCGAGGAGGGCAGCCTGGCAGCTTGGAGAGCTGTCTCCAGCTAGTAAGTCTGGTGTGGTAGAAGGGAAGTCATGTGGGGGGGCAGATCAAGGCCCCCACCATGAGGGAAGCATGGGGCAGTGGCTGGAGCAAGTGCTGCCCAGCTTGGGCAGGCGTGGGACAGCGCCATGGCTCGTCTGGGGGGTGCGAGGAGGGGGGAGGTTGCTTCTGCCACTGTGCACCACTTGGCCGGGAGCTGTTGGTCCGGTGGCTCATCCAGCGCTCGCCCACTTTCCTGGCAGCTCCTGCTGCTGCTCCCACTGCTTGTCCAGGAGGCCGGCGGTGGGCCATGTGCCCGCCGGTCTGCGCAGGATGGGGTGGGGCCAGGGCTGTCAAGCTCTTCCCGGCAGGGCAGGGCGGGGCTGTACTCAGAAGGGGCTATGGCATATTTGTGGCTGCAGCCCCCACCCCTGTAGCTCCTTTCCAGCACAGCCCTGCCCCACTGGGAAGAGCTTGGCGCATTCCTGCCCGCCCTGCACAGATCCGGGGGCACAACCCCCCACCCTCCCGGACGAGCAGTGGGAGCAGTGGTGGGAGCTACCTGATGAATGGGCAAACTCTGGATGAGATGCTGAACCAGCAGCTCCCGCTGAGTGCCGCACAGTGGTGGGAGACATTCCCCCCGGATAAGCCACGGCACCATCCCATGCTGGCCCTGCCCCAGCTGGACAGCACTTGCCCCTGCCCCAGCCCCATGCCTCCCTCACAGTGATCAACTCCCCTCATGCCCCCCACACCAGTTTTACCAGCAGGAAGCAGCTCTCCACACTGCCAGCCTGGGTATCAGAAATCAGATCAGTATCAACTGAAATGCCTCCTTAAAAATTGACTATCATTATCGGCCACAAAAATCTCTATTGGTGCACCCCTACTTACAGTAACTCTTTATTGGCACGCATTCCACAATTCACATAACTGAAGACACTTATTCAGTCAGATTTTCTCTTGATGCCATTCTATTCATCCCTCATTAAGTCCACATTCATGGAGGCAAAAAATTTGGGACACTGTTAGCAGGCCTTATGAACCTGTCCTTCGACAGGTTTGTTGTTGTTTTTTTAAATGTTAGGGTGTGAATCTAGTACAGTAATAAACTGGGCTGCAACAGCATTGCCTGAGTCCAGGTAACATAGAAACTTCTGCAAACAGATCAGCTCACTCACACCTAATCCAAGCAGTCATTGAAGTCTTTCTGTCTTTCTGTTGTTTTCTGTACCCAAGCCCTTAGTGAAGATAAAACAAGGCCATAAAGAAATTGAAGCAGACTCATATGCAGATGATTGTGGAAAGTAGCCTTATATTAGAAACAACTTCAGTGTGGTAATCAGTTGCCTTCAAAGTGGTAAACAAGAAAGATGCAGTCTAGTTTAACAACGTAAGATTAAAAGGCAGGTAACAACTTCTTTACCTGTGTTTATGATGAGTCAAATGTTACTAAATCCAAGCAAATTTTTTAAATCCAAATACTTCAGTTGACTTACATAACAGAAATTCTCTCAGTTAAGATAATGAAAGCAGATTGAACTGTTTCACATTCATTTCTGTTCATATTTCTGGCTGCTTGTAGTGTGATGCCAGTTTTGGTATTTTGGTGGCAAGCAGTGTAAGGTATGTTAAAATTAAAGCTAATTTTAAGAGTCTTAAATATTACTTCAAGATATATTTTACTTCTCTTTTGTAAACGTTTCTTTTGTTAGCCACTCCTTTCTCTTGTTTAAAGTATAGTTAGTGTACCTCAAGAAGTACATATCTTTTTTTTTTTTTACTTCCACTTCCATTGTTTTCCCCAGATGCTGTTTACTTTATCAAATAGGATAAACCATATATTGTGTTTTACACTACCTAACTGCAACTTTTGGCACCTCACCTCTTCCCTTTTCGTCTGGAAAATTGTATTGGGGGAAAATTATGAGAGGTATCAACCAGATATCCTTCCTACTTCACCCATCTTCCTAGTTATAAAGCAGATGAGCAGAATCCAAGATTTCAACTCGCACACAAATATTTCCTCTTACAAGTCAGTGCTGGGCAATTACATACAGTCATCCTGGACACATTCTCACTTTCTGCTTCCAGGACATCTTGGGGGTTTTTTGTTTAGGAGAATTGTAAATATTGAGCAAATGTGTTCTTAAAAAAAAAGAAAAGGAAAAAAATCTGCCAGCATTTGTTCATCTGAAAGCATTAGGTAACTTGGATACAAGGACATAACCATCCTAACAAGACAATGCTACCATGAATTTAAAAAATGTTCAACATATTTTAGATACTTCTTTCTCTCCTTCACCCCTTATTTTATGTGGTGTAACGGTCCATGTGTGTGCTAGGATTCCAACAATGCTATCTTTACTTGTATTTCTTCACTTAACATGTGTGGCCATATAACCCAACATCATTTTTTGTTTTTGTTTTACTACAGTAATTTCTGTAGAAGTACCAGATAGCCATCAATCAGCTTGTTGTTTGTATATAGCAGGGGTTGTTGACTGGGGAAACGCATACCCCTGGGGGTACTTGAGAAGACCCAAGGGGGTATTTGCAGGTGGATGGGAATAGAGTGCCACCACCCACCATCACTTACTGCCGCGCAGGCGCCGCTTGCCCAGCCGGACGTGGGGGACGGGGGAAGCTTGCACGCAGCGGCTGCTGGCGCTCTGCATTCGGCTGTGTGCCATGCTCCCCCCCCAGCTCTGCATGCGGCCACTGGGGGTACACTGATCCAAAAAGGTTGAAACCCCCTGGTATATAGTAACAAATGGACTTATTGACACTCGTGGTTCCGTAGAATTTCTGTGCCCAGATGCAGATACTCACAAAGACTAGCTAACAGTCCAGGAGATTTATTATCTTTGTTGTAACTAGATTTTGATAGACTATTTTTTTTTTTCAAATTGCATATCTAACTTTCCTATGATGTGTGGGTTGACCACTACCTTAAATCTGAAGCAAAGGACTTAGCTGGCTGGAATTTCAAGGAGATATTGGAATTCCAAAGTGACATGCTGTACATAATTGATTGTGATTGATAAAAGACAGCTAACACCTGCAGATCCTTTCTTTGTGCAGCATAAACAGCCTTGTAAGGAGGTCACAGTGAGTTATAGAAATTACGTTTTTTTCCCTTGCAGTAAGGTTTGGTTCGTGTTCCTCTCTTTCTACTTTCAAAGTCAAGATTAGTGTTGTTTACACGGACTGATGGCTTATACGGGGAGGGGGAGGCCTTGAAATCCATCACATTCAGCACATCATTGGACTTAGGCCTCAGTTGGTTGTCAGCTGAGATCACCTAGGCAATCAGCTCTCCTTCCACCTTTACCCTTGACATGTTACTTTGGATGATTGCATAGTAAGATGTTATACACCTGCTGAATGGAAGTTGCTACCAGTTGATGTTGGGAGTATGGCCGTCTTTCCACTGTTCTAATCCTAAATGTGAATTATGTTTGTTTTACTGCTTTCTGTCTGAGTTTAATTATTACTTCTGTGATATAGATGTATTTTCAATTTTCCTGTTGTACTAAAACATTTTAAGATACTTTGGCATGATAAATCTGATACAAAAACCTGAATGTGTAATTGCACCATTGGGAGGAAGGAATTTTCTGTTTGAAAAGCTTAGCTCAGGTTATAGGGTGTGATGATACTGTGCAACGGTGCTAACTCAGACACTTCAGTATGTCATTTGTGGACCACTTCACCTAAATAAGATCCTCTGAAGGCTCTACCTGCCTTCCAGACCTTCATTCCTGATAGACTGCCAAGAAAGACTGTGAATGACCATTTTAAAACCCTTACTGCCCTTGTAAAGCACAAACTGCCTGTGGCCAGAGTGCACCTTGGAACCAGTGCGCCTGTTCTGTATTCTCTTTATCCTTGAACTCAGTGGTTTTGTTTGTTTTTTTCAGTGTCTGAAACATTCGTTTGGATTATATCACGTAGAAATTATGTCTGAATTTAAGCAGAAAAAAAAAGAGAAAAGAAATAGATAAACAACATAATATTCATAAGCATAAAGCATTAAAATGCTTTTCTTATCTAAGCACAGGGTATAAAAAGCCTAGTTGAAATGATGCAACATTTAGGACCACATTTTCAAAAGTTAGGGCTCTGTTTACAATTAGCAAACAATTTGCATTTTTCCACCTGCAGCTGAATTAAGGTGGAGCACAAATTAGTCCCCACTGAGCAGCACATACATAACTTGGAGTAGGTTTGAAGGAAAAAGAGGTGGCACAAATGTCATTGAGATCATAGTTTTAATTTTATACTACCTCAGCTGATAGTGTTGATGTTCAAGAAGAAAAGAATACAGGGTAAGATTATACATTACAATTAGCACATCCTAACACTAAGGAATGTTAGTTGGTGTTTAAGTAAGCATGTGCTGTGTGTAGTCGCACATTAAGGGTTAATACCTTCGCTAGAATGCATTGCTCTGACATGCTGCTAGAGAGCTGGAAAGCAGGGGTATGACTAGAAGCTGCAAGTCTTCTCCCTGCTTGCCCTGCTCTCAGGCTCTATAGCTGTAGTATAGGTAGGAGAAGGGGAGAAGCAACCCCCCACCAACCACTTGAATCAACCCTCATCCCTAGTCTCCCCTTTCCCCCCACAATCAACCCTCTGCTTCTTGATATACCCCCTCTGTTCCCCATCAGCTCCCAAATTGCCCCACTTCCACTGTGACCCCTCCCCCACCACCCAGATTACTGTCCTGTCACCACAATCATCCCCCTCATTCTCCAGTCAGTCCTTCCACTCCCAGATACCACACTGCCACCTCAATCAGCCTAAGAGCAGAGGTGGGGGGAATCATTCACCCTCCCTGCCTGCTCTCAGGCTCTCCGCACCCTATACTTACCCTGCATGTCCACCCCCACCACCCTGCCCCTTCTTCAGCAGTGGGGCCAGGAAGGGGCTGGATCCAAGTGCATGGGAGTGACTCAAACTGTAGGGAGTCTGGGAGCAAACAGGAGGGGTAACCTCCACCTTTCGCTGTCCTTATCACTCACAGGCTGATTGGGGGGGCAGCACAGCACTCTGGGTGGTATGAGGGGATTGGGGCAGCAGAGGGACAATCGGGGTGGAAGAGGTAATTCAAGGGATAGAGGGGGCAATTCAGAGGGCAAAGGGGGAAGCAGCTCAGCAGCTCCCTACCAACTTGTTCTTCCCTGCCCCTACTCCTTTTTCTGTCTTCCCCCTTTCACTACTGCCTCCATGGTCCCCTTTCCCCTCCTTCCCCACTCACCCCTACTCCCACACTTGTTGCCTGACTGTTCCCAGCAGCTGGCCAGGGCTGCAGCCAGAGCCCAGCTGGCAAAGACCCCTTATAGGGGGTTTATTCCCCCCTCCCTCTGGTTTCCAGCAGAGGGAGCAGGAAGGGGCTTATTCCACTGCTTACACTATGCAGGGAGCAAGCGGCGGCGGTGGTTGGGGCGGGCAGATCCTGGCTGCAGTTTCCAAGGGCAGAGGTGCCCGCTCTGCCTCAGGGGCATTGCCAGCTGGCATTTGGTCATGCCTGGCCCTGCCACTGCAGCAGTGAGGGGAGAGTGCTCAGTGGACCCAGTTTTAAGTCCATGCCGGTGGGACAGGGAGGAGGGAATTAAACCCTTCCCTGGGCAGTTCCGCCCAGGCTACTGCTGGGGCTGGCCATGCCCCCACTGCTAGAGCAGCCAGTGAAGTGCAGGCCTGTGCTGGTAGGACAGGGGAGGGAGAGAGGGGAATAAATTTCTTGCCTGCTCACTTGTGGGGCCAGCATCTGGCCAGGCCCCCATCTCTGCCTGTCCCTGCCCTGGCTGGGGAGCAGAGGAGTGGGGCTAGTCCTGCTCAGCTACAGCAGAGATCCCAGCCCAGCTTTTTTGTGCACAAAACAGCCAAGTTTTGTGGAGACAACCAGGGCACCAGAAAATTTCATAATCACTTTATCTGTGGGCCTTTGGAAATGGATGCCTTCATGTGCAACATTGAAATCCAGGGCTTCTGGCAAAAAGCTGAGACATCCCCATATAGGATTTTGTCTGGGTAGTATACCCAAATAATCCAAATTCAGCCACTTCCAATTTATGGACTTCATGCAAACGTGGTCTTGGCTCAGATCAGGTGCATTTCCAAAGCATTTTACTTTTGTTTTAGCTTTTGTTATATGAGTTGTACGTGGCTCCAACAAATGTGTCTGTATTTGCATGGAAGCTGATAGTTGTGCAACCTAACTATGGGTGGTTGAGCCCAATCTATTCGAGTAGGTCGGGGATAAAAGGGTTCGGGCCTTTCCTCCTCCTTCTGTCTTTCCCTCCGTCAACAGAAACACATGTGGGAGGCAGTGAGATAAGAAAAATCGCTTTTACTCACTATTCAGGCAACAATCTTGTACAGCTGTGCCTGGAATCTAGTTCGCCAATTCCTCGGGAGCTCTTGAGCATGCTCGGGTGGTATACCAAATTGTGATGGGACTGTCCAGGTTTTCGTGGATGCAGGACCTCCGGTGAGGGTGATCAGTCCTCTCCGATATTATGCGGGTCCCCCCCGTTGTTTTGGTACACTCCCCTTTTAACCGGGCAGCGTCTGCCCGCCCCCTGCCAATCAGCACGAGCAGGAACACTGCTAACCACGCCAATCACTCCTCCTCCCCATGCTATGAGCACGGCTTGTTCTCACGTTGGTATTTGGTCATATCTTTTCTTATTTCTTTACCACAATAGTCAAAGGTTGAAGACTTAATTATTTATTAATAAAGCACGTCTTTATTGCATAATTCTTTTTAAAGGTAAAGTAATTTTAACATCTGTTTCCATCAAAGAAGTGTATTTATTTGTTAAATATTGGTAATATTTTAAAGCATGTTATGATATTATACATAGGGTAGAAAGGATCCTACATAAAATAACCATATTGCCATCCAAAAGATTTATGATGCATTTGTGAAATTATTGCTACTTGAGTACATTAACAGAAAAAAACTTACACTAGGTTAACTGAGTGTACTGATAGCCTATATTTGTCATATCTTCTGAAAGCAGATACAATGTAGGAAATGTGTGTCACTAGGAAAGTATATAGTGTTTGTTGGGATGACTGTTCCTCTGAAGGATTTATTTGTTAATCACATGGCTTGGCTGTGTGCAGCCACAGGTGTTGCATCATCTGTTACCTTTATTTGTGACTTTAAAAAAAATGTTCCATTCCAGGTGCTTAGGTTTGCTGTACTGTTTGATTAGGTTGAAGATACCTTCAGTGACTTTGAATTAGTGGGATGGGACACATTAGGTGAAGGAGAATACATAGCAAAAGCATTCCTTGGACTTTCTACCAGCTCAGTATTTCAGTGTGGTCTGAGTCTCTCCTATGAGGTGATGAATGGCACTAAGGAAAGGGGGCTTTTGTGTGTAACATGAAATGGTAATTAAAGGTTTTGTAGTTACAGAGGCAGGTAGAAAGGTCAGCTGACAGCCCAGGTACCTTGCTTTAAAAAGAAAAGCAGAGCTGTCCATCAAGTTCTCTACCTACATGGAAGGTCACTAGTTTGGCTTGCAAGTGTTCTGTGATCCCTGCATCTGATTTATTATTGAGGTTTTATAGCAGGAATATTTCCTGGGATTGGAAAATATTTGTCATTTTTTTGTAAATGGAATACTTCTGGGTATTTGCAGTTCAAATAATTGTGTGTGTCAGCAGGGCTTCAAAAGCTTGACACCTTGTTCACAGTCTCTTTGCAGCTTATGCTTCTGTCTGAAGTCTAGAATTGGCAGCCTATTAACCTTCATTTTCATGCAGTAATCAGCAGTGAAAGAGCATTTCTTTGACAGTGGCCCCGTGGGGAATGCCGGGACTGAGGTTATTGTTAAAGGCAGACAATTAGGTGGAACAGAGTAAGAATAACATGGACCTGAAGGTCTCTCTTTTGTGCCAGGAATGTCAGAATTATAAATCTCCTTTCAGTATTTCCTGTGGGCTTTTGTGGCTGATGGAAACTCTGGCTGGCTGGTCTGTACCATTTTAGAACATAGCATTTAGAATGGAGTTTTAGCAGATTCATTTAAATAAATCTTAGCTTACCAATACACTATCTCTTTAAAAACAAACTAATATCAAAACGTGCATTTAGCTATTCGGTAAAGTATATGTGTTTAACAGCAACATATGGCATGTTGTTGCTGTACCCTCTAATATAACCATGGAGAGCAATTAAAATTACAGCATCTGAATGTGCAGCCCAGAGAGGAATTGTGCCGATAGAAGAATAGCATGTTTAGTCTTCTGTTTTGCTTGGAATCATGCAGGAGTGACCTCTGGAAAGCAGCTTCATTTTAACCAGTAGTCATGTGGAAAATCTTAGTAGCCAGTTCCAGTTCCTCAACTGTGTAAGGGTTTCCACTCCCCTCCCCCCCACCTTTTATTTGTTCACCAGCTGCCTGCCTACAGGATCCAACTGTCAGTGTTTTCTTCTTACATCTTTGCATATTTTGCTCTCATGATTAATTGGGAGGATAAGCATTGCATACTGTGCTTTATCTTACATTTTTTCCATATTTTTCTTTATGACAAAATATAAAACTGCAGAGCCCCACAGACCTGACACTGCTTCAGAGTTCAAAGCACAGTTCTTGGTCCAGTGAAAATGAATGCTAAATCTTTAAAACAAAAATTCCAGATGGTACAAAAATTTCTCATGCGCATGAAAAGTATAATCTCTATATATAAAGGGCTTAGTCCATCTGTCTGTGTGTCTGTCTGTAATGCTCCTGGGGGGTGTGGCTCCTGGCAGGGCAGGGCTTCAGCCAGTGTTGCATCAAGAATGCCCATCAAAAATGACAGGCAGAGATGGAGTGCTGCCACCCACCACCCCGCACTACCGCTGCCTCCTGGAAGGGGGGGCAGTGGCAGGGGATGGGACACAGGGTTGCAGGGGGAGTGGCATGGGGCCGGATGCAGAGCAGGAGGTGCAGGGGAGGGTGCTGGCATGGAGCTGGACATGGAAGGGGTGGAGGGGGCTGACACAGGGCCAGATGCAGGGGGTAGAGGGTGGTGCACAGCCAGATGCAGAGGTGGCAGCACAGGGCGGTGGGTGGTGACGGCCACCAGGTAAAAGTTTCCCACCCCCCCACCCCTGCTTCTGGGAAGTGGTGGTGGTGGTGCGGGATTGATGGGTGGCGGTGCTGCATCCCCACCCCCCCTCACCCCCTTCATTCTTGATGGGCAATTCACTTGTATACATATATGGAATAGAACTATCTAGGTAGCTCAAATATGTTGTTCCCTGGAAAGCTGAAGGCCTGTGTAAAAGAACTGCTTATAAAAAGATTCACCAATAGTAAATCTGTTGGTACTATTATATATGTCCACCCCATTTTAATGAATGGATCAAATAATCAGACTTAAATAAACAAAGAGATGAAGTGTAAAAAAAGGCTTTGTTAAGCAACAAAATTGCACATTTCTGGCCCACATTAAATTGGCTTTTAACTTCTTGTATGGTATTGCTAATATCTTTGGCACAGACAAACAATGTGAATATGAGCACAAATAACTGAATTTTTACTGCTGAGAAACCTGACCATATATTTAATAAAAAATTAAAAGAAGATCCTGAAGCTCTGAGCCAATTCAAATCCTGTAGAATACACTAAAATCTCTGCTATCTGCCAGTTAACTAACCAGAAATTCCATTCAGCTGACCGGCCGGACGTGGAGGTGGGGTGGGGGGAAGCTTGCATGCAGCAGTGGCAGCTGCCACCTGCCACCCTGTGCTGCTGCCACTGCTCTGCGTGCAGCTGCTGCCACCCCCACTCTGTGTACAGCCGCCACTGCCACCCACCATCCTGCATTGCCACTGCTCTGTAAGTGCCCTGCCGGGGGTTTTCAGATAACCAGAATTTTTTCATAACCAGCAATCCCCTTACCCCGGGGATGCTAGATAACAGATTTACTGGACTGCATATAGACTGGCCAACTGTTGCTTTAACACAGTCGTTTTTACAAGGGGGAGAATCTGGTTCCAACTTCGTAATTGGTGTATCTGATCTCACTTTTTAAAGATATGGAGTTCCTGGATAATTTTTTCAGTTTTTTTACACATAGTCACATGGTACAAGAGCAGTATGGAACAATGTAGTGTATTTCATTTGGAACAAAACCAGTCTGTGTAATTTGGTAATAGGTACTTTAACTAATTCATGTCTGACTCTAAGTAAATGAGATCAGTGGACTTCTTTTTTAAATATATTTACCTTATTGAAAGTTTAAGCGATTTTATTTTGAAAAAAAAGTGCCCAGTGCTCTTCCATCTAGTAAGCATCTGAATTAATCACATTATATCTTGCTTGAATCCCTGAGAAATTGTTATTCTTGTAACATGCCTTCATTGTAGCCTGAAGGCTAAGTCACAGAAGGAATAAGGAGGATGAGGTCCCATCCACCTTGCTAGTTAATAGTTTTTGAGAGACTCAGGCTGAAAAATGATTTTCACTGGACTAGGATTGCATTTAAACATTTAGGACTAATCCTATTTCCGTGCTAAGATTTACATACAATCTTCTATCCTGATTAAGTCCCTGAAAAAAACATGCCTTTAACATAAACTAAAGTTTAAGCTGTAAGAAGTGTTACAGTGGCTACTCATGCCTCCCCAGAATACAGGATATCCCCTTGGTTAGGAACAGGACCACTGCCCCCCTCAGCCAATCAGTGGTGAGTGCAGGGCTGCCACCCCCTTAACCAATCAGCAGCAACAGTGGGACCATCGAGCCCCTTGGCCAATCAGCAGCAAGGGGCAGGTCCACCACAAAAAGACTAGGAAAATGGCACTGGCCTTGGCTTATTGATGACTGTTACAATAAAATATAAATTCTCTTTTGTTTTTCACTTTTAATGACATTAAATGCAGGCAGTAGCAATTTTGTTCATGAGTACCAAATTAATAAAAAGTCATTATTTTAACTAATTTTTATTATATTTATTAATTTTCATACTATACCAATAAAATAAACAGAAACAATAAAATATAAACCAAGTAAAATACAATAAGAAAACAAAACCATAGCATTACAAATCCATCATTAAACATGCATACTATAAACTTAGTATTGACTAAGACTATTATAACTAATTTAAAAAGAAATTATAATACAACTCAACATAGTAGGCAATACCTTAAAAGCATCTGTAGTTCTGCCCATCCCAGGCCCTTTTCAGAAGTCTTTTGTTCATGAAAAACTCAGATTATATTTCTTTACATTCCCAGGTAAATGTAGGCATATCACACTGTCTACCTCCAGCTTATGCCTTTCATTTTGCCAAGCTGTGATCATCAGAGAGAAAACCCTCTCTGTATGAGCATTTCTGCATGGTATGGAAAAAGATGTAAGAGCTTATTTTCTTCAAGATTTTCTAGTTTCCCTGTGCTTTCTTTAAAAAATTCAGGTACCTGTCTTCACTGGTCTGGCAATTCTGTAACTCAGGAGAAGATATTAAGGTTTCTACAATGCCATATTCTCCATGCAGCTCATCCATGTCCATTTCTTTTATACTGCAAGCTTGAACAGATTCACAAAATTCTCCAAATTTTACAGGGTTTGCAAGAGCTGACTTGGACACTGTTGTGAAGGCTGCCTTCCGAAAAGCGATACCTGTCCCTCAGATACTTGTTTGCTCTTTCATATAATATCAAAAAGTCCTTTTTACACCTTTCCAGCATCATCCTGAGTACATTGCTTCAGTTTACAATTTACTATGTAGCCAAAATACTTGTCCCTAATCCTTCTCTCCAGTTTCATATTCACTCCATTCATGACCTCATACACTGAAAGAACACTAATTGGCTTCTAAAGCCTCAATAGAGTCTGTGAATAGCTTCAGAGCATTGCACAGAAAGAGAAAATATACTTTAGCCATGCTAAAGTCTCCTTATCCCCAAAGCATTTCCAAAGTGCTTTTGGGCACTCTTCCTCTCCTAAACTCTGGAAATAGCTAGTAAGAGGTTTCCAGCATTTCAGTAATCTACTGATTGCTGGCAAAAGAGACATCTACCTGATAGCCACATGTCTCAATAGATTGCACTCTTTTACCTCAACAAAGTCACAAACCTCCTTTAACTGTTATATTCTGCTAGCAGAAATGCTGAAATGGGAATAAACCCTAAGAATTACACTTTCTGCATTGATGTATAGCTTTCCTGCATTGTACTTGTTTGTGTTATGAAGAATGTGTGCCCAACAGCTGGCTGCTATAATGTCTTTTTAGCATCTTTTAGCTTTTGGTAAATGCTGTTATGCTTTCTGTTAAGTCTTTTCTAATATTTCTGTGACAATGGATTGAGAAGTTTCCTATCACTGTAAAAATCCAAGAGAAAGGATTGAATCCCCTTTTCAAAATTAAAATACTTTAAAGCTAATGGAAAACAGTTACTAGGCCTGTGTGAATAGGGAAATATTCAATTCAGATTCAGCCAATTCAGATGCCAGAGATTTGAGTTGGAGATCCAAATCCTTTTTCCAATTTGATTTGGCCGAATCACTTTGGAAGATTTGGATCCAATTTGGAGCTGATTTGGAGATTCAACCATAGGGTATAATGGGGAATCAATGAAATATCTATAACTTCATTGTCTTTTGGCTAATTAAGGTGAAACTTGTAGGTATGGTAGCCTCTGCTAAGAGCTTGACATGTGCCAAGTTACAAGGTGATAGGTGAAGGATTTTCTGGGAAACTGCACCTCAAAGTCCTGAAAGCAAAACTCATGTCACACGCGTGTGTTAAGCCACAGCAGGGTGAAAACTGTAGGGATGGTAGTTCTTGCTGAGGCCACAAAGCCTGCCAGCTATCAAGGAGATAGGTGCAGGGGTTTCTGTGAAACTGCACCTTAAACTGCTGATAAGCAAAATTCATGACATAGGTGACACTGTGTGTGTGTTAAGGCACAGCAAGGTGAAAACGGCAGGGCTGGTAGCCCCTGCTGAGGCCACAAAGCCTGCCAGGTTTCAAGGAGATAGGTGGAGAGGGCTGGGAGAAACTGTACCTCAAGCTGTGGACAAGCAAAACTCATGACATAGGTGGCACTGTGTGTTAAGGCACAGCAGGGTGAAAGCTGCTGGCCTGGTAGCCCCTGATGAGGCCATGAAGCCTGCCAACTATCAAGGAGATAGGTGTAGGGGCTTCTGGGTTCTGGGGCCCTGCAACTCTAGCTGCTGACAGGTAAAACTCGTGACAAGGGTGCTTGTGCAACTGTGTCTGTATTGGGGCACAGAGGGGAGCGGAAACTACTGCAGACCTAGCTGCTAGACCCTGCAGCAGCCTCAGAGCCTGCCAGCTGTCAAGGAGATAGATGCCGGGGGGTTCTGGGGCCCTGCACCCCTAGCTGCTGAGAGGCAAAACTTGTGACATAGGTGCTTGTGCAACTGACTGTCACTGTCTTGGAGCAGAAGCAGTTCCTGGCTCTGTATTGATTCTTTCTTCTCCTTAGTTTGTGGTTTTGTAGGTGTTAATCCTTGCTCATTAACTTGTTATCCTTGTTAGCTATTGTGTATTGAGCTGGTCCCTGAGCGAATCATGACTGATTGGTAACATAGTAGCTTAGTGCACATCAACTTGGCACATGTCATGCTCTCAATAGAGGCTACCATCCCTGCAAGTTTCATCTGAATCAGCCAAAAGACAACAAAGTTATAGATATTTCGTTGATTTCCCATTATACCCAATGACTGAATCTCTGAATCGCTGAATCTTTTCTGAATTGATTCAGAAAGCCTAAAGCTTCCAGTGATTCGATTCGGATTCATAGATTCAGCATCCGAATCATCTCCGAATCTGAATCGTGATCCGAAGCTTTGCACAGCCCTATTAGTTACCTCCCTGTTTGAAGTATAAGTTGCCAAAGAGAAATCCAAATCATTGGACTCAATATATTCTTAGTGTCTCTTAACTGAATACTGTGCTGAAATATTTTTTCTCAATGCTTTTGCCCTAGTTTTCCTGCAAGTCAAATCTATAGGCACAGCCAAGTCATGGTAAATTGTTTTATTAACTTTTACACTACAGTCGATGGTTGTGTAAGACTGGTGATGCCTAACGGCATGATACACTTTTCAAAGTTCAACAACAGTCACATTATCATCATGAGTGGACTTGCTAGATTTAAAGAAAGTATTTATGTTTGAAGATGTACCTGCACTATGGCAGTTCAGCTTCTGCTTTTCAGATGAGATGTGTTGACTCAAATATTGTTTTCCTTGATTGCTGACATCTATATCACATCTACAGAGGCTTCAGCATGCATGGTGCTCTCCTTTCCTACTTTTTGTAACAAAATCATATTCTTTTGACCATTAGGGATTAAATGATGCCTTAAGTTTTGACATGGTTCCCTGATCAAGCACAACACAAGCTAACCTCTTCCTCCTCCTGGTGTTTTGACAAGTACCTGCTATTTGGTCTATGAACCCCACACCAATGAATGCAAGGAACCCTGTGAAATGAGGGAAAGCATGTGCTAGGATCAGCAGCAAATTTGTCAGCCTTTGTAGTTCAGCTAGCAAAGAGCCTCACCTCACTCCCTCTGCATTGTAGTTTTACATATCCCACAGCTCTGCTGTTCTCTCCAAACAGTCCAGCCTTGAGAGAACGTGACACTAGCAGGTGTGAGGCTTGAGCACCAATTCCCTGCACTGGGATCCAGTCTAACTCAAGCCCAGCTGCACACTTGGGAGCCAGGGACACACACTGCACAGGGACCTCACCTCCGCACTATCAGCATTCAGCACAGACACTGGGCACCCAGGAATCTGCCCTGGCCACATACTGGTCAGAGCTGGACTGAGTAGGATTGGTGGGTGTTGGATGCCTGTGGCAGTGCAGTGGCAGGTCTAATTAGCACAGCTCTCTCCAAAGGTGGGTTGCCACCAGAGACATAACTAGTAAGATTTGGGCCAGCGACCTCTTTTACCCTTCTTCCTCCCAAGCTACCTACTGCCACCTAAGCCCTCCCTGCTCTGTGCTGAGGGCTGTTCTCTCTTCCCCACTTCCCTTTACCCTTACCACTAATTGCTGTTGCCATCGACTGCCATCAAGGACCTTGCTTTCCATACTGGATTATATCCTCTTTTCAGTATCCCTGTGTATTTGACATGCCATATTTACTTGAATCCAAGATAAGGTTTTCTTTCCATCTGTCAGCATGTAGGGGCTCATCTTGGATTTGAATACTGGCCTGGAACAGGCACAAGCTCAGCTCTTGCTTTAGCCCTGGACTTGCGGTCAAAGCCAGAACTGAGGCCCTGCCTCATTTGATGGGGGAGGGAGCGCATGGCTGGGAGTAGCACAGCAGAGACTATAGGGTGTGGGGAGAGTCTATACCATACCTTACAGCCCCTCCCACAACTTGCCGCCCATGCCTGTGCCTGCTCCCTCCACGCCGCTCCTCCTCACCTCCTTCTTCGTTCCCCCAGATGCCTCTCCTCCCTTATCTCTGGCTCTGGCTCCTTTACATCCATCCCCAACCCAGCCAGGCCAGAAACAGTGGCTCTTTCTTTTTGGCATAGATGGATTAATTGACAGACCAGCTTGATCCAGGCCCAGGGGCCACTACCAATTCAGGCCCCCGGGACCCTCATCAGGAGGGAAGCAAAAGCCATGGTTTTAAACTTGGCTCTGTTTTTGTCTCCCAGTACAGAGACAAAAATGGCACTAAGTTTAAAACTGTGGCTTTTGCATTTGCTTCCCTGTGATCTGGGAGCAGGACCCCTCCACCATTGGGGCTGAGGGGTGTAGGGCTGGGGCCAGGGCCAGGCTGGGCCAGGAGTGCTGTGCTGGCTGTGCTTCTGCAGGCGGGCAGTGCTGGTGGGGAGGCTGGGGTTTAGGGGGCTATGGCCACCCCAAAATTCATCTTAGCCCCCACCCCCCATAATCACCTCTCCCACCACTGCCGCCTGCCTGCAAAGGCATGGCACAGTGCTCCTGGCTCCACCCGGCCCTACACATCTGTGCAGCTGCATGGATACACCTGGGCTGCAGCTCTCTGCAGGTAAGTCTAGTAGGAGCTGAGGCAGGGAGCTAGACAGAGTAGCAGGCAGCTCGTGGGGAGGGGCAGGGAGCTGCCTTAGACTGATCATGAGTGGAAGAGAGGTGCGGCCTGTGGAGGCGGGGGGGTGTCTGTGGCTGTAGGTGCCTATCTCTCTGTTTCTGTCTTTGCCTTTCTGTGTGTGTGCGTGCGTGCGTGCGTGTGTGTGTGTGTGTGAATTTGTTCCGGAAACTTCTATTGGGGTAGAGCCTGCTTAGTTAAGATCTGAATTTGCCCATCAGCCGTTTGTTTGTTTGTTTTTTAAATAAACATAGTCAGAAGATGTATTAGTCTGATAAATGGTGTTTTGACTCTGAGGAAGTAGGAATAAAATAGCATTGTGCTAACCCCCAGTGCTGCTGTTCCACTGCATAATTTACTCTGGTGGAAATTTGGAGTAGATAGATGTGGCTGCAGGTCAGAGAAGCCTAACACAGTTGAATGCTATGGGCAGGAAACAGCTTTGAAAAGCTTGTAACTGTCGGTGGGAAATTAGATGGCTTTTACTAAAATAAACTTCAGTAAAACCTGGTAAGGATTCTGTGCTAGCTGTTTCTTCATTGGTCAAGTTAACCCTACTTGCATGTAGTCCAAAACATCTCGGTGCCAATATTGGTAGGCTTTTTCAGACATTTGCATAAACCTGTGGTATTTTAGAAATCTGTGAAAATCCTAGCTGATCCATCTTTTCCCATTTTAAGCCTTGCCTAAGAAATCCAACAATATTCCGTTCAAAAGTAAAAGAGCAATGGGTAAATTCATTGACTGTGTTCAAATAAGATTAAGGATTTGACTTAAACTAGCAAAAGCAAAAAAAAATCCAAATTAAGTCTACCCCTGTTTTTAAACCCCCCTCTCTTCACCCTTTATGGCACAATAACAGGTTTTCTTAACGTGAAATGTTGATATACTTCCAAAGGAGAATTCTAGTTAATCCACAGATTGGATTAAAGAGCTTGAAGCTTTTCTAATAGAATAGCACCCGGGTTAGAGGCATGTACAAAGTGAGAGTTTATGTGTGTTGAACCAAATTCAGCCCCAAAGTAACCCCATTGACTTAACAGTCCCTCCCAAGTAAGTTGGTCTCTATAAAGTGAAACTCTGCCCCAATGCATGTATTTCTACATGCCATAATCCAAATACTCAGATCAGCTCTGAGGGAGCTAGCTAGCTAGCTAAGATACTAAAAAGATGTTTTCTCAATTTGTGGTAGGGAAATTATTCCCAGAGGGAATGTTGCTGGTTAGTAGCTCTTGCTGTCAACAGGTGTTACTAGAAAAGTGAATTGGCTTTACCAGCAGATCCAGTTAACAGCAGATCCATTAACTGCTTCCCTAGGGTACTGTGTTCTTCCTTTGGCCTTCTCCACTCTGTTCTTTTCAGGTAGTCCCACTTATTCCTCAACACCACTATGCCATATGGGCAGGCTTTAGCTTATAGGCTAAGTAAAGACAGTCAAAAAACACAACGCTGAATTGGTTCAATCTTTGCACATTAATCTAAGATGCATAGATTGAACCAATAAGCAAGTGAATTTACTTTTGATTCTGGGAATGCAGCTACATGTCTGCGATGGATCAGGCCAGAAGCCAGGGGGCACTAGAGAATGTCTCCCTGCTCTGTTGGGTTGGAGCAGACAGCGTGAGCCATCCTAGGTTTGGGGGGAAGGGGGCGGCTTCTGGGGCAGGTGTAAAGCATCCTGGAATTCTGGGGAACTGCGAGTTGACATGAATCTGGAGGGGGTCTGGGACAGAAGTTCAATAAACTGATTTAACCTAAATCAGTCTGATACTACATCCATCTAGGTTTACCTTATACCAGTTTTGGCCATTTTGATAGTGGTTTATGTGCACTGAACTTCTGTTGTGTTACAAATTTGAACTGGTTTCTGATCACTTATACTAGTTTATGTATAATTTCTGTTCCTAGCGATAGTGTTCTTTGGGAATTGATGCAGTACAGTTCGGAGGAAGCATTGTTATTTCAATTATTTATTTACTTATTTATATCAGTTTTCAGGTATTTTCTAACTGGGATTTAACATGCAGGTATTTTTTAAACTCTTTTTTTTAAGGCAGCAGCTGTGTATACCAATCCAAAAGTCCAGTTGAAGCAATACAGATGCTGCCTCTTTTCAGTATCTTTTCATCCTCAAGAAAGATTCCCCCCACCCCCATCCTAATTTCTTGCCTTTGTTCCTGTGACTTCCCTGTAGTCAGGAAATAACATGCCCTTCAACAATTACAGTATGGAGCTTCATTTTAAGGCCTGGCAGCAACTGATAATTTGATGTGTGACAGATAATCTTTGCAATCACAACTTCTATGCAGTGTGGCACCACTGAAAGCATACCATTTACCTAAAGTGCTCAGCAAGATTGTGTATAGTATTCTTTATATCCTGTAAAACTTTAGTCTGCAATTGTGGGTTGGTTAAACAGCAACAGAAGGTCTAGTAGCTTTTCTTTCATGTGTTTGTAATTTTCCACCAAGTTCCCAAAGAAATTTCTTATAGCAGAAACAGATACCATCAGATCCTTGGGGCAGCATCCGATAACAAAAGAAGAAAAAAAGTTTTGCGGTAGCATATGAAAATTATCAGGAATCTCTTGAATCTTGTTGCGGCTTTTTGTGGGACCTGTTAATGTGCCCTAAACCAGTGTTTTTATGTACGCTTATATTTTAAAATCTGCTAAGTATTGTAGCACAGATTTCACCTAGACACCCAATCAATTTTGAGCATAAGCAGAAAAGTTCTCTTGTTATGTGTGTATGCTTTTGTTTTAAAATCAGACTCCTTGCTGTCTTTGATTTTTTTTTTCTTATTAATTTGGAAAGCATGTGCCAAGAATCAAATTTGTTTTGCATTTGTTTCAGATTCAAATTAAACCCCTTCACCCCAACTAAGGAATTCACTAGAAAGGAATGATTTGGTGACCTTATCATGGGTTTGATCTCATGCTGATCAAAGGCGAAATCTTTTTATACCAAAAAGAAGCGAAAACAAGAATTAAGACCGTTCTCTGATTACTGCTGGATAACTGTGTTCTCCCCTCTCTCTATACCCATCAGAAAATGTTGAAAAGGAGCCTGTTATCCATTCCGTGTAATTTTAATCTCGTTTCATTTACTGGACGTATCTATCACTCACCTTCTGAGACAATTTGAGTTTTAACATATAGATGCTTTATGGTCAGTTACAGCATTTGCAATAGACCATATAGGAGATTTATTACAGGTAATGGCAGTTAGAAACCTAACTCTCAGTTCCAATGCAGTTAAGTGCCTGACTCCTATTGTTTCCCCATGGGCATCTCTCTTCAAATAGAATGGTCAGTAGAACACTATTTTAAACTACAGGATCATTTAAGGCCAGAGATGCAGCTGGTAAGGGACATAAAAATACAATAAAAGGGATTCTACAAGTAGGTCAAGAGGAAGAGGAAGACCTGGGATTCCATAGATCCCTTACGGAATGGAGAAGGCAATCTAGTTGCAGACAATGCTGAGAGAATTTAATGTCCTTTTACTTCAGTTTTCACAAATAGGGGGAGCTACCAGCTGTTAAGTACAGTTGGCAGCAACAATAGGGAAGGAGACAAATAGGCTAGAGTAATGGCAGAATAGGTTAGGGATTACTTAGTGAAGCCAGATGCTTTCAAGTCAGCTGGGTCAGATGGGATGCACTCACAGGTACTGAAGGAATTGGCTGAGTTAGTTTTGGAGCCATTGGCTATTCTTTTTGAGAACTTCTGGAGATTGGGTGAGGTCCCAAATGACTGGGAAAAGCAATATTAGTGCCTGTCTTTCAGAAGGGGAAGAAGAAGGTTCCAAGGAACTGTAGTCCATTCAGTCTGATTTCTTATTCTTACCAAGAAAGATCATAGAGCAGATCCTTAAGGAATCCATTATGAAGCACCTCCATTATTAGGCACCTTGGGAAGAATAAGGTGATCAGAAACAGTTAACATGGATTTACCAAGAGCAAGTCTTTCCTGACCAACCTGATTTCCTTCTATGATAAAATGACAGGATCTGAGGATGAGGGAAGAGCAATGGATGTGAAATGTGTTGATTTTAGCAAGGCTTTTGATATTCTCCCACAACATCCCCATTAGCAAGTTAAGGAGGGTTATAGTAGACTACAAACTAAATGTAAGCCAACAGTGTACTCTTGTTGCCCAAAAAAGCCAGCAACATCCTGAGTTGTATTAACAGGAATGTTTCTTGCAAATCAAGGGAATTAATTCTTCCTCTCTATTCAGCATTGATGAGGCCTCAACTGAAGTACTGTGTCTAGTTTTAGGCCTCACATATCAATAAAGATGTGCACAGTTTGGAAAGAGTCCAGTGTAGCACAGCACCAATTATTAGGGGCCTGAGAGGCAAGACTTATGAGGAAAGGCTGAAAGAGATAGCATTGTTTAGCGTGGAGAAAAGAAGAATGAGGGGGGATTTGATAAGTCTTCAAATTCCTAGAAGATAATTACAGGGAGGATGGAAATGAGCTTTTCTCTGAGGCTGTAGAAGACAGGACTAGGAGCAACAGCCTCAAGATTTAGCAGGGGAAATTTAGGCTGGAGATTAAAAGGAACTCTTTCACTGTGAGACTGGTCAGGCATTGGAACAAGCTAACTAGAAAAGCTGCGGAATCTCCATGCTTGAAAACTTTCAAAATTGGTTAGAAAGACTTGGCTGGAATGGTTCAATTGGGGATGATCGTGTATTGAGCAGGGGGCTGGACTACTTGACCTTGTGAGGTCCCTTCTATCTCTACTTTCCTATGATTCCACGATCCTATGCATAATATAATAATTTTATCCACGCTTATTTGCAAATGTGTTCTAATAGCTTTCAAGGTTCTTTGGGTGACTCTGATATCTTTTATTAGACCAACTTAAATAGTTGGAAAACAATTATTAAGCAAGCTTTCAGGTTCAAAAACCCTTCGTCAGGCTAAGGAAGTTTCAGCAGTTTCACACACCAATTGCTGAAACTTCCTTAGCCTGACGAAGGGTTTTTGAACCCGAAAGCTTGCTTAATAATTGTTTTCCAACTATTTAAGTTGGTTTAATAAAAGATATCAGATTTACCCAAAGAACCTTGTCTGTCTGTGTCCTTAGACCAACACCACTACAACCTACACCCCTAATAGCTTTCGAGTTTTCTTAACTATAGATTACACTGAATATATTACAGTGGCAGGTTTGGGCCCCAGGGCAGTCATGATGTCCTCTGGTGGCCACATAGCTCCTGCCCCACTCTGGCTCTGTGGGTATGGGTACCGTCCCATTTCTCTCTCCTGCCATGCCTTGATGTAATTAGTTAATTTGGAAAAAGGAAGGCTGTCCTAGAGTCCCAGAAGGAGCCCTCATCTGTCCATTGGCCAGAATATCTCTCTTGGACCCTGCCGGCCGCAGTTCCGCCCCTCAAACATTAGGCTGGCCATCCTGGCCCATCCCCAAGGCACCTGTAGCTTTAAGAGCTATTTGTGGTCTCTTTCCACCCGTACAGTTATGCCCATGCCTTGCAGATGTTACCAGTTATACCAGTTATGACTTCAGGCCTCCCCATACCTCCATACCCTTGTTGGGTCTTCTGCCTTCCTGGTTTCAGCCCCTTTTATCTGGCTGGACCCCTCTCAGCCTAAGTCCACTCTGCCAGACTTGACTTCCAGACTTTTGCTCCCTCTTGGGCTGTGGGCCCCTGGTCCCGGTCTCATCTCTCTCAAGCTGTAGCCCCTGGCCCTAATCTCGTCCCCTTCGGGCTGTGGGCCCCTGGCCCTGCAGGCTTTGTCCTTCTCTGCTTTCTGCGTGCCTAGTCTTGAGACCCAGCCCCTCGCAGGACTCTAAAACCACATATGTCCCTCTGGCACCAAGGTGCACTTGGTATAAACCACAGTGCGCCCCTCAGATGCCCCTCCGTGGATTCTTATCACCCTTTATAGCCACATCCTGTTCCCTGGTGTAAAGCTTAAACAAAAACATAAGCCCACTGGCTATACCCCAACACTGGGTCTTACTCCCTGCAAGCTGAAAGCCTCTTACTTGTGGTCCAGAGGGAAGTTCAAGTGCCAGGCAGTCTTTTTCATGTAGGCATTCTGCTCAGGAATTTTTCTCCCTGCTGCCTGCCAGGCCAGACTGACCACTCTTTCTCAGGCCCTGAGTATATGCCTTTCAAGCCCTGTCCCTTCCCTTACGCTGCTTCTCCTTTCAAGTAACAGCTCCGTGGCTCCCTGCTACAGTTGCTTGAAATTGTTCTGTTTCAACCAAGCCTGTATGACTCTTCTGTTCCATTGTGAGAAAATAAGCAGGAAACATTTTGGAGAAGATAACTGAGTTTTACTAATCTACTTTTTACTAAGTGTAGCACTTTATAGTCTGTATGAAAAATATCTGACTTTCTTTATTCTCAACAAATATTTACCAGCTATTTACTATAACAAAATCTCATTAGCTGGACTTTATTAATTTTGCACAGCACAGTGTAGTACAGTATTTTACTCCAATATTATGGAAAATTATCATAAATAGATAAGATAAACAAGAAATACCTTATGATCATTTGTCTTGTTATCTTGTGTTTCTTCACTGGAACTCAACATTTGGTAATTCATAAAATGCCACTGTGAAATGGTAACATTCTT
Source organism: Alligator mississippiensis (assembly GCF_030867095.1). NCBI lineage: Eukaryota > Metazoa > Chordata > Crocodylia > Alligatoridae > Alligator > Alligator mississippiensis. Next base: position 86,549,490 of record NC_081828.1, on the reverse strand, counting down.
CTGGCAAACACAATGGTCATCCTAAATCACAAAATCTCTTAATCCACCTACATGTATTCCAAACCTATAACTTTCAATACATTTCTTAACAGTTGCAGCCATGAATGCTCCATTGACTCATATTAGCAAGGAGTTGCCCACTTAAAGTAATGGAACTGCTCATATCAAAGCAAAACTACAGTGATTCCAAACACAGTTTGTAGAGCTACTTCAGTTTAACCTCAGCATTATCTGTTCTCTGTCTTTTGCCAATAAAGCTCTATGCACACTTGTGACCTACAGAAACAGTATAATGAATTACAACAGAGCATTGGGATATTAATAAATATTCACTGGGTCTTATTGTATTTTTTGTGTCTCTTCTTTATTATAGCTTTGGGTCAAATTATGCTGTATGTAGATGGGATGAATGGAGTGATAAATCATAATGAAACCATCCAATGGCTCTACACTCTCATTGGTTCAAAGGTAAGAAGCTCTCGAGATATCTTGTTTATACATTTTTCAATATATTATAAATATATTTTATTTCAATGCTTGTGCAGTAACTGTTAAATTTGGTGGTAGGATGGGTTCTCTAGTTAAGTGAGTTGCACCTTAGTATTTGCTTAGGATAAATGCATATAGTTTCTTTTTAAAGAACAAAAGGAATTTAGGAAAAAGAACTGTGTCAAGAATTCAGACCTTGACAACATTTGTGAAGCAAAGTAATTAATCAGCATTTGAAATATGGTCCTTTCTGCTATATTTGGTACTTTCATTTTATCTTTTATGGGTCTTGCTCAGCATCCAGGTTTAATAGATTTGTAAATATTTATGCAAGAAGGAACTTCCTGGGTCATTTAAGATGATCTCCTTTATAATTCAAGCCAAAGATTTCACCCAGTAATTCCTTTGTACAGCCAGCTGTGTTTAGCCGAAAAACTTCTAGTTGAACTAGAGCATATTTTTTACAAAAACATGCAATCCTAACATAAGGACTCCAAGTGAAGGCATCCCTAGACTAAGCTGAAGCAGACTGGAAAATGCAGGTATCTTTCCTGCAACTGCATAGCTAAAAAAAAATGCTCAGACATTTATATGTCTGCCTCCCTAATTTTGATCATGGTCAGATTCATAAAAGTTTTGGCACTGTCCTAACTAGAAGTAGAATCAGACCCCATGTCTGGAGAAAGGACTGTAGATGTGATGTAAAGTGTTTCAGGTAAGGATGATGCAAAGCCTACTGGAGTCAACTTCCCATGTCTATAGGGGATCTGGAAGTTCCTATTGCTGCTGGAGCTGTGAACTAGATTGGCAATGATGGGAAGTTTCCAGGAATTTTCTTTAGATGATGAGCCTACAGGAAAAATTTCCTTTGGAATAACTCTGTAACACAGATGCAAACACCTATGCATGTGAACACGCATACACCTTGAGTCCTAGTAGCCTTTTGAGCCCTGTAAAGCACTAGCAAAATTATCAAGGGGAAAAACTGTCTGGATTTTTATCAGGACTGAATCACTTTGGGATGGCAAATAATATCAGTACTTATGGAAAAAAAAAGATACTTGCTAGGATTGTCGAATATAAGGCTTCATGAAGCCCAAGGTATAACAACAGTTTATGGTTGGGTGGAAGATCAGGAAGGAACTCTTTGTTCCCTGTATATTTTCCCCCAATTTGCTGGATATGTTACATAGCCTCTTAGTTCCTTGAAGTATTAATATTAGTCACAGCTACAGAGATGATGACAGAGTATGTGCAAGGTTTGGATCCTGGTGTCCTATGGAATGCAGGCAGGAAAAAAACAGAAGATACTGCAATGGGGAAAGAGAAATCTTGTTACCTTCTGGATTAAATGAACTGTCTAGATTTTCTTTGCTATAATGAGCCTGCCTTTAAGATTCTCTTCCTCTCCCTGGAGTCAGACAAAATAATTATCTCCATACCCTGGCTCAGTGCCTGCTCCTAGAAAAATGCAGACAATGTGCATTGAAGAGCTTGGTTTCAGGTAGCATCAAAGATACTTTTTTTTTCATTATTATTTGACTGCCTTGGAAGAAGTCTAAGACACTGTGTCTGTGCCAAAAGTTAATAGAAGGTATGACAAGTTCACTAGCAGAATGTGTGATGTGACAGCTGCTTTATGTACTTCAATGTGGATTTGGTTTTGCATGAAAAATGAATCCCATAAGCTTCTGCTTTTTCTGCAGGAAAGTATTATAAAAAACATCCCACCAAACAGTAAGACTGGTAGCATTACTAAAGATTCACTAAAGGTATCAAAACAAACCAAGGAAATAGAAGGTATACAGTGTATTTAGCACAGCATATTAATTGGTGACAGAAGCATACTGTTTCTTGTCTTTAAAGACTCCTTAAGTCCTTCAGGGGAGATGTGTGAACTTGATTATCATTGGAAATCTTTTCTATCAAATTCCATTTTTTAAATTTACGGTTATTTGTTCAGTCGTATTCATTTGTACCCCTAATCTACCTCCATTACTTACTTTGAGTAAGACAAAGATTTCTTAGGGTGGTATCTTTTATTGGACCAACTACATCATTGGGATAGAGTTGGACATGCTTTTAAATATAAGACATTCTTCATCATGCATGCAAAAGCTTGTCCAACTCTATCTCAGTGATACAGTTGGTCCAATAAAATACATCACTGTAAAAAATCTTTGCCTCTTGCATACTTCCTGGCCCATCAAGGCTACACTATCATTCTAACACTACCATCATCTTGAGTAATGCAGGGGCTTTTCTACGCTTGGTTTTTACACTAGGTATTTTCTGTCATTGCTACTGGTATTCCAGTGCCAACTCTCATAGCAAAGGAAACTGGAGCATGTGTTGATGGGTCCCTACACTGCTGGCCTTTTATCACTCCATTGTCTAGACCAATTTTGAACAGAGTTACAGGTCATAAAGGTTAAAATTACCCCGGCCTGTGAGCACTAGCAACTCCCCTGGTGACAGGAAATACAATAGGTAGAAAAAGTTAGTGTTAGGTAACCTGCACAAGTATAAGGAAATAACAGAAGGTATAGCTAAAGCTGACACTACTTTTTCCTGTGTTTCCTGTCAAATGTACCTTTTTCCCCCATCTTATTTTTCTCATGTCTTCCCTGCAGTCTATCCCCCATCATTACACAAGCATGTAAAATAATAGATTTGGAATCTAATAATCTTGAGAACCATTTTAAGTAACTAAAAAGGAAACTGTCCAAACCAAATAGCCAATTAGACACAAATTCCTATAGTTTTACAATGGATGTAGTAATCTATCTGGCCTTTGTACCTTTTGGAAGTCCCCCTACTTGTTGGTTTAAATGTTCTGGACATTCTCAGTTCTGTGCCAGCAGCCCAGTATCTTCCATCTTTATTTGAGTATAATTTCATGCTCTGTGCGGAAATTAAAGACTTGTACATGTACCCAGCAGCTTTGAAGACAACAGGAACGTTGCTGTAATCCTCAAACAGACTCTAGGTTCAGCTGGATTGGAAAAGTTGCTTTAATAGGAACATTGATTTTATTTAGTCTTTTTGAAGAAATTTCAGTATAACCTTGTCACAGACAGAATGATATCGTCGGTTTTTGTCTTAAGTTTTGTGTCATAGTGCAAATTGGTTGTAAAGGGACATAAAACATGTTAGAGATGGAGTAGGATCCCTTTTAGAGCTCTGTGGGGTTTATCACTGAGAAGAGTTCAGTTGCATATTAGATGACATTGGAAACATGTGCTGCCTATACATGAGTGCGGCTGCTGCTCCAACGCGGTGTAATTATAGCACATCAGAGCAGACTCAATTAACCGAGTCTGCTAGAGCATGATTGTACCACGCTTCAGAATGGAGGTGGGGGCACTTTAAAGCTCATCGAATAAGCTTAAGATAAAGTGCCCCTGCAGCCATTTTGAAATGTGGGGATGCTGATACATGAGACACCCTGAGCGCTTTAATTAGAGTGGCTCTTGGAGTTCCTCTAATTAAAGCGTTCCACCCCCCCACACCCCCTCAGCCAGAGCATGTGTATAGGCCAGGAGGCTTGGTGTGTTCCATATTTGGCTAAAAGGTACATATACTAAAGCAGTCATCAGTCCTTGTAATGAAGTTTTTTAATCCTGAAATAAATGCTTACATAAATTGACATATAAAAGAAGCATATAGAGCACTATGGCAACACTTGTTGCAGAAAACTTTACAAAGGTGCCTTTGCTGCATAAATCCACAATTTGTTTCTGTTCACCTCAGACTTTAGATTTCATCTATAAGACAGTATTAAGAGTTCCCAGAACTGTAGCACAGCTTCACTTTCTTCCCATCTGTGAGTATTCCTGATGATACTAAATTTTTCCCATTTGATGATCCAGGTTTCTCTAATTTCCCGCAGGAGATCTGAAAAAAAACCCGGTTTTTGGCATTGTTTTTAATGGAAAGTAATCATTTTCAAAGTGATGCTGAGTAACCTCAGAAGACTGAGTGGAATGCTAGGCCTAGGTTGATATAACAAGGTTAATTAAAGATTTATATCTCACATATTGTTTTAATTTTTGTCCAGTTTGCTTCTGTCTGGGTCCAGTATTGTAAGGATAACTATGAATCTTAGCTATTTGGTATTTCCTATGTTTTATATGAATCTTTTGTTCCATTGATATTAAAAGGCAGCTTTGGTTTGCAATCTGGAGAGATAGCGAGTCTTCAAAGTTCCCCAAAGACTTTGGGCAGGGCTGATTTAAGAAGTATCAGAAGTATCCTACTGATTTTAGAATGGAAGTGCACATAAGCAGAAGGTACCACTAAGGGGCAAATTCAAAGTCATGGAGATTAATGGAAAGACTTAGTTAGATTTGGAGAATGTCCTGAGAGGTGATTTTTTTACTTAGGATCTAGAATATGGAAGGCCAAATATGGTCTGGTTAGAGCAAGAAATCAAGCCTTTGCAGTCCTCTGCTCTGCTTTTGACTAAATTTAAATATAAGCTCATGTGCTTTTCTAAATAGAAATTGATTTAAGTAAGTGCTTAAAAGTAAACTTAATTTTCTCTCTCATACATTATCCTTTTATGAAAATAGGTTTAATATTGTAATAATTACTTCCCCATTTGGGAAGGGGAAGCTTCAATGGAACCGTTTTTTGTTGGAAAATTCAGGTTTGTCAAAATTGAAACACTTTGCCAAACTCATGTCAGTTTTTCCAATCTTTAGTTTTGGAGGGAAAAACAAAACAAAGCTCTGGTGACATTGAAATACCCTGTATTTTGGGTGTATCTGAAACATGTTTTTTTTAAATCCTTTTCAAAGAATGCAGGAGTTTTTAAATGTTGCTCTGATTAAAAAAGAAGCCACATTTTGAAATCTTGAATTCCTTCCTGAAACAGAGTTTTCAGCTCTTACCAAATGCACAGCTTTTACCATCACTATTTTGGTTCTAATCCTCTGTACGTACTATATCCAACAGCTGTCATATTCTTTGAGCTGCATGTCCATGAGCTGCCTCATAATCTATATCTCCATACATTTAATCACTTGCCACTCATTACCAGGGATCCAAGTTTTCTGCTTCCCATGGAAAAATGGAGTAAAACATAGATTTTACCTTTTACCAGAGACAAATGTGGATTTCTCGTTTTACCAGAGAAACCTGCGGATCTTGCAGTTTTGCAGTGAGCTCCCTGCAGGCTGGCAGAGTTCCATCCTGCAGAGAGCTGGGAGGGAGTGGGTGGAAGGTGGTCAGGCAGGGGGCACCATGCACATGGCCCCAGGCAGCCGGGAGAGCAGCTCCCATAGGTAAGTGGGGGGGGGCAAGATTGAGGCCTCTGTAGGGAGAGAGGGAGGGAGAGAGGGAGCTGGGCAGGGCTGGGGCTGCTGCCCAGCCGGGCGGTGCATGGGGCTCGGGACCTGGGGCCACAATGCATGGCTTCAGGGCCCTGGCAAGGAGCATGTTGGGGGTGCGAGTGGCTCATCCAGTGCGGGGGGAAGGGCTGGCTCCTTGCTGCCATGCACACTCCCATGGCACAAGGGAGACCCACACCCTCCAGATCTGTGTGCAGGGTGGGCACAGGCTGCACGCTCAGGCTCCTGTGGGGCCTCTGCAGCCCACTGGGCATGACCCGGTGTGGCAGGGAACAGCGGAGCCTCACAGAGAAGCTGTGAGCTCTACGCTGCCCTGGCAATGCACCCGCTGCGCGTGCCTCTGCTTTGAGAGAAACAACCCCTCACCACTGCTCTCACTACAGCCCCACGCACAGGAGGCATATGCCAGTGCAGCGCGGAGCTCGCAGTGGTGAGCAGCTTCTTTGTATGGCTCTGTTGTTCCTTGCTGTTCTGAGTCACACCTGCTGGACTGCGGAGGTCCCGGGGGAGGGAAGCAAGGCGGGAACCTGATCCCGCAGCCTGCACCTGCTCCGCATACTGGTCTGGGGGGTGCGGGTACCCCTCCCCCCTGGGAGTGTGCACAATGGCACGGAGCCACCCCCTTCCAACCCCACAGTAGGGGGGAGTGGGGGCAGGGGGCTGCAGACCCGGGTTTGTAGCCCTGGCAGCTGGGGGGAGCAGGAGCTGTGGGTGGGGGGCGAGGGGCACCAGGAAGGCTGTGGGGGCTGTGGGATGGGGGAGTGAGAGGCATGAGCAGGGCCAGGGTGCTGTGGCACCAGCAGGGCCAGGAGGGACTGTGGAGGACCCTTAATTTTAATCACAGATTTGGGGGGGGGGGGGGTTATTAGAGCATCTGTGATATTTTTATCAGGGAATTTGTGATTTTTTTTTTTCAGAGAAAACCAGGATCCCACTTACTTCAGCCCTTTTTCACTGATGTCAATGCGATAAATGATTTTGATTTTATTCTATACATTATCTTGTCATCTTGAAATGCACTGACTTCAGCTTATCCAGGATATTTTCCCTTTGTCAAATAGGTTTTTATAGACACCTATACAAATGTACACAGAAAATGATCTGCAGATGTATACTGAACATGGGTTCAAAGTAGTGGAGGAAAGGCATGGAGATGAAATGCAAGGATAACATCATGAATAATAAAATGTAAATTAAGTCTAAATCTCAGAAATAAATTGCCACCCAAAATATGATGTACCTTTTTCGTACAGTTTTTAAGAAAGAAACGCGTTTTGTATCTCAAGTACATACTTAAGTGTGTTCGGTGTGACTACATTTCAGGTAATGCTCCCTGAGTGTTAGGAAATGCATTATTTTGTGTGAAATGCGAGCCTGACTAATTTTTGGTCACCTAAGATTGCCACCCAGAACAATATGCATGAACTCTAATTTAGGCATTAAATATTCTGCAGAATCATTTTTTATTCTGCTCGATCCTTATTTGTTTGTATAGTTAAAATTACTGATCTGTGCAGAATAAGTAAGGCAGGGAAAGTTAGCAGATGTCAGAAAACTATTTTCTTTTTTCTCTGTGCATCTGAATATTTTTCTTGACTCATGGGAATTTGCCTTCATTCAGTTTTAGCTTATATGTCCTTTTGGAGGGACACTCCAGGCTAGTTCTGATGTTTTTTTCCATAATAGTAAAACTGTGTAACTCTTGATTTTACAAGTTACTCAGAATTTGTACCAGAGAAGCTATTGCAAAATGAACTAAGATATTAAATATAAGTGCTGTCATTTGTTTTCCAGTTATTTCCTGGGTGGACAGTTATTTTGCATGAAAAATATTTGGGAAGGTTAGCCTAACCCAGGAGTTGGCAATGTATGGCCTGTGGGCCAGATCTGGCTTACAAGGAGATTTTATCCAGCCCTATCAAGAGCAAGAACACTCTATCTAGTGTCCACTTCTGTCAGCTCTGGCTGAAGACAGGAGAGCCAAACCATGTAGTGAAAGGAGCTCAACCCCTGGCATAAACTTACAAGGTGGACTAAAAAAGTAGGCTCTTGTACGTGCAGAATAGCAGTATTCAAATGAGGAGCTGCTGGAGAAATGCTGTTCTAGATTTTTTCCCTCTGTGTAAATAAATTCTAAGATGAGAATCTAGTCTCATGTCCTTTATAAAGCATTTAGCACTAGTCAATGATGATGCTGTTTAAAACAGTTCAGCTTTAACAAGGTTAGAAAACCTTAAAGCCCTCATATAGTTGTTGTTTGGTTAGGGAGGTCCAGTATCTATTTGTTTCCTTATCCTCTGTTGGTAAGGGGTACATCTGGTGGTTAGCCTGTGCAGCAGTAATGTCTCCTAAGTAGATGCATTTTTGTCTCCTGCTGCTGTTTGTCAGTGAAGGAAGCAGGCCTGGGAGGTGGAAGGGCCATGCCTAAGGGATTGACAACTGAACGGCACATCCAAGAGATAGAGCGCAGAACTTGCAGCTCAGGGAAAGGGAGCTGTGGTAACTTTAATTTTACCGCAGCAGGTCCGAGTGTTACCCAGTATAAATTAAGCTGCTCTGAGAGCTGTTCTAATTTATTATATAATCTTACTCTTCTCACCTGTTCACAGCCTGGAGCAACATTAGATCCTATGGCTTGTACAAGCTATGAAGATGCTCAACTTGTTCCTGATCTGGGCCCTGATATGCACCCCTTCCCACACCACATACCAGCCAGTGCATTTTCACATTCTGTTCCTGAATTTTGCTTTGGCTGGATCTGGTACTTTCAGACCCCTCTATCTCCTTTGTGTATCAAAAGGGATTCAGAGCAGTTGTGGGGGAGGGGTCTCACCTAGAGTTCTAATTTTATAACTTACTGTGTGCAAAAGCTCCTTTGACTTCAGTGGAACTATAGTTATCGATGCCAGCAAAGGACCTGACCCCACATAGAATGTAATATACATTTAACCACCAAACTGCTACTAAAATCCACATTTATGCACACTCTGAACATATTTCTGTCACTGTGGGAACTTTAACTATGACACTTCCTGTCTGTTAAGGGCCTATTGAAGTCAATGGGAGCTTCCTTTTGCCCTTTGCATGAAGCCCTGCATTTGTAATTTTACAGTTATATTAACATAGTTTATTTTGCATTGTATTTAATTAGGGCTTTGAAGATAAGGATCAGGATGTTGCAATAAACTTGGAATTGGAGCAAAGATAGAGTACGTGGTGTGCTCCCATTGGCCTGCCTTACATAGCAGACAGGCAGCATGCTGCTGACTGAACACTGTTGCATTACAGGTGGGCTTCAAAATCAATCCACAGCAAAGCACATCGTCAGTCCAGTCCTACACTGATAAATATCACTGTAGGTAAAACTGTTACATTCCTTAGGGCGGGGAGATACAGAATAGAGCTACCCATTGTATCAATAGCTATTTGTAAGGAAGATTAATTGAGGAGATCCGAATCGGGGTGCTTAACCCCTGGCCTGCAAGCCAGATCCAGCCCATGGAGCCATGCCATCTAGCTCATGGCGCTCCCCACAAGTCTGAAAATATGGCAGTAGGGGAGTGGTTGTAGCATTATTTTGGTAGCAGGAGGCCACTAACTGCTGGACCTGTAGAAAGCCCCCCATGCTGGACAACATGGCCCTTCATGCTAGACCACAGGGTTGGGCCAGCACAGGATCTGGCTGGTGCAGGACCCAATCTGGGTTTGCAAGACTAGAACTAGCTGGTGCAGGGCACAATCTGAGCACACAGGGGTGGATATGATTGGCATCAGGCTTCATCTAGCTAGTGTGGGTCCTGTTCTGGGTACACGGGGCTGCATCCAGTCAGTGCATAACCTGGTCCCAGTGTGCAAGACTGGGTCTGGCTGGTGTGGGGCCCAGTCCTAGCATGTGGATCTGGCCAGTGCACAGCCTAATCCAGGGGTGGGCAAAATACAGGCTCCCCAGGTGATTTCTTCTGGCCTGCAGGCAGGTGCGTACCAATTCACTGTATCTGGCCTGGCTCCAGGCTGCCCCTGTTGCGCTCGCATGGTACCAAGCCCTGCTTACTCCCACAGAGGCAGTGCACGCTGCACTCTCACCCACAAGATGGCCCTGACCCCAGCCCCACAGGTAAAGAAGCAGTGACGGAGGACTGGGGAAGGGCGGTGGGGGGGAATGGTGGTGGGTGGGCGGGAAGCAGAAACAGGTGGGAGCAAGTAGTGGTGGCAGGCAGCAGTGGGTGCAGGGGATAGGCGGAGGTGGGGGTCAGTGTGGCAAAGGGGGCAATGGTTAGGAGCACAGTGGCACGTGGGCAGGAGCATGGGGCCCATGCTGGTGCCCCAGGGCTGGGACCAGTAGAGGCCCAAGGTGGGGTAGCAGGAGCACAGAGCCTGGGCTGGTGGGGGCACCTGGCTCCATTGTGCAGGGCTCGCATGCAGTTCCCAGGTTCTCCGCCCATGCCACACACCTCTGCAGGGAGCCCCATGGAATGCAGCCAGCTGCCTAGCAGGTCATGGAGAATGGCAGGGAGCTCTGTGCTGTAGAGCTGAGCCCGTTCCTCCCCTCTCTCTGCCACCCTGCCAGACCCCATGACCTATACCCTGGCTTCATCATGCGGTGCGGGGCTCAAGTATGTGAGCCCTATGTGATGGAGCCAGCAGCTTGGCCATGTGCAGTCCTGGGACTCACTGGGACTGTGTGTTGCCGGGGAGCTCCACCTGTTGCTACTGGCAGGCAGTGACTGTGCACAATTGGGGGAGGTGTTTGTAAGGGGGTTCCACATATACCCCCTACATGTACCCAACCCCCCCCACACACCACCATAGATATGCACCCACAGCTCCCATGCTCACCTTACACCCACACCCCCTCCACATACTCCACAACCCCCACCACACACCCACAACCACCCACAAACCCCAAACCCCCACCCACATCCCCACATCCCTGTACATCCACTCATTAAGTAGCCCTCAAGCCAAAATAATTGTCCAGCCCTGGCCTAATCTCAGCACCCAGGGCTGGATCTGGTTGGTTTGAGACCCAATCTGAGCTTTGGAGCCAGGCTGTGGACTAACCCCATTCCACTCATCCAACCCTCATGGCCAAAAGGTTTGGGCACCACAGTTCTAAATTAAAGTCTGCAAAGTTTACCCTTGTAATGTTTGTTGAAAGAGAAACTTCATGAACACCTGATTACCTTGAGATAACAGATTAAATCTGTAGTTTATCATAGATCTGAGGAAAGAAATTACATTCAGAACAGCCCAACACAGGTTCTAAATACGTATAGTGTCTCAGAAGTTCATTTGTAGCCTTTCCTTCAGAGTACTCAACATATATACACACATCTACACACACAATTCACTCTGTGTGTATGTAAACATCATATTAGGAATGAGTGAAACAAGTGCAAATATTTGCCAGAAACTATATCCTGTTAAAAAGAAAGAAAGAGCCACAACTAAATAAATGATATTTGTAGAAGATTACAGTGAAAAAAGCTTAAGATCAATATAAGCAAAAACAATCTCTCTGTTTCCTCATTTAAGAAAGTATTTGAACACTGTGTCCCGTATTTCTTGTAGCATGTAGGTTCAGTAAAAAGTATTTCCTAGCTATGTTTTCTGATAAAAATGTAGTTTAGTATCTTTGTATAACAGGTGCCATAGATCCAACTTGTCTGTAAAGTTAGTTTACAGTCACTAAGTCTTGTAGCAGATGTACATTTGGACAGTCAGTAGTTGTGAAACCAATTGCTTGAAAAAGGAAAATTGCAGTGGTGCAGATGTATCAGTTTTGGCAGTTGATATGATGCTTGGTAATGGCAGGTAGAATTATTAGGAAAGTTCCAAAAGGAAAACTTTTAAGAGAAGTAGACAAATGAATGATCACTGGGTGGGATGTTACCAGACTAAAACATGTGGGCTAGATCCTCAGTGGTAGTGAACCGTCCTAGTTCTACTTACTATGGGTGAGTTCTACCATTTTCTTTCAGCTGAGAGTTTATATTGTTTAAACAGATGCATTTTAACAAGCATATGCACAAGCATGCTCGACATTCCAGCCATGTACTTTCTATTTTTCCCCATTTTTTTCCTTTATCATCATCCTGCGTCTGCTGCCTGATACGTTCAGTGATGTCACAATCCAATTTTGTGAAATGCTTGTCACTTCCACCTTAGTAGAAACAGGATGTGAACCATGCAGGCAAATATTTCTGTTTGCTCATAATTATGTACAGGTTGAGCAGAAGCGCGATCATTCTGGAATGGAGGCACTAACCAGTCCTCTTGAGTGTTATCATCCATAACCAATGGTTTATACTGCCAAACTTGACAGCTTCTGGTATTGAAAGATGAACAATAAAGGAGCATGTGAACATATCATCAGTCATTTTCAGGATGAGATAGCCTAGTGCATTGTCAATGTGGTTGCAGTTAAGTCCAGCTGCTACTCCAATCAGTGGGACAATTTATTCTAGTATATACAATTATACTCATCATTTGGGGATTAGATGGGCAACAGAAAACAAAGGTTTGTTGATTTTTGTCTGGACTTACGTCAGTAATTCACGGTGTACTCGATTATCGTATCTCTGAGCCCCATCTTGCTGACCTCACATGCACCATTCCTGCCAGCCACTAGCTAAGCACAGGTTGCTAGTTGTGTCATATGGACAATTAGTAGTTGGATTTCCATGAAATTAGAATCCTTGAATGGCTGAGAAGTGGATTTTTATTTGTCTGATGCTTTTTTGATCATTTTTGGAGGAAAGAACACATGGTAGGTCAAAATGGAGATTGAAAAAAGAAAGAAAAAACTCCAAGCTATCTTGTGCAAGAAGTTTTTCTGCAGTTTGCTACTACTTAGTCCAGAGTCTGCATCAACCCAGTTTAACTCAGCTATTAAAGTAATTCTGCCTTCCCTTTCCCTCACGTGGTGAGCTCTGTATTAAAAAAAATATAATAATAAACTTAGTCTGACCTCAAAGCTTAATCATGTGTGCTGACTTTTAGAAAGAGCTTTTGGCTGTTCCACCAATGGATCTTGCAGGTGTGTCTGACTCCTGCAAGTCACAGGAGAAAGGAAGGCAGTCAGCCCTTGCATTCCTCTCTGTGTAATAAAGGTCTTATTCTTGATAGCTGTTCACAGTTAATTTTGTCTATTCACTCAGGTTTGAAGAATGTGGATAATCTCCTCTCTTGTTCACAAAGTGTTAGAACTGCAGGTTACCCTTATATTTTGCACATAAAGTGCATGAAAAGAGAGGGACCAGTGGCAGAGTTGTTCGGTATTCTGCTGCGTCTCCAGACACGAGCACAAGCCTGGCTCTGGACATAGGCCAAAGGCTGCTTCCACTTGACCCAGTTGTTATGGGCACCCAGTCATTTGTGCTGGATAGTCCAAGATGGCTTGATATAATGATTGCCACATGAATCTGTTGCATGCTGTTGATTACAGAAATTGGTGGTCCTTAACCACACATGCTCAATGAGCCAGTAGGCTCAGGTGAAACCTTGACTTGACATTAAAAGAGACTGACATCCTGAGTATCTAAGTATTTGATGGGACATAGCAAATGTTCTCCACCAATCATACTACACTGCGATTGGCAGAGCACATTTGCTCCTGTCTTTCTAGTAACTAGTTGGCAGTTTAAAATTCATCTCTGTTGCCATCGTATTTCTCCCTCTATTCTGTGCCAGTTGCTGCAGAGTTAATTTGGTTGTTGGGAGTAATTCTTTTTATAAGAAAGCAGTTGTTTTGCAAGAATGAAGATAAAACATTGAGCTTACTAACAGATTTTAAGATGAAGGGGAAAAAATCCCAGCACAAAATGTCAAATCTTGTGTATAAGTAGCTAAAATCAATATTTCAGAAATCTTATATAAATGCAAGGATCCTAAAGCACTTCACAAGTATAAATTAATTTAGCTAATCGCTAAGTTCATTAACTAGTTCCCACAAGGCAATAATATGCATCTTATCCAAAGCTTTCTTGTTTACTTTCTTCCAGTGCTCTCATTTACTTTTTATCAGCAGCAAGCAACATCAACAAGGGCTAGTTTACTTCCTGATTGCCTGTATTTCATTCTCTATTTACTCTTTAAAAAACAAGTTCAGTACCTTAGCTGACTTGGAATCATCTGGTTAATCTCCCTCCCCTTGTATTAAATAAATTCCTTTGAAGTTTCCTTTTATCCTTGATATACTGACAAGACCCTGGAACCCCTTTGACTAATGTTAGGGTATTGCATTTTGCTGTCTTTATGTTTTCCTTGTAAACTTTAATGGACTTTGTGTATTCTTATGCTTTCTACCATCTCTACCCTTCTTACACTATTTTTAGACTCAGCTATTTAAAGCAGTCTCTTTGGAAATCATTTTGGACACTTTTTGTCCATTGCCTTTTACTCTTTTCAGTATAATGGTTGCCAGTAGCACCTTAATTATGCTGGTTTTTATGAAGCTATGCTTTTCCTCCTGACTTGTCCTTGTAATGCTTCCACAATTGCTCTGTCCTTGTGAGGCCTTAGCTTACATGGGCTCACAATAAACCCATAGAACAGGACAAGTGAAGGAGCGCTCTGCAAAAATAATTTAGTGGAGTTGCCCTAAAATAATTCTAAGAGGAAAGGATTTTTTTTTTCTTTATGAATGTATGGTGCCTGTGTACAGGCTGTCCCCCCCCATGCTACCTCTGCCTTACCTGACAGTGTAAGTTCAGTGGGCAAAGCCACTGTAGGTTCTACAAATCTTATTTCCTCTCCCTCCCTCTCCCAAAAACTTTGAAGCACTGTTGGTCCCACTACAGGAAGGATTCTCTTTGGAGGTGGAAACAGGGATATGATTTGCAGCCAGATCCATACTGTGCATCTCTAGACATACTGTATGGGTACATTGACACATGGCTATATGACACCTTTGTTACTGCGCCAACCTTGAGTACTTCCTTTTGGAAGTACTAAAAGACGACACAGTAACAGCCCACGTTGCACCATGCCAGCCGATATTTTTGGCCACTATGTTGCCATAGCAACGTGTTATAACATGGGAGCATGTTGTTACAGCAACGTAGCTGTAGCATCATGGTTTTTGTTAATGGATGCTATGGTGCTGTAGTGCATTGCTATGATGCCATAGTATCTTGTGTAAACATGCCCTATATGTATTACTTTTGATCCAGCTTTTTGGGCTTGTAAAGGTATTTAGTTTGGTTTTTCTTCTAGAATTGCGGTGGCCACCATAGAAAATAGCCCAGAACAGAAATATAATACAGTAAACTGAATGCTGGAATTACCTGGCTACTTCATTTGATACACATGATGGTGGTCTATAGGTTTTTATGCCCTCCCCATACCTCTCACCCATTTTATGTAGCTAGAATTATGAATCCTTTCATCTTCTTTAGCTAAACTGAGAAGACAATTGCTGAACAGATGGACATTAGAAGCATAGCAAATAAAGGCTGTGATATAACCTTACTTTCTTCAGGTCATTAGCTCAACATATAGTAATTTGGGCAGCTGAATCTCAATTTAATCTAGTAAAGTTGTTTATGAAAGTTTTGCCGCCAATAGTAATCTGTAACACTGTCTTATTCTGTACTAATCTGAAGGGGAATGAAGCCACAAAAGTGAAGTTCTGAGATGCCCCCATTGGAAGGGGCAGCTCCCTGTGGATTTTGCAAGGCAGACAGCAGCCTGTCTCATTAGGAAGTGTGATGGAGTTCTGCTTTAGTGGAGGGAAGGAGAAATATTTCACGTTGCTGGACTTTCAGGGTTTACTTAGGTTTTTATTACTTCCATAGCTCCTGCTGCCTAGCCTGGCAATTTTAAGTTTAGATTCCACTTATTAGAACTATTTTGCTTAGGAAATCCTGTGTTTCCAGAACTGCTCTAGCTCCAAAGGAAAGGGGATATATATATGAATTTGGATTCTTTAGAATAGGTATGTGTACCTCCTATTCCCATAAAATGTTCTTCTTTTCTCTCATACCTGCACACACTTATTTATGCACTCACATGCACACCCTTATTTTCAGTAGCAATTTATGAGAAGCACTCTAATCAAAAGACTGTCAGTGTATGTCTCTACTGAAGGCAGAGCAGTAGAATCACCAGCCAGAGTAGACCAGTGCTTATTTTGTGCCATCAAAAAGCAGAGACCTGCAGATATTTGCATAAGGAGGGAAAAATCAGCAAATGAAAAAGGAAAATTGTTTCTTTTTTTTATCTTCTCCATCTCCTCTAGGAAAATCATCCTATAGTGCCACCTAGCAGGCAAAATTGGGTGCAGACATACAGAAAGCAAAATGAGACTGGACAGCATGTAACACTGCAAAAGAGTACACTCTATATGATAACTTTTTTCTTTTTTTGTAACTAGTGCTTGCCAAAAGGCATTTGGGTCAGACTGATAAATGTCCGACCTCCCCGTCCCTCTGTGCAATACCTAGCCTTTCATGTAAGGCACTTAATCCTCACTACCTTATTCAGTGTTATGCATGTGCAGCTCTGTTGTGAGGAATATTTGGTCTTTAGTCTTCATATTTTATTCCCTAAACATCACAAGCCAATATATGTCAAACAGAATATGGTTTGATGAATTTATTTACACCTTGCATGTGTTCTCACATTGGCCCAGTGACATGGTCCATACAGCACTAAATCCAAGTTAAAGAATGACGCTAAAGAGTCTTGCCAGAGAACACATTTTGAAATGTGTGATGTTCCCACCCACCCTAATGGGGATAGGGTATGTGTTTCGAATGCAGCTGGGCTGCAACTGTCAGCTGGTTCTGAATTTAAAAGTTATTGTTACACCCACTTACTTTTCTAGCTTAGAGACTTGAACTCAGTTTCTTTTGCAAGAGTTGATGAGGCCTTTATGTTGTCACACTTCAATAAATTTTAATTCAGGTGCTTTGCTTTGTTTACTTTGTTTACCCTCTTCACAATATAGCATTTCCCCTGGACCAGCAACCTGTCTGTACATTAGTCCAGAAACATACTGACTCCAGGGAGGTTATCCAGCATCAAAAAATGCTAGGAGTAGTGTCATGTACAATTAAAGACCCCATCCTGAAGCATGACCTTTAATCAGATGGGCTGAGCCATGATGTATGTTTCCACTCAGACTGTAAATGCAGAGAACCCACCAAGCTTCCTAGAGAATGTGAAATGTAGTGGTGCTTTCTCCCCTTGCAAAGGGTAGATTTTGCTTGCTTTCAGGGTTGCGGGCTAGTCAGTTCAGTGGTAGCAGAGAGAAGGGTCATCGGAAGAACTAGCATCCAACTTTATGTTTGGTAATTTGCAGGGAGGTTGAGAGAGGTTACATCTTTCCCATGGGGGAAGGACTTTCTGATATAATACTGACTAAAGCAGAAGGCTGGGCATCAGGATTCCTGATTTCTCTATATTTTGGGAAAGTCATTTAAATATGTTTTCAAGTCTTGGAAACTAAACAAATAAAACTATATTTAGTAGGGATGTGCGAAGTTTCAGTTGCTGATTCGATTCGTAGGAGATTTGGCCTGATTCGTTGGCTGAACCTGCAAATCAAATCAGGAGACCCATTAATTTCTCCCAATTGAATGGGAAGCGTCTGATTTGATTCGACGATTCAGACATAGACACAGCTTTGTATTTTTATTTTTTTTTACATACCTCAAGGTACCAGGCAGCTCGTGAATGCTGAGATTCTGGGACGGATGGAGTGTCCCATGGGAGCAAAGGGAAGGTCCCCAGTGCACTTGGTGGTGGACCCGGAAGTGGACCAGAAGCACTTCCAGTCCACTTGCAGGTCCGCCGTGGAGTGCACAGGAAGCTCCACCCCAGGCTCAGCAACTGATGCTTCCTGGATCTGGGGGGGCACCTGGGGTCACCCCCATGGCCAGTCACTGAGCGGGGGGGGGGGGGAGCATGTGTGCTCAGTGACAGACCCAAAAGTGGACCGGAAGTACTTCCAATCCACTTTCAGGTCTGCCACTGAGCACGCAGCCCCCTCCCCCCCCACCCTGGGTGTTCCTGTGGGATGCTCAATCTGCCCCACCATCGCAGCATTCACAGGGTGCACCTGGTACCTCAAGGTATGTAGAAAAAACATTTAAAGCTGTCTATGGCCGAATCAGAATTGAATCTTCAGCCAAATCAAATCGGGACAATGATCTGAATCAGCAAATTGGATCACTGTTCCCTGAATCGGGCCAAATCCGAACTGAATATTACCCGCTTCGCACACCCTTAATATTAAGATTTCCCAAAGTGGCTTGTCTTTGAGATGTGCTGAACTACTGCAGTATTCATGGGACTCTGTCAGAGATGTGCATATTCAGCATCTTGGAAAAATCAAGCCACCTCTCTCTCTCTCTGTATTCCACAAGCTTATCACTGTAACACCTACCATAATATTCCTGTAACACTACTTGCCTACCTTACAGGAGTGCACTGAGTTTTAGTTA
Source organism: Alligator mississippiensis (assembly GCF_030867095.1). Lineage (NCBI taxonomy): Eukaryota > Metazoa > Chordata > Crocodylia > Alligatoridae > Alligator > Alligator mississippiensis. Next base: position 86,531,198 of record NC_081828.1, on the reverse strand, counting down.
AAATACTTCTAATATCTCGGCTTTGAGATCCTTGCGTGGAATGTGAGATAAAAGTAGGAAAAAGGAAATTGCACAATAGGTAGGAGCTCTGGCTGTGTTTAATTTATGATGATTTTGTATATTCAAAATGATGGCATCCTGAGGTGAAAGTGTCAAAGTCCAGTTAAATAAAGTTTGATAGAGTATATAAGGACCTTTCCCATTAAACATTTTGAAACTCACCCTGCACTCTTTGGCTTGGCTTTTGGGAGAGAAGGTTCATTTTCTATAGCAGTTTATTTTATTACTTTCATAAACTGCTGCTCTTCATTAGAGTTTCAGCATATTTACATGGGTTTGACCTGCAATTCTTGACTTGAGAAAAAGCAAGAAGTATAGGCAGTCATCTGTTGTTGTGATGTAGCCATCTGTTGTTATATCAGGAACAGGAAAAGATTATTTCCCCCCATGCTTATACACCACTCCCAAAGAACTGAAACAACAAATCTGGCATGGTCTATGATGTCAGCCAAATCACTACTGATTATGATCTCATGCTTCAGCGCATTCAGCTTTTCTGAATGACCTCCAGCAATTACTTGGCTAAAAATTATACAGGTCCCAGATGCAAAGTAAATCTCAAATAATATATCTCAGGTCTGTTCCATTCTGACAGTAATGAAATGAAAATGTATGTTGAATAATACCGCAATAAAGGTACACCCGGAAGTGCAGCAAGCTGCTCAAGTGTATTTAACTTGCAGGTTTGTGATGAGCGTGGTCATTGAGAATGAGCAAATGGAGAGGCATCTGGGCTCCAGTTCTTTGCTTCTCTAGCAAAGTTTCCCATGTTGTTTACCACTATAGGACAAGCCTTATGTCTTTGCCCTGTGGACTTTTGGAACCCTTTGGATATTAATAAAATTGGCACGGTAGCTTTTTACACACACACGCACACTCAGGAATGCACAAGACCCTTTTCATCATAAGTGGTAGACTCTTACCTTTTGAGTAGCATTTTTTCATTACTGCTTTTTTTTGACATGCAAAGTTTGGCAATGGTGAGTTTCTTTGCATTTTAATATTAAGCACCTGTACGTTCAAAGCGTGTTTAAAGCTTCCGCCTCAAATGTAACTCATTAATCTTTCCAACCTCTTGGCAAGCTAGATAGGAAGCTAAGAATTCTTATCATTGTACACAAAAGGATCTGGAAATTTTTAAGGTTGGCATGGCTGGGACTTGAATGTATTCCTCTGCTTAAACCACTAAACCATTTATACCAGTCTTTCTCTCTTCTGGCTGTATAATCAACCTTAGTGTTCAAAGTTAGTGTCATTTTTTGAATAACAAAATTAACTTGAGGAAGATAGTAAGCTGAATCCATTTTGTGCTGACTGTGACACATGTCTGTAAACAGCCTGATTCTCAGAAGTTGTGATCAGCTGCAGTTTGTATTAGCACAAAGCAGTTCTGAAAGTTAGTGGAGCCCACCAAAATTGATAGATGCAATGGGCATTGATTGATTGATAGGACCACAAGTGACTCAATGTAGATTGGTCTGTTAGTATTCTGTACGCTCTCATGGAAGGGCTGCAGTTAAAAGCCTGAAGATTGACACCTCAAATGTCACGCTGCTATTACTCTCACACTTCTAATATCTCAGATAATTCTCAAGTATGCAAAACTCATTCAGTTCTCCAACCGCTTATAAACATTCACCAAAACTACAGCATCATGGCTATTTACCATGTGTGTTTTGTTCTGATTTACAGACAACCATCCTACCTCAAACAGCATCTCTTCAACAGCAGGCTACCTATCTCCTATTCTCACTGAGGCACCAGACCTTGCAACAATCCAGGTGCAAGGTGTGCTTCATTGTCAATACAGATCACATCATCACTGGACCAAATAACATAGATAATAGCATCCAAGGTTCATTCACATGCACCTTTACCAACATCACATACTCCATCAACTGTTTACCCTGCCCCTCTGCTATATACCTTGGGTAGATGAGGCGATTCCTATATGCAAGAATGAATGGACATCAGTCTGACATCAGTTCCACAAAGAGACACAAGGTTGTGGCAGAACACTTTAACCTCCATGAACATTGCATCTTTAATTTCAGAATAGCTGTCTTAGAAAACAAAACTTTAACAATGAACTTAAATGTGAAATTGTGGAACAAGAAATCATCCACACACTGGATTGTGCTAAGTATGGTCTAAACAGGGACTGTGAATTCTTATCCCATTATCAGGATTAGCTTTTGTGATCCCTCACTCTCTCTATTTAATAACATGCTCTGTGCATGTCCTTTCACAGCATTTGATGAGGTGAGCTCAGGCTCAGAAAAATGTATGCATCTCTCATTTACTTAGTTTATAAAGGGCATCTCTAACCCAACCCTCTGCTTTTTACCTTATTGTGGTGAACTGAAATGTAGGCTTCAGATATTTGCATAATTCTACTGCTGTAGTGTCTGAGGACACACATACATGGTTCTAGTCTGTTATACCAGTTATATATCATCCTAAACTTACACACACAAAAAATGGTAGATCTTCTTACCTCTCCCATGTAGATATTTGTGCGTGACAGAGATAATACGCTGAAGATGATTGACTTGTTTGGAAGGAAAAAAAGTAGTTTCTCCAGTTTTTATTCCCTCTCTTGATGTAGGTCTGATTGTACATGTTCATTTATTTATTTATAGCCTCTCTTTTCTTTCTCTGCTGTGCTGTACCATCTCACACACTTCAGGATGAAAAAAATAGCTGCATTCTTCTTTGTGACCTGTAATTAGGTAATAGAAATTTGCTTTGAGGAGACGGAGGATTCAGATTGCTGGGGTTAGGCACTACAGCCCTGGATGAGAAAAGAGCAAAAGACTATGGTTGACAATGTCTCATTGTGTCCACTATTTTGAACAATAGCAAGTATTTTGTGTCAGTTAGCTCCCCCAGTTCATGTCTGGGAAGTTGTCACCTGGGTAAGTTCTTCATAGAAACACTTCTTCCAGTTTTATTATTGGAACAGGAACTGATGGGTGCTGCTTAACCTGTTTCCCCTGTGTTTGATTTTGAACAAAACATCTGCCTTTCCTGTTTGTTTGCTGCTTTGGTTTACTATGGCAACTGAAAGTGGTTATTGTGGGCCTTGGGGGATGCAAGTTAGCAAGCAGGTGGGTTAGAATAGTAAATTCTATTTTCTCATTCAGAATAGTGATTTAAAACTTTTTCAAAGCCCTTATCTGTGGCTGAGATATAACAGTGCTTTTTGCCTAATAAACAGCATAACAGGAATGACAAAGAAACAGGCTCATGCAAAGATACAGTCCCTTTATTACTCTGCAACTCTATATATTAACATGCCAGTATTTACAAAAGCCAAAAGAAATATTTCTCTCTCTCCATCATAGTTCAGTAGGACATGAACCCTAGCAGGTACTCAGTGAAGGACAGTGTAATCCTTTAGGGTTTCAAATGGATAAATTAGAATATTTAAATTTTTCTGGTATTACATTATTCTAACGGTCCTGTATTTGAGACACAAAAAACTACCACCATTTACATCAGACTAAAGTCCTATAACTTGAAATATGTTTTTGCTTAACTCTGAAACTACAAACAGTAAGTTAGATAATGACTCAAATTAGATTTTTGTTCTCAAACAGAGGTCCTGCTGATTCAAGTGTGTGACCTAAGGTATACTGATGCTATCTCTTATATGTCAAGTTGGCAAACCCTGGTGTTGTTCAGAAGCCTTTATATTTTCATTAGCTGTTCACAGAATTTCCAGAAACCTTCATGTTGCCTCCTGCAGTGAAGATGGGTCTTCAGATTTGACTTGCCCTTTTCTTGATGCTCTTACAGGAAGGAGAGGTTAAAACAATGTGTAGGAGGGGAAGGAGAAAGCCAAAGCTGTGCTCTTAAGGTTTCAGCTCTGTCCCTTGAAACCTCTCCACATCCTTGCTTCCCACATTGTCCCTTCCCCAGATATGCCCAGACTGGTTCTAAATCAGTTCCTTTCTTGAGCACTGGATGGGCAGTGAGATGGGAGATGATACAGGCATGTGCTACCAGTGCCTTCTGTACACAGGGTAATCATCAGCAAAAAAAACTAAAGGTAGCGGAGCGAGGAGCTGGGCTGTGGAATACAGAAGTGGTAAGAAACTTGTTAAATAGCAAATAAATGAACTGCCTAACCATTTCATTAGCCCAGCACCAAAATCTCCTGCTGGTCCCTCAAGAAGTCCCACACCAAGTTCAGCTCCACTTCAACCTCTGAAAGTGTTCTAGAAGAGCATGACTCACTTCAACTCTGTGTTACAAGAGTTTTGGAGCACTCAGTAGTGTTGAACAGCCTTTGATATGGTTATCATGTAGTATGTTACAAAGCTGAATAAAATAGAGTACATAATCTCAATATCCGAACCATTTTTATGAAATATATCCTTTCAATGTTCTTAACATGTGTTGCTCATATAGGAAAATTATTTCTGTCTTTTTCACATTCCTGTTTTCTTGTGCCTTCGTAAATTAGTGAACGTAATTATCACATTCTATATAATCATCACAATTCATAGCTATGAATGTTCCTCTTTAAAATCATGTTAGTCTCAGGATTGATAGATTAGGAGATTTACCTAAAGGTATTATACAAAGACCTTCAGGTTTTTTTTGTTTTTGTTTTTTGTTTTTAACATTTTGAATGTGTTTTAGTTCAAAAGCAAACTGCCGCCATTTTTTGCATGCTGACGTGCATTTTGCTGCTTATACAACTGCGTATGTTGCAGTGCCGGGCGATGCTGTGGCGGATACATGTGTAAAAATGACCTATGAAACTTTGTGCTGTTTCATCAGGCTTTTACCCTCTAGGTTTTATGTGTTCAGTCACTATGTACTCTGTGAATATGGGAGCTAATCTAAAGAAGAATTCTCTTCAAAATAAAGAATGATTTTATTAAAAAATACAAGCATTCAGCTGCTTCTGTAAGGAAGATGTGGAGATGGTTTTTAGGTTAAGTACAGATGTTCAAAAAGACCCTAGCACACTTTACTTAAAGCACCATAAGTTAGAGCGGAAACCAACTGAACAGACATATGCTGTTTGGTCAGGGAGCTCTCCTACATGCTTCTCAGGAGGCTGCTGAAGCAGCCCCTTTCCCAAGCCCCCCCACCCCCCAACCAACTGGCAACTGTCTGCAGCACTTGGGAGAGAAAGTGGGGGAGGGAAGCCCCATGCCACACAGGACAGCCCCCCTCCCTGATTGCTGGGTTGGGTTTTGAGGGGGGCCAGGCTGGGTCCATGCAGCAGGGCAGGCTCCGTCCCCCATCCCCAGTTCCCAGCATGGCCAAAAACTGGGCCAGGCAGTCTTGTGCTGTGGTTGCTTGGTGCAGCTGTCAAGAGGCTAGGCTGGGGGCCTCCCTCCCACACAGCTCCTCCCCTCCCCCTAAGATTGCTGGGTTGAGTCTTTGGGGGCGGGGGGGGGGCAAGCCAGATCCATGCAGCAGGGCTTCCCTTGCCCCACCCCAGCCTTTTGACATCTGCTGCCAGCAGTTGCAGCATGAGACTGCCCATCCTGGCTTTTGGCTGTGCCGGAAACTGGGGGTGGGGGAATAGAGCCCCCCTGCTGTGTGGTCCCAGCCTGCTTCCCTCCCCTCCCCAAGACCTGACCCAGCAATCTGAGGGAGCCTGTGCAGCACGGGGCCTCCATTCCCAAAACCGAGCCTTTTCTGTCTCCTAGCTGTGACAGACCAGGGGCGGTGCTGGGCTGGTGCTAATCCAGAATAAATGTCAACCCATAGCTTTTTAGGAGCATGTAAGTGACTAATTTATATTGCCAGTGTGTTCACAGACCATTTCAAATTTCCCTTAAATATTTTCTATACTTAAAAATTGAAAGTATTTAAAATATACTGAAATATGAATACATTTAAAATATTAACAATTGAATAATATACAATTAATAACATTTAATTGTGCAATAATAATATTGAATAATGTAATATTAAATGCTTTACTTTAAAAAGTATTTTTATACTCATTTGCTGACTGAATACCAACATTCGATCATGAGTTAGGTCTGTACCACTGAAATGTACTTCATTTTTGAGAAAAGAGCACCTACTTTAATCTCCAGAAGTACCTGGACTCTACACAAATTTGGTGCCCTCTCACTTTTATTGATGGAAATTTTTTATATTGGAAATGAAAAAAAATCAAGAATCTGAGGGTATAACTGAAGTAGGGAATCAAGTTGCTTGACATTTTAAGTTTCTTGTATGAATTTGGGGTGCGTCAAGCATTTTGCCTATCACTTGTTTCTTGAGAAATTGATAGGTAACGTCAATTCTTATCATTTAAAAGAAGATACAAGTCTGCAATCAGCTTACTCAACAGGTTTTTTGTGTGTGTTTTTTTATAAACAAGGTCAGGATTGTTTAAAGCCTGTATCCTAAAAATACTTCCACCCAGGCTTCACTTAAGGCTTACATAACATGAAAAGGTATCTGAAAATGCTTGATCCTTTCAAAATTTCTAGATTCGTACATAGATTTTGCTGAGTGTCATTTGAAGCATAAGAAAGTGAATGCTTCTTACGGTCCCTTTTTATACGTGGCACTGTGACATTGATAATGTGATGCTTGGACCTGATATAAAGGAACTCTTGGTGAACATTAGGATCATGCTAGGAAATTTGTGATAAATGATTGGTTCCTGGAAAAATTTCCAGCAACCACTTTCAATGGGAATACAAGATCTTCATGAGCCAGCTTCTTTCATTGACTTCATTTGGCAAGTACTCCAAAGGTAAATAAGAATAGGTCTATTTTTGTAGTCAAGCTATTGTTGCTTGGTTCTTTTGTGATAATGTTCAGGGGTTGAAAGTAGAGGAAAAATTCCAGTGCATATGTACAGTGAAATGCCATTAGCTTCACTGTTTCGGTAATATGTGGAAAATATATCCTTTCCCCAGCTTTCCTTTATTAGTTATTCTTTCAAGAAGGGTTTGTGGTGTTTTTGTTCCATGGTTTTATGCATATGATATTTGTTCTTTCAACAGTTTTATTATTCCAATAGTTCAAACCACTGCTATTTTCCTTTTTAGGGTGCACTGAAAGGTTAACCTCTTAATTATTTGCTTAAGCAAGATCTGCTGCAATAGTGAAATACATTATGGTTTGGAACCTTAGATCCTACACTGCTTTTAACCACTTCCACCCATTTAATATGTTCTGATAGTGTTTAAAAAAGAAGACCTGTTGAAATATGTTGTCTTTGAGACTGCACAGTGTCAAGAGAGGCTTGTCGACCAGAGCTTTAAATTTACTAGGATTTTCAGGTAAAGTTATTTAAACTTCAGTAATAATTTTGGTATTCAGTATAAGTACCTTTTAATGGAACTGTTGAAAGAACAAATTTCATATGCATAAAACCACATAGTAATAACAGAATAGTTTTCCACTATACTTATGGTCTCAAATATTTTCTTTCCCCTAGAGCACTTGAACACAACCTTGACATTATTTAAATAGGACATTGTCAGGTTGCTAAATCTAAAATAGGACCTATCTTTATTGTTGTTCTTTCTACCTTTGAGTTCTTTTTGAGATGTGTACAAGGGAAGGTACTTAGTTTTCTTATTTTTCCCTCCTTTTCTTCCTATTCCTCCTATTTTGCCGATAAACATGTTACGTTGTTAGATACTTTGTTTGATTATTTTTCAGAGAAGGAAAAGCAGGACACAGTTAGTCTATACACTGGTCAAAATGGGAACTTGAGGACATGAGGCACTTCTTCCATGAGTAGTGAAAATGCTCTGCATCCACAGAAAACTTGCTGGTCTCAGAAAAAAGAGATTGAGCTTCATCCATTTAACCCACTATAATGGAGCTCCACCTTATGCAGCTTTTAGATCATTACATGAAAATCAGTATAGAAGACACGGCTAAGTAGAGGGATTTGTTAAAGTGGCACAGTTCAACTGAAAGTCATTGCAAATGGGTTCCAGACACTTCATAAGTGGAATAATTATTTTCTAAGACCATAACTGTGTTTTTCATCTAACATGTATTAGTGTCACGTTTCTTTTTGGGCAGTAAGAACAAGGGAATGGGAAGCAACAATCCTGCTTTTTTAAACTTAGCCATGTGCCTTAAACCCTCTGTTCTCCAGCCTACTCATCTGCAAAATTAATACAGCACTGCCTGCCTCACAGCTGCAAGTGACTTCTGAGATCCTTAAATGAAAGATGCCCTGTCAGTATGAGTATGTCTAATCCCAGTTTAGTTTCAGGGTTTTCTGTTTGTTTTGTTTATTTGTTTATTTGTTTTGAGTAACAAAACAAGTTGTGTTGTGCTGGGTGCCCTCCAAAAATATATGCTATAATGTGGTACAGAATTTTAGGAAAGACAGGCAATAGTCTTTCTGTAAAACAGGCCCAGAAACCTCTCTCTCTTCTTTGTTCTGTGCTTTCTGTTTTACAGCAAAGGAAGTATCAGCCCAATGAAAAAGAATATTTTGAAGCTGTTGTTCTCCTCACACCGCACTTTTTTTACTGTTGCCAAGGGTAAAAACCCAGAAGGCCAACTCAGTGGATTGTCAGGCAGTGTGACATTGGAGTTCAGAGTTGACCTTATATGTCAGTGTAGCGGGAAGGGAGACAGTTGTTCATGCAACAGAGTTTTGAAGGACAAAGGGTGTGAAATGCATTGATCACATCTCTCTCTTAGTTGTGCACTAACATGTATATGTAATTGTATTCAGTGGTTGCATTTAATTCACCAATTCTTCTGTGTATGGAATGTTATATTAAGAGATTTCTATTGTTTTTGATACACTTGTTGATTGTGATATTTTAAAATCTACACAAAGAAAACTGGCTACCAGGTGTTTCTTGTATGGTGTGTCACTAGCATGGTGTTGAGTAACCAAGAGCCTGTTTGTTTTTTTATATGAACCTTTGACTGTCCAAAAAGCAGTACTTTATTTGTAGAAGTATAATTTAATCCTGAAGGTTGTTCTTGTCTAATAGATATCTTGGGGATACAGGCACTGTAAATATCAGAGATCATCAGCTATCAAACTGTGTCCTCTAGGCCATAGATGATGAGTCAGGGACTTGTGAGTGGTCTCTGAAAAGCAGGCTGATGAGATGTCATGGGCTTCTCCCTTATGTGTTTAATTGGATTTAAACTTTATATTTTCCTAATAATTGTTTTACATGTGAGCAATTGTAGTTGCCATAAGTGTGTTGTACGATGATAAAAAGGTTGCCCCAAGAAGGTTTTTTTTTTCCTGTGGTATGGTCCATATTGTGAATGTAAGAATTTTTCTGAGATAAATATGCAGTGTCTTTTGAGAGAGAGAGGATAGAGAAAGATCTTTCTTTACAAATGTCATTTTGCAGCATGCTCTATAAACACAAGTTCTGGCAGAAATTCTACCATATTACTATGCCACCCATCAACCTGTTTGCTTTAGTTAGACTTTACCCAAAATAACATAACCACAATCTTCCCCGTAAAACTGGAGATGTATGTATACATCTTGGCCTCCCTTTGGCTGAAATCTTAGAATACACCAGCCTTTTGAAACGTTACTAAAAGTGTAGATAGATTTCTAAAAATGATTAACTTGCCAGAGTCTGGAGAGAGGAGAAGAAAGAAATGAAAAACCCACGGTGAATATTTACACTGATCCATAACATCTATACTACAATCAAAACTGAGAATTAGAGCTGGTTGGAAATTCTTAATGTTGTCACCCCTCTACCCTCCCCCCTCCCCCCCCCCCATGGAAATCATGGATTAGTTAAAAACCACAAACTCCAGTAAAAACTGAAATTTGGGCACTCCCTCAGACCCTGACTCCAATCTGTGGGGTGCCTGATTTAATCTCCAGACTTCAGCGTTGGTTATCCCATAAATAGCAAACTAATATCTACTGCAGGCCCAGTGATGAATCTGTTATTCAAAGTGGAACAACTCCAATAGGAGAAATTGAGAGAAAAATAAATACTGACTTCGTATTATGTGAGTGTCTCTCTTCCTCCCCTTTGTTAAAACTTTTGAAAGGGTTTGGGTTTCCCTGTTAGGAAAATGTTAACATTTCAAACATTTGTGTGTATTAGGAAAACCATCTACAGCCTATTTCTATTGGCTAGTCACATTTATTTTGGAAGATCATCATCCAGTGTGACAAGAAAAGCAAAAACAACCTTTTTTCATTCCCAGACTGTTACACTGGCCCTTCATTGTCTAGATGATGTAATGATGGATGTGTTTATATCCTGAATAAAAGTAGCATAAAATAGGGCCAAATTGTGCCCTAAAATACTTGTCCACAACTTCCGTTGAAGTTGCACGTAAGTATTCGAGGGCCAAATTGGCCTATAATTTGTTTTGATTTGTTGTGTAAATTGCCTGCTTCCATGTACAGACTGCTTCCTCTGTCTCTCGACCATGATTGATGATGGAAATAATCAGTTCCAGGCATGAAGCATTTTATTTTTATTTTCTGTTGACTACTCACTAATCACTGCTTGCTCATCTTTATGTTCTGGTGGTAAACGAGATAAATTTCTTTTTAATGTGCCTCTTTCTCTGCCCATCAGAAACCTCACCAAGATAAATGAAAACTGTACAGCACATATGTAACAGTGTGCAGACCTTATAGTCTTTGTGCAGGGAATTTGCCAAGTCTGGAAGTATTCAAATTAAAAATGGTAAAATGCATGAATTTCTCTGTCATCCTTTCCATCACAATATTCATGGGGAGCAAAGATAAAAGGGGCATTCTCAGTTCAAAAGCTTTTTCTTAATTAATAATTTTGAAGTCTTTTGCATCTGACAATATCTGTGTTTTCTGAGCATTAAGAATAAATAACATAACATCCATAACATCCTTTGCCTTTCTCTTGCAAATGGCAGCACGGTTTTATGATTCCCACTCCACAGTTGGCATTGAGAGAGAAGGTAACATAGCTAAATAGTCACACACAAAACCACTGCCAGCACTTAGAATCCATTTCACCTGACAGAAATCCATGTGCCTTATTGCTTTCACACATGTATGACTTTAAAAGTCTGCAAGTCGCCCCATTGAGCATACTGTACATGAAAGCTGTACAAACATACACATACATATATATACATATACACACACATACATATACAGATACATATATATATGTGTGTGTGTGTGTGTGTGTATGTATATACACACACACCTCCAAGGGGCATTTTTTTTAATTGTGGAAGAAGATGGATTTGGGGATATGGTAAAGAGTGGCTTTTTTTTTTTTTAATGAGGGTTTTTGCAGTTTTAGTAGGGAACACCAGAATTCCTGCTAGTGAGGCAGGTGGCAGGACCCAGGCAGAGGAGCCTGGTCAGAGCTGGCACCTGGGACCCAACTGTAGGTGGCTGACCTCCTCGCCACTTGGGCCAGGAGGATATGCTTTGACAGTTCAAAGCAAGCCACCACACTGAGAACATCTTCCTGGTGATAGCTGCCAAGGTGGCTGGGCAGTGGCACACATGGCAGTAGTGCCACACAAAGACCAACCAAGCAGCCACAGCCCACTGGCAGCTGGCCCAGAGGAACAGATGCCTTTACTGGCCATGTAGTCCCCATCCGGGTCTGGCAGGCATGCAGCTTTGGGGCCACATGCTGTTGCAGGTGGCAACAGGTCACAGCCATGTAGCAGCCCCCACTGCCAGACTGCTGCAGTGGGTAGAGGGTGCAGGGAACTCTCAGACAGCTGCCACAAGGGGTAGTTTCCCCCAGTACCAATTGGCTGGGCCCCAGAAGCTCCTGGGAGCAAGCAGCTCTGAGCTACTTGCCAGAGCAGCTTTTTATACTGCTGGGGCCAGCACAGGTGCTGGCCTTGGGCTCTAGCTTCCCCTGGCTAGAGATCTGGGAGGAGCCAGGCAGGGTTATGTTGCCCCAAGTGGCATAATGTGCCCTATAGCAAAGTTCATGTCCAGGCACGTGTGCTGAGGCAAAAAGCCCTGGCTCAAATTTGCGCTGCTTCTATTTGAGCTGCTGCAAGTGCACGTGCCTGCATGTGTACATGCGCCCCATGAGTACAGATATTTATTATTTTGTTGAGTGTTGGCAGGTGTCCAGTTGTTTGTTATGTATTTTTGATTCATGGTATTCACCTGGCACTGATTGGATGATTGACATATGTAAGCAAATCAGTTCTGACAGGTAATGCTTCATATTTCACACACGTATTCTAAATATTGTAATTTTTAGCTGTGCTACAATACGTATATCATTGCCAACACAAGGTTATCCGGTTGTTCAGCTTTTCCCTGTAGAGGAGTCTTAGAGATTAGATATTTGACTGAGAACAAGGAAAGGAGTGTTCCAGGTACAATTTTATATTCCATGGAAAGCAAACGAATAAAGAGCTTGACACAATTCTGGGAACTGATATAAAATGTGGACACCTTGTGCCAGAGGACCAGGAAGATAAGATTGCATTGTGCGTTGCAGAACAGGATTGGATCACTAGATGTAGAGCTTTTTTAATACATGGTGAGCAGTTTTTGTTGCCCATATTCAGTAATGCTGAACTTTAAGCACTGAAGCCTCAAGTGCCCTGTAAGCCAGTCTTATGGAGAAAATATGCAAATTGAAGTTACTCAATCTTCTTTTGCAATGAAAGAAATGGGGGAAAAGATGGTTTTAGAAGAATGCTGGGAAAACTGTAGCGATGCATCTGATGGTAAATAAACATTCATTTTGATAGCATTCCCTTAATTAATTAAATTAAAGTTATAGGGATAAAACATCCCACCTAGGGCATGTCCAGATGAGTGCAGTTGTGTGGTATTCTCTGTGCTGCAAGGATATGTTGGCGAAGTGTGTCCTGCACCAGTTTGGGTTTTTTCTGGGGGTTTTTTGTTCCTCGATATGCAAGTGTCAAAAAAAAAACCAAAGTGGCATAACACACGCTCAGGCAGCATGCACTGCTGAAAAATAGAACCGGGCCTCCCGGAGCTGTGCTATGGCTGCTGGCCCCAGCCTCCTCTACCCTACCTGGGGCAACTTGCTGCGTGCCAAAGCCTGCATGGCATAGGTGTTCCCTGGGGACAAGTAGCTACGGCGCAAAGTATGCTGCTGCTAGTTGTCCCCAGGGAACCAAATGTTCACTCACATCTGGACGCACCCTTTGCGTGTATGTAACACTTTCAAAATATTGCTGGAAAGCAGAATTACAATATGGTCTTCAGAGGCTATAGACTTTTCTGTTTTCTGTGCTGAAACAAGCATACCTCTGCTTTGGAAAATACTGGGATGATCATACAGTTTAGAAGATGTAACTGATGCCTAGTTATTCCCCTAGACACTAGAACTTATCTGGTCTGCAGAAAATATTTCCAAATCATAAAATACCAAAAGAAAACAGGTATTTTACAATATGAGCATGCATTTTTAGTGTCTCGTGCAGAGGCACAGCTAAGAAGTTTTGTGCCCTAGGTAAAACCCTGCTGAAGACCTGGGCTGGGGGGAATGGTGAGGGTGCAGGGAGCTAGAAAGTATGGGGTGGTCAGTCTTACCTTCCCCAGGAACTAAAATCCCAGCTGCTGCTGCCTCATTGCTGTCTGCCCACCCCTGGACCATGGTCCCATGTTATACCAACTTTAAGTTTTAAATCCATCCTCTGTAATTTGAGGTTCTCTTAGCTGAAAAATCAATCTAGGTAATAATATTCTAGGTAAAATCCAGGAAGTTTTCTCTAATTTCTTGCAGGGGGATGAAGTCTGGAGATTGAAAAAAAATCTCCAAACAGGGGAACAGAAATCCAGATGTAGAGCTGGGCCTTAAAAACCATAGTGCCTGAGGGTTTCAGAAAAATTAAAGAGTTCACAAAGTCACAAAAATCTTGAGCAGTGGTATAGGGGCATACTCTGTCATAGCAGAAGGACTGTCTTCAACTGTGAGAGTGCCTGAACAAAAAGGAGACTAGCTGCAAAGCAGAAAGGGGTTTCATGATTCTATGGAGAAGTGTTGGAAGGAGACCCTAGACTCCTTAGAGCATGCTCATATGCCTTGAGATGCCTTTAAGGGTGACATGGGGTACTATACAATGTTGTCATTGTTTGGTATGCAAGCATGATTCACAAGATAAACTCATAAGGCACATTCTGATGAGTACACGTGTTTGGTTTATGGCATCTCAAACCTGCTTGAGGCCCCACAAACTGTACACAGCACATGGATACCCATTTGCCTTGATGTCAGAAAAAACTGTGCTAAAAAAAGTGGCACACGTGACCTGGCTCTGGCTGCTGGCCAGGCTCCAAGCAGCTAGCTTGATGACACTGCTGCCCGAGGAGGCCCCCAGGTAAGGTTCCTGGGGGCAGCACATCTGGCCCATGGGAAATGAGCACCCTTGCATGTGCCCGCTCATCTGAATGTGCCCAGAGATTTCAAAGACGAATCTGTAGTGTCAAAAACATTCTGTCCTGGTATGGTCTTCCTGAGTTCTTTGCAACAGAAGAATTGTTCTATTGGTGTTTCTATAGTAAAAAAATGAGTACAAATTAAGAGCTAGCATTTATCAAGCAATGCCTTGAATCTAACAAGGAACACCTTGAGTCTAACACGGTTGAGAACCACTACTTTATAGATTGCTCACTTGAGCGCTCATGAATCTAGGCCTGAACAAACAGAAGGCTAATGAATAAATGCAAAAATTCTCTAGATAAGTGCTCCCTTGCTTTCGGCTTCTCTTTATACCTGCCTTAACAGTTTCATCTTCAATTTTGGTCATAGAGAATGTTTACACAGGTATGGGTCTGCAAATTGCTGTTCTGTAAAGTATGGCAAGGCAAATATTTGTGATATAGCCAGTCACTAATCCATTTTTACATATGCACCCAGAAATAATGAGATCCACCAGTCTCCCTAGAAGCCTAGTGAAACATTACCATTGCTACAAGAAATGTTCACAATGAAATCAAAGAAGATGAAGGTACAAATATAATTTGACTTGATTGTGAAATTAGAAAGTATAATTGTTTTAATGAAACAAAATAGTATTTACCACTACCTACCGTCTTCCAATTATCCATCTATTTGATTTTTCAGACTTTCTTTTATAATAAGCATTTTACTTGCGCTTTTCTCCAAAGCACATAGCCCAAGGCAGGAGTGCCCTATGGATAGCAGTCTTCTGACTCTGTTAAGTTGAGCAGACAAGACCGCTTCTAAGCCACTGGGCCCCAAGCATGCAAAACCACACCATGTTCCAAGATATGGCAAGAAGTACTTAATGCTGGTGCTTGAGGTGTTGTGTATCATATGGGCCTGTAATATATTGGTAGATGTCTTTGAAGAACTTGCCAGCAGATACCAGCAGCCCAACCTGGCTGCTTTTGTGGTTGCATATCCTAATAAAGGGGTTTCACTGGCATGGTCTGTGCTGCTTCCTGGTTCTGCATCTGGTCTCTATCCGTTTGTGGTTCTTCTCAGAAGCTCTTACAAAAGCCACAGAATTATGCCTTGCAAAAGAAAACAGTAACCTGAATATCAATTTATTATTTTATTACTTAGTCTAATGTACTTTAAATCTGCTGTTTTATATTTTATTGCTGTAATAACCATTAAATGACAATAATCCTTTCTTCATCGGACCTATACCACAAGGAATAAGGAGATATCAAATGAAAAGGCAGCCCTATAATGGACATTGCATGTCAGCACATAAGTGGACTTCCTCTAGCTTTAACACAAAGGATTGCTGAGCTGTTGGGTGCCTGTGCACCTACATATTCCAATAACTATGTCTACATCTAATCATCTAAAAGACTATTCAGTAGGGCTGTGCAAAATTTCTTTGGGTGTTGTTTTGAAGCTGTTTTGACACGTTTCAAGCTCTAAACAAAGAAGTCGAAATGAAACAAAAGGCTTTGAAATGAAAGGAGGGCACTCAAAATGTTTTCAAAGTTTCAAAACATTTAGAGTTTCGAAGCCGGACTTGCTTGCAGCTAAACAGAAACTGGGAGGGGGGGGGAAGACTGCTCTGATATTGACTTCTAGCTCCCTGTTCGATTCCCCAGCTCTCTGATCACTTCCCTCAGCTCTCTGATTATTGCCCCAGTCTGGCACAGCCCCACAGCCCTTCTGGGGGGTGCAGGCCCCCATATATGCACGTGGGATGACAGCATGCTGCCGCTGCCAGCTAGGACCACCACCAACACTGGGTTCTTCCCAGAGCAGCCCACACTGAGCAAGAAGAGTCTGGCACAGCCCCACAGCCCTCCTGGGGGCGCAGGCCCCCAGATCTGCATGTGGGATGACAGCAGGCTGCCATTGCCAGCTGGAGCCAGCGGCAGCACCAGTCTTCCTGGCGCTCGGCATGGGGTGTGCCAGTTGCCGGTCCCAGCAGGCAGCGGCAGCCTGCTGTCATCCTGCGTGCAGATCCAGGGCCCTGCATCCCCCCAGGAAGAGTCCTGCACAGCCCCGCAGCCCTCCCGGGAGGCACAGCCCCCCAGATCTGCACATGGGATGACAGCAGACTGCCACTGCCGGCAAGTGATAAGTTTTGCTTTGAACAGTTTGAGGTGCAGTTTCCCAGAAACCCCTGCACCTATCTCCTTGAAACTTGGCTGTCTTCATGCCCTCAGAAGGGGCTACGATCCCTGCAGCGTTCACCTGAATTAGGCAAGAATTGACAACGTTATAGGCATTTTCATGATTCCCCATTATAGGCTACAGATGAAACGTCGAAGTGTGTCGAAACAGCGTTGAAAGAGTGAAACAGTGTCAATGAAATGAAAGGGAACAGTACTTCAAAACAGCAAAACAAAATGCTATCCCTTTGAAACAATGAGACCGAAGGCAAAACAAAATGGTGCTGTTTCGCACAGCCCTATTCAGCTGTCTATATTAAAGTGGAAGGTCTTAAAAGATATTGAACCCAGTTAGCTACAGTTGAAATCAGGGGTAGCTATAAGTATGCCCATATCAGTACAGCACCATTTACCTCATGTCTATTCTTACCTAATGTAATGTGTGGGACTATCAAACTCAAGGATTTTTCTTCTTCATCTTGTCCAGTGCAAACTAGTAGAGCTACATTGAGAGTTAAACTATTTTAACTGAGGCACAACGTGTGTAGTTTTCCCCTTCAACGTTTGGAGAAGGCTATGCTAATTCCTTTCCCCTATTTTAGTGTGAATTGCCAGTTGTATACAACTTATAAGATCTCCTAAATGCAGCATACCCCCAATAAGTACGACTTCCTTTTCTTGTTATTCAGAAGCCATGCAAATGATCTATTGTACAGCCCAAAATGCTTTAACAATCATGGTGGGATTTATTAAAACCAGCTTTGTTAATGACGTACCTTAGCTGCTATTTTCTGCATGTGTTAAGGCTATCTTCTTAAAGCAACTTGCTTAGATTCTAAGCCTTTTGGGACAGGCGTCTTATTCTTCTATAAAGCACTAAGCACATTTTGGGGACTTTGTAAATAATGATAATCACTAAGAGTGCTAAACCCTATAACCTCTCGCGTTCCAAAATTCTATGTATTAAAGATTGGGATTAGAGGTCTAAAACTGTCCTCTGCTGTCTCATACAAAATCTCAACATTGATTAGGTTGCAGAAGTGCTGTGACCACTGCATGTCATACTGATAAGTACCATACCCATGATACCTTGTACTCCCTTTTTGGCATATCTATCATTTTCTTGTTCTCACTTTAGACTTTAAGCTCCTCCGTGTCTCTTTGTTGTATGCTTGCACAAAAATCAGCATTTCTAAATCCTACAACCACATGAATGATCTATCTTTGATCTGACTGCCATTCATTAGTATCAAAGATACTTTCAACTAAAAGTAGATATTTCTGGGTCCTTTATGTACTGATATTATCATACTTGTGTTGATAACAAAGATAACAGACAACCAGTGAAATAATCAGCAAAAATTTATAATATGATGACAATCTTGTATTTTTCTACTTCTAGGTTATACCAGGTATAGAACATTTTGAACCAAAAATATTAGTTCCCCCTTCCTTTGGCCTCATATAACTAAAAGTGGATTTTTTTTTTTTATTTAATAGAATTCAGCTAATAAACTGAGAATGCAATCTAGGATATACTTAATAAAACTCTTAAATGCTGTTTTTAATTGTAAAAGAATTGTCTGTAATACGTAGCTTTGTGCTTGTCTTTTTATTGTACAAACTGCTCTTTGGATGTTAGAGCCTTGGATTTAAAGTTATTCACAGTTATTTTTAAAAACAGTTACAATTGTATATATATATATTTTAATAATATTTTTACAGTGTGTTGTGCACTGGCTAAGAGTTGCCTTTACAGTCCTTAACATGGGCTTACTTTTTACGTATTTCTGACATGGAGTCACCCCTTCAAATCTTATAACCTGTTCTCCTTCACAATACTGTTGAATCAATTCTCTCTCCAGCTCCTCTCACCTCAAGCCCCAGAGCTAATTATGCAATATCTCAGCAGTTTCTTAATAACCTCAGCCCTCCCGCTCAGCCTGGCAATATTCTTATAACTTTTCCTGGTAGAAAGATTTTCAGTGACATCCAGATGCTTTGAACCAGGCCTCAAGTGCTTTTCACTTTACTGAACCCTTTACTAAAATGTGATGACCCAAATTCTTCCTTCAATTACTCTGTTAAGATCCAGAGTAACTACTTTGCACTTACATTGCTATTGGGAGGACTCCTAGGGTGCATCCACACATGCAGGCATGTGCACTTGCAGCACTACAAATAGGAGTAGTACAAATTTCTGCCATGGGAGGTGGTTAGGGGGGCAGGCATCTGGTGGCCCCCTCTGGGGGCCTGGCACCACTCATAGGGACTGTGCATCACGCCAGACCAGGTCCTGCTTCCCAGCCCGACCGACCAGCTCCATGGAGGCAGGACCTGACCTGACACAGCATGTCCCTGCAAGTGGTGCCAGGCCCCCGGTGACAGCCTGAGTAGCCCAGTTCTTCCTGAAGGCACAAGGCCCTGCACCATGCTGGGCCCGTGACAAACAGCACCTTGTCTGAGGCGGCCAGGGCCATACCACGCCATGGGGGACTCTGACTGCCCAATGGCCAGTGCTGCTGGGGGGGGGGTGGGTTATGAGGCCTGCAGGGGACCCATTTCCCCTGACCAGCCCCCCCCCCACCACCACCACACAGCCCCCCCCCCACACCCACAATCCCCCCCACACCCCCAGTCCCTACTTCCCAGGGGCAGCATCTGGGTCATGCTGCAGCCTTGCACCACTCCTGCTTGCTCCCCCACACATGGAGGGAGCTTGCTAGGGCAGCAGGAGCACCATAGAGATGCTCTGGCCCAATGCTAGAGCACCTCTGAAGAACCCAAGTCAGGGCACAGTGCAAGACTGTCCCTTGCCCTGCTTTTTCTCCACAGGGTTTTTTTATCATACGTGGATTTCCATGTATCAAATTTTGAGCCCATGCTGCAAATATGACTCTGCAGTTTGTCCTGGGAAAGCAAATTTCTGTATATTCTCTTCTGAGAGAAACCACAGCAGAAACCTCCATGTAGCATCTACGGATGCTTTGCTCATGCACCTGCTCCCTACCCCCTCCAGAGAGACATTTGTTGATTGCTGGACTCTGCTGCTTCAGGTGAGCAGGGAGCAGAGCACACCTTTGTCACAGTCCCCACATTGTGCTGCAGGGACACAGGCTGACTGATCAGTCTGAATCAGCCAATCAGATTTTCCCTTTGCACTGCTGCCATTTGTCAACAGGCAGACTTGGAAGCCTGCAGAGAATGCTGAGATGTGTGCACAGGTTCCCAGTGGCTGAGCAGTGTCAGCACTGTAAGCTCTTTAATTTTTAAGGGCTTAGCATTCAAATGTCTGTTCAGACATCTCTGGTAAATGTTTCTACCCAGACAACAAACCTATGAGAATTCTCCCAGATTATCTGAATGTGTATGCACAGAGTAAATCTGTTATAGAAAACAAATTTTAATGAACTTTTTCTGCCATTTCCAATGGGGCTTCATTATAAAAAATACTGCCCCCAAAGTTCTTTGATAAATTATTCTGATATTTATTTTGACCAACTTCAGAGCATAGCAAATATTTTTTTAAACTATAGAAAAAGTCTAGGCAACAAAATGATCAAAACATTCATAGAATATCTCTGTATTCAAGTGCCACACATTCAGATATCCAGAGCTCATGCAAACCAGGATACCACTTTTCAGTGACTTGAGAAGAGAGGCAACCAGATATCTTAGGTCGCTAGCAGACTTTATTTTTGTGAAGCAACAGATAATATCACTCAATAGAAATTGTCATGCCATAATCATATCCTCCCTGAGTTGGATACACATTACCTAGAGAGGTGGTAGAATCTCCATCCTTGAAGGTTTTTAAGACCTGACTTGACAAAGCCCTAGCTGGAATGATCTAGCCTGCTTTGAGCAAGGAATTGGACTAGATGACCTCCTGAGGTCCCTTCCAATCCTAATTTTCTATGATTGTATGGCTAGTTCTCAGTGTCCACAGGACCCAGGACAAGAAGTTATGAGAGAGCAAGGAAAATGTAGGTTGGATATTAGAAAGAACTGGCTAACTCTGGGGGGTGATTAAATACTAAAATAAATTATATAGCAAAACTTTGGGAACTGTATTACTGAAAGGTTTTTAATGCATAATAGGATACACTCACCTGAGATAATTCTGCACTGAACAAGAGGTTGCACTAAATGACCTCCTGAAATCCTGTCCAGTCCTATTTTTTAATGGCTCTATTAGTTATTAAACACAGCATTCATATTACAGATACTATTTTATAGTTGCACTTTCCAAATTAGTATGATTGAGAGTTATACTTTAGTAGCCATACCTTGCCAATGCAAAATTCATATGAATACTAAGTACTTAATACACAGTTTTTAAATTTTAAATTAATATGAAGCAACTTTAATGTATTGCTCTGGTTTCACAAAATAAGGCTTGAAAGTAAAAAATGTGGTGCTTTCTCTTCCCACTTATCTAGGTTAGGAGCTGAAAGTATTACTTTTTTTTACAGTGCAGAGATAACCACTAAAATAGCTGAAAAGAAATGCCCTGAACTCTGCAAAAGCTTTAACCATTTCACTAAGATAAGTAAAAATCTTGCTTATTGGGTGATGACATTTAATAATAAATGGGTGAATCTTTGAGTGATAGCTTTGGTATTTTTAAAATGTGAAAATACTAGGGGTGTACCGATAGAGATTTTTTGGACCAATATGAATGGCTGATTTTTAAGGAGCCATGTTGGCCGATACCGATCCGATTCCAATATGCAACCAGGCAGCTTGGAGACCAGCACTGGGCTAGTAAGTCTGGTGTGGGGGAAGGGGTGGGGGGAGGGAAAGGGTGTAACGGAGGGCAGATTGAGGCCCCCAAGGTGAGGGAGGGAGTGTGGCTGGGGCAGGTGCTGCTGATCCGGGGAAGGACAGGGCAAGCGGCTTGTCTGGGGGATGCGGGGGCAGTGCTACCACTGTTGCACACACCCCAGGAGTGTATGGTGGGGGTGGGGGTTGTCCCCGGATCTGTACATGGGGTGGGGCAGGCTGCTGCTGCAGGCTGGAGCTGGGATTGCGATGGGCTCTTCCCAGCCAGGGGCTGAACCAGGCTGTGCTTGGAGTAGGCGGCAGTGGTGGTGCTAGGAGGAGGCTATGGGGGGGGGGGCTGCAGCCACCCCAAAATTCATCGTAGACCCCCGCTCTGTAGCTCCCTCCCAGCATCCCTGCCTGCCTTGAGCACAGCCGAGCCCAGCCCCCCACTGGGAAGAGCCCGGCACATTCCTGGCCCTAGCTGTCAGCGGCAGCCCACCCTGCTCTGCTCAGATCTGGGAGCATGCGCCCCCCATGCCCTCCCAGGGTGCACACAGCGGCAGCAGTTTCATCCCCCTGCAACCTCCAGATGAGCCGCTCACGGCTCCGTCCTGCGCCCTGCCCTGGCTAAGCAGCACATGCCCCAGTCCCATTGGCTCCCTCACCACGGGGTCTCAATCTCCCCCCAATATTCCCCCACACCAGACTTACCAGCCAGATAGTGCTCTCCAAGCTGCAGGGTGCATTCCTGACTGCATGCATGCTGCAGCTGTGCGTAGGTACGGGGCATTTATCAGCCATGTCAGGCAAAAAAAGCCAATATCCAATAATGTGTAGTTTCCCTATATCGGTGCCGATTCAATATGGGACTGATGTATCACTGCACCTCTATAAAATACTCTTATTTCTGTCTGAGATGTCTCCCAGTAATGTAAAGTTGGAATTTTTGCAATGCCTGACTGTTATTTCAAACTTTGTGTGCATATGGGATTCCTGATGGTCTCAGACCTGTGTAGACATCGTGCCAAATAAATTAAGGGGTCATCTGGCACTTCTTTATACTATGATTTTTTATGCTTGTCCTTCCCGAAGCTGTATCACTCAGCAAAAATTAGTGATTTCAGTAATGTCATATGCTATTCATAGTATGTATCTGACCCACAGCCTCTTTCACTTCCCTGGAAATTGGTCTTGGTAACACCAAGAAAACACAGTAACATAAAAGATGGCATACTGGGTTAGACCACAGATTCATCTAGCCTGATATCCTGCCTTCTAAAATGGCAGTATGTGGATGCTAAGGTAAAGGGTTTTTGTGCTATGCATGTCCAAACTGTCCTGTCCCTTACCCCTCTTCCTTTACAGCTTCCAGCATTCAGAGGCCTAGGAACTCCTACCCTAGAGGTTTGCAAGGTACTTTGGGTAGATGTGATATCTTTTATTAGACCAGTTAAATAGTTGGGGAAAAGTTCTTTGCAAGCTTTCAGACACAAACACCCTTCTTCAGGCATTGGGAGACTGCTGTGGTACCCCTAGCAATCGTGTTTAATAACCACTGCTTGACTTATCCTGCATGTATTTGTCCAGTCCTATTATGGATATAGTTAAATTATCAGCCTCTACAACGTTGTATGGCAATGAATTCTACAAGTTAATTGCATGCTTTGTGAAAAGGACTTCCTTTTGTTTGTTTTGGCTAATAATTCCCTTGCAAGTCCTTTGGTTTTAGTATTGTGAGAGATGGTAAATAGTAGTTCCCTATTTACTTTCTTCATGCTATTTATGATTTTATAGATCTCTTTCACATCCCCTTCCATCTTTTATCTCAGCTCAGAAGTCCTAGCCTATGTAGTCTTACCTCATACAGCAGCCTCTCCATGCCCCCAACCATCCTTGTTGTCCTTTTCTTTACCTTTCCTACTTGTACTGCTGTCTTCTGAGGGTGTGGGGGGCCAGAGCTGCATTCTGGTAAAGGGGAAACAGTCATCAATGTCTACAAATGTTTTCCATCAAACGGATTACTGACTAGTGGAAAATGAGTTTTGGCCTGTGGTTTCATACATACCTATTTTCCAACTTTTATTAGTTATTGTGTTTGCTCTTTTATGCTCTTAGGAGACAGATGAACTCAGGAAAAATGCAGTTTTTAAATAACTAAATTAGAAGCATCCTCTTACTGCCAAAATAATATGAATTTATAAGCTGTGTGTCAAAAAGGGATAAAATACCTAGCATGTTCACTTCCTCCAAGACTTGCATCTAGAATGTGCCCACCACTTGTCTAGTGGTCTAGCACTTTGTTAAGCACTATGTGTTGGCATCTGCAGAGAGCACTCAGAAAATCAGACCCTCTGAATCTCAGTAAATCCAAAGGCTAAAATCTTCTTATCCTTAAGCAGCCATGCTGGCCTTAAGCCTTTCTGGGATTTGTATTGTTGCTGATTCAAGTTGAGCAGGAGAATAACTGGGCTTACTAGAGCACTGAGGACAGCCAGGACCAACAGTTGGAATGTAAAGGGATTACAGAATATCCCTCTGTCATTGTGTGGAAAAAAAGATATTTTAAAAGACTAATATCTAATGGCTATTTGTTCAGAAGAAACTGTTGACTCTGCTACCAGATACTACTACCATATTCAAACAGTCAACACTGAAGTGCAAGATTGTTGTAAGATTCTCATGGATCTTTGATTGCAAGCTTTCCAGAAGTGGGACCCTGTTTAAATGTTTATGCAATGCCTAGCTCAGTAAACCCAGTTTGTAAATGAGAAGTGTAACTCCTTCCAGCACCAATAAAGCAGTAGCTATACGGACTACAGGGAAGGCTAGCCAACCAAGGAAGAACCCAGGTATTCTAATAAACTTATACAGCCCACACTGAAGCCGGTGTTACTATGGCTTCACTACAATCAATATGCTAGTGAGATTTGTAATATGTCAGGATTGCAGTGACTGAAGCTTAGTTATTATTAGCAACATGGCCAGTAGTAATCCAGTGTTCAGCTCAGCATGAGTTGCCTGACTTTAAGTTGGGCTTCTACTTTGCTGGTTTGCCCACACTGTCCATTGCACCGTTTGGCTACACTGCTAAAAGTGCCTAAGATAGCTAACTTGGTTAAGACTACACAAGCTGCAGTCACTGCAAGGCAGACATACCCCACAGATAGCTTAGGCTTACCTGCAACTGCTGCTGCCTCACTTCTGATTGCTGTGTAAATGTTCCCCATGTGTACAATGGCACTTCCTTCCCTTGTAGGTATACTGTATTGCTACACAGTAAAGACTGTGAGGCCCTCAAAAACTCAGGTACTGCAAAATGGATAAGCATCACTGACAGACGATCCATATGTCCTTCAAGCAATGGTTTTTGAGACACTATGTCTGAATAGGGAAACATTTTAAGATTTATGGAGCTTTGTTTCCAATACTCTACTGCCTACCAAATTAATGTGATAGAACAGCAGTGTATGGATTATTTTGAGGGAATATGGCCTCAGTGTGAGAACATCTTGAATATTAAGTAGGTAAAACATTTCATTGGATAAGGAGGAAATGACAGTCATGCAATAGCTACCTAAGCAGATGTTCGTCAAGATGGTAAGTAGCTTTGCTGCAGAGAGAGAACACCCGCACTGCTCATTTTCTTTATTAGTGACTTGGACAGCGGGGTAAAAAGCAGCCTGTTTGAATTTGCTGATGATACCAAGATTTGGGGTGAGGTGGGCACGCTAGTAGGGAAGGACAGATTACAGCAGGACATGGATAGGTTACAGGGGTGGGCTAATGAAAATAGGATGGGTTTCAATACTGACAAGTGCAGGGTGCTGCACTTGGGCAGTGGGAACCATCAGCACACTTATAAGATAGGAAACTCCCTTCTCGAGAGCACAGTGAAAGAAAGAGATCTTGGAGTCATTATTGACTCCAAGATGAACATGGGCCGACAATGCGAGGTCACGGTCAGTAGGGCTAACCGTACCTTGTCGTGCATACACAGATGCATCACAATCAGGGCCAAGGAGGTGATCCTTCCCCTCTATGTGACACTGGTCAGGCCACAGCTGGAGTACTGTGTTCTGTTCTGGGTGCCACACTTCAGGAGGGATGCGGACAGCATTGAGAGGGTCCAGAGGAGGGCTACCCGCATGATCCAGGGACAGCAGGGCAGACCCTACGAAGAGAGGCTACAGGACCTTAACCTGTTCAGCCTTCGCAAGAGAAGGCTGAGGGAGGACCTGGTGGCCATCTATAAACTCACCAGGGGGGACCAACAGGGGTTGAGAGAGACCTTGTTTCCCCTAGTGCCCCCAGGGGTAACAAGGAATAACGGCCACAAATTGTTAGAGAGTACGTTTAGACTAGACATCCATAGGAACTACTTCACAGTTAGGGCAGCTAGGATCTGGAGCCAACTTCCAAGGGAAGTGGTGATGGCTCCTACCCTGGGGGTCTTTAATAGGAGGCTTGATGTCTACCTGGCTGGGGTCATTTGAGCCCGGTTTTGCTCTCCTGCCCAGGGCAGTGGGTCGGACTTGATGATCTACAAGGTTTAAATACCTAGTTTTACATAGGCTCAATTTTCTTACTTTGTATTTCTAAGAGCAACTATGAGTCTGTTGCCCTATATTCAGCTTTATTCCTGCTTTTGGAAAACTGAGAATAGAATAGTTTTGTCTCATGAACAGCCATTTGTTATTGTTCCTTCCACCTAGCATATACACTGTCTGCTTAAAAGCCTTTCTGCCCTACAAACACCTTTATATATGAAACTCTGCTAGTCAGTGGAATTTACCTTTCAGGAAAGGGTTTATTAGTAATCAGGTCTGTACAGGTATATATATGTACTTTGAAAAATTATGTGAAAGGCAAAACCTCTTGTCTTACTGTGAAGTCTGTGGATGAAGCCCTCCATTGAAGTCAATTAGAGTTTTGCCATTGGTTTCAGTCAGGTCAGCATTTCTCTATAAAAGTCAAAGCTCTGTCTTTGCCGAACTCTGGCTCCTGGGAGGACTTACTCTGCTCACAAACAGATTATTTTGTTGTTGTTTTTCTCTAATTAGCAGGTTACGGTGTTCCTGTCCAAAAAATCACAAAGGCCCCCTTTTACAATAACAAACTTTGGGGACATCAGGAATTATCCCACTTTCTCCATTTTTCGTATTTAGTGAATTTCAGTAGGTTTAATGCACATAAATAGAAATATTATAGGGAAAGAAAGTGAAAGTAGGGGAAAATTGTATCATGAAATGGTGGGGAATTTAAATTTTATCCATGCTAAGTACTTGCAATTTATGAAAAAAATGTAATTGAATATCACTTTATTATGCATTCAGAAGCCTTATTTTGGGAGCCAGACGAATGACATATAATTGGTAGAGTACTGTTTTACCAAGGAACTTGTAGGTTAACTGGCTGTGCAGATCTTTTATTTAGGCACGTCACTACTTAAATTTATAATATTATTGCCATCCCTTCCCAAAGAACAAAATGTCTCATACAGTTGCACACAGAACATCTGGAAAGGCTCCTAATGACTGAGTGATAAGCCTCTTTCTTTTCTTCCAGTTCCGCTTGGTGGTAAAGACCGCACTGAAGCTACTGTTAGTGTTTGTGGAATACACAGAATCCAACGCACCACTTTTAATCCAGGCAGTGTCCACAGTGGATGACAAGAGAGGTGAGTACCCTGATCATACAGGGTGAAATAATAGGCCACAAAGCCATGGATTTTCATGACAACACAGTTTTTCCTGTAGCATGTATCTGTCAGTTTTTGACTCAAAGAAATCAAGATCTGTGATTCAGTCACACACTGATTTTACAAGATTTCTTGCTTTCTGTGTTAAAAGGTAGATTTTTAGATAGTAATGCAGCACAAAGCTACCTTCTTCTGTGAATATAGATTACAGTAGTACTGTTAGTGGAAGATACTAGGTCTGTGCAAAGCTTCAGTCACTGATTCAATTTGGTGGAGATTTGGCCTGATTCAGCAGCCGAATCTCGGAATCCAAATTGAATCAGGAGACCCTTTAATCTCTCCCAATTGAATTGGAACCCTATGAATTGATTCGGAGAGATTCGATGATTCGGACATAGACGCAGCTTTAAATATTTTTTCTACATTGCTGGGGCAAATGGAGTGTCCCACGGGAGCCCGGGGAGCGGTCCCCAACACACTTGGCGGTGGACCCAGAAGTGGACCAGAAGCACTTCCAGTCCACTTCTGGGTCCACCACGGAGCGCAAGAGGGACCCCCAACCCCTGGCTCAGGGGACTGGTGCCTCCAGGGTCTGGGGGGGACACCCAGGGTTCCCCCACAGCTGATTGCTGAGGGGGGGGATGCGAGAGGAGGGTCCACCACTGAGCACACAGGGGGCCTCCATGTTTCTGTGGGATGCTCCATCCACCCCACTATCTCAGCATTCACAAGCCACGCCTGGTACCTTGAGGTATGTAGAAAAAACATTTAAAGCTGTGTCTATGGCCAAATTGCTGATTCTCTGAGTCAGCATCAAATCTTCAGATTCGGATTTGGCCGAATTGAGACAGTGATCCAAATCAACTAATCTGTCCCCTGATTCGAGCCAAATCTGAAACCGAATAGAATACACCCCCCACCCCCTTGAAGATACTATTCAATATGAATATGCATACCAAAATCTGGCAGGTAGGTGAAATGTACTTGAAACAAACAATCTGGCAAAACCTATCTTAAATGTAAGTAATATTCTCA
Organism: Alligator mississippiensis; assembly: GCF_030867095.1. Classification (NCBI taxonomy): domain Eukaryota; kingdom Metazoa; phylum Chordata; order Crocodylia; family Alligatoridae; genus Alligator; species Alligator mississippiensis. The sequence goes on along the minus strand of NC_081828.1, from coordinate 86,503,116 downwards.
AGACTCTAAAAGACTCTAAGGAAAATAAAAGTGTGTCAGTTCAGACTGTAAATTAAAAAAAAAAACACTTTTACATTGAAATAAATCCTCCAGAAGACGTTATGTGATGAGATCTGTTACTCTTTAGAACTAGGCAAAAATACTTGGACAAAAAATTCCCATAAATAAGAATAGAATAAAAGTTTTGGTTTTGTCTTCCTCCCCTCTCCCTTCCCCACACCCCTTTCTTTCCTCTTCCCACAAAAATATTGCTAAACTCCCAATACATGCTTTTTTGATTTGAAATGTTCCTTTGACTTTGAGTTGGATATTTGGGACTGCAGACCCATTGTTGTGGTCTTGAACACACAGAAGTTTAAGCAAAGGTCTATGGAATGGTCTCTTTGTGGCCAAACTTCTTAAAACAATTTGATATGACTAAAATAAAACAAATCATTGGGGATGTGGACTTTGGGGGCAGAGTGATGCAGACGAGGAGGGGAAAGTTACCCTGTTTTGCATTTTAACTATCAGAAGGGGCATGTTAAAAAGGCTAAAAGATCTATAAATCATCTGTAGGAAGGTGGTAAGGCAAAGGACTTTTTTAAAAAATGGGCCTGTTCAGATGGATTTTCTGTTTTGAATTAAACCCCATAAACTTGCTGTACAGCAGAAACATAGTTAGCCTGCTTGCATAATTGTGAGTTCTGTGATTTATTTTTATAGCTAATCATAGTATTTCCTCAGCCCTCTGAAGTCACTTATATTCCCAATGTGTTTGAATCACTGCCTGTTCTCATGCTAGAAAACCTCATTAAATTAAAAAAAGGGGCAAAACATGCTACCATGTGTTGTACATCCCCTTTTATATCCTGTAGGATGGTCTCAAGCCTGCATTTCATCCCAGAAAAAGTAATAAAAAACTTCAAAATCAACATAAAATGTCTGAACAAAAGATGCTTTTGGTTAGATGGATCATTGTTAAAAGCAAAGTGTGGGATTATACTAGTAGGTAGGCAGATTTGCCTTCGGGGCTCTTGAATAACTTATCCTTTAACGCTTCAGCATGCTTTTTCAAAATAAGGCCCCCACAATTATTGTAGAAATTCCTCCAGACTTCAGTAAGAAAGAGGAGGAGAGACAGGTATGCTTTATTTTCCTATCTCCTTAGTTCCTTTTTAGATCATCTGTAGAAGAGCATTTCTTTTTTAGTTGGAATGGCGCTGTCTTTTTATTATATTTACTAATGACCAACTTGGGATAGTGGCAACCCGTTTTAAGTGCTCCATTTATCAGTTGGAAATAAAAGGGAATTAAATAAGTTTTGTGTCTTTTTGGATATTTAATCATAAATCTTGCAGCTAATTGATTAAATGCAGTGCTGCTTTGAGAAATGTTCAGTATTTCATGCCACATGTGAGGTGATGAGTTATGACATAATTCCATAGCGTGTGTACCACACATGATTAACAACTCGACCCCCCCAATAATTCAACCCTGCTTCCAAGTGTTCCCATCTGGTTTCCGTGCTAGAATACATCTATGTGAAAACCAAAACTTCAGAGAAGCTCCTGATTTAATAATGGATACAAGCCGATCAGGCCTTAATGTATGTGGAGTAACCTCTTGCTTGAGTTTTTCATTTCAGTTTTTTTCTGCCATCTCTTCTTAGCTGGGATGGAATTCATTGCCCTTTCAATCTAAGACCCTTGGAGTGCTATACTAGGAACTGAAATGTGGTCTCAGAATTCTGCAGCATCTCCAGGGGCATCTTTATTAGACGGATCTTTTTAAATAATATATTTAAGTCTGCCTGAACCGAGCATCGTTACATCCTGTTTGTGTATGTTATTTCTGCTGCATTGGCTGCCATTATGTTATTTGTAAATGGCCTGTATTATCAGCCCAGTGCACTTGTTGAAATATTCAAGTATAGAAGGTGCGGAGGTTTTTCCAAAAATGTGTCAATACTTAGTTCTTTAAGACTGTCAGAGATGTATCCTCTGTATGTGGACAAATCCTCACACAGCTCTACCAGCGGTGCCTCAGTCCTCACCTATGGTATTAGCCTTCTCCTGGGTTTTACATAAGCAAACAATTATTTCCTTGCCCTCATGTTCATTTTTTATTAGATTTAGACAAATTCATACACACATCCTTTAAGAAGAGTAGGAAAAAGAGTCAGTGACTCAAAATAATGTGATATGATATTATAACGTATGCTATTTTACCATGAGCGACTCATTTTATCTTGTGATGGATACCATCCATGGCTGCTTTTTTTTTTTTCTTTTTTTAGAGATAAAGCTCAACTTATTCTACACCGTGGAAAACAAAACAAAACAAAACAAAAAACAAAACAAAAATCCCACCAATCAAGGAACCAACCAAACCACAGCATTTCAACTAAAGGGGAATCCATAGCTATTAAGAGAATGCAAAAAGCCACATTCTCAGCTAGTACATCTTATACTAGGTCCATCAAAGTCACCAGCTGTGGATCTTATACAAAACTTCCATTTTGTATGTTAGGTTCAGACATGGCCTTTTGTAGGCAACAGCCGTCTAATGCCATATGAAAAGAAGATGGATTACTGCTGGACTGGCTTACTGATAACTGTGCCAATTAATAGGTTTTCTAAAAATAATAATATAATCATTATAAAAATGTGTTTCCTGGCAGCAGTAAAGAAACATGGGTGTGGGCTGGATAAGGTTGGACTTTTGTAGGTAATAGCAGGTGTCATGGTTGTATGAAAAGAGAGAAGAGTATGAAAGTCCTCTGCTAGCAGTGAGGAACATAAAGATAACCATGCATAAGAATGTTGTATTTGCATTTAAAAAAACAAACCTTGATTGTTCCAATCACATGAGATCTGTCTGGCTGCAAATAAAAGGCACTTTGCCCTAGAAGGACTTTCACTGAATCATAAGGCATGGATTAAGTCATTAATATGTCATGTTTTTGGCAATTCACTTCCTTACAAATGGCACTGTTATGGGTCAGGCTCATATAATTGGTCCCATTTTGTTTCTCCTCTACCTCCTTCTCTCTCATTTTCTTCATTTATTATTTGTCTTTAAACACCACAGGAAAACATTTTTGTAGCTAGGGTATCATTCCTACTGATCATGTGTCATCTTTGAACCAAGTGAATTTGTTCCACATGTCTTTTGAACATATGCTTTCTGCATAATGTCTGCTTATAGAAACTAGTGAACAGAGGACCTATGGAGCTGGAAAGGCTCAGTAAAGGGCAGTGTTTTAATTAATATGAAAACATAAGTATACTGGGGGAGAAAAAAGGTGTTGAGCGCACATTGTGCAGTGCTGTGAAAGATGGAAACTTCCTGTTCTGTTTTGCAGCAGTGGGTGTTGGAGAATATTGAGATTGAGAAGCCTAGATGAACCGAAAATGAGAAGAATCTGCTGTCTAGATGTTTATTTATAAAAAGCTTTGCACTCTATAATTTCCACTGTTTGAGCTTCCATGTTAGTCAGTGGAAGATGTATGGCAAGATACAAATTAGAGATTTCTCATAACACTGTGATATACGCACATGGTGTATGCGACACTTAGCAAAGGGTTAATTGTTAGGCTACAGCATATTCTCTCAGGATCCTAGGTGAACCAAGAATTAAAGTTTTGGTGAAGAACTGTTTGATTTTCTTTGAGTGTTTTGCTACACCATATCCTGCCAAGTATGTTGTGGGGGTGAATTTCTGTTAAGAATAACCTAATTTTTTTTCTAAGCAGTTTAAAAACTCCTCAAATTTTTCTGTTCCAGTTGAATAAATCTTTCTAACCAAGTAGCTGTTAACTTTCTGATTTGCCTCTGTTACCATAATCTAAATGATGGTCTTTTATTATGATTCAGCCTCGTTTCCTTGATAGATCTGTATAAACCATTTTTGGGTAAATGCATCTGTCTCAGGCTTATCTGAATAAATGTTATGGTTGTATAAATGATCTTACACAAAAGATGTTAGCTTTAGTTTTCTACCCATTTTCCCAAAGGCCTTCCAAATGTTTTTGTTTGGAACAATAGTCCATTAAGCTCTTTGCACATTTGGTAAATAGATGATCGAAAATAGATGTGATTTTTTAACAGACAGGTTTTGGCCTTGCTGGGCAAAATTGAGAGAAACATCTTTGAAGAGTGGAGGGATTCATGGTAGTGTTATTAAAATATTTGAGTAAGCATCAGGACAAAAAATATAACACTTCTCTATTGACTTGGATTTATGTCTTTTATCCAAGATGCATAAACTTCTATACAGTGCTTTTTATTTTATTAAAAAAGATATTTTTTCCTAATACTTTAGAGATTTCTAATGTTATTAGAAACATGGATATGGATACTGATGCATTGAAACATTAGTGTACACATTATTTGTTAAGAAATCTGTGTAACCATTTGCTGTTCTAAAGCTGTGGTACATACTGCCTCAACCAGTCATTGTTCTTGAATGTATAATGAATTAACCATTCGCCAATGGTTTCTACTTTCCTCTTAGGTGCCAAGCCATGGTCCAACATCATGGAAATCCTGGAGGAAAAGGATGGAGTTGATACTGAACTGCTGGTCTATGCAATGACCTTAGTTAACAAGGTTGATTGTTTTAATGAAATAATATCATTATCCATAACAATATAGTTAGTCATGTTACTTTTCCATAATGTCCAAGGGTGGCATAGCCATTTTGCAGTCATATAACAAGGCAAACCTGTGTCCCGTAGCACTTGGTGTGCAAACAGTAATAAGTCTACATCAAAGCCAATATGAATTAACCTTAACTAGAGCACACCACTTATAGTCCTAATGCAATGCCACTAGCTGGATTGCTACCCTATTTTTTAAATGTATTTTTTTTACAAAAGCAGATACCATAGGAAGAGCAGCACTTTATATGTCTTTATTATGTGTAAAATAAATACTCAAATATTGCTTGATGTCAACAAACAAGGGCCATTACATTCAGATCTGAGAGTCTTCTCCCTCCACCTTTAGCTCTTAGAAAGTTACTGTATATCCAGGCTAAGTGTCACTTCGAAATTGGGAGAGCACGGTAATTGAAGAGGAACATATCTGATAGTAGCTCAGTGGGGGAGTTAAGCTGGGGTATTTATTGAGTAGGAGTTGATTATTACTAAGGTTTGGCTGAGGTGAGTAGTTTGGATCAAGTGAGTTATGACTGGGTCAGGAGAGAGCTCAGTCACTGAGAAGAGGGACATTTTTGAAAGCTAAGTTCTGCAGTGATATTAAACTCTGTGAGGCTTTAGGCAGCTTTCAGATAACAAGAGATGAGTATAGAGGTTTGAGGGCATGCAATGAGATGCTCAGCTGAGGGGCCAGGTTGTTAGAGGGCTATGGGAAGGTTTATTTCTTAGACTGGAAGAGGGTGGGCTTAATCACTCGAGGAAGGCAGTTTATGGAGTAGTCCACTCATCTGCAGCCTTCTGAAGGATCACTCAGACTATTATGCCAACCTACAGTGTAAACAAATACAAGGTATTCTTGTCCTTTATTATTTATGTCACGGGAGCACCCAAATAACCACATTCAAGATTAGGCTCTCTTTTCTGGGTGTGGTGCAGACAGAGTTCCTGCCTCAAATTCACACCTGACTTTAATACAAGATTCAACAGCTGAAAGTAACAAACCACTTAAGGAAAGAAAGGTGAACAAGTCCTGGTAAAAAGCTTGGTTACAAAGGCTACCTTTGTGAGGAATATGATATTCCAGAACATTTTTTTTTTCTTATTCACCAAATGTGATGAATTTAACAGGGCTGACTGCTAATGAGACACTTTCTGTTTAAAAAAAAAAGTGGGGGGGAAGGTTTTGTGAGTTTTGCTTCCTCATTTGTAGTTCTCCAGGGCTTTTATTACAGTACTTATTCCACTATAAAATCAAATATTATCTAAAATATGTACATGTGTTTGCAGAAGAATACTTAAAAGCTCATAAAATGAGAAACGAGGTAGGAAAAAAATGTCCTTTAAATGCTAAACAAATCAAATGAGTCAGAACTTTAAAACCGACCTTTTTGAAGAACAAAGAAAACCAAGATGTGTTTAGGCACCAAAATAACACTGCTTTACAATTTTACTTAGTAGGTCAAAATGTTAGTCCCAGTCAAACCTGTTAAATTCATTCTATTCATTCAAGGATTCTGAGTTGTGGTCATAAATCAGGATCCCAGTTAACTCCTACCATTTACCTTCTTCAAGACTACACTAAATGCTTTTGTGGTGAAACGGCTTCTTTATTAATGTTTAATATTGCTCTGATAGGGGCAGTTAGTGCTAGATTCCCTCTCCCAGCTCCCCAGTCACATTATTGATGTCAAGATGGTTCACTTCAAACTAACCCTGGGTCTCACTGGGTGCATCTATATGTGCACCCGACTCATTACTGCTCAGTCATTTAGTACTTGCTGTAGCAAGTTTGTTTGTTTTATTACTTCATTACTTACTGACTTTTATGCAATATGTGAAAGAGCCTATCATCCCTTCTAACTTTTATTTTTTAGGAAAAGTTACATCTTTACATTTTTTTAAAAAGAAAACAGCATTTCATGCTGAAAAGAGCACAGCACATCTGTGCAGAAGAATCAGAGGAGAGGATTCCAAAAATACCTTCCAATAGGAGTAGGGGGGAAAAAGATCCAACTAGTCTGAAGATGTAGCTTTATAAATTTATGAAGGACATTATGTGACAGGGGTTTCTACAATATCAAAGTGTTTTGATCAAGGGACAACTCAAGTCTTTATTTCTTATGTAAGAAATTGTTGTAGCTGCCTCAGGTGCTCATGAGCAGGCAGGAAGGTGGTCTGTGTATTTGCCAGTGGGCAAATACATGACATTCGTAGTGTTGACCACATCTTAATGAGAAGAGAAGTTGATGGTTTTTTTAAGTCTGATGTTAACATCCCACTGCTCATGAGTTTGTTGAGAGCACATATAATCCATTTTCAACCTTGACTTTGCCTAGATAAGACGATCTGTTTGATAGACTTATCTGTTTCATGGGTTCTCCATACCTCATATGGTCAGTCCATTTTCCAAGTAACCCTTCTCTCACCTGTTTGAATTCCTCTTTGTTGAACAGAAGTCACCAGAACCACACACTATTTTCTAGATCGGTTTTTGACAGCTTCTCGTACTACGGCATTAATGCTTACCTATCTGTATGGGGTGTCCTTCTTCTGATATATCCAAGCAATTCCTTCCATTTGCCTTTTTTCACAACTGCATTAAAAGCCCTTGCTGTATGAATATACTGCTTGGGGGCTCCCTGCTGAGAAGATGTAATGTGTTCTAGCAGATCAGCTACAGGAAAGAGGTTAACACAATGTCACCAGCCCACTCTTGTGGACCAGCAGCAAGTGCTCTGTGAATCCAGTTGTCCTCAGAAGAATTGCTGCCTTAGTTCGGAGCTTGATACCACTTCCACCCCGGCACATCATTTTCAGGTGCTTGTGAGGCCACGGCCTTGAATCTGGGGCTTCAGCCTGCCTGGCATGGCCACTCATCCTAGCCTGCCACCTTAGCTGAGCATTGGGGCAGACATAGGTGGTCAGAACCCAATATCTGGGCCTAGCCACCCACCCAGTCCCTGCAACCAGAACCGAGCCAGGATCAGGTGACTCTTTACCTGTTTCTTTAAAAGCCCCTGACCGAGAAGAGGAAGCATCTGGGCAACAAGACTCAATTTCGTATTCAAGGTACCTCACCCTTGGCTTGTGCCTCTACCTTCTCTCTGACAAATTATCTGGCTACCTGCCTTGTCTTGCCCATGGATCTTAAGTTTGGCCTGACTCTGGCTCCCTAACCTGACTTTGATTTGGTCTCCTGGATATGCAGTCTAGCTGGCCTCTGGACCCCTTTCTCTCCCCAACCCTCTAGATCTCCAGTCCCCAAGCAGATCTTCTAGATTCCCTGTACACAAACTCTGCACACTTGCCTCAGATCCTGGCTGCTTATTCTGACCCTGGGTGACCCCCAGACCTGGCTGCCCACGACCAGGCATGCCTGTGCTATTTTTAGGAACGTAAGAATTACTGTACTGCACCATATTGAACTGTTTAGGCCAACATGCAGTTTCTGACTTTGGCCAGCACCAAATGCTTCAGAAATGGCTCACGAGACAAATTTATTTCAAGCTGAAAGCAGTTAAAATTAGTTAATTTTCTCAGACATCTTGACCTACCACTATAATAGATTGGGTAGTACCTCTTCATACAGTTTGTGAGCCATCTAGTGGCTCTCACTGTTTAGACACCAATCCAAGCAGTGTTGAGTGTTGTATATGAAACTAGGCTTTGTGTGTATGTGTATATATATGTGTATGTGTGTATATATATATGTGCGCTTGCGCGTGTGTATATATGTATATATATATAAATGGAAGAATGACACAGACTATGAGGTCTCCAGTCCAGTGTTAACATAGATAGATAGATAGATAGATAGATAGATAGATAGATAGATAGATAGATATGCAAAGCCTAGTTTCATATATATTACACTGTATATATGCACTGTATATATGCACACATATATTACACTGTATATATGCACTGTATACATGCAATATAATATAAATATATATTGCACGTATACAGTGTTGTGTATATGAAACTACGCTTTGCATATCTATCTATCTATGTTAACACTGGACTGGAGACCTCATAGTCTGTGTAGTTCTTCCATATTATTAATGTCTTGTAAATGGCAAAAGACATGACAACAATAAAAATAAAATGAATACTAAGAAAAAAATAAGATGTTTATGCTGGCATCTAGGAGTCTGAATAAGCAATTCCTTATCCTAAAGACAACTACCCTTTCAATAAGTAGCTGGGTTGGAATTAGGTCTAATTTTTTTTTTTAAAGAACAAATAGCTGAATATATATAGTGATGTTAATATTACTAATTTTATATATTTATGGTTTAACAAGATCTATCATCTAAACAATGTTATTTAGAGAGGTTTTCTTTCTTGAGCTCCAGTGAAACAAGCACAGTTTTATTTTGTGTTTGCTTTTACCTTCTTTTCCTTTGGGATTGTTACTATCATAGGCAGCTCAAACTCTAGATGGGACTTGGGGTACAACTATAGGGATATGCCAGGGTTTGGATTTGTTCTGAAAGAGTTGTTCTTGATAACAAAACCAGAAATTATGCTAAATCAGCTATTCTTAAAATGTTGCCACCATTTTCAGGTGAAGCTGCATAGCAGTGTCTTGTGAAGGTGTCAGCTACATCAAATCACAGGCCCTTCTGCAGGTCTAGATTTATCTCAGAACCATCCTATGTAGAAGCACAGAAAGTGATCTGTGGGTTCACCTCCAAGGTTCCTTTGTATACCTACATTTTGAAGAGATTCACTTCAAATTCCACATTTTGGCCCATATCTAGTGACAAGATAACATAGCAAAACAACATAACTACAAACACATACTCCCAATATGTTCTTATGAAATTTTTACAGCCTTATAGACTATAATATAATCTTCCCATGGAACTTTTTTTGTTTTGCGTGGGAACTTAATCTCACTATTATTTTTTTGCTAAATACAGAGCAGATCTTGAAGCTCATGCTCAGTTTTTGCTCAGCTGTAAGTGATGATTGGCAGGTTTTTATGAGCGGATCTAGGATTTACTAAAGGGAGGTGCATTACATTGCACCTCAGACCACAAGGTGGCAATGAAGGCAAGGTATGGCTGGAGCCTCTGGGTCAGCAGGGTACACTGGGAAGCCAGGCAGGGAGAAAATGGATGAAGGAGGAGACCCACCTGCCACTCACTGCTGAGGCTGTCCCCAGCTGACCCAGGAGTTGGGGGAGCCCAAAGCCACTCCAGCAGTGGGCTGTGAGGAGTGCCAGGGCTGTAAGGAGAGCCAGGCACAGCTGGGGGCAGGTTCCTCCTTCTAGCATGTGCTTCCTGCCCAGACACCCTCCACCCAGATATTCTCCGCTGGCTGGGAACAGGTCCTAGAAGAAGGACCCTATATGCTGCTGCCACTGTGTTGTCAAGTCTGTCACCCCATGCCTATGGCTGGAGCAGTGCAGGAGCAGCTCTGGGGCTTCCCCCCCGTGCCTGCATCAGCCAGGGACAGCAGTTGCAGCATGGGGCAGGTTTCTCCTTCCAGCATCTGTTCCTGGCTAGTGCGGGACATGGGGTAGAGCAGCAGAGCACAGATGCAGGAAGAAGCAACCTTTTTTCTGCTGCCACTATTCTCTACCAAGCCTGGTATCCCGTTCAGCTGCAACCCACAGCTGGAGTGGGATAGGAGCAGCTCTGGGGTTTTACTTATAAAAAAGAATAAATTTTATTTATAGCAACAAAAGATATAGTTTACACATATAACAGTTAGTAAAAAGGTTAAGCTAATAAACAGACAACATAACAATACAAATTAAAATTGTCAGTAAAAATAAAACAGATAGAGAAATTAACTAAGGTTACTTGGTTAGTAACTTATCAATAGTCTCTCAGAAACACGTCAAGTTGATTCAACGAAGTCAGGCGTCTCCGATTTACGGTCAGAAGGAGAACTGGAGGAGGTCTCTCAGTCAGGATCTGGTCTTCGTTTACACAGGAAATAAGAGAGCTCTAGGGGACTGGAACAGCAATGCTTCTTCTGTTCTGTCTTTGTTATAACCTGCTCATTAACTCTTCTAGTTCTAGCTATTACAGGCAGCAAAGTTCCCCTTTTGCCCTGGTCTGTAACAGCAGAGATTTCATTTCATTTTCCTTTGTTAGCCTTTTGAGATGAACTGAGGAACTTAAGCACAAATACAGCAACGGAAGAATGATTGAAGAGTATAGGAAATCATAATTGTTCACTCTAATCCACTATGCATGAAGTGGTGATTGGATTTCCACTGCTGGTAGGCTTAAACAGACATCTACCAATAAAGTTTCCTGAAAAGAGCGAGTGGCAAGGATTATATGCAGTATCGTTTCTGGACATACGTATAGTTGGGAGAGATGTTAGACAAGCTTTTGGGTGTTTTACAGAGCTTCTGAAAGAAGCTGGGGAGAAACTGTCAAGAATGAACCCCCATATGTTTTTTCAAAGCAGACTTGCCACATTAATAGTACTTCAAGGGGTTTTACTCTCAGCTCACCTTAGGGATCACAAAGGGGTGAAAGGGAGAAGGTAATTTCTTAAGTATGCAGGGCCCAAACTGTTTTAAAGGTACCTCCAAATTCCAATGCAGTGTTTTCATTTCTTGAATCCACAGGAAACTGTCCCTTATTAGGTTCCGGTTCAGAGAAGAACTGATATGTTTATATTGTATACTTTCAGTGATATAAAGAAAAACTTATCATATTTAGTGGATTAGAAAATGAAGTCTTCCCCCCCCCCCCCCCATATAACTTATATAACTTAGGGAGGAAAAAACCCTCACCTTACAACTGAGCATGAGGAAGCAATAGAGGACGGGGAGGAGGGAGTTTGGTGTGGGGGTCTTGCAGCTGCAGCCTCAAGCCAGGGCTGGAGCTGGAGCCACAGGTGCTGCCTGCTCCCCCCTGTTCCTCTGCATCTGCAGACCTGCCACTCCTCCCCCACAGCCCCCAGTCTCTCCTCCACCATGCTGCTTCTCTCTGTCTCTCTCCTTCTGCTACACTCCTCCTTACCTTTGCTGTGCTGTACCTGTGCTGGAGCTGGTCACTGTTATGGGCCAGGTAGAAGCTATGCTCTGTGCCCTAGGCTACAGCAAGGATGGAGCCTGCCAGTGCAGAGCAAAAGTAAGGTGGGGGTTGAGGGGCAGGTGAGGGGAGAGAAACTTTGGGACAGGGGGTGCGGCGAGGCTGGGGTGGCAGAAGTGGCATGGAGAGAGGAGGAAGGGGGAACGGGAAGGGGGAATTGGGAAAACGTGCGGTTGTGGGAGGGAAGCACAAGGGGGGGGTAAGTTGGGTGGGAGGACTGGCAGCAGGGGGCAAGCTGCCTGCCTCTGTCACTGCCTGCCACACTGCCTGCCCCTCACCTGCCCTACCACATGCTTCCCTACTGTCTGCCCCATTACTGCTCACCTTATCACTTCTTCCCCCCACCACCTGCAGTAGTGAGCAGGGATGAATTTAAGATGATCCTCCAAAAATTAGATTCCATACATGGAAAATGATAATAAATATATTATCATTTTCCATGTACGGAATCTAATTATTAGGGGTTCAACTTACATTCAGGGTCATCTTGTATTTGAGTAAATATGATAAGTCACATGTGGAAGTCACGTTGTCATTAGTGGGACATAATCCTATGTTTAAGCATTGTTGTGAAGAAGAGCACTTTCCTGAATAGGGAGCTTTGTTTTGTAACCGTGACCCTTAAGGTGTTTATATTAGAGATGCACCAATCCATTGGTCCAATATTGGATCAGTACCAATATAAAGAAAATTGTCTATATTGGATATTGGCCCAATGAGGCAAATAATTTGGCTGATAAACGCCCGCTAAATGCATAGAGCAGAGCCTGCAGCATGGAGAGCTGCCTCCACCTGGTAACTCTGAAGGGGAGGAGGAAGGGAAGTGACATAGGGGGGAGGCAGATCAACCCCCCTGTGGTGAGGGAGGGAGGGTGCAGGGACAGGCACAGCCCAGCTGGGGTGGGGCGAGCGCAGGATGGAGGCACAGCTCGTTGGGTAGTGGGGTGGCTCCTGCCGCTGCAGGAGGGCACAGGACAGGCATGTGCCCCACGATCTGATCAGGGCAGGGCAGGCTCCAGCCAGCACTCCATGGGGCTCTTCTCAGCGAGGGGGGGCTCGGAGTGAGCACCTGCAGTGCTGGGAGGTGACTGCAGCCACCGCAGATTTCATCACAGCTCCACTCCCAGCCCCGCACCACCGCCCGCTGCAGGCCTGGTTTTTCCCAGCATGTAGGTGGAAGCAGAGCATTGAGTGAGATGGCTAAATTTACGGTGGCTGCAGCCCCCTCCTAGCACCTTCCCCCACTGAGAAGAGCCCCACACAGCACTGGCTCAAGCCCACAGCTGCAGCCCGCCTGCCCCCCACACGCAGATCTGAGGGCACATGTCCCCCACTGCCCCATCCCGGAGTGCAAGCTGTGATGGGAGCTGCCCCACCATGAGCTGCGGCTTTGTCCCGTGGCCCTCCCCATCCCGTTGGGCAGCACCTGCCTCTGCACCCTCCCTTCTTCGCCTTGGGGACATTGATCTGCTCCCCCATGTCTCTTCCCCCCCTCCCCTTCCACCACACGGGACTTACCAGCTGGAGGCAGCTATATCAGAAATTGGATCAGATTGGCCAATATGCCTCCTTAAATATTGGCTATCGGTATCAGCCCCCAAAATCTCTGTCATTGCACCGCTAGTTTATATTCATGCTGAGCACCCCTAGAATACAGAAGGCTGACTAGACTACACCACAAATATACGATTAACCCTTGATTATTATCTTGTAATGACTGGAGAAGATATTTCTTTTAGAAAAATAAGCAGTGAGAGAGATTCCACTGTCACTCATTCCACTTCAAACCTATTTTCTTGTACTGAAAAAAATGTCATTAGCATTTTCTGTCTCATTATTTAAATGACTCAGATACTAATTCTGCCATTCTGAAATTCATCTATATAGCCCAGAATAGCTATTCTTCACTAGCAATTCATGTAATCCCTTTTATGTCCCACTACACTTTAAAAGTGGGTTAAGCCAAATCACAAACGGGCACTTATACTACATGGTGTTCTTGTGGTGCATAGTGACCAAGTACAAAATAACTCTTGTGCTTTAAGTTCACACCTCAACTGATGTCATGGTAGTGTTTCCATCAACTTGAATTAGTCATGTGTAGGATGATAAGTTGCCCAATACACACAAAAAGGTGCTGCTCAGCATGAGCAAGAGCAACAGAATTATCCTCTTAATCTACTTGGGCCCAGTTCTCTGTTGTTCTTCCCCTGTTCATGATTAACAGCAATGCAAAGTGGGGTAAAACATGGCAGAATCAAAGGATAGGGTTTTACCACTTCTTAATTAATGGTTAATGGCTGCACAAAGTGTTGGGCCACAGAAAGGGAGGGAGTTTGTGCCATTTGTGCTTAAACAAGTCTCTCCCTAGCAGCTCATCTTCCTGCATGTGGTCATGTTGTGCAGCCATAGTAAGGGATTGATCACATACTGCCATCCTCTTTACCAGACTGTAATGGCACAATGCAGTACACAGTGCTCTCAGGCTTTGTTGCAGAGGAGTAATATCTCACTAATTCTCAGTATGCTGGAAACACTGGCAAAACAACTGCAGTGAGAAGCTCTCTTGCTTAAGATGCCTTAACAAATGAAAATGTGAATTTTTCTCCTTAAGAATGAAGAGAAAGGAATCATCAAGGAAACAGCTTTGCTATTTCCTGATTAGTCTTTTTTTTTTCCTCTCTGCTTGATATTCTTGTGCCTGATACCTTAACGCAGTGGGGGCCAACCTTTTTGGCAGGCATGCCACAAAAATTAAAGAATACTGTCACTAAAATATATATGTTAGTGGCTGTGAACACCTTTAATCTTATTGGCAAATGTTTGCTCCACAACTAGAAATGCTTTAGATAAATTGTAATCCTTCAAATAAATCACACTAGTCAAGGTAGATAATAATCCTTTTCGCAGTAAGATGTAGTTAGCCATGTTATTCTGAAGTCAGGCAGAAGGCAAGGTAGAAGTGCAACTTATAGACTGACTGAATCAGAGATCTGATGAAGTAAGCTGTGGCTTATGAAAACTTGAGCACCTCTGATTCAGCTAGTTGATGAGGTGTGCTTCTATGTTAGTCATCCTTTTAGTAAGACAGAAAGGAAAGGGAAAGGTAACAGCTCTGTAAGAACTGAACAGCATGTGCTTTAGTAGAATGAGTTCTACCCAAGGGCTTGAAGACAGAAGACAAATGGCAGGAGATATTTCTTGTTGACCTAGCACCAGTCAGCTTCATGCCCCACCTTCTTAAGGATGAAGAGACAGGAATAGTCAGGAAGACACCTTTGCCAATCTTCATTGAATCTTCTTTTCTCTCTCTGCTGGACATTCTTGGGCCTGATACCTGAACACAGTGGGGGCTAACCTTTTTGGCAGGCATGCCACAAATTAACCCCATGCCCTCCCCAAGTCCTATTCCAATCCCCTTCCCCTGCCTGATCTGCTACTTTGCTTTCTGCTTCCTGCCCTGTCTGCTGCTGGACTACCTGTCTCCTCCCTGACCTTCTGCATGCCACACACGCAGCATGCCTGTGCCACAGGCTTGCCTTGCCTTAATATTCTCTACTCTTGTTTTCTATACTTAAACGGAGCAACAAATTATCCAAATATTTTGTCTCAAAGACCTACTTTTTTGGTCTTTGTGTATGGACTGCTAATACTGATTTATGTTGCCAATTATTCAGATATTTACAAATTGTATCAGGTTATTTGTTAAGATGTATGCCCCTCCATGGTTTTTTTTTTCCTTAGCTATATCTCTCCAATCTCACCCTTTGTTTTCTTGTTTAATCAAAAATCGTACACACTGCCACTTACAAAAACATATAATACCTTTGTTTAATCGTTTTAAAACACAGAGATTGAAATGTTTTTCTTTTGATTCTCAGACACTCTCAGGGTTGCCAGATCAAGACTCTTTCTATGACGTGGTGGACTGTCTGGAAGAGTTAGGCATTGAAGCTATTTCACAGAGACACTTGAACAAGAAAGGAACAGACTTGGACTTAGTTGAACAATTTAACATTTATGAGGTAACATAACATGCCCTGTTTTATGCATCTTACAACTTGTGCAAACTTCAAAGCTGGGGGGTGGGGGGGAACAGCCTAGCCTTGGTTATCTATTTTATTTTAAAAGAAAAATATCTGGTTGCTAGAAGTGTTTTACACATTGGTGTATGTGACCTACTGCAGTACCTGTTTACATACAGGACAGATGCATTTCATACTAGACATGGGTTATTCTTCAAGCTAAAGCAACACATTTACTAGCCTCTTCAGAGGCAATTCTGTCTGCAATTAAGACTGTTACTCAAACTGCTAGTTACACATCTAGCTCCCAAAGTCCGTAAAAGTTCTTTCCATATGCAAAAGTATTCAGTATGATAAAAGTATTCAGTCTAGTTCAGCTCCATGAATACAGCTCTCTTCACAACTGATTGCCCAGTGAGTCTTTGTTTACGAGCTTATACTGGATCCATTCCTACCATTTTGGAGCAATTGGGTAATGAATGACTGACTCCACATGCACTGCATGAGTATAAAATAACCACTTGTGAAATATTTCTGTGCAAAGGTAGGATATGTGGTTTCTTAATAATTAGAGCATTTTCAGATGGCTTTTTCTTAAGGCCAAAAATGATACAAAGTGCATGGGAATTCATATTAGGGTGCAGTGAAATATAGTTTCTTTCTTTACCACAATGTTCAGTTTCAGTGGTGGTAGTCCTGATTCTCTTCTTTCTTAACCATATTTACACTAGTACAACTTGATTATGTGAAACAGAGTTGTTCCTGTTATAGACCAGTGTCAGAAGAGAAGCAGGTAAAAAAGTTGGCAGAAGATGTTCAGCTTCCCACCATTGTTCCACACCCCACTATAGCCTGTGTGGTTTTGTAGAGAATCCAGCCCAGAAGCATGAGCATTTATTTTAATCCCTTGTGAATCCTGCTGGCAGAACACATTTTCTTGCTTTCATAGATATAAAAACAAATCGAGCGCCAAAAAAACCCAGATAGAGATATTAAAGGATTTAGTCACTAAGGACTCCTATATATGTGCAGGGAGCCTGCTGAAACACACTGGAAATCCAGCATGTCAGAGCAGACTCAATTTATCAAGCCTGCTGGTACATGGAAATTAATGCACTTCAGTAGACTAACATCACGTTCATCAATGTCCCTGTGCTAAAAAATAGTGGTGGGGTGCTTTGAACTAAAGCTCGTTCAATAAGTTTTCATTCAAAGTGCCCCACCACCATTTTTCAGCGTGGGAACACTGATACATGTGATGCTTGGGTGCTTTAATTAGCATGGCTTCCTAATTAAAGTGACTCCCATGCCTCCCGAATCACGTGTAAAAATGTCCTAAGTGTGTTCCTTTTGTAACAGCATTAGTAAAGATCTGAAGTAGTACGTGGTATGTAACCTCTCTAATATGCCCTTTATATATCTATATGCCAGAGCAGAAGAAATCAAATGGCATGACTGACTGTGAAGAGATGTGGGTTTTGTTCTCAGTTCTCTTACAAACTTCTTATTGGACTTCTGATCGATTACTTTGTGGTTCAATGTTACCATCTATAAAACGGGTTCCCTATGACATATATTATAGATGGAAGATGATGATAATACCTTCTTGACTTTGTTGGTGATGTGAACATTAATGTCTAGAGACTGAGGGTTTAATCCTGACTCTGTAGAAGTCAATATGAATTTTGTCATTTATTTCTGTGAGGCCACAATTTCACGCAAGGATTTTCAAAGGATTAGGTTCCCAAGTCCTATTGAAATATTGGGAGTTAAGCATCTAATTCCCTTAGGCCCCTTTGGAAACCCCAGATGAAACTTTTGCAAAACCCTTGTCTAGATGAAAGGGCTCTATATATAATGACAATAGTATCACCTAGACAAGTATTTAGCAATGAAAGAGGAACAGTTGTTGGAACAGTGATTGTAAGAGGAATATTATGCATGTCATCAACTTTTCATAACCAAAAGAAACAAGTCATACTTGGAGTGATGAGTGATGGTGGTTAAGGATAAGATGTGGCTGCAGACTAATTTTTAAAATGCAAGGGTATTTCAAACGTGAACATATGAAATGTAAAAAGATGTGTGGAAAGCCTCACTCCTTGCTCCTTTCAGATGACACTGAGGCATGAGGATGGAGATGAGAATGCTGAACCCCCACCCAGTGGCTGCAGGGACAGAAGAAGAGCTAGTCTTGGCTCCAGTGAACGAAGGGGGTTAGAACGGAGAAGAAGCCGGAGACATTCAGTCCAAAATGTCAAGAGCACTTTATCTGCTCCTGCAAGTCCCTGCAGCCAGATGAGTCCAAACTTCATGTTAGACCATGGTCAACACATTGAAGATCTTAGTGAGAAGTAAGTGACTTAGGCAGGAAGGTTTTTCAATTCTTATTGCACCTTTCCGTTGCATTCATTTAACATTATTGATGATGATCATGCTATATTTCTTAGTTATATTGTGTTTTCTCTGTTCTTTTTTTCCTGTTTCTCAGTTTCTCTTGATGAAATGCCTGTTGAGTTGAAAAGCAAAAAACTAGTGGTGATTTAAAAGACAGCTCTGTAGAATACTAGGTGCATGTGTTCTGTCCTTACAGTTATATGCATATGCTTCCTGTGAATTCAAGCAAGGAATACATGCCTGTTAGTGCCATATTTTATTAATCTTCAGAAAAACACAAACCTTCAAAGAAATCTATAAAATGAATACATTCTCACACTCTGTATCATCATTTTCCCCAAGAAATAGATACAAACAACATCAGAAAGAAATTTCAGAGGGTAGAACCCTTTTCTATAGATTTTTTTGTCCACTGTAATACATGGGCAGACTTGTCAGCCGATATATATCCATTTAGTAGAAGATTCCAACTCTATGAGCAGGAAAATTGTAACTCTCAAGATTTCTTTTGTAGTGTTGGTGCAAACATTTTTCAGTGTGTGTTTTGGAATGAGTTTTGCTGTGACATTTTCTTTTTCCAAGCTACATTCTAAAATGAATATTTTCTTTCAAGGATGAACAATTGAAAGCAATGCACCCGATATTATGTTTAATAATTAATGAAAGTGAAATAATGGCCATCTGGGGAAGGGGTTGGTGGCACAGGGTCAGTCAAAGCTAACTGGTCAGTCCTGCCTAGATAATGTTCCACACCAATATTTTTGTACCTTTTACCTCAACCGAAACCAAAAGTGATTTAGGCAATAATTTTTGCACAGATCACAAACTGAAAGTCCTTACTTGTAGAAAAATATAAATATGTAATACAGTAGAGAAGATTGTCTCATTTATAAAGCTTGATTGACCTCAGAAGTTTAAGATGTGTTTCCCATTGATTCTTTATATACAATATTAAAAAAAAGTGTCAGCAACCTTTGTATCGTTAAATGTTGAGAGAGTAATTGACAGACAATTGTTATTTGTTTGCCTGCTTATATGATTTTATTAGATGATAGTAAGTTTATCCTTTAACTTCAGATATCACAATTTCAAAATGAATATTAAACAACTTTCATTTAAGAGGAAAGGTGGATTTTTTTTTAATAAGAAAATAACTTTTTAAAAAATCATTAGTTTTCATCCGTGTTTTTTCGGAGTCTATAGTCCCATCTCTGCTCCCCACACTAAAAAGTACCAGCAGTTTTGTACTCAGGGAGACATGTTACATCTGTAAAAACATATATCAAAAACCTCGTTTGTGTGCTGTTTCCAAAATGGAAGCATCAGCCCCTGAACTCTGCAGACGTAATATTTCCAGCCACTACAGCTTGATGGTGCCTTCTTTTCCTTCCTGTGTAATTCAACTCATGGAAATTACAGGAGGAAAAGGCCTGTGGGACCAGATCCAGTGCCCAGTGGAAAAACTGCCTTTTGATATTCTTTGGCACTAGATCAGGCCAATTATCCATCCCATGACAAGTGCAGGATCGTTATCTACTGTCTATATTTTGGTGTTCTTGGTCTAGTTTAATTATAAAATACCATGAGCTGTGAGGCTTCCACCTCTTCCCTTGGAGACCCTTCCACAACATTTGCTTCACCAATAGAACAAATGTTATCAATATTCAGCTCAACTCTCTAAATCTTAACATTACTGTAACTGTCTTGCTGGTAGTTATCTGTACCTATGGGGCTTGATTCTGGCATCTGGTTTTACAGTGGATTAACTCAGTTGAGCTACTTCTGATTTACACTGTTGGGAAATTGGAATCAGACCCACATACTGTACTATATTTCCTTTTAGGCAATATTCTTCTTGGTTATTTTTGGACTACATTACCAAAATCACTGCAAGCTCCAAGCCCTGAGTTCTCCTTCCCACAGTATTCATGTTTCTTTTCTTTCAAACTCAATCAGATGGTTTGGCAATGACTTTGGCTTTGTTTACCACATCAAATAGGTTGTGCACAGTCATCTGCTTTATGTCAACACATAAGATTTACTGCAATGGTAAGGAAGTAAGTCTTCCAAAAAAACAAAAAACTATGGTAGCCATAAAGCAGAAAATACAATAGTGGCCAAATTCTTTTCTCATTTGCGATAGTCTAAATCCAGAAAGCCTGTCTAAAGCCAGTGAAATTACTCTGCTTTAATAAAGAGCAGGCTGGCTTTAAATTCAGGAAAATTTCACTGTAATTTTCAAGGGCAACCAAATGGAGAACTTGCAGATCTTTTTCAGCATTTTAGGAACAATCTTAAAAGGTAAAAGCTTTTTTATTTGTGGTTCTAAACAAAAATACAGGCCAAAATCTTTTATCTGTTACTGTGATTTTCAAGGAGAACAGAACACAGCTTAAGTATCATTAAGTAAAATTACTGTAAAACTTGAGACTAATGGGATAGCCAGACACTGCTTCATCTCCAGTTCACAAGCTTCTTTCATAGTAGATGTGTCTGCATTATTAGTACAGAAGTGAGATGAACAATGTTTGGGAACCTTTATTCCGATTCAAATAAGACATTTATGATAACTGAATGATGCTATCATATGTGTTTTTTTCTGCCCTAGTCTCAATTCAGTCTTAAAATCTATTTTATTTTTTAAATAATTGACTGCTTTCCAATGTACGTCTCTGTAATATTCATGAAAGTAGCTTTTTCTAACCACACCAACCTGGACTTAAAGGAAAGTTTAAGGAATGGCCTGATTTTGCATAATCATTTCCATTTTCTGTTCTTGCACCAGATTTTTAGTGGGTTGTGATCATGTGACCTTTAAAAAGACAAATAGCTGTTCCCTGGGTTTGCTTCTCATAATGTCAGTTTTTTTGAACTAAAGACATATGGTTGGCAATTCTCAATGTGTTTCTCATGCAACAGGTGCTCTTCATGAACCAATGCATATGCAGCTATAAATCAAAACAGCCCCTCCTTTTCATTTTTTCAAATGATCATGATGATGAGCATCTTCCATAACATGTGACTGTGTGTTTCCCTTTGATCAGTATTACACAAAGAAAATTTCTACCGCAGCAATTTTTATTGCTGAATTCTGTCAGCAAGGCTTAGTGAGAAGCTAGAAGTAGATTTACACGAACAAAATTTATCAGGAGTTTAGCAGAGTCCTGTCAATGTTTTATAGGAGACTTGTATGTGAACTGTTTTAAAATATTCTACTTAGGACTTTTAAAGTGAATATGTGAACATGTACATATGTTACTGAATTTATTAGACTTCCTTTTTATTTTACATTAATTGTTTACTTCTTGGCTGTCATTTTTTAAATTGCCAAAATAGTTATTATGGAACATACTTAGAGCACAATTATATAAGAAAATAATTGTGCCTTCATTAGAACGTTTTGGTCTATAATGATACCATATGAGCTGAGCAGGCAGACAACAATTAGTTACTTTGGGACACTCTGGACACATCTACATGAGATGCTATAGTTATTCCACAGTAGTGAACAACTTTTAAGTGACGCTACTGTGCAGTAGCGAAATAATACTGTGCAGTAGCACATCACAGCACCAACAATGCTAATATGCTACAGCACGGTATTATTAGGTCCTGAGGACTGTGGCTCAAAATCCCCGCTCCCTGTCTCTCTCCAATGATGTTTGTCTCCTCTCTAGTCAGAGAGGTGTGCTTCCCAGAAGTGCTGTAGTCCCTGCAGGTGTCTGCTAGGTCAAGGAAGGAGGAAAGGAGTTGCCACATTAGGTTAGGAACACTTAAAAGGTGTTCACTGGCACTACTGTGGACTAATTCCAGTTACTGTGCATTTATTTAGTATTTGATTATACAAGTACTAAATAAATGAGCAATAATGTCTCACGTAGATGCCCCCTATCAGAGCTAGAACAGCAGGCTTCTATCATGACAGAAGTATTTTATGCTTTAATGGGATGTCTGTTGCCTAAAGAAGAATGCCTGTGTCCTCAGGCATTTCCCCCTGAAGCGTCCTTCTTGCTTCCACATTTTGAAGCTTCCAGGAAGACTGCATCAAGGAGGACAGAAGCAGAGAGACCAAAGAGAATACAATATGCATGGTATGCATGTGATGAGTATAAAATTCTTGTTTCGCCTATAGAATGGGGACCTTATGGAAAAGAAGCACTTTGCTCAGTGAGTGCCCCAGGGGGATGGTTTCTGAGCGGGACAGTAATGTAGATGTGGTTCTGGACCAGCTTTTCAACACACAACTGGGAAGTGCCTTCAATGCTGAGAGTAACGGAGAAAAGTTCCAGGTTTCCTGCCTGTGTAAAAAGAACATCACAGTTGATTTGACTTTAAGAAAGGGTCTTATCGAGAGGCCTAGGAAAAGATTAATTGTTATCTAGAAATGGGACTAGGAACTACAGATGCAAAAGCAGCAGCCTGGTTATGTTTTGCATTTGGAATTCAACGACATTCAGCTGGTGGAAGGGAATATGGCCAGAGACATAGTTCTTGGTTTTCCAGAAAACTATAAATAAAGCTGAAATCCTGAAGATGTTCTGGACTCTGCTGAGTAACTGCAGATCCTTAAGAGGTTTTCTCTGCTTCATTTTGGACTGTGCTGAATTTCTATCTAGTTCAGCTAGAGTATCCCATTAAATATTACTCTCTGCTTCATGTAGAGGCAGACCTGCAGGGATGGTTTGGTCTAAAATACAGCTGAGAGGTTTTACAGGGGTGTTTTAATGACCTGATCATAACTAATTTTTAATTTTTCTAAATGTTTACCATGTAAGCATTTACAGAGTTCTAGTTCTACTTACAGTGTTTAGAGATTAGCTGACTTTCCCTTGCAAGATCTGATATTTCTGAATGCAGTGGAAGAATATGACTCAAAAATCATATTGGCAGAATTGAAATTCCAACTGCAGAGGGCTGTGGTTGTTGTTCATAATACTGTGCCTTAGATCTTTTTGGTGTGACTGACCTTGATATGAAAAAAGAGAGAGGGGAGAAAAGTCAAAAAGGTCACATATAGTACCCAATTGGGCTGTTCTAACAGAGGAGCCATTTTAACATAAATAAATACAGTGTGTGTCATTTAAGAGCCTTGGGACTGAAAAAAGCCTATGAATTTACTTGGCTTATATACTTACTCTGACTCAGTATAAACTAATGGTGTTCAACCTTTTTACACTCAAGGAACCCCTTGTTAGACTCAAGGCACCCCTTGGAAAATGCCAGTCTTCACTTCTTTTTTGGCTACAAAAAATGAGTGGAGAAATTCTTCTTTTGCAAAGGACTCAGAAAGACCACAACAGATCTTAATGTTTTTCTAACACTACGGGGTTCCTACTTGAAATTTCTGGGTTTATCTTGTGAATCATGTTTATCTATATAACAGTGATAACATTGTGTTCTACCTTGTGGAACCCCAAAAAGCTCTCAAAGTACCCCAGTGTGCTGTGGCACCCTGGTTGAGAATCACTGATATAGGCTGTGTATACGCATTCAGATCCTTCAGAAGAACTCTCCCAGGCTTGCTTTCCTGAGAGGAAATTGACCTGTACAGAAGTTCAGGCAGGGAAACAAGGAGCCTGCAGTGCTGACCTAAGGCACACATTTCAAAGAGCTTCCCAGGCTTCTTTCTCTGCCCAGCAACAGTGACATAAGCAAGGACACAAGTCAGCACTGATTGGCTTGCCACCTCTGCTTCCATCCTCCTTGATGCAGTCTTCCTGGAAGCTTCAAAATGTGGAAACAAGAAGGAAGCTTCAGTGGGAAATGCCCCTGAGGACTCTGGCTCAAAATCCCCGCTCCCTGTCTATCTCCAGGGTTGCTATGACAAAGGAGATCCTGAGTTTGTCTCCTCTCTGGTCAAAGAGGTGTGCTTCCCAGAACAAAGTGTTGTAGTCCCTGCAGGTGTCTGCTAGGTCAAGGAAAGAGGAAGGGAGTTGCCACATTAGGTGAGGAAGTAGGTTGGTCTGTGCCTCTCCCATGTACAGAGCTCTCCTCCCTAAACTCTTTGCACTAAAGGCACTGACAGATGTGGTGGTTTGTCACACAATCAGGCACCTGTAGCACTCAACAGTCATACACTGACAAAAGTGGATGGCTGCAGAGTGCTTTAAAAATGCCTGATCCCATGACAGTCTGAACCCTCAGCAGCCCAGCTCCACCCCCAGTGCTGTCTCCTGAATGGGAGGAGGAGAAGGGAGGGGAGGGAGTTCTGTCTGGGGTTTGCCCAGCTTGTGCTGGAGGGTGGAGTGGAGCTCCCTCTGCCCCCTCCCCACCCCACCCCAGTGCCAATCCACCCACCTGACCCACCAGCACAGTTTAGGCGAATGCCAGTCTCAGCTCTCTCCACTTCCTTCCCCCTGGAGCTTGGAAGGGGGAGTGGTGGGGTTAGGGGAGAGTGGCTGCAGTTCTCCAAACTGGAGCTCAATCCCTTAACCCCCCCGGACCCAACAGTCAATGTCTGTTGGGTTGGGGGGAATGCTGTAACTCAGCGGTTCCCAAACTCTGGCACATTGTGCACCATCAGTTTAAAACAATGCAACCTGACGGAGCATCAGTAAATTTTTCAGTTCAATCTTAAGAACCACTAGCAAATTTTTGTCAGATAGCAGATTTATTATAATTCCTTTAACACGTACCACTGACAGGTTGTCTGAGTACCACTGGTGGTATGTGTACCACGGATTGGGAACCGCTAACGTAACTCACGGTGCTTCCTGTGAAGTGCCATGCATTACAGCAGGGCGCTGTACGCCTGTCAGCAACCCTGTGTTCCAGCCCAGCTGCAAGTGTCCGGGGACCTGCACCTCCCAGCACTTAAATGCTGCCAGAGCTGGAGTTACCCAAGTTTGTGGGGGAGGGGTTGGGTAGTCTAGTTCCTATCTGTCCTGAGTGGACCTCACGCCACTGAAAAAGCCTACAGCAGAACACCCCCCCTAAGTGCTTCACACAGGGCTTTTCCAGCCCAAAGCAGTCCCTGTATTGATTCATGGGCAACTGGTGCCACCTTAGGCGGGGCACCTCAGCGACTGGGGGGGGGTCTCCTCGCGGCAAAACTCACTGACCGGGAAGCAGCCGTGCTGCTCCTTGAAGTGACCGTGGCGCTCCTGGAAGAGTTCATGGTGCTACATCCGGCACTCCCACTCCCCGTCCAGCACTCACAGGGGGTTACTGGCACTCCTGCCTGCCCCCCTTGCCAATCGCCTAAGCGGGAAGCGCATGTAAAAGGGTGCACCAGTGCTCTCAGAGGGTGCATGTGCACCCCCATGCTTCCCCTATGCATCACCACTGTTGGGATTCCAGCAGATAGCTCTATGTCTATAGAGATGTTCTTTTTCCTGAGAGATATTCTTCAGGGAACCACTTTACTCAGGTTGCTCCCAAATTATTTGTCTCCCAAAGTGGCCATTTTTATTCTGGGAGAAAAATTACAAACGTCGTATTCTCATGGTTTCTCTTGAGAGAGCTGAGACTCACCCTGGAAAAACTGAACGTCTGTCCAAGCTCATAAACAATGCTTATTAACTACAAGAATAACCTGTGCGTACTTTTCACTATGTTCAAGGCAAACAAGCCATTACTTGACCTCACACTCTAGTGTGAGGCACTGTAAAGTTTGCCTACTTCATATAAGTACCCCTGGGTAAACGCATGCCTATCCTTTCCAGATACCAATGGAATTTATATTACTGTTAAAAGTAGTATAAGTTACACGGGGATTTTGTTCCTCTGTGCAGGACCTATGTTTTCTCCTAGCATCATAATTTGATCAGTTGAAGTTTTGGCAATTTTTCATTGCTTAGCCTTGCACATAAAGCTAATTGAACCTGTTCCATCAGTGAAGGACAAGACCATATTGGAAATCTCTTAAAAGGAGGAAAAGAGAACTCTTTAAAAACTGGAGGTGCTTCGAAGCATTTGTTTGTTTTATAAAGTCTGAAGGCAGTTGACTATGAACTATAGTGTTTAACTTATGAAAGTGGAATTTGAGTAAGAAATTTATGACAATGACAAGCATTCCTGGAAGGAAATAAAATTATACCCACCATGACTTGTAAAGACCTCTCCTTGATGGAACATTTTTCATGTTCTATTTATTCACCTGTAAGGAGTTCAGGAAAGCAGCTTTCCAAGTGCTGTGTGAGAGGGAAAGCAGGACTGATACTTGAAGGGAAAAAATATCGAAAACAAAAGTAAAGTATATGCCTTGAAACCAGCACTAATATTTCATTTTAAAGATAAAGTTGGAATATATAGTACCCACAGTCATAATATCTAATGTTAGGAGACATGGCTTGGAGTCACTTCACTGATATGTAATTAACATTTAAATAGCATAATTTAAAAAAACCGAGATTGAAGAGAACTTTCCTGCTAAATCTTAGGTTTTAAACCTTTGGTTTTTCTCAACAGTTATAACTGTGAATAACACCTTGTAACTTAACTTTGTTTCCCTAGCTTCATCATTCAGTAGTAGACTATGACATAAGACAGCGACCTTAGTATGACTCCACCTTTATTACCACTAATCTAGAGGCCTCATAGCTTGGCTCTCAAAATGTTTCTTTTCTCAGACCATGTGGCCAACAAGGGTCCATCTTTTAAAACTCAGGCTTAAGGCCTGTTCATTGGATCAAGCACGTAGAAATTAGAAGAAAAAGAGTTCAGCTTAAAGTGCCATTTCTCTTAAATGTTATTGATTTTATTTAGAGCTGAATTAGTGCTAAATAAGAGTATAGGCACACTTTTGTAGCCATTTTTAAAAGGGAATGTTTCAAAAGGGCAGCAGCCATTACATTCTAATTACGTTCTGGTTGCTTCAACTTTAACACTAGATGAAGCAATGTGAAGGTTGGATCAGTTTTGGTTCATTTGTACCAATGGCCCTTTGGGAGAAGCAGTTCGTAAACTGTAGGGGGGCGAGGGGGGCTGTGCCTGGCAGGGGCAGGGACCTACCCCTCCTGAGCAACTCCCCATATGCCCTCCCCACACCCACAGTCCCACCACAATCCACCCACAAACCCCACACTCCCAAGTCACCCCCCCAAACGCATCACCCACATAACTGGCCCTGTGGGTCAGGAGTGAGGGGACTGGGGTGGGAGGCAGGCTATGGGTTGAGAGCGAGGGGCACAGGGCAAGGGTAGGGGCACTGTCATGTTTGTTCTGCTCAGTGCTGAACATCCTAGTGAGCGAAGTGGGTAGGGGCGGCTCTGATTTTTCAATGACAAAAAATCCAAAAGTCAATGCCAAACTGTTTAGATATTTGGAATTTGTTTTATTGTGATAATAGAGGCACTGGTAGGCTTCCAAATTGCTTTAAAATAGTAAATATATCAATAAAACATTGTCCAACTGATTTGATCTCCCTATATATACATATGTATGTCTAGTGGTCTTTTGTTTTACTTGTGGAAGAACATGGATTTTGGGGTATTTTAAAGAGTGACTTTGGGATTTTTTTTTTTTTATCAGGGATTTTGCAGTTTTTAAATAGGCAACACCAGAATTCCTGCTAGTGAGGCAAGTGGCAGTACCCAGGCAGAGGAGCCTGCTCAGAGCTGGCATCCGGGACCCAGCTGGAGGTGGCCCCAAGTGACCAGGAGGACATGCTTTGACAGTTCAAAGCAGGCCACCACCTTGAGAACATCTTCCAGGCAATAGCTGCCCAGGTGGCCAGGCAGTAGCACACATGGCAGTAGTGCTGCACAGAGGCTAACTAGGCTGCCACAGCCCACTGGCAGCTGGCCCAGAGAAGCAGATGCCTCCAATGTCAGTTCAGTCTTCATCCAGGTCTGGCAGGCGTGCAGCTTTGGCTCCACATGCTGTTGTAGGTGGCAGCAGGTCAGAGCTAGGCAGCAGCCCCCACTGCCAGACTGCTACAGTGGGTAGAGGGTGCAGGGAACTCTCAGGGCTGTTTCAGCAGTCCAGCTGGCAGAAGAGAGGGGTAGTGTCCCCAGGTACCAGTTGGCTGGGTCCCAGAAGCTCCTGTCTATTTGTAACACTCATACCATGGGCTATAAGGCTCTCCTGGCTAATTAGTTACCCTGTGTAGAGCTAATGAATGAGTGGTACAACTAAATTCTTGGGACAACTAATGAAAAAAACAGGATAGGAGTGTTGTGTGGGTCAAAGGGTCAAAATGTGAAAATAAGTGCACTTGATGGGGACACCAGGCAGAGCCCCCCAGTCTGCACCCACCAGTCCTCAAAGGCATCCAGGGAGCCAGTGGACGCTGCCCAGTGGTGCTGTGCCTGGAAACATGCACAGGCAAGTGATAGGAAAGCAGCACCGCAGTCCCCGGGCACCTTCCCAAGCCTCCTTCCTGGTCAGGTACAGAGCCTGGAGAAGGTTGACTAAGAGGTCCTGGGATTGGTGGGGCCACAGATGGGGTGCCCAAAAATAGAAAGGTGGGGGGTGAAGTTCAACCAAAACCTCAGGCGGATGTTCTGTAGATGGAGGTGAAGGGGCTGCAGCCTGGCGCACTCAAGGGTCATGTGCGCCAGGGTCTCCTTCTGCCTGCAGAACGGGGAGGAGACAGGGTGTCTGTGAAGCTCGCCACATACACACCCACGGCGATGGCTTTATGGAGGAGCCACCAGCTGATGCCCCTAGTGGTTTGTGGGATGATGGTGGAGTACAGGCTCAGCCACTGAGATGCCCCAGCTATGCCCCTAGAAGTTCCTGAGAATGAGTAACCCCGAGCAGCTTACCACGGCATCTTTTTATACTGCTGGGGCCAGCACAGGGCAAGTTTTTATACTGCTGGGGCTCTAGCTCCCCCTGGCTGCAGATCCAGGAGGAGCCAGGCAGGGTTATTTTGCCCCAAGTGGCACAATTTGCCACACATCAAAGTACATTTTCAGTTACGTGCACTGAGGCAAATAGCTCCAGCTCAAATTTGCACCACTTCTGTTTGAGTTGCTGCAAGCTCACGTGCCTGTATGTGTGGATGCTCCCAAAGGAGTCAAACCAACCCAAAGTCAGGCCATAAAAACAGCAATCAGATTTTGAACAAGGATTGTTAGTGATCATTATTTAATGAGACTTATTTTTAAACTTCTCACACAGTGCAAATGATTTGGTGAGGGAGAGGGAGAGTATTATTGTAAAAGCACCTTATTGCCAGTTTCTATAGATCAGATTCTGATAGACCAGAATCCTTACCTTACTTTGAAAAATTCTGTTGTTATCTAGGAAAAGTGAATACTATCCTATGTTGATGATTCTTTTTTGCTGTGGATGTGGGGGAGAGTAGGGAGCATGTGCGTGTGAATGTTTTTAGACTGAAATATTTTCCAAGCTACTTCCTTTAAACTTTTCTTGTGGGGGAAGGGGAGAAAGAGAGAATTTGAGAAGGTCCTGTGTTCCAAACTGCATGTTGGAACATTGTGAGTTTGAGAGATTTATATTTTGACAAGTATAGTTTTTAAATTCTTTACTATAGGAAACAATTTTTTGTGTTGGTGTGGGGGTGGACTAGGTAACCTAATAGATATTATTCATCTTTGAGCTCTAGGATTTTGTGATATAGTACAGGGTACTGTGATGCTTTTAACTCTTGAAAAAGAATTACTCACAATTTTTAAAACAATCAAATACCATGCTTTTAAAGCCTTAACCCAAAACTGTTACTTTCTGTCTGTATTAATATTTCTAATAATGACCGGCTATTTGGCAGATTTAGTTTCCAGGTCTATGGAGCTCTCAGAGGTTTTTCCTAACCAAATTGTAGTCTTTGCAGACACTAGAGTTGGACTACACTAACAAATATTTACAGCTTTGACTTAAAAGGGTTGTGTAAGGGAAATGTCAAGGGGGGTATGTGTGTGCGTGTGTGTGTGTGTGTGTGTGCGTGCACGTGCGTGCATGTATACATGTGTGAGAGAGAGAGGGAGAGAGTTATGGCCCTTACTTAGCTCCTTCTTTGTCTTTACCTCCAAATAAAATTGCAGATTTGCCTCCCAACTCTTACTTTTTCATGAGTTTCTTCTATGCTTTTATCTCTTAAATTATATTTATTTGGGCAGTCATGTAATGTCAGCAGCAGGAACAATCTGACAGATTCAGGTTTTTTTTTTAATTGGAAGAAAGGAAAAGGATAATCTATTATTTTTAAAGCCTCTGCCTAGATTGCTTTTTGATTCCCCTGATGGATTCTGTATAAACTGAACTTTATACCTACACATACCTTAAGGGGGCTGTAAGTACTTTACTATTTAACTTTGGGTTCTTGTCAAGGAAACCAGTGAGCAACAACTCTGCCCTATTATGTGACCATTAGTTTCTGTGACTGCTAATAATCTCTTCAAAGTTTTTTTTTTTTTTCCCTATTGGTGGATAACAGTAATCCATGTTAAAACTGGAAATGTATGCATAATTTATTCTGGAATTTATTTTACTGTCTTTAAAGCACTAATTGCACTCTTTCTAATCTCACACTTATCATGGAACCTAGGCAACCCAATGATGATATTAGTATTGGTTGAACATGTCAAGTTAGTCAGTGTTAATTGCAAAAAGCCATAAAGAATAACCGTTTGCCTTGAACTGAACTAGATAGCTTATCTAGACTGCTGCTGAAAACTATGATGACCTTTGCAACTTAATTTCACTTAAAATTTCTACTGAATCATCTTCTTTTATCTAATTATACTGCTGCATTGTCTATACACACATATATATAATGTTGTAATGTAGTATGTTATGGCTAGTATCTTAAAAGTGAAGCCATCAATTAAGGAGAAAATTTTGACCTCTCAAGCTGTTGCACAATTACTAGATATTTGGGGGGGAAAAGAAGACAGAAATGACCAATAATTTCATTCTTCCATTCATCCTTCTACCACAAAAAATATTGTGCATTCCACCCTTCCACCCCCCTCGCTCTCACCCAACCCCCAAGAAATTATCAAAAACCCCAGGCTCCTCTTTTTTCTCATCCTTTCCTGCTTTGGTGCCTCACAATTCTTGGCACATCTCTAGAATGAAATAAGTAAGAGGAGAGACATGAATGAGATTTTACAAATCTATTTTAAGAATGGGATGAAGGGGGGCAAGCTCACTTACAAGAGCTCCTTGGCCCCTCCTGTGCATAGTTCACTGTATTTCACCACCGTTGTGCTGACTGCCTCCAAGGTTAGTTGAACTATATATATGCTTGTCTAAGGCTAAAATGAAAATTAAGGAAGATATGGAGAGCATGTGTTTACCATATGCATGTGCTTGCTCCTCTGTCCACCTGGCAATGAGTTTAATTTTCTTTTAATATTGCCCCCATTTTGGATATACATACTATAGAGTCAGTAACACTGCAGAAGTCTTTGGTTTGGAAAGATAGGCCAGCTTCCTACAAAATGTGCACCTCTGGATGAATATCCAGTGCATATGTGTTAATAGCTGATTGTAAACTATAAAGAAGGCAAAACAAAGTGAGTTACCACAGGAATTGTCCATGTGTAGATTATTTGAAATGTGATATTTTGAAGCAATAGAAAAATGTCTGCATTATTAGTTACATGCTGGCCAGAGGTATACTTCAAACAGACTTATTAGTTTATGGCACTCCCTGTAGGTGCAAAGAGTGATGACCTTAAGTCCCAGCTAATTATCTGATTTTTAAATGACCTGCCCTGAAGTTGCACAAACTATAGCATGTGAGGAGACTTGCTCTTTACTTTTTCCTACAATACAGTCAAACCCCAGTTTCTGAATGAGATGGAACTGAAAGAAGGCTCAGGGTTTTAGACATTGATTAGTGTCTTGTTTTGCATAAATACAGAGCACCCTACAGCTCTCAGGGACCATGAATTAGGATTCAGAGAAGTCAAAGGGGGTTTTCACATTGATTCCATTGAGAACAGGTTTTCCCTCTTGTTTTGAAATAGTTTGGGAGCCTCACTTTGGGCAGCTTCTTTTGAAAATCCATGATGTTTGAAACTTATGCATAAAACATAAACTTGGTAGTTAGCATAGTAATGTTTTATTCATGTTTCCTTTATGACATGGGTGCCTTGGCATTTTCCTCTTGGATGAGGCTTTGGTAAAATCATCTTAGTAAAGTTGATTGGAGTTAACAGTACAGTGATGACCCAGGTTGTATAGCCCATTACTTTCATAGAATAAGATATGGGTTTTTATATCTGTAATAGGTAGATATGTGATATTAAGGTGGTAGTACCTTGCCTGAACAATGCTGCTAAAAACTTGGTAGTGTAAGAGTGATGTTGCAGCTGTGATGGTCCAGAAATTGTAATCAGGGACCTAACGAAGAATGCCCTGCATTCAAAAGCTTGTCTAACTTTATCCAAACTCCATAGCTGGTCCAATAAAAGACATCACCCTAAGAAATCCTTGCCTCTCACTTAAAACTTGCTAATGTTTATCTTTTATTCAATATTTATTACTTGTCTGACACACAAATATCCTAATTTTAAATGTTGGAAAACCCTTTATCATGTTTGCATTTAAATGAAGAAAAACCCAGGAGCTAAGGAAGTGTGTAGAAGATGAGGACCTTACACAATTTGTGACGTGTATGCTGTTTTATGAAAATGATACTTTCTTGCATATTATGTTAAGTAAATCTTAAGTAAATCAGATGAAGGACTGGATCTACTTCTGTAATTTTTAGGTGACTGTAAAAACACAAAAGAAAATCCTTTTTAAATATTAATTAGATATATTATTTGAGAGAAGTATAATGTAGCTAACAAGTTCTTGTTTGTCTTACATGGTGTATAGTAAGTGTTATACATGACTTTCAATTCTTAGCTGCCAGCCTGCTAGCTGAGTCAAAGCAGTAAATTTTAGGCAATGCTAGCAGCTAACCACTTTCTGTTAATGGTTAGGTCATGTAACAACATCTAAAAACTCAAATCTTGCTATGTGTGAATAGTTCTTTAATGTTTTACAAGTCTGTCTTATTTCTAATTTTGATTGACACCATAATTTTCTGGTAGAGGTCTTAGCTATTAAATAAAAATATTTACATTTTTATATTATGATGTGCAATGCCATCTTGATACCATGTGTATTGTGTTTAACGTCAAAGTGGCAGAACTTAGTGCATTATAATTTGCACTTTGGCATCAACAAGGAAAAATGTTTGTGGGTGTAGCACACCAGCAACTGACTTGTTTCCCAACATTGGTCCATTCAGTAGCTGCCTAGGAAGCCTGCAGAATCCATTTTAATAATGAATAATAATAATAAATGAAAAAGTCAATGTGAATGTCTTTGTCCTGGTTATCTGAATATCTAACCACTACAAGCAGTGCATATAATTTTCTAAAGATCACATTCCTTAGTGGATTTATTTGGAAGTTGATCATTTTCTGTGTAGTACTGTAGCTATTTCCATCTGTTTTTCCTTCCTTTCCAAACTTTATTGACTTGGGTTTTTTGTGGCCATCTCATACCATTTTCTCTTCCGCCTTCTCTCTTTCCTATCCTTTGCATGCCTCTTTCCTGTGTTGATGTCAGAGAGGAGGAAGAGTATGAAGAAGAGGAAGAGGAACAGCCAGTCACAGAACCTAATACTGAGGATGAGGGTGAGGAAGATGCCAATAGGCAGGTTGATGACAGGTACCAGGGTTCAGTGTTGGTCCCCCCACACCTTAACTCCCAATCTCACCTCAAAAAGCTCTAGCATTGATTCACCTCACTGATTTATATATAGTACCTCTCCATCCTTTAACATGTGTTCCTATCTCAGGTGGAACCTTTTGAATCTACAGTGTCACTGTTGTTATTTAAATGAAGCTAATTATAAAAACAACACATTCATTACCCCTCGTTCACCTCAAGTCAAAACTATATTAAAAATCACAACTGACCAATGAAAAGATTCAGTAAAGAGCTTAACAAGGTACTAAACTTTGAGCATGTGCTTAAGTTTATCCCTTCCCACTAAGCAACAGTGACTACTTTGCTTAGTTGGGGCATCTGTGTTTGCTGCTGCTTTGTTAGTTTTTCCAGTGTCCATCATCACAGCCAAAAATGTGCTTATTTCACAATTACATTTATTTATCAATATATTTATTGAAACAAAGAATAATGCCATTTCTGAATGATTGCCTGCTGGTTATTTTGTAATTTTTATTTAACTTTTTTTTAAATGCTCAGGGGCGAATCTGAGAGATGTATATCATTTTATATGTGTGCACATTTGTGTCTGAATGCGTGAATATATAAACAGCCTAGCTATCATATATTTTCTCAAATGTAAAATTTTCCATGAATTTCTGCTGCATATGTGGATTTGGCCAAAGCAACCTTGTCCCAATAAATAAATTGGAAAAAAGAAAATATGCTCTCCCTTCTAGACAGCCATTTGATTTAGGTTAAAATGTTTGGCTCTGCATTTCTGCAAAATGAGATTGGATTTTTTTTCCCCCTCAACCACATTCATACAGACTTCTACAGCATGGAAGAAGGAAAGGAAACAGTTTAATGTGCCAATTCCAAAGAAAATATTGTAAAGTTGTTATTAATGTCTTCCAGTCTGCAAATCTAGCCAATGGCCACCTGAAAATATAAAAATAAGTGATAATTTCCTCAAAGCCAATTCCTAAAGTTACAACTAGTAAGTGAGTTGCTAGCAAATTACCTGAATCTGTGACAACACCATGTACAGAGAAAGAGCTGAGTTTCATAAAGTTTGTGACATGTTTATCTAACTTGTGGGTATGTCTACACATGCATTTATGCTGGCCTAAGTTTACTGTGCAATAAGCAGGAATTGGCCGGCATCTGTACATGGAGGCGTTAAAGTGCATTAACACTGTGTGTTCTCTGACTTGGGACTAAAGTTAGTCAACGTAAGTGTCCATATTTACTGCACAGTACAGGTGTGCACATGTAAATGCACCCTGTAGAAGCACGCTGTATGACCTAAGCAGTGAGAAAATTGTTTCAAACTATTTTGTCAGGAAAAATGGAACTATATTGGTTTAAGGCCAGGCTTTTCTATTAAGCACAGCATGTGAAGTAGGTGAGGTTTCCCCGCTTACCTAGTGCGTTGCTGTTGTGGAAGCATTGGCCTCAAAAATACTAAAGCTTATTCTTCTAGCCCAGTCAAGTTTGGGTCTTCACTATTAATCAACAGCAGATTTAATGTGAAAGAGAGGGATGATATTAGCAAAGCCTGTTGTCCTCTCATGAAGACTCCTGTAATTTAATGATTAGCCACCACATAAAGAACTTCAGTAGTGTATGTTAGTTGCCTTGTAAGTCTACTCCTCCTGCCCACAGCCTGGGTACTCACTCTACATAGTTGGAGTACAAAGGTCTAGGGCAGCTGAAATTAACCTAGTGGTCCAGTATAGGTCATGGTTGCTATTACCATCTACGCCTTCCAAACACAAAAGCTAGCAGATTGGCATGAATGCAGATACCAGGGCTCCTCAAGAGAAGGTCCTGGCTCTTCTCTTTCAGAGTACGGTTGTGGACAGGCACTACATTTGTAGTGCTAGATACACCTGTATAAATGCACTACTAAAACCTAACATGCGTATGTTCAGGGTGGCTGAAATACTACAAAGAAGGCAGATCTACACAAAAAAGTTCTTATTTCGAGCAAAAACGTCTTTGTGGTGCTACATTTTGTAGCCCCACATGTAACACATGGAAATGTCACATGTTAGGGCTCCAAGAGAGAGGGAGGGATACCAGCTGGCTCTCTGATAGCTGGTGAAGAGCAGAGCTGCAGCTCTATTTGCTGTGGTGGCTGACACAGCTACAGCTGTGGTGGGGACTCTGCTATCACCACTGTTGCAGCAGGGGCTGGTGCCTAAGCAGCTGATGCCTGAAGGAGCAATATGAAGAGGTGCTGCTACTGTAGGGGGGCATCAGTAGAGAGGGCAGATTCTTCTGCCACAAACGGTAACAGCTGTCTAACACAACCCCTGCCAATGCCATCTCTAGAGGTGCAGCTGTCCTTGTCCCTGCCATCCCTGGGGATGGCAATAAAGGGCAGGGGTGTCTTTGATAGCTTCTGGGCCCAATCTGAGTCCTAGAGCAGCAGCTGTCAAATATAGACCCCACTGCCTACAGGGGATAGGGCTAGCTGTCACTAATCAGGCTTACTAGCAGGCTCCCCTGGGTGACAGTGGGGGAGGAAAAATTAGCCCCCTATTGCCTCCTGGCTGGAGAGCGCACTGCTGAATGCCTTCTTTGTAACTTTGTACTGCTCTAGGCAGGAGCCTCTGCATGCATGCCTCCTGCATAGAGCTCTGTTTTTATAGCACTACAAAGTTCTGAGGCATTTTGTAGTGCTACAAATGAATGTGTGTCTGCAGCCTAACAATAACCTGGTATAGGTGGATAGATCAGGTCAATGCAAAGAGCTTTTCTATTCCTTTTGTTTTACTGGTATCTCTGCATAAAATAAATTATATAAATGACACCCAAATATAAAAGGAATGAACACTATGGAAGGACTTAAATAAACAAACAGCTGGATGTGTTATTGCTTTTAATGCCAAAATGGGATTTGATAGACTGCTGAATTGGTTCATTTATGTCTGCATCTTTAATAAATGTGCTGATGTAAGTGATGTTATATGAGACTACCAGGTTATAATGACATAAGTGGGCATTACAGGGCATACAGAATAAATACTAAATGATCTGTTCTGTGGGTGAGATGCTCCAGTATAGTATGGTTATTTTGTACTTCTCTGGTGCAAAAACCAGCTTCCCTTGCACTTGCAGATAGCACAGAAAAGAGTAGTGGAAAAGTTGGAAAAGACTAGATTCCAAACTCTGAATTTCTGTAATTAAATCCCTTCCCTTCCTCAGCCAAACCCTTCCATTCTCAGTTTTTCAGATCCCCAGAAAACCCTTAGCTTTATCCTTTAGGATACCAAGCCCTGTGCTTCTTGGCTTTTTAAAGTGATGGTAAAAGGCTACATTTGAGAAGCTTTTTTTTGGCTTGACTCTTTCAGACTCCCTCCCCCCTCCCTCCCACCACCACCTCTAATTATTTGATCTTTTGATGTCCTTTTTACTTGTTTGCTCTGCCTACCCTCTTTTCTTCCTTGCAACACTTTCCCCTACAGCGAGGTTCCAGATGCACAGGAGGTTGCAAGTGAAACCCTTTCACAGAGTTCCGATTCTTCGACTGTCTCGAGTTCTGTTTTCCAAGCTGAGAAGCCTCCCTCACACTCTAAAGCAAAGAGTCCATCTAGCAACTCAGCTTCTCTTGCTGATTCATCTGTCTCATACTGTCATTCTATTTGTTCATCACCATCCTCACCTGCATCAGTTTCTTCAAACTACCAAAATTCATCGGCATCCATTACACCAAAGGCATCTCCAACAGTAGAAAAATTGCCTTATGTACCACACAGTCCTTTTCACCTTTTCTCCTATGACTTTGAAGAATCTCCAGCATCTGGAAAAGAAAAGGAAACAGAGGTGATGAGGGAAAACAGGTAGATTTTACACAGCTGATATTAATTTTTAGATAAATGAAAAATACCTTTCAAGAGCTTTATAGTACTGTATGCTGTGGTGCGTTGTTTCTAGAACATGCTGTATTAGTTTTAGTCATGTGAGCCCATATTTTAACTTGATTGACACTCCCTCTTTGGTCTTTGTTGCCATTATTTCACCCGGTTCCTCTTCAAGATATATAATGCATATTCACACATACTGACACCCACCCTAGCAGGTAAGTGTGTGTGGGGGGAAGGGACGGGGCAGGGCGGGGAAAAGGGAAGGTGCTAGGGGGGTAGATTAAGAAGGGGGGGAGTGTGCCCCTGTGCCCACTCCCAGGAACAGGGACAGGGGGTGAGGACAGGGATGCCACTCTGTGGGCCACACACATGCCGGCCGGCCCGACAGTAGGTTTGCACACGGAGGCCGCCACCACAACTCTGCCATTGCACCCTGCGCTACCATCCCACGGCCACCTACACGGCTTTGTGGGCAAGTGGCACTGAGCACGGCAATGGCAGTGCAGTGGCAACCACTGTGTACAAGCCACATACATGCCGTCCAGCTGGGGGGGGGGGTGAAACGGGGGGCTTGCATGCAGTGGCATGCCCCGCAACTGGCTGCACGGCACCATGGCAGTGCGGGGTGGTGGGTGGTGGCTGTATGCAGGGTGGCAGGGCTTTGCGGGCAAGCACTGCCACTGCTGTGCCATGCCCTTCACCCCTGGATCCTCAAGGTAAGTGGGGCTTGGGGGCTGTGGGGCAGGGCCGGGGAAGATGGTTGGGGGCTGAGTAAGTGGGGTTTCTGCTGGCCCCAGGCAGCACATCGCAGCTGGGAGCAGGGCTAGAGGGTGAGGGCTGGGGTGCCCCTCTGTGGGGGGCACTTTGCAGGTAAGCAATGCAATGCGCAGTGTGGTGGTGCCCGTCATGTGCAGGCCATACACATGCTGCCCAGCTGCCTGCCCAGGGGAGGGGGAGGCTGGCAAGCAGCCAGAGCACAGCATGGCACGGGGTGGTGGTGGGGATGGCTGTGTGCCGCCTGGCCACCACGCCGCCGCTGCTGCCGCCGTCCAGCAGCTGGCCACACAGCTCCAGGCACAGGTACACGGCAGCAGTGGGAGGTTTTGTAGGCAGCAGCTGTCATTGCCATCACGGGCCTCCAGGTAAGCGGCAGCAGCCACCGTGTGCAAGCCCAAGTCCCCCCAACCCGGCACCCCCATCCCTCGCTGTGACTGCAGAGCCGGCCACGGAGCTGTTCTCCGTCCGCATGCCAGCCTCCCTCTCCCCTGGGCAGGTAGCCAGGCAGCATGTGTGCAGCCTGCACATGGCTGGCACCACCACACTGTACCCCGCATTGCTTGCCCTCAAAGCCCCCCCGCTGATGGGCATCCCTGCCCTCACCCCCTGGCCCTGCTCCCAGCTGT
The DNA here is from genome assembly GCF_030867095.1 of Alligator mississippiensis. Classification (NCBI taxonomy): domain Eukaryota; kingdom Metazoa; phylum Chordata; order Crocodylia; family Alligatoridae; genus Alligator; species Alligator mississippiensis. The sequence continues at coordinate 86,464,124 of NC_081828.1, read as the reverse complement.
GATGTGCTGCCTGGGGCCAGCAACACCCCCCACTCCCTCAGCCCTAACCATCTTCCCCAGCCCTGCCCCACACCCTCACTTACCTCTGTGCTCCAGGGGCAAAGAGCGAGCCTGAGCCTGAGCCTGAGCCCACCCTTGGCTGCCTCAGAGGGTCAGGCCCCACCCTCCCCCCTCTCCCTTCCCCTCCGGGAAGGGCTGGAGTTTCTCTCCCTTTTTGCAATTGGCTCTTGCAGGCTGGAGCTGTGCCAGCCTGCAAGACCTCTTTGCAAAAGCAGAGACTGCGGATTTCTCTGCTAAAAACAGAAATCCACTTTTTCTCCCAGAAAAACAGGGAGTCCGTGGTTTTCTCTGTTTTTCTGTGGAAAATGAAAAACGCAGATCCCTGCTAATCACACATTAAAAATTGAGGTTCCTTTGGAATTGAAATGTTCCTTCTTTCTATTTTCTACTAGGCCTCCTCTACTCCTTGATAGTGATCTTCCTTTGCTGATAACGCACATATGTTTTGCATAGTAGAAAGAACCAGTAGATTAAATAAGCAGGTTCCAACATGTCTCCTGTTGCTTAATAACTCTGCAGTGGAGTTTTACCCTGGCCATCTTCATTTTTCAAATCCTTTTCATGGGATCTGGGGCCTAGTTTAAGGTGGGTTGTCTGGTGTCACTTCCTCATAATGAGAGGCTGGACAGCGTTTTAAGTAGGCCTGAGTCTGCCAAAGTTGCATAACTGAACAAGGAGACTGATTCCTAGAAGTACAGAGGCCAATGAAACAGGGACAGAGGCATTTTACATTGGTGCACCAGGGAGGAAGGGCTAGTGGAGGGGATGGATGAACACTTTCAGGGTGCATGGAAATGATTTCCATGTGTTCAGAGGGTGCTAATCAAGTCAGTTAGCTCCATTAATTCCGCCCCACCCCCCCCACGCGCCCCATACCAGTTCACCTAAATAGTGATCTTTCTGGTATCCACTGCTTTTTATCAATGCAAAGTGTGTTCCCAGGCCCTACCCTACTTCCATCTCTTAATGATACCCCTTTAGCCTTGGCATTCTTTTTCTGAAGAGGGGCTCTGCACTGCTGGGAGTTTCAAGGGGAAGAGGAAGGATAAAATAAAAGTACTAATGAGCTGTTAAAAAGCGAATAACACTGTAATGTGTTTACGTATAACATTGTTGTGCGGGTTAGCTGTGTGAGGATTAATTAGACTGACAGGCAGTGTGAAGACTTAAACCCACAAGCCAGATACTAATTCAAATGAGGTCTCAACTGGAGTGCTGTAAGAACCTGCGGCACTGCCCGTATCTCTGCTGTCAGGAGTCAGGTTGGAAAGTGACAAGTGGCCGTGGAAGCTTCTGCTGTAGCTCTTTCTGGTTTGACTCTGACATATCTCCTGAAAACAGAGGTATGTGGGGCTGTCCACTCCATGGTGGTGGCAGCTTGGAGATAAATGCTGCTGCCATCAGGTAGCACTGCATTGCATGTTTTTAGGAAGCACATTGGAGCCAAACCAGGAAGAGCTGCAGCAGAAATGGTGTGCCCACCTGTGTACTGTAATGCAGACAAGCACACCTTGCTACTGCAACCACTAGTCTGAAAGCAGAGGCATGCAGAACAACTCCATCTACCCTGCATGTCTGCTTCCAGAAGTTTCCATGCAGGGTCGGACCAGGAAGAGCTATGACAAGAGCACATACTGCTGCCACAGTCGCTTCCCAATCTGGCTGTGTAAGCAGTACACAGCAAAGATCCACCTGGCCGTGGCTGTGGTAACAGTGGGGTGAAAATAATATTACAGTGACCTGATTGATTGATAACACATGAATTAATAATAGAATTATAAAGTGTGTAATATGTATAATATATTTCAATTAAGGGCGGTTTAATGGAGTTGCATTAAATTTTGCAAAATTTTGGAGGGGTGCCTAGAGCCTAAAAAGCTTGAGAACCACTTGGGTAGAGGATTGTCTCTAGAGATGCTTTCTTTAACCTTCTGGCTTTGATGGATAGCAGATCAGCCATTAGCCCAATCAGCAAAAAAGACAAGCAGTTCTTTTCTGCCTCTGGGAAAGGCAGAAAAGGGCAGAAAAGAAGGGGCAGACATAAAGAAAACACAAAATACACCAGACAAGTTTGATTGTTAATAATGGGAGAATTTTCAAGATTTGCCTGACTCTGCTTCTCTTGAACTTGGTTGTAAAACTCCTGCTGCATTCTGGGAGTAGAGTCAGGAGTCAATCCAATGCCAAGTGCTTTTGAAAATCTTGCATTTCAGCTTTGAAATTCCTGATTCTCAAAGACTCTTGCCATTAAACTTTTAGCATGGTGCATAGAATAAAATACACACCACAAACACAGGCAGAATGGTATAATAGCAGTTCAGTAGAATTTACATCTTAAACACCTTTTAAACCCATCCTTCCTGCCACTGAAGTCTACTTAATGCTGTAAGTGGAACTTCTCATATGGCATCCAAAAGCCACACCTACTGTGACATTAAAGGCCTGGGAGAATATATTTGACTTGAAGTATCTTGTCAACGTGTAGCATAACTGTATGGACTATGGCAATTGAGGTAGGAAACTAAGGGTTCTTCAGTGAGAATATTTTTCTTGTGTATTGGGGAATGCCTGTTAGCTTGATTGCCTCAGATTAATGTCTCTGCTATAGTGGAAAATAAAGATATGACTCACGTCTCTCAGACCCAGATCCTCAGAGGTATTTAAGCAGTAGTTCAGGGGGTGGAAAAGTGGTATAGCATGCTGCCTGTGTAAATGCAGCTTTATAGGAAAGCAACCATGTTTTGCATTTACTGCAATTGGCTTGTTTGATGGTGTAATTCTATGCAGATCACATCACAGCAATCCAATTTCCAGCTGGTAAAGACATGTATAAATCATGGTATGGTTTATATCTACAGAAAACAAAACCATGCAGCAAAAATTAAGAAACTATTCTGACAAGCATAATTACCTTGAAGTCTCATAAATGAAAAATATTTGTATTTCTTATAAATACCAGGATTTTTGTGTTATTACCTTGCCTAAAGGCATAACATTAGATCAAAGGAATTTATAAAAGAAACCAAGGAGCAAAGGTGAAAAAATGACTTAGAAGAACATCCCAACATACACAACAGCCAGGTTTAGAGCTGTGAAAGGCTGAGTCCTCAGACCAAATACTGTTGCCAAGCCTGAGAACTGGGAACTGTTAGAAGATCAGCACTAGGGAGAGTGAGGAGAGGAAGGCCTGCCAGATGCTACAGACCAGTATTGACTGACTGAGGGCATGTCTGTACAGCTGTGTCAGGTTGTCCCATGGGCCGACAACATTAAAAACCCTCTGCTTACCCCAGCAGCAGTCCAACTGCCTCCAGAAGCTCTCCCAGGTTTAAAGGCCTGAAGTCAAGCCCTACCCTTGCAGCGTGTTCAGAATTCGTTTTGGATTATAGTCACAAGCACAGGGAGTTTGCCAGCATTAGACTTCTTGCTCTACTGAACTGTAACAGAGCCAAACTGGAGGAGGAGAAGTAGCCAGCAGACTTGGTCCTAGAAGGGCTTGGGTGAAGTTCCTCTACAAATCAGTCTGACCATTCATTACTTCTCTTTCCTTCTGTGTTTGGTATGCAACTGCAGTAAAGTGATGTAGATGGGAAGGCATCTCTTTTTCCTGAGGTGTAAGACAAGCTAAGAGTGAGCCTAAGAGTCAGTTCAAACAGCAGCATAGACGTACCCTGGGAATTGGAGAGTTTTTATCCCCTAAAGTCTTACAGGAGGCACTCAAGCTAAATCACATCTATCTAGGGACTTGAGAGGAATACAGATGATCAGTAAGACAGTGTGCATGTAGGTTTGTGGTGCTTTAAATCTGTTTCTTTGATCACTTTTCATCTTTTGGGCTCAGTACAGACAGTCAAAAAGACTGAGACTGAATTGATTCAGTTTTCACAGGTTAGTATAAGCTGCATAGATTGAACCAATAAGTAAGTGAACAAGCATTTACTTTTGATTCTGGAGATGCAGCCACATGCCTGCAGTGGCCCAGGACAGAACCAGGAGGGGGGAGGGGGGACGGCTAGAGCACACCTTCCTGCTCAGCTGGAGCAAGCTGCTTGAGCCAAGGCTAGCCTACCCACCCTGTTGGGAGGGAGGGGGGAGAAGGGGTTGTAGGGAAGGTACAAAGCATCCTGGGATGCTGAAGGACTGTGAGTCGACTTGAATCTGGAGGGGATCTGGGACAGAAGTTGAATAAACTGATTTAACCTGCATCAGTTAAGTCTGATACTACATCCATCTAGGTTTATCTTAAATTGGTTTTGGCCATTTAAAAGTGTTTTTTGTGGACTGAACTTCTGTTGTGTTACAGATTTGAAGTGGTTTCAGACCACTTATACCAGTTTATGCATCATTTCTGTCCCTAACCTTGAAGAAGCTGTCCTGTGTCATTGCTTAGGATGATTAACCATAGGCTGCTAAAGTAAAGCACATCCAGCTGCTGAGCATATTGGGCCTGTTAAATGTGATAGGCTACATACAGGCATTATGTTTCTGCTGGAGAATCCCTGCTTTCCTGGTAGAAACTAGGAGCATACAAGCAGTCATTCAATCTCTCCCAGAGGAAACCTACCCCGTCTCAGGGAAAGAGCTTCCAGCTTGGCACCTGGAAGATCTCCCTTGAAAGACAGTCTCTGAAGAATGAACACTTGTACATTTTGGAGTGGGAGGGGAGGGGAGCAGCAAGGAATAGAATCTCCTTCATCAAGAGCACAGATGTAATTTCTTCCAGTTGGTATCCCATCATAGGGGTATCATCTTGGCCTCATGTGCATTAAATATAAATATTAAAATAGTCTAGAACAAACTGGAAAGAAATGAAAGGGTGGTTTTTATACTTCAAAAGAAAATAACATTTTAAATTAAAGCTTTCAGCTATAAACTTGAATAAGTTTTCTAAAGTTATTTACATAATCATATTTATAAAATATAGTTACAATCATATTTATAAAATAATTGCTTATTAATAACACTCAGAGGTTTAACAGCAAATTAGTAGTTATACTGCCCTTATTGCACATGCTAGCAAGTCCTCATTGCATATGTTTTCAATAGCCATCTGGTAAATATTTTGTATAGACTAAAAATTTATTTTTATTGATTTTTTAATACAAAATAATTTACTGAATTTAACATGCTACGACAAATTTCAACCTGTAATTATTATTTTTAATAAGTAGTTTAATAAGGCTTCTGTAGTTTTGAACCCGCGCCAATGTCATTTATCGCCGACAGACATAGGAACCTTTAATAACTATTAGTTAGTTATTGCAGGCTATATAACCCTAATATGCTTCAAACACAACTGAGCTTTACTATTCCATTGCTTAATACTTGGCCAACATAGAGGGTTCCCTTCCTCAAAGGCTTTTACAAGAATTAATCCTCACAACAGCCTATGAAGTGTTTTTAACTGTTATCTTCACTTCTTAGTTTGAGAAGGAGAGGTATATAAATTGATTGATTTGTTTCTGGCCACAAATTGAATCTATGTCAAAGCAAAGACCAATAGCAACTTCATATGTCTATAACAAAGGAGGACCTGTGCTATGCACGCCCTCCAGGTCTCTGTCCATTTCCCAAGCAGATTCTGGTCCACAGAAACTAATAGAAAGTAAGTTCCCAGATTTTCGTTTTGTATAGAAAGTCTCCATTTAGTTCCTTCTCCTGATGTCTCCTTCTCTATTCAGGGAAATCATCCTGAAGCCGACTCACAGGCTTGAGGAATGAGTTAAAACACGCATGCTGTCATAAAGTAAACAATGTGAGGAAGATGTATTCGTGGTAAAATCCCTTCCTCCCTTATCTTTTAAATTTAACTCTAGCCTTAACTCTGATCATGGTGGTCAGTGCTGCAGATTATATTCCAAAGAATGTTTGGATCTTCATGTGAAGCAAGATTAAATTTAGCTGAAAAAGACACCTAGGTGTTCAGATAAAATGCCTGGATGAAGAGAAGGTACACCATGCTGACATTTTAAGAGGGAAGATGAGGGACAAGATAAACAAGGTCAATTTAATGTAATGAGCTGTTAAGACAAAAGTGACATTGTACTTTTCTTGCCTGGACTTTTATCATTTTGGTGGGTTGACTTTATGGAATAATCCACCTACCAGATGGGATAAAATCCTAATAAGAAAGGTGCCTTTCTCTCTAGTGAAAAGTAAAAAGGAATGCTATAACTTTTCCAAATCCAGAGCCTCTTACACATCCTTGACATGTCATTTAATTATGACAGTGGAGCGGTTAGGAGGCACATAAAAGTAGGGTAGTTGCCTTTTCCACTCAGTAGAAAAGCCAGGAGGAAAACATTGATGCATGGGGCTCTGGGGAGGTGACCATTCCAAGAGTCCTGGAAACAATTTCTCTTTGATCAGTAAGCTCATATTGAAGTTCAAAATTTTTTTTTAATGGAGTGAATGGATGGTAGAAATTCCTAAAGCCGTACTTCCGGAGACATGCCTTTTTAACTGCGGTGATGATTTTTTACAGGCATCATAAGAAATGATGGGGAAATGATCGGGGGTGGGAAAAGAAAATACTGAGTGTTTTAATGTAAATGAATTTGGATGCTTTTCATTTATAGCATAAACATTAGCAAATCATGTGAGTCCGTGTTCTGATGACACATGGGGAATACTGGTGTTTTCCTTTATTTTGCTAGGAATGATACTTCTGATATTGATCTTTTTGGTTCCTTTTCTAATGGTTGATTATCAGATTCTGAACTAGGCAATAAATTTCTGACTAACTGAGCAGTCAATTACATATTCCAACTTGCTGCTGTTTCTTTTAAAGTTGCATTCTAATCTCTTTTAACCTTCATACCAGTAACTCCACATGCAATATTTAAAATGCCCTTGATATGGTTTATATTAAATTCAGCTGATAGGCTACCTTTTTCAAAGTTTGGAACTAAAGACACTGTACTTAGAAACTTAAAAGTTGACAAAGTTCTGGAGTATCCTTTGTTCCCCATTTACGAGTAAAGAGGACTCTCTGCCTCACGTCCACTTGCTGACTGATTATTTTCTGTCTCTTTTCACTTTTCTCTCCCTTCTGCCTCCCACCTCTTGTTTTGGCAACTTAAGATACAGTAGCTATGGCAGCAACTCTTATTCTTCTGCCCGACCTCACTCTGGACTAAGTGCACCTACAACGCCTACTTCTCATTCTGGGGCAGTCCTCTCACCACCACAGGAGACAAAAACTGAAAGGTTTGTAAGAAAGGTCCTCATAATTAAATTTGTATTATGAGTCTGTTCCTACACACAGAGAAAAAAAAAGGAGATAATGGGAATGATGACATATGTTTTTTCTTATCTGAATTTTAAAAAGAATTTCTAGTCAGGTCTGTTCTAAGTTTTGGAAAGATAATTTACCAAGACCTGGAAATGTTTTCTTCTATCACTCACTTTAGATGGATTTCTTGTGGTGCAGTTCTTAGATGCTACATCTAGTTCCACCCTACCTTGCTTCTTCTATTTGCAACAGTTAAAATAGGATTATTTCCAGGTAATACAATCTATAGGCATTAAAAGCTAATTAAAGCTAATTTGTATTTTGCCCCATTTTAATGTCTTACACATTTCAGCTCTAATACAGACCAAGTTAAATCAAGTTGAACTTCTTCAGAGTATGTACTAGCTCAGACTTCCCACGGCATAACTTTAGACCTTCATTTTCTTGAAAAAGTGCCATTCATTTCATATTTTTCAAATTGCAAGCTAACTGTTTCCCACCATATTTGAGAGAACCACATACTAACTTACTAACTAACTCTTTTTAAAAAATGCTGTCTATGAGCAATCAAAATACCGTGATGAATTTATGGTCCACTAAGGCACTTAGAAGAAATATAGAAAGAAAGAATGTTATAGATACACGCAAGAAATTCTATGTGGCTAGAGGTTTTAGACCACCAAAAATTAACTGACTGTTACTGCTTGAAAGTAAATGACAACGCCAAAGGATATCATGCTGGGTTAAAGAGGGAGAGGTAGGAGCTTTTAATTATACTGCTGTCAAGGCTGGTTAACCTTAAATAATTTCCAATAAGGTCTGATGGGCTAAGGTTCACATGTTGCCAAATTGTCCCCTAATTTATCAAAAGCTTTCTGCAAGTTAGCAGCTAATAAGGCCTCCTTTGCCTCAAACCTTAAATTCTAATCTAGGCCATTGACTTGCTTTGTTGTAAGCAAAGCCTCTTGCTCCCTGTGTAAATTGGTTCCTGCTGCCTCTAACCAATCTACCTATACCGAAGTATTTCCTAGAGTCTTTTGCCACTAAAGTTTAATTACCAAATCATCTTTTAATGAGTTTAATTATCCTTGGCATTCTTTTCTCAGGATTTTTTAAATTACTTGCTGCATTCAGTCTTTTCCACAGTTGAGTCTTCTGTTTAGAGCAGTTCATGTCAAATTCTTCAATGTATAAATGTTTCCAACCACAAGGTATTGATTTAATATAGCTTCAAGTGAGTAATTACATTAAATATACCTGTGGTGAAAGATACAATTTTTCATTTGCTCATCTTCCTACACCAACTTGGCTGGATTCATCTTTCCCAATCTGAGTCAAATTATTGTCAAACAAAACCAGAACAAAAGACTCCAAAGCAGCTCCCTGGCTGTCTTGCACCTTAGAAAAAACAGATGCCGACATGCATTCCAGTTCTTTTGAAGCTCTTAGATTATTCATCTATAATTATTGTAAAGAAGAACAGTTGTTTCAAGGCTTTTTGTTGTTTGTAGGTGCTTGTAGAATACAGCTAATTCATTTACAAGAAATTCATTTAAAAGTTAACACTTGCTTGCATATGTAATAGACATCAACATTAGGACTGTGAGGAACTTCTATGTTAAAATCTGAAAGCTAGGGCATCTTTACATGTGCTCTGGGGTGAGAGGGTGCTTTACATATGGGAGGGGCACTTTAATTAGAGCGGTTCTAATTAAAGCATGTGCAGTGTCTCTTGTATTCAGCTTGTTCAACGAGCTTTACTTAAAGTGCATGCTCCAGCAGACTTGATTGATCGAGTCTGTTCTGATGCACTGTCATCAGCTTCTCCGCATGTCTACAGGCACCCTTAAATTAATGTCTACAGGCACCCTTAAATTAAACCCCAGGCACCCTCCACATGTCTACAGGCACCCTTACATTTTAGGGCTTGATGGGAAAGTGAATCTGTGTGTTTCTGTAGGCCATGTCAACAGTGGAAGGATGGAACTGACCATGCCCCAACTCAGCTGGAAGCATACCAGTGAGGCTGCTGGGCTGTGACAACCCCTCTGAGGCCTTGTCTTGCCTAGGCAGAGAAGTCTAGTCCACTTTTGCTTAGATGCCACCTGCTAATTCAGCTTAGCCAAACCTATTCTAGGGAGCTACACTTTCCTAGTGCAGATAGAAAGTATTGTCTTCAACTTGATTTTCATAAGTCAAGTTGTAGCCTAGGTACCAGAGCTGGCCTTATGGATGGATGATGTGGTTGACCACCCAGGGTACCATGGTCAGGGGGCACCACACACACATGAACACGTGCAGTCTGGGGCTCCCTGGGCACCATTGCTGGTGACACCTGAAGCACTGCAGGGACCATGGGGTATGAGCCTGGAGTCGAGTTGCTTTTGACCTGTGGTAAGGAGGGGGAGGCTTCCACTGCAGTGCCCCCGACACCTCCAGCCATATGCTCCAGCCCCCTTCCTCCCCACCCTGCCCTGCTCAACAGCGGTACTAGGGTAACTATCACACAGAGCTGAGGGGATGGGAGGCAGGAGCTAGAAGCACAGTGGGCCCTCCCAGCATGAATCATTCTGTGGCCCCCTCCCTTCCTGGTGCTGCTCTCCTGAGCAGGTTGCCACACACTGTCTCCCTCCTCCTGCCAGCCCCTGAGGAGAGGAAAGAAGGGAAGGGGAATATGGCTTCCTGCGATGCTGCCACTTCCATGCTACACACGTGGTGCCAGCTCTTTCCCACTGCCCACATAGCCCTGCAGCTTCAGGGGTGCTGGTGGCCCAAGGGGGGGCCTGGCACTGAAGGCAGTATTCAGCCAAGCAGGGCTGGGGAATGCAGGGACAGCCTGGCTTAACCCACACTGTACACCTGTAAGCACATCTTATGATATCCAGAGAGGCAGAATCAGATTTTAATTTAATGCAGTACATGGTAGTAAATTACTAATCAACTGGATTTAGATGTGATTAGATGACAACTTTTAACAAGGGGAACAGAGGAACATCACATCATTACTATGCTGTGTATTCTTCCACATGTGTATTTTTCTTGTGTCTACTGTCACAATACATGGGATGCTAAATAGTAAACTTCCTGAACTATGAATTTATCATGGCGATATACTGCAGAAGGGATTCATAGATTTGCAAGTCTCTAAACCATGCTCACTGTTAAGCCAGTAGCTAGCCAAAAACATACACTTTCATGTCTTGTAATGTGTTTAGTTCTAGGTTCCAAACCAGAACAAATTCTGTATCTTGTTTCATTACCATAAGATTTCATTGATTACCAAATTAGTTATCTTGAAGTACAATAACTGTTTCTTTTGTTATTATGAAAGCAGTCATATTAATAACTAGTTTGAAATGCGAATTCAATTTTAGATAGAATTAATTTTTAGAGATGGAAATGAAGAATAATATCAATTTAAGTAGTTCACCAATTAAAAAAAAATACCCATCTGAACAAGTGATTTCTGATCACAGAAATTTTTATGAATATAAGTAATGATGATTCAGGCCCCTACCACATGTTACATATATTGTGTAATTAACTGCTTAATAATGCAATAAATTTAGACCAGCCACATGTGCAATTACCTTTCTTACCAGTAATTTTTGGCTACAGTTAGTTGTCAACTACTCATTTTAATTTTATCTATATTGTATTTTTGGCCTGTCAAATCACATGGTATTTTTACTGCTTTGTGCTTTGAGATTCATAGATTCATAGATGTTGGGGATTCCTGAATAGTTTGTTTTTCAGGTATTCACACACAAAATAATATGATCCCTAAGGCCCTTGCTGTGCTTTTTATGTATTATGCAATTAACTGGGTAATTGCACAATAAATTTAAACCAGCCATATATGCAAAGTCACACCATAAAAATGTCTATCTGGCTATAAAAAGAGACAACCAGCTACATAGTGCTTGAAAATATGTAACAACTTTATAGCTGGTTTCTATCCATCTTTAATTTGAACATGTAGCAGAGTCCTCAGTAATGAAGGACAGGAGCTCAACAAAAAGCTAAAAACAAACAAACAGGAAATGCATTGAACTCAAAAGGACTATAGTGAAATTACTGTTATCCCAATATGGGGGGGGGGAGCGGGGGAAGAGAGGGAGTATATGAAATCTCAAAACACAAGATAGGAATATTGCCAAAATTAAGTGTTTGAGATGAATTGGTCTGCATAGAAAGCATTTAGGATCTTGGGCCAGTACTTAGGACTAGAGTGCTTATGGCCTGGGACGATGAAGCCATAGAATTCACAGATTCATAGATTCCAGCACCACAAAGGGACCATTATAGCCATCTCTTCTGACCTGTAACATTTCTCACCAAAGTTGGATTAAAGCATTCCTTTTACAAAGATAACTGACCTTATTTTAAATGATGGCCCATGCCTTCTTATTGTAAGATATTTGAGTATTAAGCTTCCTGCTAAGAAACTGCATCAGATTTGAAATTAGACAAATTTGAAGCTCCAGCGAGTAGATCTTATTGTACCTTTATCTGCAAGATAGAAAGTCCTGACCCCATCCTCAGCCACTGCCAGATTTCTTCTCCATGTGTAATTACCTAAGCACAATGATCAGTTCCCCTTTCAACTTTCTCTTCACTAAGTTTAAAGAATTGAGCTCTTTCAGCCTCAGTGTGTTAGGTTAATTTTCCAGTCTCTTGGCCTTTGTTGGGCCCTCTCTTCCTGATCTGAGCTATCTTCATTACTTGCACATCTTTGTTTTGCAAAAATAGGTGAATGTGATTATCTCAGGTTTCTAGACTTTATATATGATGGGAATTTGTATGTGGTTCAGAGGTGTGTAAATAATAATAGTAGTAATATTAACAATAGTAGTAATAATAACTATAATGATATTGTTGTTGTTGTCGTCATCATCATCATCATCATTATTATGATTTGTTTGGCCTACAGGATTCACTCCTTTACACAGGCTTATTTTTGAATAGCCCATTTTATTATGAGGTAGTGCTCTCTGGGCACATCTACACAAGGTGTTTACTGCAGAGCTCCCTAATTAGCTCCATGTTAAAGTCTCCACATCTATACGTGGGACCCTATTAAGTCACAGTAAACTTTTAAACTCCACTGTAGGTTAGTACTTGTAAATACAAGCACTGTCTTGCAGCAGTGTTATTTACTGCACTGCAACACACATGTAGACATTGACAGAGCTGGCTGGGGCATGAGGGTGTTTCAGTGCCTGCTTGCTAGCACCACACTAAAGCACCCTCGTGCCCCAGCCAACCCCTCCCCAGCATGCTGAGCTGGGTTGAAGCAGCCCTGGGCTAGCAAGCTGACTCCCCGGCCCCTCTGCCAGCCAGAGATGCTCCAACATGGCTCAACATGCTATGGTTCTGGGCACATATGTTAATGTGGTACCCAGGAGCAATAAACTCTGGTGTGATGCGTGGCAGAGTTTATTGTGTTGCATTAATTTTGCATGTAGATGCACCCACTGATTTTCAGGCTTTGGTATTCCCATCCTATTTTCTATCCAGCCACTTTATCCAGAAGTGCTATCCAGAGCTGCTCTGTTATTCCAGGCATACAGGCAATGTAGCTGTAACTATAGCTGTATTCTGAGAAGGGCAATATTTTATGGAATCCTAAGATTCCATAAAATATTGCAAGTCACATTTGCAAGACACATTTGCAAGTCAAGTAAGGAATCAAAGATGGAATTTTGCTTCTTGCATAGTGGATTGTACTCATCACCAACCAGTAAGTGCAAGGTAACGTGAAACTTTTCATTGGCTTCCATTGGAGGTATTTATGTTAGATTATGCAGATACGGCTTCTTATCTCCTTATTTTTCCTGGCAGTAAAAATTTACACAGGTTCAAGAGAGGAATGCCAGGCAAGAAGCAACTGCAGATGCAAGTTAGATCAACAGTGTGTTTTCATCTTTCATCTTATGATTACCAAGGTGTCCAAGGACAGCATATCTTGTAAAAAGTTCTGAATATCCTCATCTTTTTTCACTTAAAAGAAAATTATCTAAGATGAGCTTCTTATGTGATTTTTCAGTTTGTTTTTTCTGACATTAGAAAATGAAAAAGGAAAGGAAAAAAACATTTAACCCCATACTAAACAGAAGGATTTATGCCATGTTCAGTTAGACTAAGGGACCTTTCAAAACTTTGGCTGTGGCTTGCTTCTGAAAATGAGAGCCTAAACTTGGGTGGAAAGAAGCAGAGGGATTGGCATTTCTGTGTTTAAAACCATTCCTTCCCTACGCTCTATATTGAATCAATGCAATCCTATAATTCAGGGCAGCAGTAACATGATTTGTGTTGTGATTTTTTTTTTATTTTTTTTTTGGTATTTGGGAGTGTAGAGTAGAAGGAAAAGATATTTGAGCATTTCATGGTTCCTGTATTCCTCTGCAGTTCTTGCCAGATCCTTCTTGCAAGCCTGTTACTTGGTCTCATTTCTTTGCCTCTCTTCTGTGGGTAGTCAGGTTTCTGAAGTACCTAATACACCCATGGGAGAATCCTGCTCAAAGAGAGTTTAATCACAGAATGCACTGTTTTGCCATGTTGCCAAAAAGGAAAGGGCATTTATAGTTCTGTATTTTCTTTTATTGTTCTGTGTTGGTGAGTAACTCCAAATACAGAAGACACTGAAGTCTTCTCATTTTAAATTACCGACAGTTTATATTGCTCCCACCTGTCATTTCTCACACCAGCCAGTTCCTTCTTCCCCCAAACCAGAAAGCCTTATCATTCTCAATTTTGTAATCCCATTATTTCTGTCATGAGCAATAGTGTGATAGTGTAACAAAGAAGACAAAATAGAGCTGTGCAAAACAGCACTGTTTCATTTCAACTTCCGTTTTGCCATTTCAAAGGGACAGTGTTTCATTTTGCTGTTTCAAAGCACTGTTCTGTTTCGTTTCATCGAAACTGTTTCACTGTTTCGATGCATTTTGACGTTTTGCCCATAGGCTATAATGGGGGATCATGAAAATACCTATAACTTTATCTTGTCTTGCCTGATTTGGATGGTAGCCCCTTCTAAGGGTATGAAGCATGCCAAGTTTCAAGGAAATAGGTGCAGGGGGTTTTGTGAAACTGCACCTCAAACTGTTCAAAGGAAAACTAGTATCACTTACTGGCAGCAGCAGCCTACTGTCATCCCGCATGCAGATCCTGGGGTTGTGCCCTCCAGGAGGAGTTTGACACAGACCCACAAGCCTCCCAGGGGATGCAGGCCCCCAGATCTGCATTCAGGATGACAGCAGGCTGCTGGTGCCAGCTGGGACCAGCGCCAGCACTGGGCTCTTCCCAGTGCTCGGCATGGGCTGTGCCAGGCACACTCGGATGCTGGCGCTGGCCCCAGCTGGCAGTGGCAGTAGCAGCCTGCTGTCATCCTGCATCATTTGGGGGCCTGCACCCACTGGTAAGAGCTGGGGAAAGCAATCAAAGAGCTGGAGGAAAGGTTGGGGAGCTGGGGAATCAAACCAGGAATTGGGGAGGAATGTTCAGGGACCTGAACATTCCCCCAGTTCCCAGGTCGACTGTTTGATTCCCAGTCCCCCGTTCAATTCCCTAGCTCCCTGTTCGATTCCCTAGCCCTTGGTTCAATTTCCCAGCCCCCAGTTTGATTCCCCAGCTCTCTGATCATTCCCCCAGCTCTTCCTGGGGGGTGTGGGCCCCTGGATCTGCAAGCTGGTTTTCAGCAGGCTGCCACTGCAGGCTGGGGCCGGCAGCAGCACCAAGCAACTAGCGTTGGCCCCAGCCTGCAGCAGCAGTCTGTCAAAACCCTGCACACAGCACAGGGGCCTGCCCCTCCCCCCCCCGGAAGAACTGAGGCAATGATCAGAGAGCTGGGGCAAGCAATCAGAGAGCTGGGGAATTGAACCGGGAGCTAGATGTCAATATCAGAGCAGTCCTTCCCTCCTCTTCCCCCTCCTTCTCCTTAGTTTCTATTTAGCGACAAGCAAGCCAGCTTTGAAACAAAAAACATTTTGAAACTTTCGAAACATTTCAAGTACCCTCGTTTCATTTCAAAGCTGTTTCAAAGGCTTTCAAACTCAAAACAAGTCGAAACAGCTTTGAAACGAAACACCCATCAAAATTTCGCACAGCCCTACAAAGTATTCCCTCTAGACTGTCCAACTTCCCTTCTTGTTTGTGTTCTAAAGCTCTCCTGCATGTCATCTGTTTTTCTTGAGGTCAGGCCAGGCAGGATTTTCCTACTTAAGAGACTGTCTCTTAAAACCTCAGATATTACATGGTCCTAATCTGTTTTATTTCTGGTCACTAGAGACTGAAGCTGGACACAGGTGTATTTATAGGAGTTTTTAGTTTCTCTAAATCATAGGGAACTGGGGTATCAAACCACTCTCTGTCAAATAGAGCTTCTTAGATCTTCCAGTCTATTTCAGGGGTGAGTCAAGTTTGTTGGCCCTCTTGAATGTGGTCAGGATCCAGGTATTCTGCAGTACAGTGGATACAGAAATAAGCCCTTAATTCTTTTACAGTTTTAATTTAGTCTGTATTTATAATCCATAAATTATGCTTTGTTTCCTTATTGCTACCATGGCAGAGCCATACTTCTATGACTAAGATGAGTCTAACATTAAGTAACAATAATTTGTAATGATTAGATGGGGGTTTTTTTAATGTTCCTCAGGCATTCATTCCCAAGTAGTCTTAGTCACAATGCTGTCTAGGCAGCCTGTCTCACAACCTTCTCTTCTCCAGCATGCTGGGGATGGAGAGCTTGGTAGTCAGATTCATTAGCTCAAGCCCTCTCTAGGAAGTCCAGCTGGTCACCATGTCTGTCTGGCTCCACCTGGTCTGGGACTATGAACTGGGCTCCAGCTCTGGCTTGTCTTCTTGCAGCTCTTCCAAGTCTGCTCTAGTCTTGTCATCTGCAAATTTTGCCACCTTGTTTCTCACTCATTTACTGGTCACCAACCAGTGGATCTCGATCCATGGGTACATCTTGGAGACTCTTGCTGTAGATCTCAGAGCCTCTTAGAGTCAATCTGAGGCTGGGGGGCAGGGCTGAGTGCCCACGTGCATGCAGCCCAGCCCAGCAGTTCAGTCCATAGGGGAGGTGAGGGGCAGGGCCCAGATTGAGGCCCCCATGGTGAGAGGCAGTGCCGCAGAGGCAGGAGCAGGGGTAAGTAGAGTGGGGCTTTGGCCAGGTGGGACTTACCTGCTGGGGAGGTGTGCCCCCAAATAAGTTTTTCTCCCTCTGCCTTGATTGGCCCTCCCCCCACCCCTTCCTCCTCACAGACCTGCTGAGGGGTGGGGGGAGTTACGGCAGCACACACTTGGGTTGCTTTTAAATGCCAAAGGTGATCTACTTTAAAAGGTTGGAGACCACTGCCCTAGATAATATAAATAAATCTGTTAAACAGGAACTATATTACAATGGAACTTTGGCCAAACTGCTTTTAACCTTTTGCCTTGAGGCAAATGATCTTATTCTTATTTTTGTTTTTTCTGATCTCTTTCAGTCCTTTGCATTGGCATAGCATATTCTTCCTTCGCTCTCTGAAAGTACAGTTTTTATATTATTGTTCAGTTTGGTGTTCTCATTGACTGATACGTTTGATAGCATGCTGGGATTGAAATGTGCTTGCATGCCCAATTTACCATTCAAATATTGTATTTCTGACACAGGTATCCATAAATATATGATGTAGATATGGTTGGGGGATAGGGGGAGGCAGAAATAATAGTAGGATCTTTCCTTTCTTAAATTTAATAATATTTTAAAGACTGTACCAGAAGCTCCAGCAGAACATGCTACCATAGCTTGTAAATACTTTTCCTTGGAGTTCCCCTTCCCTTCCCTAGTAATTGCAAGAGTGATTTTCTGGCAGTCTGAGTGTCCCTTCAGTCCGTTTCCATGTCTCATAGAAAGGCGTACTTGAGAACATTAAACAGGTTTTGATTTAGCTTTTCTTCTCAAATTAAATGTGTCTGGAATTGACTACACCACCAGGGATGGGCTGCTGCAGGAAGTTTCCTGGCAGGGTCTTAAAGCTCACTTCTTTTGACTAGCCTTCCCCCAAATAATCTGTTTTTTGGTGCTATCTACACCCACTCATGTGCTTGCATATTGAGGAAATATAAGAATATGTGAAACAGAACACTTTATGTGACTGGCATTTCTAATGCTCCCCAAAGCAATCTCTCCTTCCCCTGTTTAACATTCTCTCCCCTTCATCCTTAGTACCTTCCCAGCTCCCCACCATCACTTTGGTCTGCTGCCATCATTCACTGCAAGTGAAACTCAGCCCCTGTGAAGGACATATGCATCATTTAAATCCTTCAAATGAGGCTCATGAGGGTTCTTGGTAGTACATGTAGGCCCTTTTCTGGCCTTCCACCCTGTTTTATGTGTTCAGAACATATGACCAATTCTTCAGAGCCATGACTGTGGTGTTTTGCTTTTTGCTTATAGAGCACCAGTTAAGCTTTTGTGTACTAAACTGGTTAATCTCTAGATAGGACATGATAGTGGGTCACTGTTGATGGTTTTGCCCTCAACCACTTTCAGTAATAAGTTTTTAATAGAAAAAGGGAAAGTAGGAACCATTTGATGACTTCAGATTTGGAACTGAAATGGCCTCTTTGCTCTTGTCTTTGATCTCCATGGCAGGGCTCTTAAACAGGTATTATGTTCTTATAAAGCACAACTCCCACTGGTAGCTTCCTGGTAAGGCAGCATGGTGGTAGTGGTACAGCAGAACAGGCTTAAAGTGATTTGCTGTGTTTGCCACAGAGGAGAATTTGGCCCCTATTTGGAAGCAACACAACAGAAGATTTGGAAACAGCCCATCCCCCAGATAATAGGGGTGAGAGAACTGTGTCTAACCTCAGCAGTATAGGGTTAACCAGGGTTCTGTGGAAACCTTTTTGGTTTCTCTTCACACCCACATGAGTTAAATATCGAGTTTCAGATTTTAAAAACACAAAGATTTGTGAGGAGAAAAACAGAAAAAAGCCAACTTCTGCTTGATTCCGGGTGAAAACCACCAAGCTTTGTCATATTTCCTCTTTAAAAGCATTAATGGACCCTACTTTACTGGAAGCTTTCCCATTCTTTTCCCTTCATGATAATGTATGTCAAGCTATGCTTCAAATATAAGCATAAAGAATGAACAAATATGGGGAGATGTTAAAGGGATTATTTAACCAAATTAAAATAGTTTACAGAAAAAATCTAGTTATTATGGACAATCCAGTAAAATCCAAAATGTGTCCTTACTCCTCATGTTTTGTGACTGACACCAAAAAAAATGGTAGTGCCTTCCCACTGATAAGTAGATTGAATATCCTGGGATCTGAAAAGATGCATCTTGTTAACAAAGGTTTTTCTCTACTTTGTATGGGACAAAGTTATTATCTATCATTAAAATCAATCCAGAGTTTTCAAGAATGTGAACAAAATAATTTTTGAGACCTCAGTTTTGTGTCCATCTCCCTCACAAAATTCAATGGCTTGATCAATGGGACTTTTAAGCACTAGCACAGCTTAGTGAAGTTTTGCTGAAGTTCCTATGTCAAATCTACATTGAGACATCACATGGCTTCTTACAGTGGTTATTCATTGCCTTTGACAGCACCTCTCTGTGCTTCCCAGACATAAATTCTCACTTATGTCTTACTGATATAATATGAGCTATGCATGCATTGAAAGGCAAATATAGCAATTTAATTTAGTCACAGATTTTGCCTTTGTAAATTTTGGGCATCATCTTTAAAGATCAGAAGATCATTCAGTAAGAGGCAACCTTTTTGGCACAAGAACCACAAATAAGCCCTGCATTCTCCCTGGATGCCACTCCAGTCCCCTTCCACCATCTAATCTGCTGCTCTGCTTTCTGCTCCTGACTCTATCTGCCACTGTGCTGCCTGTCCCATCCCCGATCTGCCGCATGCCATACACAGGCTGCCCATATACTAGTGACACTCATGCCAGAGGTTGAACAGACCTGTTTAAAGACATATGTATTTGCTTTATTTTAAGCACAAGAGAACCCCAATTTGAATTGCGTTTAAACCCATGTGTAAGTCAGGATGGATTGGGATCCAAAGTCTATTTTATATCCCAACATTGCCCTATTTAATTATATCCCAACGTGTAAATGCAGTTTTAATGGTATAAATGTGCATGTACTTGTATAACTGATAATGTACAATTTACATATCTTGGTATATACATATCAATAAATGCACTGGTAGGAGAATACCTTATTTATTCACATAACACACTCACCTTGTTTCCTAAAATTAGCCATTTAAAATTGGGGTGTATGTCTTGAACAAGGAAACTGATTCTGAAATGTTTGGTTAAAAGAAAAAATATTTTTTCCTTTCATTTTGCCTTCCCCAGATAAGATGTCTGTTGTGTGTGTGTGTGTGTGTGTGTGTGTGTGTGTGTGTGTGTGTGTGTGTGTGTGTGGTATGTGAGAAAATATGCTAAATAATGATATAAGGTAACTTTATATTGCTGTCACACAGGGGGTGGTAATAGGATAGTTATACTAGTAAAAAAAAAGCATATAATTAAACAGACTTAAAACATTCATAGAGACCCAGTTTTCATGCTGAAAAGTCATAACATTTTGTGTAAAGGCCTTGCACCACTGGAAACCATTGTCCTGTGTACCTGCTGGTTCAGTACTCCTGTACCCCATTTTTGCTTTGGCTTACATTTAGACTTCTAGCTGGCTTGCAAGGTTAACATTAGTCAGTTCTCTTTTTCTCAAAAGAAATATTAATCAGTGGTTTTAACTCTAATTTTTTCTGTATTTTCAAGAGAACTTTTGTACAGATTCCCCATATCATGTTTAGTCTGTTTGCAAATTGTTATATCAACATACTTTTAAATTTGCTCTGTCATGTAAGGAGACATAATACACAAAGAACGTCCTTAACTGTGAGAAACAATATGGCTTTTGGCAGCTCAAGCTCCTCTTTTGTCTCTTTCAAGCCCAGGCAGTGGATTTGCTATGTCAGAGCCAAGAGACATTTAGAATTACTTAAGGTCTATTTTAGACTAGTAGCTGTCTGGTATTATTCTCCCCTCATAATATTTCTATGACTGCAGGATCAGGGATGTTTTGGGAAATGGATAATTAGCGCTTACTTATTAGGATTTTGGATGATCCTGGCTCCAGTTATGTTAAAGAAAATCCTGAATATTAATTTTTTTATCTAAAAGGATTTCTTCCTCTAAATCCTTCTTTTTTTTTTTTAACTTTCCATTATGGATATTATATTACGGACATTTACATAATGTATTCTTTGCAACGATAAAATGAAATCACAGATTTGGATCTATCTGATTAAATTTTAAAATGCCTGCTTTGTTAGCAATGAAGAAAATGTGTCTATTGAGGCTGAATATTTCAGTGATTAAATCTGTAGTGCTAATCCCCACTTTGCTAATTAACAGTACTCAGAAGAAAAAGCCCTGGCTGGGGCTCCTTCATCTCAAGGCACCCTGCGCCCCAGCCAGCTGTGAGTAGCTGGCTAGGGCACAAAGTACCTCAGTGTGGGGTCTCCACAGCACACAGAGATGGGAGAGCGGGCAGCCTTGGGCTGCCCACTCCCCAGTCTCCACGTGCCACTCCCTTGCTGGCCAGGGCACAAGGTACCTTAGTTCAGGGACTGCCACCTTCCCCCACCACCACAGCACAAGGAGTGGCAGAGCCCCTGCACTGAGGCACATAGAGATGGGGGAGCAGGCAGCCCTGAACTGGCTGCCTCACTGTCTCAAAGCACACTGCGCCCCAGCCAGCTGCAAAACAGCTGGCTCGGGTGCAGTGTGCCTCAACACGGGGGCTCCACATGCCTCAGCACAGGGGCTCTGCAGTAGAGCCCCCACACTGAGACATGCAGAGACACCCTGAACCCCAGCCAGTTGGGGAGCAGCTGGCTGGGGCACAAGGTACCTCAGTGCAGGGTCTCAGCAGCATGTGTCTCTGCATTTTTTCCAGCACATGTCACTTTGGCGTGCTTTGTGCTGCTTTTCTTCAGTGGTATTTTTTGGCTACCGGTAAATCCCAGTAGCAAATTTTGCACTGGTGCTGCAAATGACCAGAGCCATGCATGGATTGATGTGCAACTCTTGTGGTTTGTTGTGCCACAAAAAGTTTTGCAGTGCCACAAACTGCACATGCTTACACATCTGGATCTGGCTAAAAAGTTCAAATAAAACCATTTTTTACCATTTTCAAATTCCCCCACTTTTGCAGTGCAGACTACACCCATTAGAAGATGAACTTTAAATAGACTAGGGGAGCTTCTACTCATTAGCATGCATCAGCTGTTATACAATAGCTGTTACCTCTTCATGAACCTATGGTGATACAAATGAGCTAAACTTTGACTCTGGATGAAGTAAAGTTACACCTGAAGCAGCTTTGCTACACTTGTACAGGCTCATACAGATGTAACAGTTACATCATAGCCAGTTAAATAAGTATCCTTTGATGTAGTTGTTACATCTGCCTATACCCTGAGACCCCAGTGCACTTTGAGACTTCAGTGTGTTACCAGAGTATAATTAATAACAACACATTGAGATCTTTTGTTAACTTATCTCAGTCATTAACCATGGTCATGTTAGCCTAAGTTTGTTTGCTAAATTACGTTAGCAAAAGAGATACTATATTGAGTATCACAGGAACTCCATTACAAAATACAAGAAAACTGGCATTTTGATGTGAATCTCATTACAGGCAGTCCTTAGACTTACAATGCAATTGGTTCCAGAAACCCGCATCTTAAGTCGAAACGTTGTAAGTCAGAACCAATTTTTCCATAGGAACAGTGTTATAAATGGGGGATTGGTTCCTTTATGATGCTTGATACAGCTGTGTCCAGCTGGCAAGTCTACTGTGGTGGAAGGGGAGGAGTTAGGGAAGCAGCATGGGGGGGCAGATCAACGCCCCCCCTCAGTGAAGGAGGAACTGGGGCTGGGCTGCAACAAGCACTGCTGAGCCGGGGCTGGGTGGGTGCAGGACTGAGCTGCGACTCATTGGGGGGCATGGGGAGGGAGGGCGGGGTGGCTCCCGCCACTGCACGCTGCTTGTCTAGCAGCTTATCTGGCAGCTCCCACTGCTGCTTCTGCCGCTTGTCCAGGAGGGAATTGGGGGGGGGGGAATGCACCCCCGGATCTGCACAGAGTACAGCGTGCGTGGTTGCGGCTGCACCAGGTTGCACTCCAGGCTAGTAGTGGTGGTGCTGGGAGCAGGGGCTATGCTCTCCCTGCCAGGGCGGGGTGGGCAAGGGACTGGACAAGTAGTGTGCAGTGGTGGGAGCTGCCCCGACCTCCCTGCATCCCCCGGATGAACCATGGCTTCATCTCGCAGCCTCCCTACCCTGTCTGAGTGAGAAGTGAGAGGGTATGGGAGGAGGTGTGTGCCCCTGGATCGGCCTGAGGTGGGTGGTGGAACAGGGGCTATGGGGGGGCTGCAGCCACCCAAAAGTTTGCTGTAGCCCCCGCTGCCCACCCGGAGTTCAGCCTGATGCAGCCCTGGCAGCGGGATCAGCAGCACAAACCGCCAGACTAGCCACTAGACAAGCAGTGTGCAGCGGCAGGAGTCGCCATCCCCTCCACAAGCTGCAGCTCAGTCCCGCACCCATGTGACCCTGGCTGGCCAGCACTTGCCTCAGCCCCAGTCCCTCCCTCACCACAGGGGCCTTGGTCTGCCTCGCCACCCTTCTCTTCCCCCTCCCCTTCCACCACAATACACTTACCAGCTGGACGCAGCTGTATCAACCATCATGAAGTCGAAACCTATGTTGGGGTGGCGAAACAGGGTGTCAATTTATAAACATCGTTAAGTGACATTTGTTGTAACTCAAAAAGTCGTAAGTCAAGGACAGACTGTATTACTGGATGTACATTCCAGATCTTACCGTCTTGTTCCATCTGTTTCTTATGCTGGCTGAGTTCCAGGTGCATACAAGCACAAAAGCTATACCTTCATGTCATGTTGGCACCTACTTTTTCTAAACATCTCTTTGAATGCTACATTTTGTTATATGAGCTTTGCTCTGAAGCATCACCGTTGCATGGAATCAGCATGTCAAGGAAGCCCTCTCTCAGGTTCCAAACAGATAACCTAGCACAAAACTTACTGCTTATAATAGAGTTTGATAGAATTGTCTAGATTCTAAACTAGTATGTTTTAGAGCCCAGGAACCGGAACAACCAAATGTCCATGAACTAAAGCACTCTACATATATGTGACACATGTCAGTTGCGCACACACTTCAGAGTGTGTTTTATGTCTTCACAGGAAATTATAGGGTGATTATTACATCTTATCAAGGAAGACCAATTACTGCATATGGACTGAAGCTTGACAGTAGGGCTGTGTGAAGTTTTGGTTGCTGATTCAATTCAGCAGAGATTCAGCCTGATTCAGCGGCCAAATCTCCAAATTCAAATTGAATCAGGAGAAACTTTCATCTCTACAAATCGATTTGGAGAGATTCAATGATTCGGACATACACACAGCTTCAAATGTTTTTTTCTGTATACCTCAAGGTATCAGGTGGCTCGTGAATGCTGAGATGGTGGGGTGGATGGAGTATCCCACGGGAGTGTGGTGGGGTCCCTGCCTGCTCAGTAGTGGACCCGGAAGTGGACCAGAAGCACTTCTGGCCCAGTTCCGGGTTCACCATGGAGCACGTGAAGGGCCCTCCCCCCAGCTTGACAACTAGTGCCTCCTGGGCCTGGGGGGGCACCCAGGGTCCCCCCACACTCCCCCACACTTGGTGGTGGACCCGGAAGTGGACTGGAAGTACAAAGTTGTCCACAGTTCAGAGATAGGTGAACTGGTGTGTGTATGTGAGGTACTGATTTGTGCCATGTGCCAAGCACTTTGGGAAGCAGACAGGATAAAATAATACTTCTGCGATTTCTACCTTTTTCTTGATCAGCCATAAAATAACTGTCAGACAGTGACATTTTGGGTTAATTGTTGTTGACTTGATCAGATCCGAACCGGGCAGCATACTGTATACCAAGTCGTTACATGCTTGACTCATTCCAGGAATTTAGACAACGTTCTTAGATGTTGTTATTATAACTGTAAAATTGAAACAACTGTTGTGGTTATTAAGTTCAAAAGGCTTCTCATACCAATATAAAGCATGTGATGCCACTATCTCCTGGTGGGTAAAAGAATATTCAGGACAGACATTAGTAACAGTCCCTTGTGAAGGAATGAGTTCCACATCTTCACAGAAGGACCCCTGTTGTTCTTAAGGTATGTTATTATTTATCTTCATGGTAATGTCCGAATGCCATTGTGCAGGGGTCCAATCTGCTGTGTGTTGTACAAACATGTAAAAAAACCCCAAACAAACAACACCCGCTCCTGCCCCCCCAGAAACTAGATCCTGCTCAAAGAGCTTACAGTTTGCCCTTCTCCCTAGGTTTTCTTCAAATGTTACTAAGTCATAGTGCCTAGATTCTGTATCAGGGGCATCAAACATACAGCCCACAGGCCAGATCCAGCAGTAGATCTAGGTCATCCAGCCAAACGCCTTGATGGTGGACCTTCCTGCGGCAGCAGCCAAGCACCTGGGCACGACCCATGACTCTGGAGCCCCAACAACACCACAGGAAGAAGCTCATTATCATTGGTGCTTGGCTGCTGGCAATGAGAGCAAGCCATGGCGCTTGCTTCTTCCTGCGGAACTTCTGGGACTCCAGCATCATTGCCCTGGCCCAGGTTCTTGGCAGCTAAGCTGGTAAGAGCCACAGACCTAGATCCCCAGCAGCACCATGGCTTATTCCCATGTGGGCAGCCATATATTCAGGCAGGGCCTTCAGTCCAGGAGCTACTGAGTCCCAGACCTGTCCAGAGCAGGCACTGGCTCGATCTGGTATGAAGGGTGCAGGTTCTGTGGGCATATGGGGCTTTCCCTATACCATCTATCCAGCCCATAGATTGGTCCTGCACCACTCTTCTGGCCCCCAGGGCCAAATTAGTTTGACACCCCCCCCCTACTGCTTTAAAAGCTAAGAGGGTGTTAAGAAATTGGATGGAACATACATCAGTGCTAACCTGATAGGAAGCAGCCAATGTTCACAGTTTTAACACTCTCTCATTTCACTTTTAAGTGTTTGCATGGGGATACACTGCCCAGTTTTCCTTTCCTAGAGCAGTATACTCCCTAGTCCAGGAGCAATATACTGTGCCCATATTACCACATTAGTTGCCAGAGATCTAGCCTTTTGAATCTTAATATATTGCTGCCAGTATTTCTGCTGACAGCTTTTTCTCTGGCTGTGGGTTGGAAGGTCAGAGTTCAAAATCTGTTTAAAATGCATTCAAGGAAAGATTTACCATGCAGGCGTGACTATCAGGTTAGTCTTTTCATAGTGTTGGGGAATATTGGAGTTTTTTATGGTTTTGACTATGATCCAGCATTGATATTGTAGCTTCAGCGGAGTGCCAAAAACAAGGCTTACAGGATATCAAGTTTTATACCCCCTTATGTAATGTTTATCTGGGTGGGATATGACATATTGAAATTCAATTTATTGAAATTATACTTATGCTGACTCACTGCCAGTGGGGGTGAAACAGCCATCTTCTCTAAGACTCCTGTTTGGATAAACACAGACATGCAAGAAAGACATCCAGCCACAGGTCTCTGCACAGGTCTAGAAATTTGGCATTGAAGGAGCAGTGGCAGCATTAATTGCAGCTCTCTTGCTGTTCAGTTTCTGGACCCTGAAGGCCAGGTGACATGGCCCTATGTAGCAGGCTGCACCAGCACTCAGTGAACCCAGTGCATGGGGTCGCTCTGTGGCCAGATCCAGTACATGGGGATGGGTTGTATGCGGTGTCATACTGGCTTGCAGATAGATCTGGCATGCAGGATTGCATCTGCACTTATTCCACATTTGGGATCTGGCCTGTGGACCAGCCCCATGGCTCTCATCCATCCCATGTAGCCAGTAGGTGATTCAGTATCTGGCCCTTAGAGAGGCATGGTAACTGAAAGAAGACGATCTGAGTTTATAAAACCAGTGTTAGTATCTTCTCTGGTGTATTACTAATTTAGTGATTTTGAATAGTTTGGGCAGCTTTTGCCTGCTTTTTGGAAAAGGGACATTTATTCTTTAGTGAGTGCATCTACACATGCAATTAACATGTAGCAGTAAACTCCAGTGCAGTTTGCCTGGGTAGAGCACACTGAGCCAGGGTGGAACACATTGAGCCGGGGTGGAGCAGCCCCAGGCTGGCAGGGGGTCCAGGGGGTCAACATGCTGCAGAGGGGCTGGCTGGGGCGCAAGGGTGCTACAGTGCAGGGCTAGCCACCAGGCAGCCCCCACATCATAGCAACCCCATGCCCCAGCCAGCCCCAATACCAATCTACATGTGCATTTCAGTGCACATACCTACTCCACTGTAGGACAGTACTTGTCCTGGACAGTACTGTCCTACAGTAGAATTAATTAATTTACTGGACCCTGATACAGGTGTATGTGTAGATGGTGACATTTTACTGTGGAACTAATATATCAGCTCTACAGTAAATCACAAGTGTAGATGCACCCAGTGTGTGCTAAACATTTCATTTTAAAGCTCATGATACAATATTTTTAGGAGATAAATAAGAGCTTGTCAGTGCACAAAAGATGAATCTCTTTAATCGTACCCCTAGTAGAGGTAGAGCAGTACAACCCTACAATGTGGTTTCAGTTATACTTGTATAAAGCTACTTTATACTAGTATAACTTATTCCTTCACGAGAAGTGGATGAGCCATGCCAATGCAAAGCACTTTTGTGTACTAATAATTGAGTTCACACTAGAGGGTATTTACATATAATTAAATCCGTAACCAAGGTCATTATACTGAAACAAAATTTATGTGTAGGCCAGACCGAAGACTAGAGAATCCTCATGTTTTTTCAGTGAGGAGTACTTGTTTAATAGTATTCACAGACTATGGTTACTGTGCTACTTAGCATCAAAGTCAGTATCTGAGAAGCCCTCCAGTGTAGTGACAAACCACTGTTTTTCATTCTTGAGGAAAGGGTCTGTGTTGCTGAGCTAGAGACTTGCTCAACTTTGTTTTTGGATTGCATTTTAAAAGATGTGAAGAAAAACTGTTAGATATACACTACCAGTAGCATAGCTTCTATCTACAGCATATAGTATATTATCCAGCACTCAAGTCCTAAATCTGATATGGCAATGTTAAGCCCTTTTTTGCTTTTTAATGAAGTGGTGGTATAATCAGTAGTATTTTCTCTTATGTATTTGACTGATAAAATCCTGCATTTACCATAAGGGATTCATACTGCTATTGCAGCAAGTGCTTTTGGGAACGTTTTCAGCTAGTAGGCCAGAATGACCAAGCTGTGCTGTAAGGTGAACTGGCACTAGAACCTGGTTACCGCTGCTGCCACCACTGCGTTTCCCCACTTCCTGGCTGCAACACTGGTGAAGCACCCATGTGCAAGATAGGCAAAGCTCTCAGACACAGCATGAGCTAAGCATCCCACTACCCAGCCATGTTAGGGGGAAAGCTCTGCAGCTCCAGGTCAGATCCAGACTCTGAGCCATAGGCAGCCAATCCTTGACTATGACTATAAAATTGTGGTCAGTTGATTTAGCAATATTATGGAAGATATTAATAAGCCTCATCCTGAATGGCAATCAGATTCCAAAATGCATAGTTAGCCATATTATTCTGAAGTTCAGCAGAAGGTAGGGCAGGGTGGCTCCTTAGAGACTTACTGATTCAGAGAAGCAAGAGCAGTCCAGCCCATTCCTAACATCTGACAAAGTATGTTGTTGCTTATGAAAGCTCATGCCTCTGAACCAGGTAGTCTCTAAGGTATAAACCTATACTGCTTTCTGCCAGTTTCTAAAATATAATTCTGGTATCTTCTTTTAGTTTTACTCCACTGTATAAAGGATTCATTAGGCATGTTTGATATATCTGCTTTAAGTATCATTGCATAATATGTATTTGAAAGTGCTAAGAAAGTGTTGCACTTTGGCTGTGATTTCAAAATCCAATTTTCAGGTCAACCTTTTGGTTAGATCTATTATGAAATATACATGTTCTAGGCAATATTTCAGCTGAGATACGTTAAAGTGGATTTGACTTGTGCCTCAGAAGTTTAGCAATTAACATAAATTTTATCACAGTTCACCAAAGTAGCATTTAGCAGGGACATATTATGTCAGTATGTTGATATGTCTTTGTGTGAATATTTCCAAGTTCCTCCATTTATCGGAAGTACATTTCTTGCCTTGTGATTGTTAACAGTTTTTGTCAGTGTAATCAATAAAACTGGCACTGTGAAATGTGATCCTCTTTGGTTTTCAGGCCATCATTGGGTGGTCTCCTTACATCATCTTATCGGCAGCACCAGGAGTCCTTGGCAGCAGAAAGAGAGAGACGACGTCAAGAGAGAGAAGAGAGGTTACAAAGGATAGAGCGTGAAGAGAGAAACAAATTCAAGTAGGAGACCATAATACTTCCTATTTATTTGTTGTCCTAATATAACACATTTCAATCAATTGAGAAATTAAATTACAGAATATTTTGTGCATATAAATATATCTTTCCCCTTAGATTTATGTGTTACTGTAAATGTGTTTAAAGATTAATTTATTTATCAAAGTATTTCTTGGCTAATAAGCTACTGGAATTGCTAGCTATTTGTGTTTCCAGCCAGTTATACTGGCTGGATAGCTGCACAGGCCAGGATTAGCTAGTCAGTCCATTCTCTCTGAAACCCTAATATCTGTAAAGTTTAGGGTGTGAGGAGGGAGATATCTCTCTGTTTTAATTTTTTGAAAAGTAAAATAAGTCACTTTGTGTGAGCATATGGTACTACCTGAAATAGTTTACCTCTGTCTCTAGCTTATTCAGATTTGCATGAAATAGGTACTTCAAAAGTACTGTACAAACAAAATATGAAGTCTGATCCAAGTCCCATTGAAATTGAGGGAAATACTAACATTGATTATAGTAGGCTTTGGATCAGACGCATAAGTTAAAATGTATATAGATCCCTCCTGAGAGGGATCAGACCATTTCTCAAGTAAATAACACATCCAAATCTGAAACTCAATGTACTTAATAGGGGGTTTTCAGAAGTTCTAAAAAGGTTAAATATTTGGGGGTGGGGAGGGGGTTTAA
Organism: Alligator mississippiensis; assembly: GCF_030867095.1. Lineage (NCBI taxonomy): Eukaryota > Metazoa > Chordata > Crocodylia > Alligatoridae > Alligator > Alligator mississippiensis. The sequence continues at coordinate 86,434,643 of NC_081828.1, read as the reverse complement.
AAATTGTGCATGTTTTCATTGTTCTGTGGTTGATTTAGTCACAACAGAATTTCTTCCCTGTCTCTGGAAATGCTGTATTTTCAGGCTCTGAGAAGTAATTTCACATTCACATTCATAATCAATGGTGAAAGGTAAAGATTTTTTTCAGAAGATAGCTTTTCAGGCTAAAGAGTAAAAAGAATTGTTCTGTCACCATTTTTTTAATCCCTGGAATACACTAGATTTGTTCTGAGATGCAGAACTGTGCATATTGTCATTGTTTTCATAACTACCCATAGTGAAACTGGAAAAGAAGGCACATTCTAAGTGGTTAGAATGAGAAGATAAATTTAGAAGAAAATGAGGGACAAGAAAGGAGTAGGAGTAGAATACAAGAATAGAATCCTTGGTGGCCAAAAGCTGCCCTAGTTGTCCTGAAACAGAAACAATCAAGTTCCAGTTTCAATCTACTTCCAAAATCCCTTGTTCCAGCTGGTATCATATTGCTTCAGTGGAGGAGGGAGGGGGTACGGGTGGCTATCACAAGTCTGCCAATAGCCACTTCCAGAAAGGAAACACCCAGACCCAAAACAGTCACCACAAAGTACTTGACAGCTTTACCTGCTTGAATGAGAGATCTGCCATATCATATCAGAACTGTGTAGTGGTAGTTCTGTCCCAGGGAACCATTGTTAAGGTCAGAAAAATGAGAAGTTGGATAAAAAGAATCTGTCCCATTATCATGTGATGCATACCACTGGTCCATTAAGAACACAATTCTGTGAGGAGCTGAATGCTTCCATTCCCATTGTATAACGCTTCTGTTTTGCAGAGCTGGGATGCCCACCTCCCCTCTTCCCTAAGCTTTGTAGGGCATATTTAAATAAGGGATCCCCAAAGTTATAGACTGAACAGGCAGCAAGGCAGCAACTATGTGTCACTGAACTGTTTGGAAACAAAGCTACCCCAAATGACCAAGGGACATTTCCATGAGTGTCCTTGCAATCATACCATGTTTACTTGAAAGCAAGATGAGTTCCGCCTCCTACCCCCCCCCCCCCCGCCCCAATCAATATGGTAAAAAAGCCCCTTCTCTTGGATTTTACTACAAAAGGGGGAGAGGGGGGGAGCAGAGGCTGCAGCTAAGATAATGTTTTAGTTAACTAAATAAGATTTTTTTCAGTATGTGCAATACTGGGGTTATTTTACATATTATGTAAGCAGTAGAAGGCAAACCCCATGGACATAGGTGAGGAGCAAAGGATTAGCTAGAAGGAATGGACAGGTTTCTCATATGAATCATATTAATCCAGAATCTTAGCTTTTTCATTCACCTAGTGTCATAGCTGAAAATGTGACTTAAGTGTGACCAGTGAAGTGATAACAGCTTGAGTTTTCAGAGAGTTAGAAACAAATTTATTAAGCATTCATTGCTTCCCTGGGTATTATCTCGGGGTATAGACAAACTTACAAATTGCATCATTATCAAAAGATACTCATATAAGCTGTTTATGATGCAACTGACATCTACATGTTTCTGTAGCGATATCAGTGTAGCGTTGCAACTTTTATCTTCAGCCTCTGCCACACAGTATACTTAAGACATGATTAACTAGTTAATCATGTCTTAAGTTGTAACCTAGCCATACATTAAAGCAATTCATGGTGTCATAAAACAAGGAATAAATCTCAAAGTTATGCCACAAAAATATGTAATAACTTTGTGGCCAGTTCCAATCATGCCATTAATTGAAAGTGTGGCCAAGTACACCCCATGGCTGAGAGCCCGGATCAACTGATGGGGCTCCCAGCCATGGAAGCTTACTACTCGCCGGTGTAGGGGGAGCCTGGGATCATGACCCTGGACTCTACCTGCACCAGCAATAAGGTGTGCTGGGATCTGGTGGTTGATCCCACAATCACACCTTATGCCATGCATGTGTGGCATGGCAGGAAGTGTGATGGGGTGGATCACACATCAGATTCCATCGTACCTTTATCTACACATCAGTCATAATCTCAGGGTTAAAGTTCCAGTGATTTAGCTAACTTGTATCACAGTTGAAGCACACAAATATAACTGTTACTTTGGAACAGCTGATGCCCAGGGCAGTTCTTTCCCCACTTTTGAAGTAATTAAAAGGTGCATTTTTCCTTATCCTCAGATGCCAATGATATTATTTTAAATGTCAATGTTGGTGAGGAATTATTTCATCTGCTATGCAGAGGAATAAAAAAAGTAAAGAAATGGGATCAGTAAATGGAAAATTTCTGGCATTGACTATTCTGGTGGTGGGATAGACTAGAAGTAACCTAGTGCCTTTGGTTTTGTCCACTGGAGTTGACCAAACATTAAATAGTGTTCTGCAGGAATCAATTTGCCTTGGCAAGGAGGTAGACGGGATGTTCTAATACAACCTCCAACCTCTAGCATTCTGTTCAACTCTGTGAATTAGTCTTGCTGCAAACAGTATAAAGAACATTTCACCAGTGCAAAAATTTGTGGGTATGATATCACACTCAGGGATTACATGATCCAAGCATCAAGGAAAGTTGATCTGACATAACTAAAAATAAAAAGTTATATGGAGAACTGAGAGAGAGAGAGGAAAACAAACTGGAGGGGAAAGAATAGCAGTAGTCAAGATATTTGAGAACTTGTATCCAGAACTTAGGGCCAGGAAAAATAATAGTATTCCTGGCATATAATTTGCCTATTTTGGGCTTTTAACCTGAAATTCAAAAATTGCCAGTTTTATTTCTTAGATTCATTGCACCTTACATATTTGGTATGATGTATTATACAATTCAACATATTTTGTGCATATCCAGACCTGCTGTTCAGCACTTGTTTAGAAAGCAGAGGCAAATGTCTTTACTGAAGAGTAATCCTTCAGTATCTTTAATGTGCTTATTTTGAGAGATTTCTCTTTCTCCTACTGTGTATTTACTTTTGGTATCATCTGTATTGTTTGATTACTTCTGCCACTTACTGAAATTTTGTTTCTAGCCGAGATTATTTAGACAAAAGAGAAGAGCTAAGACAAGCAAGAGAAGAGAGGTTTGTACCTGTTGCTTTCCACCTAGTACTGTGTCTTTGACTGTGTGGCTGTTGGCTATTTAAGTACATTTTTAACCAGGCATGCCAGAAGCAATTTTATTAAAAGAAATCTATGAAAAGGAAAATCAAGTCCTGCCATGGATCTAGGAATAAATTGTGCAGAAGCAATACAAGCAGGCATAATACCGATCAATCTTTTATTTATTTGAGTGAGAAATAAGACCAAGTATTATATTTACCTGAGAAATTTGTCCAAATTTAGTATGGCCACAAGTCTGTTAAGCCATTATTTCTCAATCAGTGGGTTGCAATTTACTTGCAGGGTCTAAAAATGAGAGGATTGTGAGGTTGGTTGTGAGATGCTGAAAATGTTGATACAGTCTAGAACACTGAAAATCCAAACTAATCCCAACACATTAGAGTTGACTAGTTTCTGTCAATCTCTTGAAGCACAAACAAATAAATTAGGAAACTGAGCATAGTGATCACCCTTACATGTTTTTTTAATATTTATTACCACATAGTGTAAGGGAAGTTATGAATCTTTTTTACTTTACTTAGAAAACATTGTATCCAGCCAGTAGGATCCTATGCCTGTGAAACCATTCCAAGAACTCAAATAACAGACTTTACCTTTCAGTTGTTCACCTCCATTTTCAATATTTGTTTTTACATGCAAAATATGCAAGTAACTAATCAAACAGCAGCCAAAAAATCTCAGAAGCTAGTTCTTCTGTGTATATCATATGCTGTTACAGACTGTTAGACAAATCACCCATGGTGTCTTCTAAAAACTAACATTTCATAATAAAAATGTGAAAAATGACCCTTCCACATACCATTTACTGGCAAATTCTTCTCTGGATACAATCACTTGGGTAGACATTTTTTTCCTTCTACCTTATGAGTTGGACCTACCAGCAATTTTATTGTGGCTAAAGTGGCTGATATTAAAATGATTTTGACAGTTCTAAATTTAAATGGAGGTTGATGTTCTTTCCTCTGGTTTTACAGCCAAAAGATTACAGCCAGTTTAAAGCATCTTGTGAAATGAAACATATCTGACCACATAAACACCAAGCACTCATCTTAGCTGAGTAAAACGTTTTGCAGCAATCCCACTGAGCAGCTGGATTTGAAACAAATTAGAAGTGAATGCTCCAGCACTTTCAAGCTGTAATGGAACATACTAAAGTGAGCCTGAGTATTATTTTGGAAATGTTCACCAGCAGGACATCATTGCTATTGCAATCTGAGCCAGTTTTACTGGTCATTAGTAATGAGTCTTTATGTCCAGGCCTGTTTTGAAATAAAGAGCTACATTCTAAGTTTCTTCTCATAAAGAGAAAAGAAACATCCCTTCTTGACAGTATGTAAATGTCAGAGAAAACATCTACAGCTCAAACCAAACAATAGCTGTCTATTACACTGGCCTTTTCATTCTCTTCATATAGACTTTTCCATCAGCCAGTATCTGAAAGCACACTTTTATGTGTTCTTTTGCAAGTTCACTTCAGCTGTTATTTCAAGACAATGTCTACAGCAAAAGAAAGTTGCGTGTGGCCAATGTGTTAAACTCCACTTTCAAAATATAATCTGGATATAAATTCTGAAAAAATAAGAAGTTTGAGACATGTTATCTTTACAAAGTTTAGACTTTTTTCTAACACTAATAGTGATTAGAAAAAAGCAGTCAGAGGAAAACCTCTCATTAAAACTAATTATATAGAAGCACCTCTATTAAAATGCCCAGTATGTCTACATTTTTTCAAATCTCTTGGAGCAATCTATTAACATCCCATGCTGCATGAGATCCAATATACACTAGGATAATTTAGGGCATGGACCAGACCCCATGGAAGTTCCCCATTGATTTCGGTCGGCTTTTGGATCAAGCTCTTATTAAGAAAGGTAACAGGTTTATGCTGTATTTCTTTGGCTTTGGAAGCATCAATTAGTAATTAAAAAAAAAAAATTTCCATACACATTTTGTGTTTACTGGGGTTCTGCTTGCTGGCATTTAGTTTGCAATGGCCATTTAAAAATGTTCCTGCAATGAAATCCATTGAAGTCTTTCTCATGATATTTCCATTCAAATGGGAATATTCCTGATTTCATTCTGAGTTACAGCTGTTGATGTGGCTGATATCAAAGAGATTATATACAGTTCTCAGGTCAGTGATCTTAAAATTAGAGAACTTGGAATTCTATTTTCATTTTTTTGAAGAGCATAATATTATGTCTACACTATGCAATGAGGTATCTTTAGCTAAGTACACATATGCAAAAAGCCAATGACAAAAGCACCCTATCCTGCTTTACTTAAACCGCTTTAACTTAGAGCACGTTTAAACCAAACAGACATTCATGATTTGTTGGGGGGCTAGCACTACTTGAGGCTAGCAGATAGGGGGAGCTCTTGCACACTTTCCAGCATGTCCCACAGATTCTCCAGGCTGCCAGAGACTCATGAATGCAGCTAAATGGGCAAACTATCCCTGCTTGGCTGCCTGGTGCAGAGGAGTAGAGCTCCCACCTGCTGTTTTCTCAGTGATAGGAACCAGAGAATCACAAAAAAGCAGGCTGGAAGAAACCTCCAGGCTGGGCCAGGGATACCCAGGGAGCAGAATCCAGATGGGGGAGCCCATCTGACGAGCGTCGATGGGGATAGGCTGGGCACTGGCATCTCCCTGGAACCACGATGATGGCTGGAGTTGCCTGTCCACACTGGATCTGCCATGGATCAGGGGAGGGGAAGAGAGGGATGCAAGGCAGGATTGCTCAGAGCAAGGCAGGACACGGGCACAGATGTGGACACACACACACAAAAACACCCCCCGCCCCCCAAGCCCTGCACCTTGCCCTGGAGCACCATGGCCCCACTTGGGCCAGGCTAGAGACCAATGTACACACACACACTCCCCACCAATGCCAGTGGCAGCAGCTCCACTTCCTGCCCCATTGTGCCATGGCCCCTTTCAGGGCCAGGCGCGCGCGCGCACACACACACACACACACACACACACACACACACACACACACTCAGACATTACATGTACACCCAAGCCCCTCTCCCCAGAGCAGTCCTGCTGGAGCATCAGACAGGGCCATGCTGCTTACTGCTGCACCAGGAACTCTGGCAGGGTGGGGTTAGGGGTGGAAAAGGAGCCCATGTGCTGCAGGGGGTGCCTGGCCTGGCCCCCACCAAGACCCAATCTGGGAAACCGGGGGTGGGAGGCACCTGCCAGGGGGGCTTGCAGTGACAGCTGAGGTAGTGGAGCCAGCCTGGTGCTCAGGCAGAGCAGAAGAACTTTGCCTAAGGCGAACACACTGCCTTTCAGTGGGCGCCTGGGATGCCGGTGAATGCAATGTAGCTTAGTACCTGATGGGATGTCAAAAAAGTGATCTAACCTAAAGCACTTTAGTCTGATAGCTCGTCGATCAAGGTTACATTAAAGCATAATCTGCCCTTTTTAAAGCGCTCTATGAACTGTGAATGTCTCTTCTGTTATGGCTGTAGAGCATTTCCTGTGTGCTTATAGCTCAATAGGTGTAATGTCTGGACCTGGCCTCTGTTATTAAAAGCAGTCTCATCCTGGTAGGCTGGAGTTCCATGTAGGCTAATCAATCCTGCCTCTTATTATGTGCTGTACAATGTAAATATACCCTGTGTGGGATTTACTGTTCACAAAACGTACCAAACTGACAGCCCAACATCTGCTGCCCTTTATCCTGAAAAGACATCCGATATGCCAAGATGCTTGGCCTAGAGGAACACGGCATCATGGACAGCAGGCATGCAGCAAACTGGCACTACATGGGGTGACCATACACCCTATTTTTGCTGTGACAGTCCCATTTTAAACACCTGTCCTAGGTGACCCATTGGTTTGGTCAAATGAATACTTTTGTCCTAAGTTGACTAAAGTGCTTTAGGTTAGAGTGCTTTTTGAATATCTGTGCTACATCCCATTGGGCGGTAAGCTAGTAACACTCAGCAGTCAGGAATTTGATAGGGGTTTCTGGTCCTCTGGCATCCCATGACACCCTCCTGTCCCATTCTCCAGTGCATTCAGCTGAGACTAGATCTTGGAGAGACCTGACTTGGAGGCAGGTGGGAGAGCGGAGTGTCCTGTTTTGAGATCCAGAATGTATGGTCACCCAAGCACAGAAAGTACCATATATATAAGAAGAAAGTCAAATTCATTCATTATCCTTATTTAAGCCTGGGTCTGTATCAGACTGCTAGTAGAACTACTAATGTTTTAGTGCTGGAGTTACCTGCACCCTAGAAAGTGGATTAAAGTCACCAATTTGCTTAATACTATTCACTTGATAAATGTAAAATGTTCAAAACTTCAGTTTTAGTCATATCTGTTAGGTATTGGTAAAAAGCTTCATCTAGGTCCTAATAGTGCTCCAAGTTCTCCAGTATCCATGTGAGCCCTAAATCTGAATAGTCTTAGTGTTCTGTATATCATTTGACAATATACCAAATTTGTAAGATGCCAGGAGATCTGCTCTTCTAGGTTTATCTGTACTTTTTATGCAATATGTTATGGCAAAAGATAAATTTTGAGAACACATATTTTGCCAGTCTGCTGTTTTCCTGGTGAATTTGATTGTGCAGCACAAAGCTACAGAAGCTAAAAAGTTAAAGCAGCTGCAAAAGAGCTGAGGACAATAAAAAATTGGAACTCCCCATGTTATAAAGGGATCAGTCTGGATCTCTGCTATAGCATGCTGGCAAATTGCAGAAAACTCCAGTGCAGCCAGCTGTGCTGTACCTGGTTTAGCTAAGCAATCAATTGAATGTCTTTTTATGACTCCTAAGTTCCATCTGCTCAATTTGTGAGGGGGGTAGGAGGGAAGCCATGGTCCCTGACTGACTGCAGTTAGAAGGGCTGGTGTTGTTAAACATGTAATGAAAGACCATGATAACGCCTGCAAAGGGCTTTCCTCCTAGTGAAAAAAAAAAACATCCTTTAGAATTGGCTTCATGCAAGAATTGTAAACAGTTCCTATTTTATACCCATACGAGTATGTAGCTTGTTATATTTTCATCCAAAGTCTGTAGGGGTTCTTTTTCTGCAGAATCTCAGTTCAAAGCCTACTCATACCTCTGGAGGAATAAAAGAAAGCGAGTTTGTTCTTCATTACTGCTGTTTGTAATAATAAAAATTGCATAACAAAACACAATGAGCGCTCTTTGATGATACCTTTGCATGCCACATATTTGTTTTTTGTGAATGTGCATGTGTGTGTGTATGGGGTTACTGTATGTACGGAGCATGTCTGTTGCCACATATGGCTGACTTCTTTACCCTTACTGAATTTAATATACACTTCTACACTAATTCAGCCTGTCAGTGAGACAGGATGGGGGAGGAGGCGTGCTCCTTGTTATGAAATGTTTACAGCAGCGGGTTACTGGAGAATGACCGCATAGTCTTTCAGGGACATAAGCAGTAGTCTTGATTAACCTGTTTAACAGTTCACTTGTGGGTAAGACAAACAGAGTCAGAAGCCTGTTACAGCTGTACTCATGAATTTATTCCTTAGCAAATAATGGTGGATAAAATTAGCAGACATCTGGAAGAGGCACATATTTCAAACTTATTTTGGTCCCAATGTATAAAGCACAGTATGAAGAATATGATTGGTAGCTGGTCTTAATAAACAGTTAGTGAGTTCTGCCTGCCTAAAATGCAAAACAGATGTATCTTTGTTCTTTTAAACTGACTTTGATGAATAAACTATATGTGACGTCAGGTCCAAGCTATTGGATGTCTGAGTCCGGCAGAAAAATTTTTTAGAATAAAAAAAAAGAAAGTTTCCATTGTAGACTCTGGAGAGAACAAAGTGAATTCCAGTGCATTGCTCCTAGAGCAAAGGGAAGCAGGTTCAGAGACTTAGATAGTCTTCAGTCCAAACCTTTATTATTGGCTTTATTTTCAGGGAGATCTGTTTTTGTCTGCTGCACTTGAATCATTTTCCTCTTTCTGAAGCAAGTCTTGGACTTAACTATTTGCATCAGTACTGGGGGCTGAATTTTGGTTTTGGGTTTTGGGTTTTTTTTAATATTTTGGAAAACCAGAGGGGTGTGAAGAGAAGGGCAGACAAATGCTTCCAATGGGAGGAAAGCAGGACTCTGCAGACAGGATACAGTATCCAAGGACTGTTTAATTATACCATTTGGGGGTTTGTTCTGTCATGGCAGATTTAACATTTTTTGGGGTTCATATTCTTTGCCTTGGTGCACAGTTCTTTGGCAGGCTGACCCTATAGTCTGTTCAGTGCAGAACCCCTTGTGTCAGGAAGTCAGCTCATTCTCTGCAGGTGTTTCATCCGTAAACAAGCATCAACCACAGGCTTCTCTTTCTTTACGGAAACCCTTTGGAATTTAACTTTCAGATACAAATACTTGGAGAAGTTGGCAGCTGAGGAGTATGAGAAGGAGCTGAAAAGCCGGAGTATAAACCGAGGCAGAAGTGAGCTGTCCTTGAACCTGGGCTCTCCCTCAGCCCCATCCTCTCCCATTGCCAAGTGCACCAGCCCAGCCTCGCTAGAATCCCAAGAGGAGCTGAACACCCCTTCTACATCCCGGGGGACACCTCAGCCCCCTGAAGGTGAGTGCTAAGGAGGATGGATGGAAAGGAGCTAATTTACCCAAGTGTCTCTCTTTCTTCAGCTGGAGCTTTGTTATGCATGCATACAGGACTGAACCCTTTAGAGTTCCACGACTCATTTCCAGGTCCTTACTTGACAGATTTCTCTTTGCCATCTGTCTGCATTTCTCCTTTCTTTCTCAAATACCTCCAAGTATCTCTGAGCTGTTTGTGCTAGGAATATGTGGTTATTAGTTATCACCATTGTTCGTATTAATCTTGCCTGCTTTAACTGCAATGAAATAACTAGAAAATGCTACATACAGAGAATCTTATTTTAGAACCATGTTCCTTGTATATCAGTAGTTACTGAATACTAAAACAACATACTCCTTCCAGCATATTTTGCTTATGTGGATTCTCTGAAAGAAATACTACAGATGAATGTCAAGATTATAACAACCTTCCAGCATAGCACAGGCTGTCTGGGACAAACAGAAAAGTTACTGAATTTAAGAGGAGGATGCTGTGCTGATTATTTTTAACAATGACCAAAAAAAAAGTAATTGAATTGTAGCAAAACTACTAGCAGATTTCAGAGATCACAGGCAATTAGTAAAAAGAAAAATACAACCAGTGCCTGTCTGAGTGATTTGCTGTCATATAATTTACTGATGTACAGAGCAGTATTTGATGCGGGTGCACATTGGTCCGTCATTTTCAACATGTACCCCTCTTCCAGCCCTCTGAAAAACCAAACCTGTGGCAATTTACCTTCTTCCTATGTGATGTTGCATTAATGTTGGGAGCCTCAGTGCATGTTGAGGACTTACCACCATCATTTACACTGATTTGATTTCCTGCTTCCAGGCTATTGGTGATTAATGCTTCTATAACTTGTGTTAATTGGTTTTATTGGTTGAAGCAGCTTGAAGCACGCTGCAAGTAATGCAACTAAGGAAAATGTTATATAAAGGCTGACTTCGGGAGTATTTTCTCTCCTAGTGCTAAATACTTGGGTCAACATTATTTGTGTTTACATATCTTTTTAATTACATTTCCAATGTATTTGTATCTGTGATCCTCTGTGCATCTCAGTAGAATCATTTTAGCCCAGAAAACAGGACTATTTCTCTTTAACATTTCTCTCAAAACTGCAGGGATCTCAATCTTTCAAACCCAGCATAAGATTTGCAGCAAATAAGCTAGATTTTTCCACTGTCAGGATTTCAGGATTGAGTAGGGAACAAGTATCTTTTTTATGTTAATTGTTTTAACATATTTCACCTGGAAGCATTCTGAAAAATTGCAGCCTAAGATGGAACAGTGTGATACATACAGAGAGTAAATTTAGAACAGGTGCATGGAGGTGCTCTGCGGATATAAAAAGGCTGCCCATAGACAGCAAACAGGTGGATGGGGCATATCAAGCAAAATACCCAACAAAATCAGGAGGTTTACAAGGGCATCATCTGGGCTCCTGGCCCACAGGCAGTGATGGTCCCAGAGCAGGTGGACAGGGCAATACCAGACAAAATCCAGCAGAGGGCTGTCCTCAGAAATCTAGGACAGTGTCAGACTATGGGCCCTGAAATATGTTTGGTTCAGTGGGAATTTTTACCTGAATAAGGACTGCAGTGCAAGGCTTAGAGACAACTAGTGTTCAGAGCAGCAGAAAGTTATCAAGGATTCAGTAAGTGGGGCAAGACAACAAATACCTGACCGTTTCCTGACGATGGGGAAGCTAATCAGGCAGGGAGCAGCTCTGAATAGACAGTACATTTTCAATAGCTTTTTGGTCATGTTCTCTAGCATGATGTCATTGGGTTATTGGATTGGGTGCTTCACCATCCTTACACAGTAAGGAAATATTAGCACCACGTTATAGATCAGAAAAATGAGACACTGATTTGCTTAACGTATGCACACATAAAAAAGCTCAGACTGAGCCAGACACAGCATCCAGTCCTAACCTGTTGCTTTGAACATGGGATTCTCTTCTTTCCTAAGCAGGGATAAAACTACAAGAATGAATACTTTTTAATTCTATGGCCTTTAACACACAGTTCTTCAGAGCATCAGAGTTATTCATTTATGTGTAATGTTGTCTTGCAAAATTCTGAACCTGAATTCTCAGGGTGAATACCTCCCATCAGTAATAAAATAATAGCTGGCTCTAAATTTCTTTTCCAACACTTTTGTTGAAATATCCTATGCACATACAATACCGGTTCCAGGCCTGTGAAGCTTAACCCTTTGGTAGCTTAACCCAACAAAAAAATCTTGAAATGCTGCACTGAGTTATTTTCTAATGTGTAGTTGCTCCCACTGAAGTAATTGGCTCCAGTTAGTTCTACTCTTGACTTCAAAGTTGAACCCATAATCAAGACCACGGGACTCAATTATTTTTCAGAGCTACTGTTTTCAGTTTTGTTAGTTCAGGATAAAATATTTTCTGTCAGTATCTCAGACTGCTCTTTCCTAATGTCAGACCAAAAGGGATTCAGAGGTGTACCCTTCCCTTTGGGAGTACAAACATGCATCTCTGGTGTTTCATACACTGAGCAACGTGTGAGTTATGGGCAGTGGGGCAACTTCTAGGCTAATTAGCACACAAGTGAGACTCAAAACTGGGCAAGGGTGGACGTCCCAGAGGCACCAACGCTGTCTAAATATCCACACTAGCAGAAGTGAATTGACATATGAGAAGTTTCTGGGCAGGAAGGTATTGGTGAGAAAATCCTGGCCCCAGCAGGGACAGGCAAAGTCCAGCCTGCAAGCCAAATCAGGCCCATGCCAGACTCCATTTCCAAGGGGCCCCTGCCTGCGTCACTGAAGCCAATCTCCAGAGACACCAAAGCAGCGATAGGGCTGTAACAGTGCTGCCCCCAGCAGCACTGGCAGGGTGTGTGCCTGGGCACGGAGTTGCTCCAGGGCCAGGATCTTGCAGTAGTGATAGCATGATCTGGAGCTGGGACAGAGCTGTGATTCACTACCCGCATGCCCTAGGCGGGGGTGTGCAGGCAGCGGATCACAGCTCTACCCTGCCTCCAGACCACTCTGTCACCGCCACAAGATCCCAGCCCCGGCCCCAGCCGCAGAGCAGCTCCCCACCTAGCCACGTGCCCTGCCAGCACTGCTGGAGCTGGTCTCTATGGAAACCCTGGCCCTGCGCTGTCACAGCACCGCTGCTGCTGGGATCTCCATGGAAACCAGCTACAGTGATGTGAGCAGGGACTGCTGGGAAATAGAGTCCAGCCACTGGCTAGGTCCACCATTTTGTCCACCCCTGGGTTAAAGGAACTTTTGTGTCAAAAGAAAAGGAGGAACATAAAAAAATAAACAAGAGAAGATGACTTAGGGCAGAGGTGAGAGCAGCTGGCCCCTATGGCAGTCTGCTTTATGTAAACAGTGTTCATCATAAGAAAAATATTCTTCCATTATTTGGATCATAACTAAGGGAGATTTGGAATCTTGCTGACCTTGCAAAAATCAGGGCTCTTTAAGGGAAATTTTACCATGCTCCCACAACTAAAAGGGGAAATGTTTTAAGCAGAGACTCAGGGTCTGCCCAAACATTGGAGCCTGAGTAGGAGTGAGCTTCTGCAGACAGATAATCCATATCCACAGAGACACACGGCTATGGTTCCTCAGCCACAGTCTCCCAGAAAACAGGAGGGAAAGACTGAATCTAGGCGAGCTTATTGAGCTTGTTGCTTTGCCTAGGGATTAGTGACCGATACTTCTATTCTCTTTTGAGCTACAGGACTGGCTTACAACTATAGATAAGGAAGCATGATGGGAGTGGTGAAATGTCATGCTCTGTGGAAGCCTCAGGGTACTGTGAGGAGGACTGGATCTGAAAAGGATGGGTAGAGAGGGATTCCTGCAGCTGACTGTACCCATGCTCTTTACCACAATGGAACCATCTGGGGGCCAGATCAGTCAGTAGGTAGCTGCAGCAGCTTCTTCCATACAAACTTCCCTTTATGAATGGACTAGAGCCATGCAAAAATATAGAAGGGGTAGGACCTTATTGAAAAATAACCCATCTGATGAGAAGATCATTGGGTTTGGGACTCAGCTCTCCTGAGCAGGGAATCCTATGGGAAGCCAAACTTGGACTTAAGCTAGAGCTTATTGAATTCTTTGTATCACCACATCATTTAAAGGCATGAAATGGCTCGTGTGAAACCATTTGATCATTTATATGTCTTCCTGGTGCCTTTCACTTACAATGATGTTGCCTTTCCAGTGCTTAGCTGCTATATAATTTTAACTGGGGTAACTAATGGATATGCCTCAACTCCTATCTGAAGTTTCTCCCTAAAAAGAATCAGAGTGGGAGTTAGTCTCTGTCCTCTTTTAGTCTTTGAGCTCTCTATGATGTGTGCCAGCAAGACTGTGATGCTAGTTTTTCTAGCATGAAAATTGGTCTAGTAGATGCCAAACTGAAATCAACACTTCACTTCATATAGGCCACTAAACAGTCACCCATTAGGAATGAGTTTCTTTCCACATCACCAGATGTTCTTTCTAATATCAACATGGCTGTTGCATTTATCATGTTGTGCAACTTCAAGTGATTAACGTAGGGTGAGCTCAGTGTTTTGTTTTTACCTATAGCATGTTGACATATTTAATATTTTGAGTTGCATGGGTGTGATTAACGTGAGTTACCTGAATTTTAGTAATCTGATGGATTTAGTGCAGTGTTTAAATTGTTTTGTAGCTTTGATCATTTGACATTACAGTAACATTAATTGTCCCAAACCCCAGTTATCCAAATTGTTCAGTTAGGCTGCCAACCCCTACATGGTGTGTGGTATGTGTGAAAGCACTTGTGAGTAAAAGAAAAAACTGTTCTAATGATTGAGAAAAAAAATTAAATAAACTGAATAAAGTGTGTCTATATGTTGTATATATTATATATAAACAAGTTCATTTAATATACGTTTAATTAGCTGAACAGATTTTATAAATGAGTTTTGGACCATTCCAGCTAGAGACTCATAACACTTTCTCAAATGCCTGCGTATCTAAAGGTGCAAACTCAGTTATTTTTACAGGAATACCACGTCAGCAAAAGGTACTTAATTTGTACTGGAGGCACTTTCCGATCTTTCTTATTCAGTGTATCTAAACTAGTAGTAATGTAGCTATACGTTTTCCAATCTCTAATCCCCTCTTCCTAGAACAAGCTTTTTTAAAATTAATGTTGTGTTGGTTGGGGAGGGGGTGGATTTATGTGTTTTGAGGGACAGCCACAGACCCTCTGTAAGCTTGGTGGGAGGATTGGAATAGGGAAAGTGATCTCTCTGTGGTATGAGACAAGGGACTGGGAATAGATGGGCATGGGAGTGGAAAAATATTTCAAGCCTAGATGTGAATGGGCACTGGAGAAGTTGGGAAGCACAGTTGGGATGGGATAGAGGACTTAAGGGAAGCAGGAGTGGGAGGGCTGGCTAGTGTTAAAGTTTTGGGGTGTTGTTTTGGGGTATTGTTGCTTCTCGTATTGTGGTTTGTCTGTCTTTTATTGTAAACTGTCCTGGTGGGGTGGGGTATCTGGATGGGGTGGTTTATAAATCCAAATAATATAATAATGATGATGATTGATCAGTGCTCAGCCATATGACACAGGCTTACTTTCTAAAGGACACACCATGTTGCATTCATGTAGTGCTGAATTCTGCACTTGTCATGGTGTACAATAATAGCATGGTTCAAAGATGAACTATGGCTCAAATTGTGTGCCCAATTAATGAGGCTAGGTCATCTCTGTTTAATATATGATGCTGATCCTTCCTTGGGTAATCCAGTAGCTAGGTGACATTTCGGCCCCAGTGAAGTAGGTAGCAATAAACTTTCTTTACAAGTCCAAAGTTCTTACAGAATAGTGTGAAATAAGAATACTAAAACATGCTGAAAGGATATTTAATTACACTTTTGGATAACCTTTGTTACGTAGAAAGTTAAAAATAGGCTGAATTTAATGTGCAAGTGTTCAGTCTTAGAAATGGTAACCTGATTTTTGTCTCAGGAGATGAAATATCCATACACCTATGAAAGTTTCTTAGATGAATATCTTGCCCCTGACCCTTCTGAGCTTCCACTTTCTTAGGCTGCATCTATTTATGCACCCTTATATTTTCAGGATGTGCTCCTATGAAACACTCTTTTTTCACAAAGATACAGCTCAATTCTTTTCATTTAATTCTCAAAAAAGCAAACAAACTATCATATGCAATAGTTTCCAGAGACCACTTCAGACCCTAAAGTGTATAATACAATATTGCAATGAAAGGTAGGCAAAAATAGGAGGAGAAAAAATCTAATAGTACTAGGGTTATTGTAATTCAGCCATCTTGTAGAAGTTTTAATCTAGAGATGATGTGAGGAATATGCAGAATTAATACGCATGCACATTTTCATCACTTTTGCATGACCTTTTCAATTTTTGGAGAGTTATGGGCTGCTTGATGTGAGTATATATGGATGCTTTCCACTTTCTTCACAGCACACAGAAAATTCTTGCATGTAAAAATCTGCTGGTTTAGCTAAAAACTATAAAGGTGAATGACTGAATTTCACTGTGTCAGTGATAAAGCAAAGAGGAGGAAACCAAGCACACCATCAACAATGTATGCCATCTGCCAACCAATTAAAAGTTAAATTTATGCCATATGCCAACCAATTGGGAGCTAAATTTATGCCATATGCCAAGCAGTTGGAAACTCAGTTCAGTTTTGATGTGGCTATTCTGAAGTAAATATGCATGCAAACACACATGCTTTCTGTCAGCCATATGTATGACTGCCCTATCTAGACTGTGGCATTTACCGTGCTAATAATACTAATGCATCTTTTTGTTGAAGCATTCCACGTCGGGTGAAAAAGAAGTCACTAAAAAATTCCTCCAGAAAGAAAAGGGAACTCAGCTAAGAGGCATAATCTCCAACATATTTTTTTAAAGTTTCTTCTTTGTGGTTCTCAGTGTTAAGCCTTCATTGTTTGAACCTAGACTGTGGAACCATTTTCTGATGAGTTGACTCTTTTTATGACTGCAGTAATCTAACTGCTGAAAAATTTTGTGTAAAAATAATGGATTAGCATCAGATGATAAGCAAACATAAATCAAGCCAAGACTTGCTGAGTCACACTCAAGATCAGTGTCCTCTTCACATAGTGTTCAGCAGTCTCTCGCTCTTAATACTAGACTCACCATGGATAATTAACCAAAAAGTCATGCTTCGTAAGTTTTTCAAATCTCACTTGTTTGGACGGGTGAGTCTTGACAGCCACGAGAAACTGTTGTTAAGTGAATCTTTTTTCTCCATTGTTCTCTCTACCAGCAAGTGCCAGTGAACTTGAACCAGAACCTGAGCCAGAGACAGAACCAGAACCAGAACAGGAGGCTGAGGCAGAGGCCGAGCAGGGAGCGGAAACATCACAGGAAATAGAGGCTTCAGCAGTGGGACCAGAGTGTGAGGTGGAACAAGGACCAGAGAAAGAGCCAGAAGAAAGTGCAATACTCAGTGAAAAAGAGAGGCAGAATGAGGAAGTGAATGAAAAAGACAACTGCTCTGCATCCAGCATATCCTCAGCAAGCAGCACTTTAGAGAGGGAGGAGAGAGAGGACAAGTTAACCAGTGACAATGAAACTGGTAAAGTGAAGCTTTTTTCAATAACAGAGATTTTCCCACGAAGAAAATGTTGTATCAGCAGCTTTGTGTAGCGCTAATCAGCAGACAATCCCTTTGAGTCCTGTTCTGCTCTCCTTCATGGCTCCAATCCTATCTGCTGTGTGTGTGCAGTATCACTGACTTCAGTTGGGACTTTGGTGTACAGAGTGATAATGCAGTCAAGCCTTGGTAAAATGAATTCTGATCAAGACTATTATCTTCCTTCACAAGTACTTTACTAGTTATTTAGAGATCAAAAGAACTACCACTCTGGGGGCTTGGGATGCACTGAATTCAGTTGTTCCACGTGGTGAACGATCATGGAGGAAGCCCCAAAATCATTTGCAACAGGATAAAAAGCTCTACACTTAATATGGGAGTGAGAACTAAAGGTGCTCCATTGAGTGCTGCATTTATTTCTTTTCTTTTATCTTCCCTGTGTTGGGCAATTATCAGAAATGCAGAGAGACTACAAAAGTTGCTGAAGGTAGAGCTAGATAGTGATGTTCCCAGACATGGATAAGAGCAGCATAAGGAACAAATGCATCATTCCAAAACGAACATCTCCCTATTAGCCAATAATGCTGCCATTTGCAGCTTCCCCTTGGGAGCTGTAACCTCACATGGCCATCTACCTGTAGTCTTTAACAAAATGACAGGTCTCAGCCCTTTAGAGATTTGGTTTGGGTACAGCTGTTTACTCCTATATGAGTATCTGTAACATAATTGAAATAGATGCTGTAACTTTACTGGCATAGTGCAGTGGGATGCATTGCTCTAAATGATTCAGGGATGTTAGTTTTAGCCATGTTGGTCTAAAAACATAGGCAAACAAAACTCTTGTGGTAGAGGTAATATCTTTTATTAGGCCCGCTAAATAGTAGCAAAAATCCTTCTTTCTTTGCAGGCTTTCAGGCCCAAATGCCTGTCTCCAGGCAAAGGAGAATTCAAAGACTGTAAAAGCTCTCCCACGTAGAAATGAAACCTCATATTACATAGGGGAGTTAAAAAATGGTAGGGTCCCTGGGTCTAACAGTCCACTTTAAAAAGGTTGCTCTGTGAGTATGCAAAGGAGGCACAGACAATAGGTAGAAGTCAGGTTTGTTATCTGATTGTATCCAGTTGCAGGTAGGATGTTGAATTTTGCTTCTACCTAGTTCTGCTTCTGACTATTGTCTGTGCCTCCTTTGCATACTCACAGAGCAATCTTTTTAAAATGGACTGTTATACCCAGGGGAACCCTACCATCTTTTAACTCCCTTGTGCAAGATTGTTTCATTTCTGCCTGGAAAACTACAATCTTTGAATTCTCCTTTGCCTGAGGATGGGCATTTGGGCCTGAAAACTTGCAAAGAAAGATGTTTTTTTTGCTGCTATTTAGTTGGCCTAATAAAAGATATCAACTCTACCACACACGTTTTGTCTGCCTTGATCTAAATGAAATTTTTTAGATACTAAGCATCCCAAGACTTGGATCTGTATTTTCACTCTTCCCTAATGCAAGAGGAATTGTTTCAAAACATAGGCATCACCTCATGGTGTTAAATTGACAAGTTTCTGCTAATTCATCTTTAAGCCCCATTTTTTTTCCAGAGACATGTTACTTAAATACAACATGTTAATCTGCTTTACTGCTGGAGGCCATCTTCAGTTCTTCTGTAGAGCACAGAACTCTTGGCTTTATGTCAGTGGGAGCATTGCTCAAGGCTAGAACACAACCCTTGAATACCATTGTACTTGTGAAGGAGGTAGATAGATACATATGTATGTAAATAATAATAATAATAATCCAGATGATGAACTAAACAGCAAGAGTTCCAGCAATTCCAGCTGAAAATGGTAAATCTGTTTGCAGGGGAATTTAACTGGATTTATTCCCTAGCCCTCAGACCAGTGGCAGTACTTGTTACATGGGACATGATGAAAAGTGGCTTCTGGGTATGAAAGCATTATTAATGCTTCCAGTGATATCACTTTGTGATCTGTGAAGGGAACAACATAGTGAAAAAATGAGAAAAACTCTCTTTCTCTAATAAGTTAAATCTGTCAGTGCTTTCATTTTAGAATAGATGATGAAAAGCTTTCAGGAGGGTTTTATGCTTTCTTCTGCTCACACCATCTTTTATAGACAAAATTTTGGTAGCTGTCAGTATTACAAATTACTAGGTTAACATTCAGCAAAAATTATGCTGGTTATGAAGCAGGCTGTGCATCTTATCATACTGGGGCATAGTTCAAGTGCGGAGAGAATGGATTATAGTTTTATTCACATAGGGCATATCTACATGAGATGCTACATCGCCGCTGAGATGCTACATCGCCCTAGCGGCGAGCTACGGCAGTGTTGCATCGGCGGGCACTAATTGTGATGCCCCCACTACTGCGCAGTATAAACAAGCTTCTGCACAATAGCTCACTGCTAATGCACAATAGGGTCAGAAATGACCCGTGCAACTTTGGGACCGCGCAGTGCTGGTACTGTGCAGTTATTTAGTACTTGCTTTAGCTCCCTGCTCAGATGGAGCAGTAGAGTCCAGCAAGTGACACAGAGTTTTAGCAAGTACTAAATGACTGCACAGTACCAACTGCGCAGTGGGATGCACATGTAGATGCACCCACAAAGCATGAATCAGTTATTAGTTCTGGCTGCTTCCAACCTGATAAATCTAGACTTCTTGTTCAGACCAAATCTCTCTCTTATACCTGTGCTGATATTTCAGAATCATAATGTAGCTTAATAAAATGGTTACTTTTCAAATCTGATAAGACTTGGCATTATTGTCTTGAAGTATATAGATGTGTTAGTGTGAAGTATTATTTTGGAGACTTGAAGTACTGATGTTCAGGATTTTTCTCCCAGAGCAAAATAACCTAGGAACAACCAGGGTTAAATCACTCCCAGGAAAGTTTGTCCTGGGAGAACAAATTTCTGTACATGTTCTTGTCTGAGAGAAGCCACAGCATAGTCTTCCAGCATCCCAGAGTGCTTTGCTTTCCCCCTCCCCGACACACAGGAAAACACTGTGCCATTTGCTGGACTCTACTGTTCCAGCTGAGCAGGGAGCAGAACATGCCCCCTTCGCAATCCCACATTGTGCTGCATGAAGATACAGGCTGACTTGGAGCAATCTGGGTCAGCCAATCAGGGCTACTCTATGAACTGCTGCCATCTATTGCCAGGCGGACTGGGGAGCCTGCCAAGTACACTGAGATGTGTGTCCAAGACCCACACAGCTATGCAACATCAGTACTGCAAGCTCATTTGTCTTCAGGGGCTCAACATTCAAATTTATGTTCAGGCATCTCTGGGTAAGATTTTCAACTGGGAGAACAAACCTGGGAGAATTTTCCCAGATTATCTGAACGTGTGTACACAGCTCAGTTCAGCAAGATCTAATTTTAATTTGAGAGATTAGCCTATGTTATGGGTGTAGCTACCAATCTAACCTAGGAAGAAAATTACCAAAGTAGAGGAAAGGGACTTAAAGTTATGGAAAGAAAACTAAGTGAACTGATAAAGACATTAAAATTAATATATCAATTTAAATATCCTGAAACATCAGGTAAGAGGAGAAAAAAATTAAATTCTCATTACAAGAGAAAATGCAACCAGAAGATTAATGTGTGTGCATGTGTGTGAACATTATATATACATACACACACATATATACATACACATGTACACACACACACACACACACACACACACCCTGACTAGCGGAGACAAGCTGGAAGGCAAAAATAAATCATAATGATAAATTTAAAAGCTTGTTTAGAAAAAAAATATGTTGACAAAATGCATAAATAACAAAAGAAGGAGATAAAGAAAGAATCAAACCTAGAAGACATGGGAACCACGAAGACTTATTTCTTAGTCTGTTTTTTAATGACCTCAGTTGATGCTCTTTGGAAAATGCATTTCCAAAGTATGTTTCCAGATTGCATCCCAGTTGATTAAATGATATTAAAATAAGGAAAACTGCATCCTAAAATCTATTTTGCTCATTTAATTTTACATTTCTATGGATAGGTGATGCCTGATGCACTCAATAGTAAATTGTATAAACTAGTAAATTCATCATAGTCTAACTTCATCATAGTGTAAAAATAGCAGGGTTTATATAAACTAAGCATATTACTGCTGCATGCTGCAAAGTGGGCAGAGGCCACTATTTTTCTAGTTCTGTTGCAGCTTACCTACAGGGTGCTAGTTATAGTTAGGGAGTAATGTGTTCAGAAACACCTGTGACTTTCAATCAGACTGAGGTTCGCAGGCAGCAAAATCATATTTGAAAATGGGAATTAGACTTCTAGGTCACTTAAGAGCTTTGGAAAATTTTGCTCTGTGTTCATAAATGAGGCTCCTAGTGACCTAGAAGGCTCCTTTGGTGATTATAGCCAAAACACCAAGGAGCTGAGCTAAGAGATTAAAGCTGCCCTACTTTAACCAAAGGTGTTGATGGAGGGAAGTATGGATGTATATTGATGAAAGTCAGGCTGGAAATACAAGTCTTTTTCATGCAAATTTTCCTAAAATAGTTCCTGTGTCCAGTGATGTCACACATACCACAAGAGCAGCTCTGCCCACAATATTTATTTTAATCCTTTTACCTTTGGTCCTAGCACAAAACAGAAAGCATGGAGACACTGGAAAAGGGCAAAAGACAAGAGTCATGTCGGTTTTGGGGGACTTTGGACTCTCCAAGGGTCTCACCATTTTAGTAACTTGTAAAATAACATGGGAGAGCAGACTGAGACAACCATTATCTGAATGCATCCTCATCCTCCCTCCCCCCCCCCCTTTATTTTAATAAAAACAAAAGACTTCCTCAGATAAACATTTTGGTCTGGCTCCTGACATTCACTGAACTTTTCCTGAGACATACTGAGCATCTGCTGCTCTTTTGGGCTACTAAGCCATTGTTAAAGAAGTACTCACCAATGGCAGGATGTATCTATGGCTCTTTCTTATTTAAAAATTTGTCCATAAAATCTTTCTCCAGCTTCATGCTAATTATGCATGTATCACCAACATTGCTTCCAGTATAATCTTTTGCATTCCTGACATGTTCTTATTGTTCAGTTCATAATTGTTTTGTGTGTGCGCATGTATGATTTCAGGTCCATGGTCACAGACCATTCAAGATGCTGGTGTGAATGAGCAGTGCAGCAACATTCTCAACAACAAACGGTTTATGCTGGACATGTTGTATGCCCATAATAAAAAACCTAAAGATGCAGAGGAAAAGGAGTTGGAGGAGAAGGAGGAAAAGACGGAGACGGAGGAAAGTGAAGAGTCAATCACCAGCCTAGCCAGTAGAATTTCAGTCCTGCAGGCCACCAAGCAGGCCAAAGAGGAAAGTGTCAAAAAGATGGAGATTGAAAACCTGGACAACCAAGGCAGCGTGAAAGCTTTTGCAGAAAAATTCAACAACGGTGAGCTGGCCAAGGGGACAGACTTGCCTGAGGATGAGCTGAGTGAAAAAGTTTCAGATAAAACACAAGCACAGCCAAAGAAGGAATCTGACTACATCTGGGATCAGTTGATGGCTAATCCTAGAGAACTAAAAATAAAAGACATGGATTTTACAGACTTGGGGGAAGAGGATGATGTAGATGTGTTGGACATGGATATGGGTCCTGGGGACTCCCTAATTCCCCCTCCCCCTCCTCCACCAGCCTTTTTGGGTTTACCTCCTCCACCACCTCCCCCCCTGTTTGGCTGTCCACCTCCACCCTCTGGTAATTTATTGGCTCCTCCACCACTCTTCAGCACTCCTCAGAGTTTAGGGTCACCCCAGGTCTCCAGGGGTCAGCCAACTTTCATAAAGAAGAAGAAAACCATCCGTCTATTTTGGAACGAGGTACGGCCATTTGAGTGGCAGTGTAAGAACAACAAGCGCTGCAGAGAATTCCTGTGGTCGAAACTGGAACCCATTAAAGTGGACACTTCCAAACTGGAGCACCTCTTTGAGTCTAAATCCAAGGAATTGCCTGTCACAAAGGTATTTCTAACATTTACCTTTTTTTTTTTTAATTAATTTGAAGTTTATTTTTACACTAATTTAGAATTTTTAAACTTACCTTAGTCACACTAAAAATTAATAAACACATTTCTATCTGCACATATACATTAATTATAGTAGGAAGGAAGATATTCAATGGCCTGAAATGAAGACCCAGATTTAGTACAGTATACCTACTTAACTGTGGGCAATGCTACTGTTTTGCTTCAAGATTTTGAAAATGTTGGCCCATGGTTAGCAAAGCTCATCACATACTAAATAAAGGGGATTTATATGTTTATGTCAAATATTAATATGTGACGGCATTATCATTCATGGAGGGAAAGCAAAACTGGGTTCTAGATACTAAAGCAGTAGGTAAAATCACTGTCATATTTTCCCTTTACATGTTCATCTTATAGTAACTCATCATCTTTTTTCCAAATAATCAAATAATATGCAGAAAAGGATCATTTTAAGTTGTGGTTGTTTTGTGGAAAGTTCTATTGGTTTGACAGGTTCCCTGTTTCTCACTGATTTAAACATCAAATATGTTGAGTTAACATATCTTACTGTCAAATCCTGCAAAACTAACCTAGGTTCTAAAAATCAGGTTGAGATATTCTTTTTATACTTAAAAAAAAAAAAAAAAAAAAAAAACTTTCCGCAAGAGAGACCTTGAAAAAGAAATCTTTTTCGCCTTTACCTTAGACAAAGCAAACGTACAATGTTTGTAATGAAAATTAGGCAGAGATAAAATCTTGATTTATTCTGTTCCATAAAAGCACTGTCATAAAGAAAAGACTGGTGAAATATTTATCTGATGTTCAACACAGTAAAATATTGTGAAGTCACTTGAGATAATTTAATAGGACTTGAAAGTTGGTTTTAAAAATGGGTAGTTGAAATGTTTGCATTTCATGACTCAGTAGTCTTTGGTCTGTTAATGTAAGTGCAGTGACTGACAGTGTTCTTTATTAGTTGTCATATTTGGGGCTGTGGTGGTGTCAGGGCAAAGGCCTACAGTTGACAGCCCAGAGGTTGCAAGTATAAGGCCACAGCAGAAGCACTTGTGGCCTGTCAGAATCTGCAAATTCTGCTAAGTACCTTGTTGCTAAATACCTTGTCTCAAGGACATGAAAAAGAAAAGATGTAATACTAATAAGCAGTAATGTAGAGATGAGTGCCTAGGACAAAGTGGAAGTGGAGACTTCTGGTTGCCACTGTGATTGCAAACCTGCAGCAGATGCTTTTTTGTTTGTTTGTTTCCCTCCCCCCACCAATTCAGCACCCTCCCAGGCCCGTTCCCCTCTTCCCCACCCCCATCCCCCGTATCTCACTGCTAATAAAAGATATTCCACAAGACCACATTAAAAAACTACTTGTAGACACTGTTTTACATATGCCTAATTTGCCATATTATACATTTCACTCAGATTTTATAAAATGTATAGTCATTTTAATTGTTCTATATTGTTTCAAAATAGTTAACTATATGTTATAAAAATCTGGGAGAGACAACTATCCCAGGTTAGTGACTTGCTGTTCTTCATGTCAGCGGGCCCGAATGAACTTCATCCAAGGGTGCTGAAGGAACTGGCCAGTGTCATAGCAGAACTGCTGGCACAGCTGTTCAAGCACTCAAGTTGCTCCAGTCAGATTCCAGAGGACTGGAAAGGGACCAATGTGGTCCCAATTTTCAAGAAGGGAAGGAGGGAGGAAGCAGAAAACTATAGGCCAGTTAGTCTCATCTCTATCCTTGGGAAAACTCTGGAGTAAATCATTAAGGATCACATTTGTAGGAGCCCACCAGGGGAAATAATGCTGAAAGGAAATCAGCATGGATTCATTGCAGGTAGATCCTGCCTGACTAACCTTGTTTCTTTTTATGACCAGGTCAAAAAAAGCTTAGATGTAGGAGTCAAGTTAAATGTCATCTACCTAGACTTTAAGAAGCCCTTTGATATGGTATTTGATTCTATTCTTGTAAATAAACTGACAGGCTGTGATGTAGATGATTACACAGTCAGGTGGGTAGCAAATTGGCTTAGGGGTCACACCCAAGGAGTGGTGGTGGATGAGTTGATATCAACCTGGAAAGATGTGGGCATTGGATTCCCGCAAGGCTTGGTCCTTGGACCCATGCTATTCAATGTCTTCATTGGTGACTTGGACGAGGGCACGGAGAGAACCCCGTCCAAGTTCACAGATGATACCAAGTTATGGGGCAGAGTTAACACATCAGAGGGTAGGGAATGGATCCAGGTGGATCTGGACAGGTTGGAAAAATGTGCAGAATAAAATAGGATGCAGTTCAACAAAGACAAGTGAAAAGTGCTGTGCCTGAGCAAAAAAAAACACCAACACACTTACAGACTGGGGGGATGACCTCAGAAGCACAGCAGTGGAAAGGGATCTTGGAGTCATAAGTGAATCCAAGATGAACATGAGTCATCAATGTGACAAAGTGATCAACAAGGCTAACCACACTTTATCACGCATTAGCAGATGCAGGTTGAACAGGTCCAGGGAGGTGATGCTTCCCCTCTCTGCGGCATTGGTCAGGCTGCGGTTGGAGTCCTGCATCCAGTTTTGGGTGCCGTACTTCAAGAGGGATGCTGAGACTCTTGAGAGAGTTCAGAGGAGGGCCATTCATATGGTCAGAGGTCTGCAGGCAAGACCCTACAAGGAGAGCCTGAGGGACCTGGATCTCTTCAGCCTTCTCAAGAGAAGGCTGAGAGGTGATCTTGTGGCTGCCTATAAATTCATCGGGGGGGGTAGCAGGAAATAGGAGATGCTCTGTTTACTAGGGCACCCACTGAGTAACTAGGAACCATGGCCACAAATTGATGGAGAGTAGATTTAGGTTGGACATTAGAAAGGACTTCTTCACAGTAAGGGTTGCCAGAATCTGGAATGGGCTTCCAAAGGAGGTGGTGCTCTCCCCTACCCAGGGGATCTTCAAGAAGAGACTAGAGAAGCACCTGGCTGGGATCACATGACCCCAGCACTTTTCCCTGCCCAGGGCAGGGAGTTGATGACCTACTGAGGTCCCTTCCAACCCAAACATCTATGAATCTATGTCCAAGTCTTATTTAGTCCAAAATATTGACCCAAGTTGTTGACTGATGGTAGTTTGTTAGCTTCCCTTTGTGCTCTCAGTCAACTAGACATATGCTCCAGGGTAGATGGGGAGGACGCTTAAATTGAAGTGTCTCTGAGAGCCACTGTAATTAAAGTGCCCACAACATCACATGAATTCATCATCCCATGCTTCAAAATGGCAGTGGGGACACTTTAATGGAAGCTCATTTGACTAAAGCAGGCTGAATACACATGACATGGAGACTGCTGAAGCATGCTAATTAGCATGCATCACAGCAGACGTCCAACATGGGTATAGGTACCCATTGGGCCAGATTCTATTACATGTATTAGATGTCTGAGTAGACTTAGGTGCCTACATGCAATTCTATTCTACCATATTCAAGTCCCTGAAAATCCATTAATGCATCTACTTTTGTAGCACCCTGTCATTTTACTGTAAGAATGAGTCACAAAAAAGCAGTGATGAGGAAGAGGATACACCCACTTTTTGCATAGACTGTTTTTCATGGACTTGAACAGAGCCTGAATAGAATGAACAGCAATATGCTGAAGGGCACTTACGTGCCTAATAGGTGGAATAGAATCTGACCTATTACAATTTGTATCCTTGTTGGATGGGTCAGCTGGATAAAGTATGTTTTGAGCTAACCATTAGCACACAAAATCTAGAACCACATAGATTCCATTATCATTATGACTTTAAATTGAATATTCTGTGGAAAATAGTTCAAAGATGTCAGCTGATTATAAAACTGAAATGGGTACATTTAAAAATAAATATAATTGACAGTTATTTTGGGACATGTAAATCTTAATTTAATTTCCACTAATTTCTCCACTGTTAAGGAAGAACTGCTAATAATGTTGTGGTATATTAACATGTACTTGTCCTCTTCTTCCTGCTAATATAAATCTATAGATGGCTCATTGTGAGTGTGGACTGAGGAGGAAAGAATGAGGTTGCTGTCTAGGATCCATAAAACAATTCCTTGTAGAGCACAGAATTATGACACTTTACCCTTCTCCAGTGAGTTTGTTGCATTTTATATCATGCCAATGTTTTGATGAATTAGTCTGATTGACATTTAACATTTTGTAATTTCCTTAAATCTTGATAAAAGCTTCAGTCATTGCAATCAATAGATTCATTATCCAAATTATTAACCTACTAGATTCCTTCACCCCTGCACACACCCATACCTGTTACATTCTCACAGGTTCTTCCTCCTCTTTCCCAAATGCTGTGGTAACTGCTTTGATGCAATGTCTGACCTTTGGCTGGGAAGATGGGAGAGCAAAACTCTTTGAAATCACCGTGCAACTGTGAAGAGTGATTTAGAACAGCCACTTTTCTTTTGGAGACTACCAGCTCTCTCTGTATGATAAATAACACATTTAACTTCCATTTTGCCCTTTTGGCAAGACATCACGGAGGTTTCATTTTCTTTCACCAATGAGAGCACTGACTTGAGAATCACTGTAGCGATGGCATACCTTGCATAACCTCTGAAATATGCCTACGTTTTGCTAAACAGTCCACTATCTTTCAGTTCACTCCATTTGGACCTTTTTAAACTTCCCAATTCATCATTTTAACCTAACTCCTATGAGAGGCCTGCCCTGCTGTCCTGATTCTCGCCTCTTCCCCAGAGCTCACTGCCTGAACTCCTGGTGGGGGGGGTCTCTTCTTCTCCTTTTCTGTCTGTGGTTTTCAAATTGCAAATGTCCTGGATCCATCTAAAGTCACAAGTATTGTTGACTTTTGACTTCAGTTCAGGTAAAGTTCTGAGGCTTCCTTATGGATCAGGTGGTATGTCAGCTAATCTTTTAGGTGAGGGAAAGAAGTTGCACATAAACTGGGTTAAGTGATCAGAAACTGGTTTAAACCTGTAAGAGAACGTAAATTCAGTGCATATAAACTAATTTCAGAATGGCTGAAACTGGTTTAAGATAAACCTTGTTGAATGTAGTATTAGACTTAACTGATTTCATAAACCAGTTTATGAAACTTCTGTCCTAGACTCCTTCCTGGTTCAAGTTAAATCAGAGTCCCCCAGCATCCCAGCATGCTTTGCAGCCCTGGTTAGGGCTATGCTGTCTGCTCCAGAGAGCAGAGTTGGCCCTGCCACCCTGCTCCCTAGCTGGAGCAGTTATGGCTGGCTCACTGCCCCCTCTCCCCCTCCTCCACTCAGGCAAACTCTGAATAGGGACTGAGGCCAGGGAGGGGGGTTAAACTCACCTCCCCCCCCCCCCCCGAGTACAGAGCTGCCCTGCTGGCTTAATTAGTGCTGGCTGTAACTGTGGATTACAAATCCCAGAGGCACCTGGAAGCAGGAAGAGAAAAAAAACTCTTCTCATTCTAGCTTTGAATTAATACAATGCCACTACTTCCTCCCCCCCTCCCCACCAGGGAGAGCATAGATTGGGGTCTGGCCATGCCCCCTCCGCTCCAGCAGGGAGGGAGAGAAAGTCATGGAGGGCTTCTGTCTTCCCTCCCCTTTGACAGCGGCTGGCAAGCATGCTCTAGCGCCCCCCAGCTTCTGGCTTGAGCCACTGCAGGCATGTGGCTGCATTTCCCAAATCAAAAATTAATGTGTTCATTTGCTTATTGGTTCAATCTCTGAAGTTTAGGCTAACCTTCAAAGACTGAATCAATTCAGCCTGGGGCTTTTTGACTGTCTGTATTTAGCCTTAGGAGCAGAACAGATCTTAGATCTAGTAGGCCTGGGAATAATTAACAGGACACCTCTAAATCTTTCAGAGACTTGGGTTTGGTTTGAAGTTTACGCTCACATGAGGCCACCTTTTACCTTTTCCAGACTAATTTGCTCAATTCCCATCGTACCGCAACTTCTAGCATCCAGTGATTATGAGCAGGTTTGTTAAACATAAAAACATAAAACATAATTATATCAGACACCAAGGACATGTCCACACAAGCGCACACATGCCTCTTGCAGCATCCCAGACCAGTGTGAGATGCTGCAAGAGACACACTGGGAACAACAACAAAAAAGTGCAGCACGGGCTCAAAAATTGATACTGGTAGATCCAGGTATCAAAAAATACCTTGGGGGGGAAAAAAGCGAGGCACCTAGAGGCTCAGGTCCTCCACAGAGAGGGTCTGGTTGCCAACCAGAGTGTCTCTATGGCTGCCCCTTTACCCAATGCTGCAGTCCACTGTCTACCCATGCAGGGCAAACAGCAGTGCAGGCTGCTGCAAACTGGACCCAGATTATGTTCCCCGGTAAGTAAGGGGGGGGGTGCTGGAGGAGGCGAGGAATTAGTGAGGGTACAGGGGACCATGGGAGGGCAGCTTGGGAGGGGCAGGTCCGCTGCCTGCCCCCCACCTGGCCCCAGACCATCAGCCGCCCCCCACCTGCCCCCCTGCATGCCCCCAGACACCCCCCCCATCCCTGCAGCTCACCAACAGCAGTAGCAGCAATTGGGGTGTTTGGGGCCTCATGGCAAAGCCCCCCTGCCCTGCATGGTGTGGAGCAGTGTGGCTTAGTGCCGGCCACCTGACACCCACACTGCCTTTATCACATCGCGTGGGTGCAGCACCATGTGCTTTCGGGCTGCTTGGGGCCACTGGGGCGGTCATCCATGGCCCTGTGCTGCTCATGGATTCCCCCACATCCACATTCTCCACACAATCTCCCCAACACATACCCACACACCCACCCGCATCCCCCCCACACCCTTTCCCACTCCCCTCCATCACACACCCATCGTGTGATAGAAAAACCAAAAGCAAGCATAAAAATATATAAATATTTAGACTTTATTTTATTATCATGATAGTGACACTCGTAGGCTTCAGATTGCTTTGAAATTTGTAAATATATCAATTTATTGATCAATGTCAACAAAATATTGCCCAACTGATCTCTCTCTCTATATATATAGTGGTCTTTTGTTTTAATTGTGGAATAACATGGATTTGGGAGTATTTTAAAGAGTGATTTTTGGATTTTTTTTAATCAGAGAATTTGCAGTTTTTAAATAGGGAACACCAGGATTCCTGCTAGTGAGGCAAGTGGCAAGACCCAGGTAGAGGAGCCTGCTCAGGACTGGCATCTGGGACCCAGCTGAAAGTGGCTGACCTCCTGGCTACTTGCAGCCAGGAGAACATGCTTTGACAGTTTAAAGCAGGCCACTACTCTGAGAACATTTTCTGAGTGATAGTTGCCCAGATGGCAGGGCAGTGGCACACATGGCAGTACTGCCGCACAAAAGACAGCTGTGCAGCCACAACCCACTGGCAGCTGGCCCAGAGGTGTAGATGCCTCTACTGACCGTGCAGTCCCCATTTGGGTCTGGCAGGTGCACAACCTTGGGGCTACATGCTGTCGGTGGGTGGAAGGTACAGGGAACTCTCAGGGCTGCTTCAGCAGTCCAGCTGGCACAAGAGGTAGTATCCTCAGATACCAATTTCATAGATTTCATAGACATTAGGGCTGGAAGGGACCTCGGAAGATCATCGAGTCCAGCCCCCCATCCAAAGGGCAGGAAGTCAGCTGGGGTCATAGGATCCCAGCAAGATAAGCATCCAGTTTCATTTTGAAGGTGTTCAATGAAGGCGCTTGAACGACCTCCGGTGGCAGGCTGTTCCAGACCTTGGGGGCTCGGACAGTAAAGAAATTCTTCCTTATGTCCAGCCTGAAACGATCTTGTAGTAGTTTGTGACCATTCGACCTCGTCATCCCTTGGGGCGCTCTGGTGAACAAACGTTCCCCCAGATACTGCTGGTCACCCCTGATAAACTTGTAGGTGGCCATCAGATCACCCCTGAGCCTGCGCTTTTCCAGGCTAAAGAGCCCCAGGGCTCTCAGCCTGTCATCGTAGGGTCTGCTTCCCTGACCTCTGATCATGCGCATGGCTCTTCTCTGGACTCTCTCAAGCTTCTCCACATCCTTTTTGAATTGTGGAGCCCAAAACTGGACGCAGTACTCCAGCTGAGGCCTCACTAAGGCCGAGTACAGGGGGAGAATGACGTCCCGGGATTTGCTTGAGAAGCATCTATGGATGCAAGCCAGCGTTTTGGTCGCTTTACTAGCCACAGCATCGCATTGCAGGCTCATGTTCATCTTGTGGTCCATGATGACCCCCAAGTCTCTTTCTTCCATAGTGCTAGCCAACAAAGCACTGCCGAGCCTATAAGGATGCTGCAGGTTTTTTTCCCAAGGTGGAGAACCTTGCATTTATCGGCGTTGAACACCATCAGATTCTCGTCCACCCACTTGCTGAGCCTGTCCAGGTCAGCCTGGATCATCCGCCTGTCTTCTGGTGTGGATGCTTTGCCCCAAAGTTTGGTGTCATTGGCGAACTTGGCCAGTCCGCTTTTGACTCCAGGTTCCACATCATTAATGAAGATGTTGAACAGTATGGGTCCAAGGACAGAGCCCTGGGGGACCCCACTGGTCACCGGACACCATGATGAGTGACTTCCATCAATTACTACCCTCTGGGTCCAACCCCGGAGCCAATTTTCCAGCCAGTGGATCGTGGAGGACACAAGGCAACAATTGGCCAGTTTCTCCAAGAGACGATCATGGGACACCAGATCGAAGGCTTTTTTGAAGTCAAGGTATATGACATCTATCTCAGCTCCCTTGTCCGGGTGATAGGTCACCTGGTCGTAGAAGGAAATGAGATTGGTCAGGCAAGACCTACCCACAACAAACCCATGCTGGCTATCCCTTAAGATGTTGGCATCGGCCAGTCCATTAAGGATGGCCTCTTTAATAAACTTTTCTAAGATCTTCCCCGGGATAGAAGTCAGGCTGATGGGCCTATAGTTAGCCGGATCCACTTTCCTCCCTTTCTTGAAGATAGGCACCACATTGGCCTTCTTCCAGTCTTCGGGCACTACACCAGAGCGCCAAGAGTTTTCAAAGATCCGCGCTAGAGGCTGGGCTATGATGCTCGCCAGCTCCTTGAGTACCCTGGGGTGAAGATTGTCAGGGCCGGCTGACTTGAAGGTATCCAGCTTCTCAAGATGTTCCTTCACGAAGTCAGCATCAATGGAGGGCAGGGGATCACCCTCACCTGGACTTCCCGGCCCTGTAGCGGGCATGGGCGTCTCATGGGGCTGATGAAAGACCGACGCAAAGTACCTATTTAATAGGTTGGCTTTTTCCTGGGCGTCAGTTGTCAGTTGCCCCATCTGGTTCAGCAGGGGTCCAACGTTGCCCCTGTTTTTCCTCCGGCTCTCCACGTATCTGAAAAAGGACTTTTTATTGTCCTTGATGCTCAAAGCTAGCTGGAGTTCAGTTGCAGCCTTGGCTTTCCTGGTCAGCTCCCTACAGGACTGGACCAGTGCAGAATAATCCTCCTTGGAGCTGACTCCCATCCTCCATCCTTTGTAGGCCTTTCTTTTTAGCCTCAGGAGGTCTGCTAGGTCCCTGGAGAGCCAGGGGGGCTGCTGTGCCCTCTTACTGCCTTTCCTCCGAGATGGAATAGACTTAGTTTGTGCATTGAGGATCGCGCCCTTAAGGAGCAACCACTCTTCTTGAACTCCCCTCTCCCTGTGGTCACAGTCCCTTAGGGCCTCACTGACAAGCCTCCTGAGCTTGTCAAAGTCGGCTTTCCTGAAGTCAAGGACTTCCGTGTTGCTGACTGACTTGCCAGCTTTTCGGCGGATGGTGAAGGTGATCAGCTCGTGGTCCCAGAATTGCCCGGGTCCCAGAAGCTCCTGAGAGCAAGTAGCCCTGAGCTGCTTGCCAGGGCAACTTTATACTGCTGGGCCAGCATAGGGTAGATGTGTGCTGGCGACAGTCTCTAGCTCCCCTTGGCTGCAGATCCAGGTGGAGCTGGACAGAGTTATTTTGCCCCAAGTGGCACAACTTGCCCCACACCAACATGCTTGTCCAGGCACGTGTGCTGAGGCAAAAGTCCCTGGCTCAAATTTGTGCTGCTCCTTTTTGAGCTGCTGCAAGCACACATGCATGCATGTGTGGATGCACCCTAAAAAAGTTCTACCATCTAGATTTCAAAGCAGGTGCATGTGAGAGGTATAATGCACAAAGATGAGAGAAAAAACTAAAATTAAGATCAGAAAATTGTTTGGGGTGTGGGGTTTTTGGCTCCATCTTGAGTTCTGTGTTCCTTGATACAGCTGCAAGCAATTTTACTCCTGTTTCTATTCCTTAACTGTGATTTCCACAACCCAGAGCTATAAACAACTTCCTAATGCTGGCTTACAATATGTTTTTCATTAAACACAACAGAGTGCAACAAAATATAATTAAAATAAGACTTTGTATAATTCATGTAATTCCTAGAGATGCTTGTGATTTCTGACTAGAAACCTGTAGTTCTAATGCTTGGTATCAGAACATCCTCTGTTATAGAAGATTTACTTGCTGGACTAGAGAGCAATGACAGCTTGTTCACAAGCATGAAGAAAGAGATCACATTTCCTCTTTGAGCCAGATTAGAAATTTCTTCCCTTATTACACTGCCAAGCAATGCAGGTATTTTAGTAAGTTGTTTTTAAATATTTATTTTCCTGAGGGGAGAGATGAAAAAAGATCACTTCTGCTGTGTTATGTTATCATGCAGCCCAGCAGCTCTCTGCTAACTGCTGTGCATAAATTATAAATTAGGTTTTCACTGGCTTATCTCCTCCAGGACACAACTGAATTTATTGTTCTTGGAGGCTGAGTAACTGGTAAGAAAGAAGATTAAGGGTCATATTTTCCTGTCCATTTACAACCATCCCTCGTACCTGCATGACTTCAGTGAATACTAAAGGGAGTTGTACATGTTAACTGAGGTTAACTGAAGAAATAAGAAGGATGCACAACTCCCAGTCAGATTCAATGGAAGTTGGGTGCCTAATTCCCTTACATTCCTTTTAAAATACCATGGTTGATCCTTGTTAATTGAGATGGAAAGAGACAACTAGCCATAATTGTGTTCTCGCACTCTAATTTGCTCACTACACCATAACTTCCTCCATATGGCTCTTCTGGAAAGGGCAGAGGAAGTGTCTTTTTTTGCACTTGTATGAAAATACTGACTTACCTGGGCATGGGAGAAATTGCCTTAAATTTCATTCTTCCTATAATACTCAGAATAAGAAAAGCAAACAAAAAAATTAAACCTCTCCCCCCCGCCCTCCCCACATCCCAACTTTCTCTAGGCTTCCAAGTTTGACCTGTTGTCTTAGTACTCTACAAAGAACAGGTTATCTTCTGTGGGAACTCTTTGTCATTATTACTGTAGTGTGTGTGCGTCTGTTCAGCAACTATTTTCTATAGGAAAAGCATTTGGGGATAGACAATACACTCAGGCACAGACAGATTGATTTGTACTTTCCCGAGCTTCTAACAATTGGATGGGAAAGGATGATGCTGCTCAAATGTAGTCAATTTGTTTGTCTTCAGTTCATAATTCTGTTCATTTGAGAGATCCCCATTTAATCTGCTTTCCCAAACCAATCTAAAACCTATTCCTCTTTCAGATGCTAGATAGTTGTTTAAAGTACTTGTGTATGTAGCAGGGTACAAGATGCTACCGCACTGTAGTGTCCGTTGGCAAAAACCATGATGCCACTGCTATGTCGCTGTAGCACACTCCCTCACTGTAGCGCATTGCTACAGCAATGTAGTGACCAAAAATAACCGTGCACTGCCAGCATGGTGCAGTCCAGGCTGTTACTGAACAATCTTTTAGTACTTCCAAAAGGAAGTACTAAATGACGGCACAGTAACAATGGCACCATATGGCTGCGTGTAGATGTGCCCACAGAGATATAAAATCCATGTAGATTTTATCTTTCACAATTTTATTGAAAATAAGGAGAATTACTACAATTGAAATGATCCCAGTCACTACCTTTCCTTCTCACTCCAGCGAATACATCTGCATTGTCAGACTCAGTGACTAAAATGCATATGCAGATTGTTTGTGGAAAGCCTAAATTTAACTCAATTTCTTCCAGCCTTTAGCCCTCTTGTAGAAGGTTTTGGGGCTGTGTAATTTTGTACAGTGAAGTATAAGTTCAAAAGTAGCTAAGTGTGGTTGAGACCCAAGAGGAAGTAGAAGTGGTCTTTGATTTTTTATGTGGTCTTGACCACTAACTGTGGTCCTAGAAAATTGACTAATAGCTCTACAACTAAAAATGACTGGTTTAGAGGAAAGAATATATTACAGTATCCGTAAATCAAATCCTAAATAAAGAAAATACCCTGTTGTGTTGCTGAGGGAAAGATCCAGCATAGTTCAGGTGCTTTTACAGATGTCAAGAAGAAAGTAAATCCCACAAAGAAAAACGGTATAAAACTGAGAGAGAGAAGTTCACTTTCAGTCACTTAAATACATGTTCTGTCTAAGTGGTTAAAAAAAATATATTGTAGTTTTGAAGAGCTTGTATACATTTGACCCATAGAACACCTCTGAACTGCCCATCTAAGCAATGTCTCATCTAAAACACATTTTCAGGTGTTATGATCTCCCTCATTGCAGGCCTGCTTAAATTGCTATAACATTGCTTATACCAGTAGAGCTATTCCTGTAGAGGAAGAGGAATATGCTATCCCAGGAAAAGGCACATATATATTGATAAAACTGCATCAACCCCAGAGGTTGTCATACTATAACAATTCCAGTAAAGGAAATAAAACTCACATTTATCCAATACAGTTATGCTAGTACAGCATCTGTGTATAGGTCAGGCTTTAGACAATTTATGGCCCAGTCTTGGCTTTCCCACACTCCCCAAATAAGTAGCAGAGCATAATTCCATTGTTTAGCTGTAAGCCTGGAAACAGGTTGAGACTCAGACACTAAGAATTTCCCTGCCTACCCTTCCTTGACCCACAAAGGAAGTAATGCACCAACACCAGGTTACTCCCCATTCATCATGGCTGTCAGTATTGGTGAGTGGAGCTAAAAGTCTCTTCTCAGATTCTGTCCACTTGCAGAAAATACAGCCCAGCTGAGGCTACTGCTCCCCTGCCTGTGCTGCTAAACATAAGGCAGGTAATAGGGAAAGGAGGGAGGCTACAGTCCCACCCTAAGTGTCTGCACTAGACTTAAAACACATGGTTAAGAACAAGCATAGGCCTAAGTGCTTTGTTAAATTAGGTCCTTGTTACACCTTGCACTATGAGCTACACAGATGTTTATGGGTGCCAGTGCTAGCTCGAGTTTGGGGCGGTCGCACTTCAGGCCAGGAGGGGCCTGGAGGACTGAAAGGTACAAATTCCACCTACCCTCCCATTCCAGGCTTTCTCCCTGCCGCTGGCTCCCCCAGTTTGCTCCCCTCCTCCCTGCCCCGCTTACTTGTGGCTGCCCATGCTGTTTAACCTGGGGATGAGGCAGGGTTCTCACCTTCCTAGGCACTGCTGCTGCTGCTGGTGTGCTGCTCTTCACCAGGCTGAGCCTGCCTTAAGAGCAGCAGTAGTGATGGTGGGGCAGGCAGATTAACCTTTCCCTGCCTGTTCCCTAGGACAGACAACACAGACAGCCACAAATAAGCAGGAAGGGGTTGGGGGCAGTGAGCTGGGATCTGTGGTTCGGGGGGGGCTGATCCCAGCCAGTGGGGGAGAGGGGGTGCAGGTGGGCATTTATACTAAGGTGCAGTCTAGAGTGGTTACAGGGTAGCTACAAGTTGGGTAACAGGAGTCAGAGATAATCCTGCCCAGGAGTGGCATACCATTGATCCTTATAAAAAATGCTTAACGCTAGTTTCAGGTGTTATTGTGGGGATAATCCAGGTGTTAAGAGCTCCAGAACCTGCCCAAAATTACCATGTAACAAGGCCCTTAGTGTTAACTTTTAACCTAAATTCAAGCCAAATCTGGACCTGAAGAACTGCTTCTTAGGCCTTCACTGTATGTTATCAAAGGAGAGAGGACAAAATGAAACACCCACACACTATAAAAAAGACTGAGGAATAGACTCCACTTTAGATAAACTGTATTAATTTCCCAACTCAGGCTGGCCATAAAGACACCTCTAAAGATATGCAATAAAAATAAATAAAGAGCTCAATCCCTCAATTGAAGGCCAAACTTAACTTTTTATGAAGCCCTCAAAATGCTTTGCAAATCAGCTTGCTAAATGGACTTTGCACATGTTCAGTGCTGGATGGAGAGAACTTTTCTTTGCGTTGAACCCTTAAGTGAAATCTATAATATTGATCCTTGCTAATATTTTGCATGTGCTTACTGTTTGTTTGTTCATATATTGTTATTTTGTGTGATAATCTTAAAATCCTTGGCAAGTAAGAATGACCATCTTATGCCTGATTCCATATGGGAATTCCCAAGAGGTAAGAGAACAGAGGAGTTAGATTCACACCCTTGCAGGGATCAGTGAAACTACCATGACCACAAACAAGGGAAGGAGGTTCTTGCCTCACCAGCCAGAGGACCAGCAGGGCAGGTAGTGACTATGGGCTGCACATTCATAAAAGAGGTATGGAAAGTAGGGCTGTGCAAAGCTTCAGTTGCTGATTCAATTCAGACGAGATTTGGCCTGATTCAATGGCCGAATCTCCAAATCCATATCGAATCAGGAGACCCGTTAATCTCTCTGAATCGAATCAGAAGCCTCTGAATCAATTCAGAGAGATTTGATAATTTGGCCATAGACACAGCTTTATATACTTTTTCTACATACCTCAAGGTACCAGGCGTGCCTCATAAATGCTGAGATGGTAGGGCGGATGGAGCATCCCATGGGAGTGTGGGGGGATCCCCGCATGCTCAGTAATGGACCCAGAAGTAGATCAGAAGTACTTTGGGTCCACTTCCAGGTTTGCCGTGGAATGTGCAGGGGGCCCCCTCCGCCACCTGGCTTGGTAACTGGTGCTTCCTAGGTCGGGGGGGGGTCACACGAGGTCCCTCCATGGCCGATTGCTGATCGAATCGAATCACTGTCCCCCAAATCAGGCTGAATCTGAATCGAATACTGTCTGCTTCGCACACCCCTAATAGAAAGCTTCCTCTGAGAGTTCTGTTACTAGTGCCAAGGGGGGCATCACATCTGTTTTCTAATACAAGAGCCCCCCTGAATCAAGCCATAGAAACCCTGCACGGTAGGTAGACATTACTGTTTCCATCTCCCAAATGAGCTAGAGCTATTCCATGGTAAAGCCAGGGTCTGCCATTCATCTGTCATCAGCTAGGAATAGATCACAGGTCCCTACTCTGAACACCAGGCAACACTTCTGCAAGCAGTTTCTGTGAACTCCAGCAATTCCTGGCACCATTTAATTTTTATCAGACAGAGCAAAGTGTCACTTTGTACTGATAACTTCACATTTTTTTAAACATTGTGACTCGGTCCCAAATGACCTGTATTCCCATAGCAAAAAATACATAAATCAAAATAAGATTGATCTCTCCTTCTGGTTTCACCTTTGACAATGCCTGTTGACATCAGTGTAGATTTGTGGTTGTGAGTTACCTTAGGATTTAGCCCGTGTTTGGCAGTTTCAGACACATAAGAGTTATTTTATTTCCATTGTATTTTATTGCATAATTGTATCAGTGTGAATCATGTGAATTTATGCAATATTGTATAAGAAAATTACTGGGAGAATCATTTTTTTGTTTCATTTTCTCTTTGTTTACCAAGAAAACTGCTGCAGATGGAAAGCGACAAGAAATTATTGTGTTGGACTCAAAGCGAAGCAATGCTATCAATATTGGCTTGACAGTATTACCCCCTCCACGGACGATTAAGACTGCTATTTTGAACTTTGATGAATATGCCTTAAATAAGGAAGGAATAGAGGTAAGAAAGAATACTCTAATAACTTTGTGCCTGGGTATAATGTATAATGCATGCCTGGTTCCTCTTGTGATGGAAAAAATGTGCTTTACTTTGATTGTTAAGGCTTGACATTAGTTTTATACAGCTGCCGATTCTTACCTGTAGACCTTGAATACTTAGGACATAAACATTTTTAAAGCGGAGGACTTTTAGATGTGCAGGGTACATCTAACTCTCAATGGTACCCAAAGAAAGCTTTAAGCACTCAGCAAAATATGGATTTCAGTGACTAAATTTTAAGTATCCAAGTTTGAGAATGCTGACCTAAATTCCTATTCAGATTACAATACATCATCATCACTCCATCTCTTTGTATTTCCTCAAAGTTTATTTGCACATTTCTTTCATTGAAATCATTCAAAATTCTAATTATCGATTCAGCTCATTAGGCACTTGTATTAAAAAAAAAAAACTCCAAAACCTGGTAAATGACTATTGACCAGTTATCAAGCCTGAGCAAATTTTAAGTTCTTGGAGCTGATGAAAGTTCCAAGGTTTAATAAAGTCCATGTGTGGTCAGCAATTGGAATTGTTCTAGACAGTATATCAAATGGAAAACAAATACAGTGCCAAGTTGTCCTCAAAATAGCACCTCTGTGCTACTGTTGTCTGAAGTAAAGCAATGATTCTAAAGATGGCAGATGATGTAATTTTTACCATTACATGTTTGACTTTTCTTATTGAGATCCAAGATGGACTCAGTTTCTCATACTTCTATCAAAACATTTTTCTCTATGCAATCTAAAGCAAAATGGCTGTTATTCTGGTTTTCTTTAATTTTTTTAATGTTTTGAATAGGCATGTAATGCAGGCAGAACAGTCTGCATGCTCCCAGAACTTGTGTAAGTCCAGAACTCCATATTTAACGGAATAGATCATTTACAGGTCATGTTTAGTTCAAAATTTCAGTTTTAACGTATCTTGATTTTTTCCCTATGCTCCTCCTCCCCATATTCAAAATAGAAGGAAAACATAAAGAAAAGGCAATACAAAAAGTAAGTTACAATCAGTTCAGTGCAGTAACAAATGAAAATGTAGTATTACATTTTAACCAAAAGGCAGAGTCTGCTCCTTTCCCAGTGGAATTCAAGTACTTCCCAATGATACCTTATTTCTATTCTATCAATATATTACTCATATCCTGCAGATGAAGAATCAGATCTCTAGGAAAGCAATTTTGTAGACTGTGACTCCAGAGCCTAAAAATTTGCTTTGCACATGACAGTAATATTTTTTGCAATGTTTTAAAAGCTAGCCAGCTTTTGCTGAGTTTACCCTGAAGTGCACTGATTTTCAGGTAGCATGGTGTTTCTATCACAATTTGCATATGCAAAGAAGAGCTTAAAGTGCCTATTATCAGAATGCATAATAAAGCTATTAAAAATTGGGTATACCCCTTCTATTTTTAATTGCTAGTTTCTCTTGTGGACTGAAATTCAGTTCCTCTGGACAAAAGTGCTTTTCCAGTCCCACCTACAACTGGGGCTACCCTGGTCCTCTGCCAACCAGCTTGTACCATCTCATTTAAATGTGGATGTCCTTTGCACTCCCCAAATTATGCCAGCAACCCATAATCTTATTTTTAAATATATATATTTTAATATTTTGTGTGTGTGTGTCCGTGTGCATGTTAGTTATAATAGGGAAGATTTCGAAGTAAAGTGCAATCGGGAAATGACAGATTGTTGCCTTCACAAGCTCAAGGCTTTTATCATTTGTGGGCATCATGACACAGCCTTTTATTATATACTGTTCTTTTCCACTAAATTTCTTCCTCATTCTTGGTTACTTCTGCAAGATGCTGAGTTGAGTTCTTTGTCCTCACTTCAGCAAAAGTATAGGCATTAGGTACATCCTTAAATTAAGAACATGAGTCTTCTGTTGATTATGTAACAGGGTGGGCATCCCTAGGGATGGCCGTGATACCCCTAGGGCCCCTTAACCATGCCATCCTTTCTTAACAGGTACCCACTGTCTCGCCCACCATGTCTTGCTGGTACTATTAATATTGGGAGGCTGCCCTTTGATCTTTTATGTTTGGACACGGTCTTGCTGGATCCTACTGGACCCTGAGGTTCATAGACCCCTTGACATCCTGCTTCACGATGGATATCTCCTAAGACCCTCTTGGCCTTCTGGGCTATATGCGTGGCTCCAAACCACTCCTTTACCATGCCCCAAGCCTCACAGATGGTACTGGTGCCTGGGGTCCCCGCCAGCCTGTCTCTGCACCTCACTGGTGCCTGGGGTCCCCGCCAGCCTGTCTCTGTACCTCACTGGCACCTGGGGTCCCCAATGAGGTCTCCTCCTTCCCCAAATAGCCTCACCCAAACCCCCGGTGTTATAAAACAGCAAATGAAAACATGAGCCCCTGGGCTATAACAGAACACCAAAGCTCAGGGTGTGCTCTGCCCATTTAAAAGAGTAAAACTTCTTTCCTGGTACTAAGTGCCTAGTAGGCCAGGGTATCTTGTGGGCTTCTGGAGTCCCATTAGCCCTAAGGGCAATATACCAGATGGCTGCCATGTCTCTGGTCCATTCCTCCCTGAAGGCTCCTTCCCCTTCAGCTGCTGGCAGGGAACTGCCCTGCCTAGCCCTATCTCTAGGGTTTATATGGGCCTGGGGCCCTGCCTCTTCCGACCAGCTGACCAGGTGCAGGTGTGGCCAATTCCCTCCTTAGCTGGTTGTCATGTTAACCTGCACCGGATCTCCTGTCTGACTATTTGGGCTCTCTCCCCATGCATTCACTGCTCTTAGAGGAGCAGACACCTTAGTGCTTTGTGACAGACTACAATGTGAAAATGCTATATGATTTGTTGTATTAGTCAGAGTGCTTCACACCTCACAGGATCCAGTCATCAGCATACAGAATAGGTGACACAACTTCAGTAGCAGTTTTCTCTTCATTTAGAAAAAGTAAGGTCACTTCTGGAGTTTTTTTTTCTTTCCTTCCACCCTCCTGTGCTGAGGGACAGAAAGCACCCCTGTGCTTCCAACCTTGATAAACCACTGCATTGTCTACAAACTTGCCAGATCATTAGAAGCCTGGCAGATGGCTAGTTAGCTTTTAAGATATTGCAAAATCCAGTCAGGTGCAAAGTACATTTTTAATACCTGTATATCTTTAACAAATTATAGGTTACTGAGCCCATATGTAATTGTCAGTCTCGCTTCTAGTCAGACTGTAGTTATCTGCCATTCACACTTACTGTGCTGAGCTGTTCACAAAAAAGCTTTTAAATGGGTAATATGTATCTCATTCTTCTAACTTTGTTCTTGTAAAAAGCT
Source organism: Alligator mississippiensis (assembly GCF_030867095.1). Classification (NCBI taxonomy): domain Eukaryota; kingdom Metazoa; phylum Chordata; order Crocodylia; family Alligatoridae; genus Alligator; species Alligator mississippiensis. The sequence continues at coordinate 86,392,120 of NC_081828.1, read as the reverse complement.
ATATTGCATTGGCTCAATCAAAGTGAATAAAAATAAAACTGCTCCCAGATTATGAACAAATTGCCAAATTCTGTCAAGAAAAGTAGAAGACTGAAACCCTTAAAAGCAACTGAAAATGCCCCTTTGATGTGAACAAAATTGAAAATCTTAACTATCAACATTGCTTCATGCTGTGCTTATAATAAAAAGAATTTACTTTCTATTGTATTAATTTTCAAGGCTATAATGGAAGGCAGATCATTCCATTTCTCCATTTGTCCATGGTAGACTGCCATAGGCCTGAAGTAAAAGGAGTATTGGGTATGGGGGATATCTTAGAAAAAAAATACAACGTGCAATAGCGTGGAGTCCAGAGAGGGGCCTGTGGAAGCTGCTACAGCTTAGACAGACTGCCTGGGTTGTGTTTAAGTTTTGCCAGAGTCCCCTCTAGCTACCAGAAAAGGTGAAGATAGGGAAGTACATAGGTCTCAAAAGAGAGCTTTGGCCTCTTCCCTCTGGGTTATGAGTTTTGTGTTCTCCTTTTAAGGGCTTATCTTTACTGTGGCATTAGTATGGCAACTTTGGAGCCTACCTTTAAATTTATATTCCACCAATAAATAGGATGCATTGACAGTGATAGATTGTAACATGACCAGCTGACATAAATATAAACACATCAAGCTATGTCTAAGTTAGGTGTGAAAGGGTGTTTCAAATATTGATCTAAAATAACCCCACTTTTCACAATCTAGACAGGCTCTGAGAAGAAAATTTACCTAAGCAGTGTTTCCTTGGCTATGTGTTTGTTTTCAGTGTAGTCACTGCCATAATAAATTTTAGATATTATTTTTTTAAAACACACAAAGAAAACCATATTTTTTCTATAGTTTCTCTTAACAACAATTATATGTTCAGGTAATTCAACAGAAAGTTGAAGAAGCAAAGCAACAGTTGGCAGTTATTGATTTATTGATATTATTATAAGGTACTTTGGATACAGTCCCTTCTCTTTGGAAACTGGATGGGGTTCTGAGAGTCCAAATAAAATAAAATTAATTCATGTGGCTCTAGGTTAATATACAGTTCTGGATTTCATATTCATTTTGTTTTAAAACTGTTGCATGTAATATACCTTTTGGAACTCAGTTCTATAAAGTAGTGGCTGAAAGTTCAGAAAATACATATTCATTTGTAAAATTAATAACTTCATGAAAGGACTGGGCCCATAGCCTTAAAAAGACCTCAGTGCCTAAACTGGGATTGAGATGGAATTTAGGTACCCAAGTCCAAGAGCGCAATACACAAAACAGCTGAGAAGCATAGATGCCTAAAGTCCGTAAGTATCAAAGTTTTCTCTAGTAATATTCCTGAGGTGCCAAAAGTTCTTAAAGATTTTGAGAGTGCTCAGAACAGGCACTGGCTAGTTAGGGCTGAGCAGCTCAGTTCTTGGCTCATGCCAGAGTTGAGTCAGGATCCTCAAGCTAGACATTCCTTCCTCCAGGTCTCCTGAGAGGTGTGCCTAGAGTATACTTCCCAGACTTAGGGCATCGCTGAAATTCACATAGAATGCTATGACCATACTCTCTTTCATTCAGAAATGACAGAGACAGGTATCACTCCTGTTTTATACAAGTTAATGGCTAGAGCACTGATCTAGGAGAGACCTGGGTTCACCCTCAGGGGGATCATAGCCTACAGTGCTCATCTCTCAGGAGTTACCCAACCCAGTAGGGTGAGTGCTAGTTGTGGGGAGGCAGTCAGGATTCATAGTAGAGATGATATCTTTTATTAGACCAACAAGATCTTTGCAAAAAAAATCTTTAATTGCAAGCTTTCAGGCACAAACACCCTTCATCAGACACTGGAGAAAAGATTGTAAAAGTTCTCCTGGGTAGAAATGAAAGTTCATATTTCATAGGATTTCACAGAGAAGTCAATAGATGGAAAACGCCTCGGGGCAGTCAGTTCATAGCTGGTATGGAGCCTCTCACCTTTTTGTTGTGGGGAGGACATTCTGTCCCTCCTGTTGAAGCTGTCCCGCCAGGGGAAAAAGAGAATTCAAGCTTCAGTGGTCCCCTCCTACGCATAAATCCCAGCAATTGGCAGTGTCCAGAAGAAGGAACTTCTGGGGGGATGGGGGATTCAGTTTTAAAAGCAAAATAATTTGTCTCTATGATGTCATATGAACCAGATTGCCAAAAACAATCTTTTTATCCATAAAAAGACTACTGTACAGATTTTCTCTGAAAATATGCTGTCTGGCAAGGGCAGGGGCATGGAATTACACAATTTACACTGCACTGTGACACTCCAGGAACAGGGACTATATGAACCTGGAGACAACTTTTAGGTGTTGATAAGTTGTTCCTTGCCCTTTGCCTGCTGAATGATGCCTTTCTCAGTGTTAAGAGATAATGATTAAGTTCAAAGCTACTCATGATCTAGTGGTTATGAGTTGTTACGAAGTGCCAGTAGCATTCTGGTCAAACTGTATTTGTATTGTCAACATGTGTAAAAAAAAAAAATAATAATAATAATAATAAAATGGCCAATGGTAGACTCATCATTCTTCAGCCCTGAATAAATGGTTTAAATAAGTCATCAAGTGAAAAATAAAAATAAGAACACTATGGCTTTCTCATGAAGGCACAAAGAAATCACAGAATAAAAATGAATTTGTTCAGGAGTCATGATCCTTGACAGCTTGCATAGCAAATTGGTTTGCCCTAGCTTTATCACATGCTATATTAATTGTCTTGGTGGCATAGAGGCCTTGGACTAAATGCTTTTGTCAGCTGTCGGCCTCTTGTGCTTACATAAAACTCAGGGAGGAGGGGAGTCCCTTGAAAATGAAGTTTACTCTTTCCATATCTAATCATTAGATACTGTACTGTGGCTGGATTTAAATACATGCTGGTAGTGCAAGATGATATTTGCTGGATTAAACCTGGTCCTTCACATAATGGCATAAGAAGGGAACCCCTCTCTTCTCATGCTCGTCAGCAGTAAGCTAGGTGCATATAGATGGGACAAGGCAGAGAGGTCTTCCTTTGGTTCATCACATCAGTTATTGACCACTGCTAGAACAAGATTTTTGATTGGATCGATCAATTGTGTGACCTAGCATGGCAGACCTTGTGGTTCTTTTGTATCCCTATGAAGCCGATTTGGCCATCATGGAAAAACATAACATTCTTTCCAATAAATAAACAAGTCTTGTTGAAAACCTGCTATTCAGTTTCAATAGAACATAGGTCCTGAATTATTTGATGCATTTTGCTTTTCTTTTTTAGGTTTAACATTTACTATGTTAAAGACTTATTAAGAAGTAATATTTTGATATCTTTTTCCGTGGTTTCATAGTTGGTAGGGTCGGAAGGGACCTGAGCAGATCTTCAAGTCCGACCCCCTGCCATGGCAGGAAAGCGTACTGGGGTCAAATGACCCCGGCAAGGGTCATTTAGCCTCCTCTTAAAGACCCCCAGGGTAGGAGCCAGCACCACTTTGCTTGGAAGGTAGTTCCAGATCCTAGCCGCCCTGACAGTGAAGTAGCGCTTCCTGATATCTAGTCTGAATCTACCCTCTGCCAGCTTGTGACCGTTATTTCTAGTCACTCCTGGTAGTGCTCGGGGGAACAGGGACTCCCCCAATGCCTGCTGATGCCCCCTGACTAGTTAACTGCCTACAGTTCATCAAGATTAAAAAAAAATGTTTTTTAATTCTAATTTTAAACAAATGGCATGTGTTCAAGGTTTCCTCATTATAGTTTACTTCCTGTACAGTAGTTCATACCTGAATATGCTCGATTCTGTTCACAGCTTTATTCTCACTTGTTTTGAGTGCCTCTATTTATTTTAGCAGAGTTACCCCAGTGTAAAGCCAGTGTAAATAAAGCAAGTACCAAATGTGTTACTTAATTAACTGAAAAATACTGTCTGTTTCCAATATATATTGTGTAATAGATTCATAAATGTTAGGGTCAGAAGGGACCTCTGTAAGTCATCAAGTGCAACACCCTGCCATGGGCAGGAAAGAGCGCTGGGGTCAGACAACCCCAGCCAGCTGCTTGTCCAGTCTCCTCTTGAAGACCCCCAAGGTAGGGGAAAGCACCACCTCCCTTGGAAGCCCATTCCAGATTCTGGAAATGCTAGTTCTCCCTACCCTTCCTCCTTCAGAATTAAAACAAAATGTTTTGAAATCTCAGTTCTTGTGCTCTTGACTCAGAGTTCTTGTCCTTTGGCTTTGGTCCTAGAAAATTCTAACCATGATTCCTACAGAGGAGGAGAAGCAGAAAATCCAGGAGGCACAGATGGTAAACCCAGACATTCCCCTGGGCAGTGCAGAACAGTTTCTTCTCACGCTTTCTTCTATCAGTGAACTCTCCGCCAGACTCCAGCTCTGGGCTTTCAAAATGGACTATGAGCTAGTGGAAAAGGTGAGCTTCCTTTGAGTGGAAGGAGGAGACCATTTCAGGTTCTTATTTCAACTTCTTCAGTCCTCCTAGTTGGATATATTGTGAGTACGGCTAATGAATTGCTTTTCATGTTTGCTTTGGTGACCAACTGGAAATGAAGTTAAAATGGCCCCTCATTAGCCTTATTTCTTCCTTCCTTAATTAGGTAGTAATAATTTGGGAACAAGGCATAGGGCTAAATCCATACTGCTGTTTATCCAGTCAAAATATTCATAACAGTCGGGTGGAGTTTTGCTTGCATTAAGACTAAGAATAATTTAATTTAATATTTTGGCCAATTTTAGAATATGGTTTTAGGAAATTCCTGACTGGTAACGCACACAAACAAAATGTATCTTGTTTGAATACTTTAAAATCAAAATCATATCCAATGTAACTACTTTACCTACAATAGAATTACTCCAAGAATATGTTTAGCCCTTGATGTCAACTTCTGTTAACTAAGTCATTAAACATCCACATTTTTCCATATTGGATTTAAGGAGATTCTATTGTAAAATGAAATGCAATAAAAAAATACAGAAATATATCTTTCCAAAGACTCATGCAAATGTCTCCTGAATAGGCATAGGAGGAAGAGCACACACCAACTGCTGCAGCTTCCTTAGCCTGACGAAGGGTTTTTGAACCCGAAAGCTTGCGTAATAACTATTCTCCAACCATTTGGGTTGGTCTAATAAAAGATATCATATTCACCCAAGGAACCTTGTCTGCCTCCTGAATAGGTATTTTCCTCACTAAACACACTGTTTGCAAAAGTTGCCTTTACCCCTCCTCAGGGCAGGGTTTAGCATATTCCATATCCTGTAATCTGTTTTGGTTAATTTTTTCCCAAATTTTTAAAGCCATTTTAAACAAACCAAAATTTTGAAAATTCAGAAATGTCAATACATTCTAATAATATTTCTCAATTTATACACACAGTTGTAGGAATGGATAGACCAGAAAGCCTTTACTTCAGGCTTTAAAGAACCACTGAAATGAACATTGTTAAAACATGGTACAAATACTCTGCATATGTTACAGTAATCCTTCCATAGCAGTATAATTGACTAATTGCTGGCACTACTGACATAAGGCCGAGGTCCTCTTGTGGTAGACTTTTATAGAATATCTTGTATCTTTTGCTAAAAGCTCTCCCTTGTCAGAGTATCAGATATGAGCTCCATCTCTGATGATTTTAAGTAAAACAGGAGTAACTTAGAATGAATAATGTTAAAATGTTCAAGAAAAACGTAGGCTCTGTATCATAACATTTTTCTAACAGTAACATTGAGAAAGACAAGTAGGAAAACTTTCTTGAGGGGAGAGATTGAAACCTTGTTTCTTGGATCTTTTAAATTGGATTGTCTGGAGTACCTCAGAAGATATTATAGACAATGAACTTCCATTAGCAGGACTACAGAGTGCATGAACTAATATGTGTTTTTAGGTTTATGGGAACATATTTGAGTGGCTGTGTTAGGTCCCCCTACACATCCAGGTAAAGGCGCAATTGGATCTAATGTATGATCCACACAATTGCACCTCCTGCCATGCTACACATTCAAGGCAGGGGGCCTGATTGTGGGATTGTGCATTAGATCCAACTTGCCTTACTGACAATGCAGGGGAAACCCAGTCCTAGGCATTCCCTGGGCTGGCAAGAAGCAAGCTCCCCGTGGCTAGGAGCCACGGGAGCCACATGCAATCAGGGCAAAGAGCCCCACAATTGACAAGGTTCTTGATCCAGGCTGTGCCTGACACGCAGCCTGGACCAAGAACCCCACAATTGACAGGGCTTCTGTTCCATGCTGCACTTTGCAGGAGGTGCATCTGGGGCTAGGAGCCCCATCAGTTGCGGAGATGGTCTCTTAGTTGGTCTCTTGGTCCCTGTTGTGGGTAAGGAGCTGGACCGAGAGCCCTGTGTGGACTGGGGGTTTCACCCCCCCCCCAGCCTTGGAGATCACAGAAGCTCTGATCCCCCGACCTCAGGGTTTTCATGCTGGGCAAGGTATACCTCTGCAGCTGGAAGCCCTGTCAGTTGATGGGACTCCCAGCCGCAAGGGAGACCCTGCTACATGTGAAAATTAAAGATTGATAGCAACCAGCTATAAAGTTAGTACATATTTTTGAGACCTAAATTTATAGCTGGTTGGAGTTTTCTATCATGTGATATCTACTTTGCATATGTAGCTGGTTTTAAGGTAATTGTGCAATTAACCAGTTAATTGTGCAATACCTGTAGTGTGTAGAGGGGGCCTTAATAACCACTAGAGTTAAAACTTCAATGTGCAACTTCCTAGAAAAGTCCTCCTCCTTCCTCTCAGCCAGGAAGTATTTTATTCTTTATAAAGTTGGAGCAGAAGTGATTCAGCTGTTCTTAACATCTAAAATTATGTTTAAAAATAACAACAACAACTTGTACAATTCTCCATGTGACCAAATTAAAAAGATGTTTTCATGTATATAATGGTTTAACGTGTTAGCATGTTACCATGCAAATAATACATAGGTATTGGAGGAGCAGTAATGTTTCCTTGTATTTTGAAACACTTACTGATTATTCAGGCATAAATTAGTAAAAGAATGCTATTAGTATCTAATAGTTTTTTAAAGCTAAACCATATCTTATGGCACAAACACAAGGAGGTGAAATTCTGTTTTAAGTATCAACCTTAAATCGTCTCTCTCTTTTTTTATTTTTTTTTTGGCTTTTGTTTGCTTTGATTCCTAATGTAAACATTACATGTTAATGCTTGTGCTTTGCTCTGAGGTACATACAATTCAGATACTGTCAAATTATGTACTCTTATTTTTCTTCCCGGGGGGGGTTGACATCGCAAGATAAGTTTGAAGTTAAGAGAAAGTGGCATATATTTTTTGTTGAGCTACTTCTCCTTGATCTGAAGATAAAAGCCTTTACACTAAGCTCAGCATGCGCATATTTATCTTTAATGCTGAAAACTATAAGGATCATAAATGAGTGCAAGCAGGTGTACTAACTTTAGGAGTTAAGCTAGAGAAGACAAGGATTGCCATTCATTGCTGAAAGACTCCAAAGACTGCAAAGTCTGCACAAACTGGAGACCACATGCTATTATACATTAAAGAAATATCATACTTGCACATGAAGTCTAATTTTTTTTAGAGAAAACATTCTGAAATTGCATCCAAACTTTTTGGAAGCTAGAAAGAATTTTTGGAAGCTGGTCCTAACTTGTTATAGTCTTCAGAAAGGAGGGTGTTTAATGCTTACATCTTAACCAATGCATATACAGCAAATTTTGACTACTTAAACTTCCTTTCTGCTGTATTTTCTCACATATCACATGCCCCTGAATAAGACCTTCACCCTGTTATTGAAAAACAGAAAAATCTTTGCTTGAAAATAAGGTATTTTCACATGGGAAAGAAAGCAAAAACCTATGACTCTTCTGGCCCCTAGCTGCAGGATACAGCAGGGCCTGCTGGCTGAGCCAAACTACCCAGCCCCTCTTTTCTTCTTAAGTTGACCTGGAGGGTGTAGCCAGCAGCACTGACCTGAGTCAGCTGAGAACCCATCCAGCTCTATAAAAGGGGCCAGCCAGTTTGGCTCCAGCAGGATAAAGCCCTTAGCTGACTCAGCAAACGCTACTGGCTGCCTGCTCAGCCTGAGAACAGGGGCTAGGTGGTTCAGCTCCCACAGAATCAACTCCTCTGTTCCCTTCATTTCCTCATTTAAGAAATACATACCAGTTTCCAGGAGCTATTTTTTGGGGGGGAGGTGTATGTTGCATTTGAGTAAATGCAATATATTTGTGTTATCCTTTATTTCATCTCTCCTTCTTTTGTCAGTCCATTATGCTAACATCCTGCTAGTTAAACTTTACATCCAAAAATCTCTAATTACAAAAAAAGCAAACTAGCAAAAAAAAAAACAACAACCCACCAACTTCCCTTATTCCCACCAGAAAAATGGGCTGTGTCGCTAATATGAGGTTTAAAAGCCACCATGATGAGTGCTGCAATGCCGTTTCTTACCACATCTCTCTGTCCGCTATTTAGACTATATGTTCTTTGACATTGTGCTATGTGTCAGACTGTATATACAGTAACAATTACAGGGGGTCCTATTCTTGGCTGGTCAGTAGGCACTGCTATAAAAATATATGATGATGATGGTAATAATAATAATAAAAAGAAGAATATATCAGAAAATCTATGTAAGGGTGTATAAACTGGAATATTTTGCGAGTGGCTGAATGAAGGTATACAATAAGCTATAGTATGCTCTACTTATTCCATGCATCACAATCTTACCTGTAAGTTTTTTCCAGTCCTTTTTTCTACTACTTTTATAAAATGTAAGTAAAACCATTTTAGGGCTTGTCTGCATAAGGTTGTTTAGCTAAACCAGAGCAAATGCCTGTGTTTTACAATTTTTTTAGATGAATTTGGCTTACCCCAGTAATTTACCTAAAAAAGGATAGCTATATTAAATAAACTTTTAAACTAATTGAAATGTGTTCATACAGAAGTAAGTACCCATTTAACTAAATTATTTTATAAAACAGTTTTAGTTAAACAGGTATAAGGTCTGCATGAATGCATTTCCCTTTCACTTCTGTTCTGCTATATAAATTGCTTTGACCTTTACTTCTTAGTGTCTTCCAAAGTTCCAATTCTTGTCTTTTCTTTCCACCAACATGGTAATAGTAGTGACTAGTAATGCATTGTTCCATGCATGTGCTTCTAGTAAAATATCTGCACAATCTGAAAATGACTTTTCATGTTTTCTCTGTGACAGAGTTCTGACATTATTTTGCCTCTTGGTCTAAAATGCCGTCACTTAATTTTGATTCTTCAGTACCTAAACACAGTAACAGTTTGGGGGAAGAATGCTGGCCACAGATGGCTAAGATTAAATTTCCTGATAAAGAGAAGTGAGAAGTATATTCATTTTATTCTATATGCAAAGTAAACAGCTCATGACCACACAAAAAACATAAGAATAAGCTCATTCATTTAGATTACTCTGTCTCTCTCTGCCTTTGAACTACATTGTGTAGTTCACTTCCTGAGATAATGAAGCAGAATTTATGGTTCTAAGCCTATCAGTTCATGTAGCAAATTGCAGGCACATTAAAAGTTTTCATGTAAAAACATTAAAACCAGAATCCAGTCTTGTAAAGGTAGACACAGTGAGGCTTTGGGGGTTTTAAAGTGGCATATTAGAGCTTTAAAGTAGCACACAATCCTGTCTGTGACTCAAAGGCAGCCATCACTTGGAAAGAATTTAAGTCAAACTTAAAATTTCAAGCCACCAAAAATAATAGGTGTTATTGTCTTTTGAAAGGTCACAAAAAAGAGAGGAAAGAGATTTCATTACTGTGTTCAGTGTAATGTCCTCTTCCACTTGCAAACACATAACCTCCCCATGACAGGTAATTGCTTGCATGCACAGGCAACATTAGGAAAGAATTTAATTTATTACTTTGCTGTCTTTTCATATGATTTAGTAGCTGGAACAATAAAGAAAGCCAGCTCCACTTGACAAGCCAACTCTTTGTAGGAACACAGTTTAGGAACCTTTACAATAATTAATCTAAACCCCAGAATTGAGCCAGAACTCACTGGAAAACAATTTTTTCTCCTTTACTTATTTATTTTCTTTTCTTTCTTTTTTTTAAATGATAGGAAGTTGCAGAGCCACTTTTAGATCTGAAGGAAGGAATGGACCAGCTGGAACATAATAAAACTTTGGGATTTATCCTTTCTACTTTACTAGCCATTGGGAACTTTCTAAATGGAACCAATGTAAGCTTTTGTCACCCTATCATTTTATTGCCATCTACCATTACAGAGTTGCTTTATCAGCTTCTTCACCTAGTAGTGTGACTATGACCTATTATCTATATTCATAATATATGCCTGTGGTTTGAAGAAGAAAACCTATGTTTTATATTTCTCAAGTGCAAGTTTTTGCCTTTAAAAGAATATGAAAGGGGTTTTGGACTTGGCCTAATTCTCACATCATTGTAATTTGATTATCTTCAGTGGAGCTGCACTTCATTCATAGTATAAGTAAAATATCCTGGGTCTTTTCAGTACAAGTAGAAGCCAGGTACAGACATTCAGTTTTTGCTGGGAGAATTGCAATTCTCCTGGTAGAAACTGAAAATGTACAGGGCTTTTCTTCTGGAGCAAAAATGGAAACAACCAGGGTTAAATAGCTCCCAGGAGCATTTCTCCCAGGAGACTGAACATCTCTACACTTTCCACCATTTTAACTCCTCCTGGAGATTAGGATGAGTGGAGCCAGGAGAAAGGCTCCCTGCATTCCTGATAATGGGATCACCCCAGTCTTGAGAAAGCACAGGGGGCACCTTCTGCCCCACCCATAGCCTGGGAGGTGAGGGGAGCATCTCCAAGCCCCCACTCCCTGTTTCTTCTGCAAACTAGGCAGTCCCCAGTTTCGGGAAGAGGCAAGGCACTTTGCCAGTTCTCACTGGCCCCCACTGCCCAGCTGTGTGGCAGGGTAGCAATCTGGCAGTCAGTGTCTGGGAGCACAGCTTAGGAACCCGCTTCCAGCAGCTTTTAAGTCTCTTCCCTGCTGCTCATCTGGGCAGCAAATAGAAGCTGGGAAGTTGGGCAGGGAGGCTTTCCATAAACCCTGCACCTGACTGCCATTTTTTAAATTGCTGTCTGACACACTCAACCAGGTGTGCAGCAGCAAAGGGGAGCTGGGCTGAAGAGAGCCTCTGCACAACCTGGCTTTCAGCTCCTTCAGCTTTTAAATCACTGCTCCCACTGCTCAGCTGGTAAGAGGGAGGTGAAGGACTTAAGGGGAAGCTGAAAGGGGTGAGAGCTTGGTGTGTGGAGACTTCTCCTTGCTGCCTGGCTGACTCAGAGCAGTGCAGGATGAGGCAGGTTGCTGTGCCAGGAGCCCTGCCACCACAATGAAATGTCCTTGCCTTGCCCCATACTGCACTGGGTCAGCCCGGAATAGCACAGGGTGAGGCTGGCTGCCATACTCCTGTCTCAAAGCTCTCAGAGCCTTGCCACAGTGGCTGAGTGCTCTGCTTCCCCTTGCATCTCCCCACATCCCTCGCCCCACATGCCTCTGAGTCACCCTGGTGTAGTGCAAAGAGCAGAGCTATTTTCCTGTGGGGGAGAACACGGAGGGTCCCCACCAAGGGGGAATACCCCCCTCCTGCCACTCCAATGATTGGTGGAATGTGGGGGGCATTCTCCCAGGGCAGGAACCCTCCCCAGCTATATGTGGCAGCTACTGTTTTGCAGCAGCTGCCAGCTACCGCTTGACAGCCAGCCCCCTTCTCAGGAATAGAGAGGACAGGCTGCCAGTTAATGGCTTCCCTAAGGGTGGATGTGGACCAGAAAACAGCCCTCTAGTGCTTCCTGGCTGGAGTGCTTGACTGTGAAGCTCTCCAACCATGGGGCTGGAGAAACATCTATGCCTTCCAGCTCCTGGGCCATTTTTCTACTGGAAAAAATGTCTTCTGGTAGAAATAAATATCTGTACACAGTTGTGGTACATTTCTCGGCCTCTTGTGGGCTCAAGTCAAGTGTAGTGCCTGCTCTCTACAACAGCATATAAAATAGTGTATAAATGAGCACTGTATTATTTTATTCTTTTTATTTAAAAGGAGTATTCTCTTCTGTTCATCCTTTTTCACCCATTATTTCTTAATAAATGTTTTCTTTAAGAACTCTGCAGGATTAATTTACTTGTCTTTGTAATTCATAGATTCATAGATGTTAGGGTCAGAAGGGACCTCAATAGATCATCGAGTCTGACCCCCTAATGTCTTTGTTCTTCACAGGCCAAAGCTTTTGAATTGAGCTACCTCGAGAAAGTTCCAGAAGTCAAGGACACAGTGCACAAGCAGTCTCTTCTGCATCATGTCTGCACTATGGTGGTGGAAAAATTCCCAGACAGCACAGATCTTTATTCTGAGATTGGAGCCATCACTAGGTCAGCCAAGGTATGTCTGAGAATGAAGGAAATAAAGGAAAGCTCCTTGGATTTTCTACAGATGTCGGGTCTTTATCAGTTTCTGTGAGAAACTAAACCATTTTAAATGAAACATTAAAGGTTTGCCTTTATTCCTTCCCTTCACAGTGCTACTGATGAGTGTGGATTTGTTATGACATTTGTATGGAATTTTAAAGATACCAAGGCACGTTCCTTCTGGCTGTATCTCTGTCTCTGTCGGATGGTTTCCCCATCAAAGCAGTAGTAGGCAGTCATGCTATTACATATTTCATAAAACTGAAACAAATTCATTGCCTTTGCTTTGAAACAATTATTGTCTTACAAACATTTCATTGTTTGTTTGGCATATACATTTATTAATAGAACTGATTAATTTATCTGTGTGGACTTGTCATTAGCTATTTTCAGGCCTATTATTTTATTTTATTATCAATATATTCTTATATTCTTGTTTTATATAAGCTACATTTTTAGTAGCTTATATAGTATAACATAATTTTAAAATTCACTCAAATCTGGTTGGACACCAAAGGGGCTTTGTCTGTTTGTGATCAAGTTGACTCAAGGGACAGAAATTACACACAAGTGATCAGAAACCAGTTCAGATCTGTAACAACAGAAGTTCAGTGGACAAACCATTTTCAAAATGGCCAAAATCAGTTTAAGATAAACCTGGGTATAGTATCAGACTTAATTGATTTAGGGTAAATTGATTTATTGAACTTCTATCCCAAATCCCCTCTAGATTCAGGTTAACTCAGGTTAAGTCTTCTAGCATCCCAAGATGCTTTGCACCTCTACCATAAACTCTGAGTGAATGGGCCAGCCCTGGCCCAAGCTGTCTGCTCCAGTCAAGCAAGGAGGCTTGCTTTAGCACTCTCCCACCCCCGGTTTCTGGCCTGGGCTACTGCAGCCATGTGACTGCATTTCCAGAATCAAAAGTGAATGTCTGTTCACTTGTTTATTGGTTCAATCTACACAGCTTATACTAACCTGCAAAGATTGAATTGATTCAGTCTCAAGCTTGAAATGTCTTCTGTGAGGATGTGTTGGATAAGAGTGACTTCTAGAACTAAGAGTTCGTTTTCTTCCTGGAAATGTGCTAATTATTACAGTCAGCACCCTAAATTACTTTTATACAGTACCACATCTAATTTTTCATAGAAAAAAATAAAAGAAGGGTTCAAATTCTGGCTTCTGAACAAAGGGTTTTTTTCCTTTACTCTTTGTGAGAGGGAGAGGTATTGGGTCAGGGAAATCCCCGGGGAACCAACCCCTGACCCAAGCCCTCCATCTTCATACTAGCCTCAGAGGAAGAAAGGAACAGCTGGCAGTCTCACATCCGGGGTGCATGCTGGCTCAAGATGAGGCCACACAACATGGAAGGAGGGACTGCCAGCTTAAGCACAGAGAGGAATCCCCTGCTTAGAGCTGGCAAGCGAGAGCTGGACATGGAGGGGCGGGCACACCCAGGAGTCCCTGGTTAGGAGCCAGGAGAGGAGAGCTGGAGGCAGAGGGGCAGGGCACACCCAAAAGTCCCCAGTTCAAAGTTGGAGAAGGAGAGCAGGAAGCAGAGGCATGAGGCACGCCTGAGGGTCCCTGGTAGGAAGCCAGGGGAGGAGAGTGAGATGCTGAGGGGCGGGGCATGACCAGAAGTACTCTGCTTAGAGCCAAGGAGAGAGAGCAGGATGCCGAGGGTTGGGACATGCTTGAAGAGCCCTAGCCCAGAGTCAGGAAGAGTAAGAGAGATGCCGAGACAAAGAGAACAAAGAATTAAGACGTTTTGATGAAGCCACAGTAAAGGCCAGGAGTTGTTTATTCTTATTTTGTTTAACTTTCCTTGAACTCTACATTTTACCCTGAAAGGATTCTCAGGGTTAAGGTGGCATAAGGAAGGGGTGCATGGGATGGTGGAGCCCCATAGTTATAAATAGCCATGTGTTGTGGTGCTGTGCTTGAGAGACAAATAGCCAGGTCGCGTTAGCACATGTGCAGTCATGTTAATGTGCATTAATACAGTGTGTATCCACTGACGCACAACACGTTAGTTTGCATTAGTGTGCCCAAACATGCGCTAATGCGACTTAGTTAATCATGCCTAAATTTAATTTGCCTTAATGCACATTGGTACATCCATGTGTAGACATGCATCTAAATTGCCTTAATGTGCCCTATGTAAAGGTGCATTAAGCTTAGGCATGCTTAAATACACGTGTAGACATGCCCACTGTCTCTTGCATGAGAGGTTTAGGCAGATCACCCACCTTATGCACACCATTTCCTTTACTGGTTTTTTTTTCAGGCCTTATTTTGGTGGAACTTAAGTAATTAGACTGTTTTATGCAGGTATAAAATTTAGGCTCACGTAGTCTTAAATCACCATTTTTAAGGCACATTAAGGGCATGCACATGTAGACCTGTGCTGTTAATGTGCCTTAAAAATGGCAATTTTAGGCTAAGCCCACTTAAAAGAGGCACATGTAGCTATGACCAGTGTGTAAGAAAGACCCCAAAATAGACACGCAAAAATAATAATCATGAAGGTAATTTCTATTCTGTGGGATGCCTGCCTGTGGTGCATATATTTCTATACCTTCATTTTCATGATTCTTTATTGCTTCTATAAATAATTGTGACAATAAAAGTGAGAGGATATCAAATTAGTGCAGGAACTCTGGGCTTAAGAGTCATGCTACATTCCTTTCAAAATGCCTCAAAAGGCTTTCAAAAATGCCTCTTGTCACTGAGCATATAATGCAAAGCCATTGGAGCATTGCATAAATTTCACTGAGGGCAAGCTTTGAAATGTACAAACCTTTGTTACTATTGACAGTATGCCAGATAAAAATGATCCAACTTTCCTCTCAGAACCCAGGTTGAGTTCTCAGGGTTAAACAATAGGTAGAAATAATATCTATTTTACTTGTGTATGACCAAGTACACTTGATATAGAATGAATGAGAGAAAATAAACAGAGGAATCCAGGCTATAATTTTGCAGTTGCTTTTCACACTTATCCTGGAAAAGGTCAGTAGTCTGTCTGGTACAATATCTTCTCTGACAGTGGCAAGTATTTGGCTGCTTCAGACAAAAGAAGTGTCTAGTTGTGATGTAAGGTGAAAAAAATGAACACAGTGTTCCAGATTAAGTGCATTCATGATGTGTTTATACAAATCATCACGTCTTTCCATATTTTCTCCTTCTTTTTCATTGTGCATCTTGATTGATTGGAGGATGTAGCTGTTTGTTCATTTGTTTGTGTTTACTGCTTATGCAGCTCTGATGGTAGTTTTCATTAAATGTCCACAATGATAGCCAGATAACCCAGTAGGATGTATGTGTGGCTTATATTATTTATAAATTTCCACTTTCATTTTGCCTTTTTAAACATTGACTGTTATCTGCTACAATGTTGCCCAATCATCTACATTAACCACTAGGATTTGAAGAGATCTAGGCTTTAAAATCTGAATAATCTCATTTTTGTCTCATCTACAGTTTTTGCCTTCAGTACGGTCTCCCTCTTTTCCAAATAAATTATAAATATATACTATAAAATCTTGGGGCATCCCACTCTTAACCAGTGAAAATTACATGTTTGTCTCTGTCCTTTTTCAGTCTCTGAGCCATGTAGCCAATTTTTTTTTTAATTCTATTAGTAGCTTCCTGTGAGAGGCTCTCTCAAAGGCCCTTTGAAAGTCGAAACTAGTTTTATTTTTCTGTTATTTGCCAATAGTTTTTTTGACATATTCATATATTTCCAATAGACTACTGGGTCATGTTTTTTCTGATACAGAGCCCGTGCCTTGTGGAGTCTATGGCTTGGTACAGACATTCAACAAGCCCAAGGCAGAATCAATTACATCTACACAGTTTTTTCTAAGCTGCGAGCTTGGATCGAGAGCAAACACAACACGCATTTGCCCTTTGCAGGGGCAGAGGCACACAGATGCCTGCACTGGCCAAGACCAGAAGGCAAGGGGTGCTGCTGCATATCTCCCAGTATGCCAGAGACTGCCAAAGGCAGCTGAGCATAGCTGAACTGGGGTTCTCCTGAAAGCCTAGGGCTGGGCATGGGGGAGCATCCACAATGATGGCAGTGGGTTGGTGTCGTGTGCATGGCAGCCAATGAGGGCTGGCCCAGGTCTTCTGTAGAAGAAGTCGTGGTGGATGGGTCGGTCTCGACCTGGAAGGGTGTGGGCAGTGGGGTCCCGCAGGGCTCGGTCCTTGGACCGATACTCTTTAATGTCTTCATCAGTGACTTGGACGAGGGAGTCAAATGTACTCTGTCCAAGTTTGCAGATGACACAAAGCTATGGGGAGAAGTGGACACGCCGGAGGGCAGGGAACAGCTGCAGGCAGACCTGGATAGGTTGGACAAGTGGGCAGAAAACAACAGGATGCAGTTCAACAAGGAGAAATGCAAAGTGCTGCACCTAGGGAGGAAAAATGTCCAGCACACCTACAGCTTAGGGAATGACCTGCTGGGTGGCACAGAGGTGGAAAGGGATCTTGGAGTCCTAGTGGACTCCAAGATGATCATGAGCCGGCAGTGTGACGAAGCCATCAGAAAAGCCAATGGCACTTTATCGTGCATCAGCAGATGCATGACGAATAGGTCCAGGGAGGTGATACTTCCCCTCTATAGGGCGTTGGTCAGACCGCAGTTGGAGTACTGCGTGCAATTCTGGGCGCCACACTTCAAGAAGGATGCGGATAACCTGGAGAGGGTCCAGAGAAGGGCCACTCGTATGGTCAAGGGCCTGCAGACCAAGCCCTACGAGGAGAGACTAGAGAAACTGGACCTTTTCAGCCTCCGCAAGAGAAGGTTGAGAGGCGACCTTGTGGCTGACTATAAGTTCATCACGGGGGCACAGAAGGGAATTGCTGAGTATTTATTCACCAAGGCGCTCCTGGGGGTTACAAGAAACAATGGCTACAAGCTAGCAGAGAGCAGATTTAGATTGGACATTAGGAAGAACTTCTTCACAGTTCGAGTGGCCAAGGTCTGGAACGGGCTCCCAAGGGAGGTGGTGCTCTCCCCTACCCTGGGGGTCTTCAAGAGGAGGTTAGATGAGTATCTAGCTGGGGTCATCTAGACCCAGCACTCTTTCCTGCTTATGCAGGGGGTCGGACTCGATGATCTATTGAGGTCCCTTCCGACCCTAACATCTATGAATCTATGAATCTAAGGAAGGATCAAGCCCCTTGGAGCTCAGCACCAGTGGCAATCAAGGAGCCTAGTCCTTACTTCTGTAGAGTACCTATGTCCCTGCTGCGCAGTACAAGACTCCCAGGCTGTGCCAGGCATGTCCTGCCAGCCAGAAGTAGCTGGTGGGACGTGCTGATGCAGCTGGGGGGGGGGGGGGTGTGCACTAGGTAGCAGGGATAGGGTCACTAGAAGGAAGAATTAAGGTCCTTGGAGCTCAGCACCAGAGGCAACCAGCAGGATGCACTGGTGCAGCCCAGCAGGGATAGAGGTGTTTCATAGAAGTAAGGATCGGGCCCCTCAGCTGTCACTGGTACCAAGCTCCAAAGCACACAATCCTTCCTTCTACAGAGCACCCCCATCCCCCCGGCCCATTGCAAGACCCTGCCCCCCTGAGCAGCCAAGCATTTGCTGACTGCTAGTGCATCTCCATATGAGGAGGGGCTAGTGAAGGGGGCTGCAGAGTACCTGGGATGCAAAGGGAGAGCAACCTAACATGAATTGGTAGAGGTTCTGGCACAGAAGTTTGATAGACTGGTCTAATCTAAAATGATTAAGTCTGATACCTCGACAATCAAGGTCTTAGACTGGGATGTGGCTTTTTTAAACTAGTCTACGTGCCCCAAACTTCTATTCTGTTTTAGGTGTAGACTGGTTTTCAGTCACTGATACTGGTTTATGTGTAATGTCTGTATTTAGCCCATGATTACATGAACTTCCAGGTGTTTTCATTGCCATTTTAGCAATGGATAAGGGATAAGTTGCCCTGCAACTCCATGAATTGATCCTTTGTAAAAGATTAATTATCCTCAGGTATAGTAGTTGATGTTAATGAGAAACGACATCATTTTGCAAACAATTCAGCCACTTCATTTTTAAGTACCTTCCAAAATCTTGGGTATATATTATCTGCTCACAGTATTTGTTGATTTTTAATGTATTGATTTTGTTCTAAAACCTAAAGTTTAGCACTTAAGTCCCTAATAGTACCTCATCTTTATTACCAAAAAGGCACCCTCTCCAAATAGGTATTCTTCCAACATCTCTGTTGTGAAGAGTGAAGAAAAAATCATTTAGCATCTCAATATCTGTTCTTTCCTTATTTTCTCCCTTTAATCCTTGATGACGTAGCAGACCTGCATATTTCTTCCCAGAAATTCTCTTTTCTTCAAATAGCTTCTTTTACCGCAACAATTAACAATGCTCATTTAATTCTTGCTTTTTGTTTCCTTTATTTGTTTAGACGTTAAGCCACAATTTAAACTGTGGGTTAATCATTAAAAGGATGAAGACTGTTGTGGAAGGCATGAGAAGAGCTAATCTTCCAAATTTACAGCAGATTTTTATCTATGGGCACTGAAACAAGATCTCCGACCCACAGTTTGAGAAGTTGAAGAACATCTGATTTAAACACCAACACTTTCTAAAAGTTTCTAAACCCCAGGCAATACAGAACTGAACCCAGCATTTCACTTTGTGGTTTGCTGATCTCTGAGTGGCTCTGCCGAAAGCAGATAATGTTCCAAAAGGCCAAAGTTACATTAGGAGAAATTATAGCCTTTACCATCCCTGGGATGCCTAAGGCCTTCCTCTTTGGGATGGTCCTGTATATAATGTACCAATGATACATTACTTTTACAAGGTTCAGTTCCACTTGGTCTTGGCTGCCACAAATCTGAAAGTTAGGATGTGGTAAGTTTCCAAACTGCCCTCTTGTTTGGGTTGTTCACTGAGAGTATATAAAACCTTGGATAAGTAAAACTGACATCAATGAAGTATAAATATTTAACTGAGTTTTCCACTGAATTCTGTGCTCTGTTTCATCTATAAGCATCCTTTAAAACCCTAAAATTAAATAATTTTCGTCCAGTTGAAAAACAGATTCTCCTTTCCCAGGGACCATTTCTTCTCACTTGGTTTGTAAAAAACAGGCTAGTTCAACCAAAAGGATTTGACAGATGAAATGAATGTATGTACAAAGCATATATATACATATGCAGTCTGTAAAAGCATAAGTATACAATAATGTATATTCAAAATATTGATTTTATGAAAAAAATAACATAATTCTTTAGGCACTAATCTCTAAACCAGGGATGGACAAAATAGCAGATACAGACAGTAGCCCACATGGCTGGGACCACTCTCCCTGGAGACTGCAGCTGCACCTGCCCTGTGATAGTGCAAGGCTGGAGTTGCCACGGAGACCAGCGCCAGCTGTGCTGGCAGGGAGCAACAGGGCAGGGCAGGGCAGGGGGCTGCTCCAGAGTTGTTGGGATCTTGTGGTGGGTGCAACTTGGTCTGGGGCCAGGGCAGAGCTGCAATCTGCAGCCTGCATGCTCCAGGCAGGGGCACTCAAGGCAGTGGATCACAGCTCTGCACCGGCTCGGGACTAGGCTATGACTACTGCAAGGAGCCAGGGCACAGCCATGATCTGCTACCCGCGTACCCCTTCCCAGAGCATGCAGGCTGCAGACCAAAGCTCTGCCCTGGCCCTGGCCCTGGCCCAAGCTGCCCCCACTGCAAGATCCCAGCGGCTCCAGAGCAGCCCCCTGCCCTGCCCTGCTGCACACCCTGCCAGCGCAGCTGGGGCCAATCTCTGTGGCAACCCCAGCTTTGTGCTGTCACAGCACAGGTGCAGTTGGGGTTTCCATGGAAACTGGCCCCCAGCCACGTGGGCAGGGGCTGCTGGGAAATGGAGTCCACTGCTGGCCCATGGGCTGGACTTTGCCTGCCCTAAACCCTTAGAGCCATTGATATACCTTACAACTTGGCTTTTGTTCACTGTTTTAAACATAAAAGTTATATGTCTGTTAACAGTACCACATTATCTTTACATCTAACATAAAGGCAGAACTATAGACCTTTGGATCTGTTTTAGCATCAGTGGTGTTTGTAGCATTTCTTCCTCCCTGCTCAAAAAAGAGTTGTGATGTCTGCGTTGGTATCTCTTTATCAGTTTAATGATGCCAATGAAAAAAAATCCTTATTAAGAGTTCTTTTTTTTTTTGATCCCATGAATGATTTTTCTCATCCATTAAAAGGTCTAGGGCCAACCCTGGAAAGCTAATTTGTAATTGTCCTGTTCTCCCCTTAAGTCATTCATTTATAAAGCACCAAACTTCCTGGCTATGTTTAACTCCTGTAGCAAGATCCCTCAGTTAATTACTGATATGAAACAGGGGGGAAGCAAGCAATTTTAAAAAGAAAAGCATGATGAAACAGTAGCAGCACTGACTAGTGAGCATCAGTTGCTATCAGGAAAGAACTGCTAATCTCACTAACACATACTCAGGGGAACAGGAAGTCTGCAGCTGGCTGCAGCATGAGCCAAATAACTCAGCTTGGATTTGTGGGGAGAAAGGAAGTCAGAGAAACACAAATGCTGTTCTCGCATGTTATGGCTTTGTTTTTATTTGGCCCTAAGTAGAAAGAAGTATTTCCTATAGCGGGGGAAAAATTGCAAGATCATGTTGTGCCCAGTTGTCTTTCAGAATGATTCTGCAACCTTGTCTCAGGGTAAAGTTACGTTACACTCACACTATACTAAATCTGTGGAATGTTAAGTGGTGTTAAAGTTAGAACATGATGTGAGCAGTTGCACGTTAAGGGTTAATACTGTTTCTTGCCTGCACAGCTCTGACTTGCCACTAGAGGGCTGGCAGGTAGGAATGTGACTAAGAGCCAGGACACTTGGGGGAGGAGGGAGTAGAGTTTGGGAGTTTGAAAAATGTGTCTGCGCAACAGGTGTGGTGCATCCTGGGGTGCTGGAGGATTGCAAATTGCTCATTTTATATCCATGGAGCAGACTGAAGTTACCTGAACACGAGCCAAATAGCACAGCCCAGAGTTAACCCTTGCCTAAAGAGTGTAACTGAAATGCTTATAGGGCACTTAGCATGAGTTAATGAGCTTTAACATGCAGACATTCACATTTTAAGTGCCCTTAGTATGGTGTAAGTCAGGGGTTTTCAAGCTTTTTAAATAAGTGTAGCCCTGGCGTCCCTCTTTGTAATAAGTGTACCCCCATGGGGAGGTGGAGTGGCAAGTGGCTGGAAGCAGGTCGTGGGGAGGGGTGACAATCAGAGGCAGTGTGGCATCTGTGCAGCCCTGCTCTCGCACCACTCCGGCCCTGCTCCTATGAGGCACTGGCATGGGGTGGTGGTGCTTCATCCCTGCCCACTCCTGCATACCCTCTGGGACCTTTCAAAGTACCATCAGAGGTACACATACCCCTGGTTGACATCCCCTGGTCTAAGTGTAACATGTAACTTCACCCACAATGCACTAGAGTTATTGGGCACTGAAATTGGGTAATTTCAGTGCCCAATAAAATGTATTTTCTATATGTTGTTTAAGATCAAAAAAGGAGAAAAATTCTCCAAAGGAAATTTGAACCAACTGTGTCTGTGTAGATATAGTGTTAATGTGGCAGTAGTGTCCCTTACGATACCAGTTGCAAACATATAAACAGGTGCTTTGTTTAGTGAAATGGAAAGATAAAGAAAGTTTCCACAACAAAAATTATGTGAGACAGTAAGAGAGAAATGTAGGTGTTTTGACTAACAGATAGCAAATTAGGACTCAGTAACATTGCAATAGATGCCCAGTGATAGTTTATTGATTCACTGAAGGCACAAGTTAAATAAATATAGTATTATTTTCCTTAGTGCCCCTTTAAGCTGGGTTGAACTAGCTTGATGTTCAGTGATAAGAAATTGTTCCTCTTCAGCCTCTGGTCATGGAGGCTTTTGCATAGAGTTTGTGAAGAGATCCTTTAGTTAATTTAGTTTTGAATTTGCAAAGAGAGAACGGAGACAAACACAGTATAAATAAGTAAATGGTCACTGAAGGTCACATACATTATTAATCAGTGACTTGATCCTGCTGTCCAATTTTTCATAATTGGCTTCAGAGAGATTCTGCTTATCACCTTGTACCCGCCTCCGCTCTAGCAGGTGCTCCCTCGCCGCCCTCGCCTGGTCCCTAGATTTTATGGACCCCGGGCTTACAGATGGGCCCCGAAGGCTACCTCTGTTGAGGTCGGGAGGACCCCTGAACTCGCCTGCCATGACTTTGAATGTAATCTCAGTGGGGGGTCCTCCCTTGGGGTAGCCACCAGAGTTGATGCAGTCCCTAGCGGGTGGTCTTGGGGCTCCGTCCTCCCCTACACCCCAGCCACTCGCCACCTGTGGTTTTGTCCTGTTTTGGCCTCACCGCTGCCCTCGGCCCGCCGCTGTCTCACCTCCAACCTGCCCGCTTACGTACAGGTTTCTGGCTCACTATGGCGTCTGCCGGGGTCGCTGCCTCAGACCTTCTCCCTCGGCTCCTCCCTGAATCTGGCCGCTCTTCCCAGCCCTGGTCCTCCTACTCCCGAAGTAGCCAGTTACTCCACCGGCCTTGCCACCCGGGATGCCTCTGGTTCCTTCCCCGGTGCTACTGTTCCAGCTGCCGCTGGTTCCTTCACCGGCGCCGCTACATGTGGCACAGCCAGTTCCTTCACTGGCTCTGCTGCTCCAAATGCCGCCGGCTCCTTTACTAGCTCGGCAGCATTCCCTGCCGTCAATTTCCTCTGGGGGCTTCGGTGCCCCAGATGCCGCCGGCTCCTTCACCGGCTCTATGGCGTGCACCGTCGTCAATTTCACTGCCGGCGTTGTAGCCGGCTCCGCAATCAAGCCTGCTGCCGGTTGCGTTGCTGGCTTCCTTGGAGCCTGCCCTGGCTCCTCCCCTCGCTCTCGGAGCGGCCGAGAGCAGCGGTTGCTCTCCTCCACGCTGGGATTCCCTCTCGGGGTCTCCCCTCAGCAACTGCCCCGCAGTCCCGGCGGAGCTGCTCCTTATTCCCTCCGGGATGCGTCCTCCGCCCCTGCTGCTCAGCCACAGCCGGATAAAGGCCCGGCTGATTGCCCTCGCCGGCGTCTTTGGCGTGCGCGCCTCCCCCGGCTCTTCCGGACCTGCAGGAGGTAAGTAAGCCTCCTTGCTGCCCCGGGATTTCTTTGGCGTCCCAGCTCCCCTGGGAGACACCTTTTATGAGAACTGTCCATATAGAAATGTGTTCACCTCTGAAACCTGGGACCCACATTGCTGTAATTTCATGACTGCCACTTCACAGCTGACTTGATCTTTCCTCTGGATGCACTCCTGTGACTCTCACTGAAGAAAGCTGTGTCAGTATGCCATGGACCTACATTGTCTATTTTTCTACTATATGGGCATACACCCTGGTTATTTTTATGACTATTAGTAACTGTTTATTCATATGCTACCACTGGGAGCAAAATACTCATTTTGCCTTTCCGCTAAAACTTAGACCAAGACTTCTGTCTCCCCTCCTGTGTGCCAGTGAAACCTACTAAATGATGATGATTTCTGTTCCCTGTTGTCTTGTACCAGATTACAGTCAGTGGCTTAAGTGAAAGTGGCATTCCATTCTTGTTATGAAATCCTTGAGTCATCCAACTTTCTCCTTTCCATTGTCCTTAACCAACCAGGGTGTCAGCTCATTCCTTTTCATTCTTTGCTCTGAAACTCAAGTGATATAATTATCCAAACCTGGACTATGGGAATATACAGTGTTATGGTGTCTTTCTTCTGATTTCAGATACTGGTGAAACATTAGATCTAGTTATGCTACATCCGTTTAAACCTAATCAGCATTGACTTCATATAGCCAAAAGATGCTCTTTGTTGCAGAAGTTTTGCGGGATATTTTCAAATGCCCACATGGGAACTAGGCACATAAACATGAAGGATTTTCAGGAAGACTTTGCCCCTTGTGTCCTCAGAAATATTCTCCTAGATTGAATTTGACCAAATTGTGTCCCCAGAAGTTGACGATATATATCTATCTGCTGTTTTTAGTTGAACTATTAACATGTACCGTAATTCAGATCTTTCTGGGGCAACAGACTGTGACAGTCTCATGTTACCTTTCTCATCAGTCATAAGTTGTGTCCTACTTTTGGCTACTGTTACTTATACAACCATGCCTTTTGGGTAAGGAACTTTAATAATATAGGACGTTTTTACATGTGCTGTGGGACATGGCACTAGACATTTTAATTAGCAAGTCACGCTAATTTAAAGTGTCAACGCGTCACATGTATTAGTGTCCCCATGCTGAAAAAATGGCAGCGGGGTGCTTTGAACTAAAGCTCATCGAACGTCTTGTATTTCAAAGCACCCTGCCGCCATTTTTTCAGCATTGAAATGCACCAGGACACTGATACACATGACATGGAAGGTTGCCGGAGCACATTGATTTCTGTGCTCCAGCACACTCAATTAATTGAGCCTGCTCTGACGTGCTGGATTACCAGTGTGTCAGAGCAGGCTCCACGCATGCGTACTAGAGCCCATAGAGTCACAGGGCTCTTTTTCCTCAAAGGAAAACACATGCACTTATTCCTTGTAAAAGAAACTTTATTGTTGGAATTAATCTGCTTGTTTTTCTCCCATGTTGTAGGGTTGTTGGTCTAAGGACATTGGCAGGCAAGGTTCTTTGGGTAGATGTGATATCTTTTATTAGACCAACTAAATGGTTGGAAAAAAAATATTTGCAACTTTTCGGGCACAAACACCCTTCTTCAGAACTCAGAATAAAAGCAGAGTCTCCTGGTGCTTGAAAAAGGGTGTTTGTGCCCAAAAGCTTGCAAAGAACTTTTCCCCAACTATTTAGTTGGTCTAATAAAAGATATCACATCTATCCAAAGAACCTTGCCTGTTTTTCTCCCCCAATTTTACTGCAGGACTCTTGTTTACATTACTAATAAAGCAGAAATCGCAGGCAAAAGCATTTATTTACGTAGTGGTGCCCCTACCTTTTATTTTAGCAAACATAGTCTAATAACTAACTACATCCCACCTTCTTCTTTATTTACTCTTAATTATATGTAGTGAATCCTGTGGTGCATTATATGCAGATTCCTAAGCTACAAAATTCAGAAGGCAATGTTGGTATATTTTGTGGAATAGAATCTTCACAGATGGAAATATAAGCAGGAGGGTAGCTAGCAGAAAAATTGAAGGTGCCTATCATGTACTGCAGTGACATGCTTAAGTAACATTTGGTATAATAATCTGCTTGCTCTGTGAGAGCATTATAGACTCATTTGTGACTCCATCAGTTCTCAGAACTCCCCTGGGCTCTGAGCCAAAGCAGCAAGAAGATAATTCCATGTTCCACATCCAAACTCATCCCTATAATAATGTGGAAATTACCTGTCTAACCTAAACTATAAACATCTCCAACTGTGATCCGCTGTAGAACATAAACTGTCTAAATGAAGAGAGATTCCGTGCGTCTCTGTGTCTGTTCAACTATATGTCATTATTATTGCATTATGAAATTAAAATGAAATATGTCATTTGTACAGGTGCTGATTGTATAGTTAATAACACTGAAAGAAATAGAGGCAAAAATGCAGAGGTTACGGTCTTCTTTAGAAAATGTCTGGAGCCAATATTTTCATTAGTATAACAACAAAGGTTGAAGACCCAGATTGTGGCAATAAATGATAATTGTTAACTATTGGAAAACTATGTAGGGTTACTCAGAACATACACCAGAAGTTATAGTGACCTACAAAAAAGATGCAGGATGTGATTTTGAAAGCTCTTCAGGTATTTGAAGGCTGTTATCGAATTCCCCCTCAGTCTTCTCTTTTCTGGACTAAATAATCCTAGCTCTTTCAACCTTTCCTCATAAATCATGTTTTTGAGGGACTCTAATCATTTTTGTTGTTCTCCACTGGACCCCTTCCAAACTGCCCACATCTTTCTTAAAGTGTGGAGCCCAAAATGTTGATCTCAAGCAAGAAATTGTTCTGATGGCTTGGACTGGAAAATAAAATTGAATGTTAGTTGGTCATTGTATTTTCTGATTTACAGAAGCTGTTGATTAGGGAATTAGGATTTGTGTTAGCTTTGGATTTGTACCAAATGGAATTTATCTTTGGACTCCATTTTGGTGGTGTCCCTCTGGCACTGAGCTATGGTTAGAGTGTCTGAGAAGATTCAGTATTGATGTTTGGCTGAAGGTATAACAAAAACTGTATGAGAATTAGTCTGAGGTATTATCATTTGCTGTGTCTGTGGATGTGGATGAATCTGGCTCAATATAGAAAGTATGCATCAGACCTATATCTGATCTATTGGGATGTTTCTTTTGTTTTAATTGGTTTACAAATAAAAATAAATAGATATTTCACAGTATTCTAATGTGAAATCATCTTATTTTGCTTAACAAGATTTAAAGAGTGTGTTGCTACATTCTTTGGAAAACAGATTCATTTTTAAGCTGGTAGTTTTAGGTGATATTAGGTAGTAGCATCCTGACTTTTGCTTTTCATGTGCATGTCAGTAAAACTGATGCAAAAAGTAAGCTGAACATAAATTTCTATGTTCTTCAAAATCACTGTGGCTGCCCACCCCATACTTCTTTTTGCTATTCAGGGATAGAACTGTAATGGCAATTTAAAATGACCATCTTTCTCATTTCTTTGTTCAGTGCAGCATAATTATAAAACACTTTTATGTTACAGCAGATCTCTCCGAACCTCCTTTTCCTTACTTTTGTGGAACCACAATTTAATGAGAAACCTAGCTAAATGCTTAAATGCTATGTTAGACACTGTGCGGTCTTCCAGCTGGAAGGAGAAATGGTACGTTTCCCTTTAAAAAAAAAAGGAAGAAAAAGAAAAGAAAACCAATCCGCATTCCCTACTATTATGGAACTAATTTTTTTTTTTAAATACAATGTTAAAAAAATCCCAAAGTATTGACAGGGAGAAGGGCCTTCTAAGCCCTGTTTTTCACTCTTAGGAATCTTGTATATGCTGAACTGGACAAAGGAAAGTAGTATGTTGTATTTTGTTTGTTTTATGTAATATAATGAATAATTCTCAGCTATAATATCTTCTGTATCAAACCAATTGAATCTGTTCTTGTTCACTTGGATCCCAAATTGTTGTATGCACCTTTTTGCCTCCTTTATGTAGTATAAAACCTTGTTAACCTCACAAATCAAGCCAATACTAATATTAAAGAAGTATAATGATGCATAGAGCTAATAGACTATATTTGGGCAGAGTAGCCATTGAGTTTCATGTTCAGTAAGTGCCAAGTTGGTTGTAAATCATTCTTTTTCTGACTTAGTATCAATGTATGCCCTCTCTGGCCACGTCCACATTAGCGTGGATGTTTATCTCCCAGGGGACAACTAGCAGCAGGACACTTGTGCCATTTGCCCTCTGTCACATGACAGGTTACCCTAAGTTGGGTAGGGGAGGCTGGGGCCAGCACTGGGCTGGCCCCAGCAGCCTCTGGCCAGCATCTAGAGTATCGCTCTGGCTGTCCAGGTTCCAGTTTTGGGCAGTGTGCTGTCCCTGTGTGTGCTGCCCCACGTTTTTTTGTGCAGGGTTTTTTGACCTTAGGATCTCCCAGGGTGACACCCCCCCGCCTCCCTCCCAATGCTGCTGCATTGCAGCGCAGAGAGCACCTAAATGTGTGGTATGTGGCCCCGCAGACATGTCTGCAGGGCCACATACTACACAGCCATGCTTGTCTGGATGCGGCCTGTTATTTACTTTGCTCTGGTATTAATAACTGCACCATGGAAAGAGCAACTGAGAATTTGGCCCAGTGACTTAGTAAATCCTAATAATGCTGTCAATAAAGACACAAAATAGCTTCTTTGTGTCAATGACTTATTAAACCACTCAGTTAGAGGAAAAACCTCTGAGCCATATGAATCCATTTGGATGCCAGTTTTCAGTGGAACCTGCAGTTTATAATTAAGGAAAATTGGGCTCTGGTGAGCTTTACCTCATGCTATACTTCCCTGCATGTTGAAAGGCCCAAGAAATAAAAGAATTCTCAGGATAGTAATAGGCTTCTTAAGGGTAGAAGAAATACTACATTCCTAGGTAAATCGTTATAATTTAGTTACTGTGCTTTTGATTGTGAAATTATACATTATATAAATGTTACTGTTTAGAATAGTCAAGGAAGCCCCAATAAGTGGCTCAGAATAACATATTGAGTGTTTTATAGATCTTGGGTTTAGCCCAGGGGTGGGCAAACTGCAGCCCATGGGCTGGATGTATCCTTACAGGCCATTGTTTCTAATTGTCTGCCTGCAATGGGGAAATCAACTCCTGTATAGAAAAGGAATCTGAGAGAAATGGTCCGTCAGGCAGAGAAATGCCGGATGTTCCAAGGAAGATCCTAGATATTCATGAGCAATTCAAATAATGCTTATGGGCAGGGGAGGTTGTCCTGGAGATATTATGAGGGCTGTTTGTAAGCTGGGCAGGGTCTTTGGATTTTTCCCAGGCTGGAGAAGGGTCCAAGCCCCCAGCAGCCAGGGCTAGCAGAATCTGCGGGAAGGCTGAATGCAGAATTAGTTGGACTGTGAGACATGCTTAAAGGAAAGAGGTATTTTACTGTGTATCACTTGATGTGTAAAATCATCTTCAGTTAAACCCTTGAGTAGTAGGGTGTGCAGCATGAAACGTACTAAGGAGAGGATACTGGACATGAGAACTATCTCATTTGTGTCCCAGGGGGTATTCATTTGGGGCCTGTGGACTCCCACCTGGTCATCATTCCCCCCACTGCCCCCACAGATGCTGCCAGGGTCCTTGGGCTTGTGGCAGGGCACTGTGTGTGCCTGCCACTTTAAGGGCCTGGAGCTGGCAGCCACGAGGTGCCTGATAAGGGCAGCCATTTTGAGTCAGGGCTGGCTATATAAACAGGGCAGTTTGGCTGCTGGAGGCCAGGCAACAACGTTGCCTGGCCAGAGTGCTGCTGAGATCTACAGCTGGAGGTAAGGGAGGAGCTGTAGGAGATGGTCAGGAGGCTCCTGGTCCTGGGCATGACCTAAAAACTGCACCCTGCTGGGAGTGGGTGGCCAAGGAAATGCCAGGCTAGTTACCACCCCGGTGAAAAGCGGGTTGGGGCGCCTTAACCCCTAGCCCCCACCACCGGGTGGGTAACCCCTGTGTTTGTAGGTCCCAGAGGGCAGACCCCAGGAGAGAGAGAAGGGCTAGAGACTCAACCTGATCAAGAGAGTACCCTTGATTGGCCCATGCTGGGGCCAGGACTAGGATGGTCAAAAGGGCCAGGGGCCCACCCTGAGGGACACCCAAGAGCCGGGGGCCTGGGGTCCTGACTGGCCTGGAGGTAGGCCAGGGCTGGTAGCCAGAGGTCCAGGGGGGACCACACCCGAGAGGGGAAAATAGTTTCAGGGAGCTAGGTAGCCTGAATGAAGGCAGAGAGGCCACCTGAATGGAGGGATCGTGGAGGGGTCCTGTTAGGAGGATTCTGGGGCCCAGTGTGGGCGCCGGTGATAACGAGAACACCTAGATGCCATCTGCGAGGCTTGGGCTGCGGTGTAGCGGAGGAAAGGAGCTGCAGAGAGCACCCCCTGGCATCGGGGCAGCAAAATGGGTAGTCTCCCGCTTAATTGACATCTATTAATTAATCAATCAACATCAAGGCATGGCGGGTGAGAAGGCGGGTGTTTGGCCCAAGAACAGGTGGGCGGGCCACAGACGTCGGCCCCGAGCAGGCCCCCTGTTACAGGGCTCCTCCTCCCTCATCTGGCTTCTGCTTCCTGTCCTGAGGAGTGCAGTGCAGCCTCGCTGTGGGACAGAGTTCATTTAACCTACATGGCAGAAGAGCTCAGGGTGTCTGGACAGCCTACATAGTGGAGGATGGAGTCCTTCCTGGCATGCAGTCTGGGGGGTCTGTGGCCTGCACAGCATACAGCATTTGGCCACTGAGAAGTTGGACACCCTGACTGTACATGAAAGCTCTGCTTATTCCAAGCTTTTACTTGTGCATGAGGGAAACAGTACTTTGAATACAGACTAACATATGCAGTTGTCTCTCAGAACATTTCACTCTTATTCACCCATATTCTACAAATTTTCTGTGTGCATCGTCCTAAAGCACCAGCTAAAAATGACCAACCACACAAGCCACGTTCTGGCAAGCTATTCGCCATGAGGACCTTATATTTTGTAGAGGTATGTCACACTCTACTAGAAGCTGTCCTTTTTACTTTGGCCTGTCATGCACAGAATTTGCAGGCAGTTGCCCTGGTTTGGCTTTCTGGTCTCGCTGGCTGTCAGTCATCAGTAAGTACACCAAGTGGGGGCACCTGTGTTCCAGTGGAGAGTGATGCCAAGCGAAAGCAGGAGGTATTTTTCACTGCTGTGCTCCTCCTGGGATTCCACCAGAGGTTTTAGCCTTAAACTCTCATCAAGGTGCCAGTGCCTCCTTAACTGAGCTGGCTGTATTTTTCTCCCCAGTGAGCACCACCAGTGTTTGTGGCCGCACTGGCTGCTTGTAGGTGTCATTGTAGGAGAAGGTGACAACTCCTTTTTGCTCTTTGTAGCCTTGCTCCCCAGGTGTGTTGTCTTTTGACCTTTACAGGCCTGCTTCTTGGAATAGCTGAGTGATAACTAATAAATCACAGTGATTTAAATGCAAGTTGTGGTGAGATCAGAGGATTAATGGCAATGCCTGCACTAATCAGAAGTTCCCATTCTAGGTTGGAAAATTATTTGCTGAACCATAGAAATGCTTGTTCTTGGATCCAGTTTTCTACTCACAATAATGGTATCTTTGTCTGCCATGTGCACTTTACATTGATGGTATGTAGAGAGCAAGGATATGTTTACCACCAACAGTCAAAATACTGACCTGAAAAGGACTTTAAAAAATAATAGGCATTGGCACACTAACAAAAACATAACTGCACGCACACAGCTCCCTTGCCCACAGAATAAGTCAAAGGATGCTTTTATTTCCTTGCAAAAAGGGAAAAATCATCACTTTTTGAATCAAGGCAACAATAAATCAAATCACTGCCAGGTTATATCAGGAAGTTTTCAGTAATACATTTCTTATGGCTATCCTCATTTCGTGCAGGTCTTAAGCACTAGGTTCTGGATATGGCTGTGAATTTCATATATATGAAATACTGTAATTGGAACTGGGGTCAAGCATGCATTAAATACAAAATCTTGGAATGAGACCCATTTACAGTTTTTTCTTGCATGCCATACCCCCTTTCCCCCTCCTCTCCTCTGCCCCCCCCCCACCCCCCCAATAAGTCACGCACCTTCTTTTTTTGGACAGCAGAATGAAAAAAAAAAATTTTTCCAGTCATGAGTGACTGAAGGAAATCCTGACTACAGCAGCTGTGGCTGTGAGAGGGTTAACAGTGAGGGAGAGACAGGACAGGCATCTTGCAACAAGGTCTTCCCACTTCTAGTCCAATGAAGAAAAATCAGCTTCCTCCCTTAAGGCATACACTCTAATTTCAAAGGGTTGATTTCTGGGATGGGGGGAGTGTATGTGAGTAAACATGCTACATTAGAGAGGACTGAGTTTGGAAGGTTCAGATCCTAATCCCAAACTTAAATTGGGT
This sequence comes from Alligator mississippiensis, assembly GCF_030867095.1. NCBI lineage: Eukaryota > Metazoa > Chordata > Crocodylia > Alligatoridae > Alligator > Alligator mississippiensis. The sequence goes on along the minus strand of NC_081828.1, from coordinate 86,360,043 downwards.
GTGAAAGGGGAGTGTGTATCCAGGGCCAGTTTCTTTAGGCTAGCTGCAGTAGGCTAATTGCCTTTAGGCTAACAGCAGTATTGTGGTGCTGTACTTTTCCTTCATGACAAAGGCAATTAACAATAAATAATTACACTACCAAGGGATAGATCAGAATAGGAAAAGTTGAAAAGAATACACAACTAGCTGCAGCTTTTTCCTATCCTGCATGCAAAAAGAACCCCTCCCCCGACCCTTGTTAAGCTCTGTTTTTCCCTTTTGCAGTGAAAAATGGACCAAAATACCAGACTCTAGCATCCTCAAACTCTGAGGTGTTTGGAATCTGAGTCTAAATCTGTATTTTATGACTTGGGCTTATTTCTGCTTTGAAGTGGTATTTGCAAATAAATTCCTTTTTCCTGGGGAATGCAAGGAGGATAAGTTGGGCATTTATACATTTTCCATTTGCTGTATGCATTGCTTGTACAGTGGCTGGCCAGTGCTACATACTGCCCTTGTTTTAGTAATGTATCCAAAGTGGCTATGGTAGACCAGAGCAATTCGAACACCTTTTTTGGTTTATGAGTAAATGGCAACCTCCCGCTCACCTTCTTGTGGAATTTATTGGCTTCCCTCCTGATAAATGTTACTGGAGGATGTCATAATTTATCTTAACTGTATTAGCATAGACTTTGAAACCTGTGATGATGATTTTGTTCCTAGCTAATGGTGTTATATAGTATCCCTAGAGATGCAGGTTTGTGCTGGAATAACACTTCCCTAAGATAAAACATATAGTTCTGGCACGTGAACAGACAATTTACTTTAGAACATCACCTTTCAATAAAACCATACATAGAGGAATGGCTATGTCCATGTGCTTTCCAGGTTCAGGAAACTGTGTTTCATGTTGTATGCACTGTTGACTGCAAACAGAAGACTTTACTACATCCCTTTATAGGAGCTGTGCAGAAATTTAAGATATTTTCAATTCTTTTGATAGTAGAGAGCAAATTCTATTCCACCTATTTGGTGTGTAAGTAGATGATTGCACCCTGTTCAAATCCCTGGAAATTGATTAATGCAACAACTTTTGTAATAATAATATCATCTGCCCCATAAGACTGTGTCACAAAAAAGCAGCAAAGAAAACAACCCATCCACCTTTTCTGTTGATAGTTTTTCAGGGACTTTAACAGGGTAGAATAGAATTGCACTTAAGCACCTTAGTCTGCTACCCACCAGGTGCATCTACACATGCAATTAATGCAGCTGAATAAACTACGGAGCATTTTGCTCTGCAGTAAACTACTCCTGGGTGCAGCATCTACACGTGTGTCCAGAACAACAGCAAATTGAGCCAGGGCAGAGCAGTTTAGGCCAGGTCTGCTCCTACCCTGCTCTGCCCCCTGCAGCAGCTGGGGGAGCTCCAGGCTCTGGCTACAGATACCCAGATGCTAGACCCACACTGTCAAAGGTTACCCCATGCTTTGATCCCCAGCCATATGCTTCTGTGACCTCAAGCAGTCTGCAGCTTGCTGACATAGGCCTCCAGAATGCTGTCCTGGGAGACTGTGCCCGGCATGTCATGGATGCTCCTTGTGCTCCCCCTCTGGCAGTGGTGGCCAGGGCACCGTGTCCACAAGGCGGTCATTGACCACTTCCTCCTCCATCCCCTACAATAGGGTGCCTGGGCAACCACCCACAGGCCCCAAGCTCACAGTACAACCCCAAGAACCATAGACCCTGCTCCTTCCCTCCCTCCCAACAACAGACCCCCTTCTTTCCTCCAACCTAACAACAGACTCTCCACCCAACCCCAGTGTGCACCACCAATAAAGCGGTCAGCCATGTGGCTTGGCAGCAGACAGGAGTGTGGCACCCTGCTGCCTGAGCTGACCGGGCACAATTGTGCCCTGTTCTGCATCTACACATACGGTGCTGCAAAGTAAAAAATTCCACAGCAGGATAGTGCTTGTATTTACAAGTACTAACTTGCTGCAGAATTTATTAGTTTGCTGCAGCCTAATAGCTCTGCACATGTAAATGCACAATATTTACTGCAGAGCTAATTAGCTCTGCAGTAAATGTCTCATGTAGACATGCCTAGCATGTGGAACAGGATCTGACTATAGGGTCTGTATAGCAAAAACAAGTACAGTCATTTCTTCTTCACATGCCTACAGGATGGTAGGAAACAGGATATGTGTTAATAATTAAGCAGTACTACCTCAGTCACTTTTTGTATCTTGGCTATACATTTTAGATGCCCAAGGTCAGTGTTGTAAGTTTTGAGGTAAAAATAGCTGAAATTTTCATTTGTTTTCAGGTTGATTTTGAACAACTTCAGGACAACTTATGCCAGATGGAAAGAAGGTGCAAAGCATCATGGGATCATCTCAAGGCCATAGCAAAGCATGAAATGAAGCCAGTGCTGAAGCAAAAAATGTCTGAGTTTCTTAAAGACTGTGCAGAAAGAATCATAATTCTCAAGATTGTTCATAGAAGAATAATTAACAGGTACAGCAGTAGGGCATTGGTGGGAACATCGGTGATTTATTTAAAACTCTCTATAAGACACATTCTCACAAGCGCATTGACCAAGATATCTGTTATGAAGGCTTGATAAGAGATGCTCATTTGTTCCAAATATTTCCTGAATTCTACCAAATATTGAATTTCTGCTGAGTAAAAGCAACAAAATCAGCAATTATTTTCTCTTTGCTTGATTTCTGGGGCACTTATAAATGCCTGGCACTGCATTAGGCCAAGATTTCACAAGTGGAAAATGCTGGGAAGATAATTATGCATTTACTACTTTTTAGCAAATACCTTTTGTGGGGGGAGATTGGCTTGCATTCTTATAGACAAGCATAGGGCAAAATACCTCTGGCAAAATACTGAAGTTTCTATGAAGACAAATCTTTTTCATCTTTAATGAGGCATTTGCCATAGAAAAGGTTGAATAAGGACTTCTATCTTTGGAATAGCTACTGTACATATCTTTGCAATTAATAATGCACAAAGACCTGTACTCTATCCATAAACAGGTGTCTCAAGTTTGCATTCCAAAAGACGCAATCATGCCTTTTCTTTCTTTAAGAATTACTGTTTCATCCCATTTGAATAATTGGCATTACATTCTAGTTAAAGTACTCTAAGATGGCCATGCTAACATAATAATTCTAAATTTAGTTTTATAAGCTGACCCAGATGATACCAACTATATGCAGGTAATGTATTTGTATACTGCATACACATAGAATCTATGGGTTTTAACTCTGCTCTGGAATTTGAACAGTCTTAAACTTGTGAATGAACAAATCAAAGGTGTAGATCCAGCCTATTTTCTTCTTAATGAATTCTTGTCCACCCCTAGGTAAATTGTACCCTAGTTGCAGCTAAGGAATGTTGAAATCACAACTTTCATTTGGATGTATCACATATATTGTAATAAGATAATAGTGGATTCATCCCCATACTTGATATTTTCAATAATATATTTGTAAGTGGGTCACCTCGCCTGTGGGCTTCTCCAAGAAGACTCTTGCTCTCAGAAGATCTCCTCAGCTAGTTCATGCCAATCAGTAGTCTTCAACCAAACAAGAACCTGGTTGTCCTGTCCCGGACACTGGGAGGGTCCCTTTTGGCTCTGGCCCTTGCACAGCAGTAGTTCAGCCCATCTCCCTCTCACATTGTTCTCATGTTACAGTTTGCTATCCCAATGCTCTCATCTCTGGGGTTTTTAAGCTCCCAGTGAGCCACTCCTTTCTCAGTAACCTCCCCATACCCACAGCTACTCACGAGGGCTGGCTGCCCCCTCTTAAGGGGACTGGCCACCCTTTTAAAATATTGCTAGTCCTCTCCAAAATATTTCTTCCATTTAATCACATAGTTCAATTCCACTGTTATGATTATTTTTATTAGCATGAAGGTAGGTACATATTTACATTAGTTGTAAATAATGAGGCACAGAAGAACCAGCAGCAAAGCTGGAAATACTGAAGAAGCAATAGTAAAGCTATGAACTCAGTGTACCCTGAGCTGAAGTATTTGGATATTACAACATTTCTGGTCATTTTGATGAACTAGAAATGCTTTTCTTCCTGTGCTTCTAGTCTGTAAATCTTAATTTGTCTTGTCTAGACTTTCCCCAACATCCTAATAGTCTCTTTGAAGTTGCTTAATACAAACAAGTGGAGTTTAAACATAATAAATATTTTGTTCAATAACTGAAATGAAATTGTTAATTCATATGCCAAATTAGTAACATAAAATGAATAGGATTTTGTAAACATCTTATCTCCTTTATCAGCATGGGAAACTGAGCTGAGATGAAGTTATCATCAGCTAGTCTTTATTTGTGATATGTTTTTAATTATAAACCATGCCAGTAATATTTTAAGGCATCCATGAAAACTTTGCAGCATGGGGAAACAAATGAGAAGAGCTCATAAAACAATAAGGGGATCAAGTTAAATTGATTGTCATGGAAATGTTAAAAGTTGTTTTTATTTCATCATTAGAAACTTTATTAGGAAGCTTTTTCAAAATTTTGATTCATTTTGCTTTCTAGGTTCCACTCATTTTTATTGTTTATGGGCCACCCTCCCTACGCGATCCGTGAAGTCAACATTAATAAATTCTGCAAAATTATTAGTGAATTTGCTCTGGAATATCGCACCACCAGGGAACGAGTTTTGCAGCAGAAACAGAAACGGGCCAACCACAGGGAAAGAAACAAGACCAGAGGGAAAATGATCACAGATGTAAGTGGCAAACTGTATCAACCACAACACGAGTTTGTGAAGCTTTCCTTTTGATAAATGTTAATTTAGCTGCCGTGCTTCATCCACTAACCTTTTATTAGAGTCACTCCACTAGGAATAATGTACCATATCTATTCTTGTGTAAGTGAACATTAGCAGCAGACTGGATTTTGTTTTGGTTGTTCAATTTTTTTTGTTTGCTTGTGGGGGTTGTTTTTTTTGGGGGGGTGGGGGGGTTGTCATTGTCTATAAATGCTTCTGAATCCATACCAACTTGTGAACGCAACAAAATTAAATGTTCGTAATGAATTTTTCTACATTTTGTATGGACAAATTCATATACAACGTCTGATTTCAGCCAAGAACAGAGAAGGAACTGAGTCAGGTTTCCTGAGAAATATTGTCCAAAATTTTAAATATATAGGCCTGCTGAATTAGGCCATGTTTCAAAATATTGGTCACACATTGAAGTGCTAATAAATGGAGTTAGGAATATAACATTAGGCTTCTGTTTTTGAAAACTCTAATCTGTGCTCTTAAATATTACTCTGTGGGTGCATCTACATATGCAATTAACACAACGCGATAAACTTTGGAGCCGTTTGAGCCAGAGGAAACTTCTCCCAGGTCCAGCATCTACACGTGCTTCCAGGACAGCAGCAATTTGAGCCGGGGTGGAGCAGGCCCAGGCTGGCAGGGGACAAGGGGGGAGCCAGCCCTGAGCTCCAGGTGGCAGCGCTGAGTGTCAGAGGAGCTGGCTGTGGCATGAGGGTGCTGAGAGTGTGGAGCTGTGTGGCTAGGCAGCAGGCAGCCCCTGTGCTTTAGCACTCTTGTACCCCAACCAGCCCTGTCACCGTCTACACGTGTTTCAGTGTTACTTACTCTAATGTAAGATAGTACTGTCCCCAACAGTATTACCTTATGGCAGAGTTGATTAGTTTATTGCACTCTAATACTGGCAGGTGTGTGGACAGTGATGCTTTACTGTGTAGCTCATTAGTCTACTCTGCAGTAAAGCACATGTGTAGCTACACCCAGCGTCTGTAAGAAAATTTACATGAGAATAATGTGAGGCCTGTGTCAGGTTCTAACACAGATTACTAATTTAGGTTCTCAGACAAATTTTGCTGACTGTGCTCACGCTGTATTGGTAAAAATATCATTAGTTTTCTCTGAGTGAGCTTTAAAGTCTTTCAGATTTTTTTTATCTTCTTCTAAGCTGATGCAGTTTCACTCAGTCCAAATAAAGTTTTAAGGAGTGCCAGTACTTAATAAAAGTTTCCAGCTGTCTCAAAATCCAAAGCTGGAATCTCGATTAGACATGAGTGGTTCATCACATATGAAGCAACCTCTGATTTGGCCTGGAAAACCCTGAGCTGATTACCATTTTATGGCCAGCTGCTCAGGCAAGTTAGGTCAAGAAAAAAAATATCAGACTCAAATTGGGATTGTATTTAAGTCATTGACTCACAATCATTTGTAGATCTTTCCTGGCAGTATCCTTTGAAATTCTGGATATCTGCCTCCTCTGGAGAGAATGTTAGAGCAGTGCAGAGTACCAAAGAAAGACATGCTCAATTTCAAACTCTGTGTTAGGGATCTGAGGTCTTATTCTGCAATTGTCCTCTGATTTCTTCATAATACTATGAAAGGGATAATCTGTGACACTAGCCGGAGGGACTGACAATTGAATATCTTATCTTACAAGTTGCATCAGTACTTTGTATGTGTTCAGATAGCAGCAAGCAGGGAGGAGCTTCTGTTTTCCCAGGACTGGGAGAAGTGGCAGCAGTAGAACATAAAGGGTGCATCCCCACAGACGGGAACTTGCATTCCCTGGGGACAACTAGCAGTGGCACATAGGAGGTTCAGAAATTATTATGGTTTACATTTATAAAATTTAACCACTTAAAATATTAGGTAATAATAGGTAAAGCGGATTCATGTAGACTTGAAATGTAATTAGTTGTGAATAATGAAGCATAGAATCAGCAGCAAAGCTGCAAATACTGAAGAAGCAATAGTAAAGTTATGAACTCGGTGTACCCTGAGCTGAAGTTTGGCTTTGGTATTATGGCTCATAGTAAAGCCACAGATAAAGTTGCATCAAAAGACTTGCTACAGCTTTCCTCTAATCTTTTCTTGCCCTTACATAGCTACAGAGACATGCTCAACCTCTTCAAAGCCAGTGCTGCCCAAAAAGAAAGTCAGGAATTGTGTCTGATGGGAGGTGACTGGATGTGGGAGAATAATGAAGCAAGTTTCTTGTAGCTTTCAATTTAGCTTTGTTTTGTTGCTACATTTTATTTTAAATTAAATATTTAGATATGTGAAAGACAGAAACAATATATGTCATGTATTCATTGTGAATATGCATCCAGTTATAAAACATTAACAAAAAAAATTTCAGGGCCTTTGGTTTATTTTTTAAAGGAAGTTATTGTAGTCTGATATAATTCTAATATCTACCAGCAGTGACCTGTCAAAGCTATCCAGTGCTGTCAAAAAGGACTGTGTCTAGTTGCTGCCATGAGTTATGGGGATGGAGGTTATGACTTGTATACATCATTCCCTTCCTTGAAATTCTTCCCTACATGTCAGTTGTACGGGTAATAGTGTTCATTTTTTAGAATTTCTTATAGCAGATAAATGATGAATAGCAGAACATTTTCACATTTCCAGACCAAAAAAATATATATTGCATTTTGCATATGTAGCAGCAGCCTACACTAGATGGGACATTTCCAAGTATGCCCCAGCCATCCACTCCTATTTGCATACTCCAAACCCAGAAATATGCCACTAGCCAAATGTATTTCAGAGTTTGGAGACCGAGTGTATTTCAGAGTTCAGAGTGTACCTGTGGATACGTGGGCAGGGTGTTTTTGGGAACAGCCTGGCCAGGACACACTGTTGCCACAATGTAGACAAGCCTTCTATCTCTTCTATAGCCCAGTTCATACAAAACTCTCTCTCTAGCAGCCCTCAGTGAGCATGCTCTTAGTAGCTTCAGCAGCTGCTTACATATGAAGTAGCTCTAGGTCTGAAAAGCAAGCTCTGTTAGGAACATTCCCAATTTTTACACAAACTTTTTCATCTCCAACATCTTCACTTTTATCTTCTTTAGGTGAAAATGTGGTTGGCACTTCCAGTTTAATTCCCTTGTATATTTTCTTTATTAGAGAAGAATAAAAAATATGAAAAAACAGTACATTGCCATTGTTACTCAGAGAACCTTGCCTTCAGCAACACTAACGTTTACACAGAAAACCCATACAAGAAAAATAGAAAAGAAATTGAATTATAGATTTGAGCCTGAGATTTAAAATTAGTTTTAAGAATAGTATGTGATATAAACAGATGTCTCCAAAATTTATGGCACTCTGCTTTTTACCCCACCTTAATGTTTCTATTCCCAAAAGCTGTGCTGAATTTGAACCAGAGATATTAAGAGCCTTAAAAGTCAGCCACCACAGCTGTACAGTCTTGACATCATCCTCCCAGTACAGTTTAATAATACTGACTTTTGTTAATGTTTGTCCAATTCAAAAGCATTTCTCAGTGCATTAAACATAAATGGAAAAATACGTGTATATGTAGCATTGGAGGAAGAGAATTTCCTTTGATTGATCCTTGATCAAGAACATTTGGATAACTCACTTTGCTGCTGTTCTTATCTTCCATAATCACTGGGCTGCATTCTGTCCCAGCTTCTGTCCACTTAAATTACAATAATTACTTTTGCAGCCTTTTCAGACCTCAGGTATGGATATGAGATTCTATGTAGCCACCTACTGCACTCCAGCTGGTGCAGGTAAGATGGACAGTATTTTGAGAGCAGAACAAATATGCTGGAATGAGGGGTGGAGTTTGCATTGGATATAAGTGATCAGCATTACTTCTCACTGTGTTAAGTGGGTAAGCAGAAAGAGACTTGTAGCCATATTTCCTTCTCTGGCAAGCTCCTGCTGTTGCATTTTTATAACATACTGTACAATGCCTGGGTTGCTGGCTGATTCTGGGGAAAGCACTGAGCACCGTCCTCTGCTCTTTTGCCTTTCTTGTGAATGCCCCACAGATTTTTTTTTCTGTTCCTTTTATTATCTAACACTTGTATAGGTTACTGGAATACAAATATGCCCTTGTTTCCTAAACTCCTCCTATAGTTTCCTGTAGCTTATTTATTCCTGAGAAATATACATTGCTGTTTTTCCCTGTGATGAGGAAATTAAACAGTCTTTCAGAATGTAAATAACAAAGTGAACATACCTGCTGAGGTCCTACTGCAAAATATTTGGCTGCATGTCAGGGCCACTATGTTCAAAGGAAAACAAACAGCTCACTCATACCCTTAAAACATACCCTTAAAAAGCAATGTTAATGTTCTTCTCAGCACTGTCCCAGCTAATCTTGTTACAGAGATTGTGCTGAAAGCTAAATGAAAGCCAAAACAAATGAAACTTTAATTTTTAATGATGAATGTGTTTGGAACAGCAAGTATCAATCCCAGAAAAATAATTATTAAACTGGAGAGGAGATCAGGAATCTCTATTAATAGCTTGCAAGAGGGAAGTTAATAGAATGTTATATTTTTACAAACCCACACCCCCAATATCAAAAAACCTAGGAATTTGGCTGCACATTAAAATATTAATTAATACATTTATAGAAATAGAGTTAAAGGAAACTAAGAAACTCCTTGTTTCACTTTGAGAGTACTTCTTATGGGATAGGTATGGCCATGAAAAATTTCACAAAAATTTAACTGATGTTACCTAAAAACCATGAATTTGAGAAAATCTTAAACTTCAAGTGCTACTTCCATCATATTTAGCTACATCCACAAAAGATTTTAGATGTTTGCTGCCATAGGGAGTATTTCCAATACCTGGTGTCAGGGAATTATGACTCCAATCCCTCAAAAAATGTTAAGCCTTTTGGTTGTTCACCTACTTCAACTTAAACATTAACTTGTATGCTTTGTTAAACTAGGGCCTACATTTGAAAGTAGGGAATAAGCAAATGAATAGTTTTTTTTGTTCAAGGATTTACATAGCACCTTAAGATCTCTACGTGGTCTTTACAGATCAGTGCTTTTAACTTCCTAATGCCACTGTGAAGTAAGGTGCTATTGGGAATGGATTTCAGATTGATTAAGAGATGAAGGAACTCCTTAGCAGAGTGAAGCCCAAGATACAGGTCTCCAAAGTGTTGATCCTGTGCAAGAGTCACAATGATGACTCTTTAAAGGGAAAATGAAGTAGGATCTAGTTGCTTAGGTTAAGTAGGTGGCAGGTATATAGTGGCAAAATGGTATTTATGGGCATATCCAGATGAGCGTGCACAATGTGTGGCACCTCAAAGGTGTTTGAGGCACCACAAAGTGTATGCAGCATATATGCACCCATTTGCTGCACTGCTAATTTGCAGCACAGCACCAAAATTTGACACTGGGAGATCCTGGCTGTCCAAAGCCATGCTCTGGCTGCCAGCCAGGCTCTGTGCTGCCAGATCAATGCTGCTGCTGCCCCAGGAGGCCCCCAGGGCCCCAGATAAGGCTGCTGGGGCCAATACAAGTGCTGGCCCCAGCCTCTCCTACTCCACCTGGGACAACTTGTCGTGTGTACAAAGAGACATTCCATGGGGCAAAAAGCAGTACAAATAACTATTTGTGATGCAGGAAATGCACATCCCTGCATGTATGTCCTTATCTGGATGTGTCCTATGTGTATTACATCAAGTATGGCATAGGTAGCTTAGCCTATGCAGACTGAGTTATTAACTTTGAAGATGTGCTGTGTGAAGGCTAACATCTGCCTCAGGTTTTTGGATGGGGAGTCAGCAGAAGAATAAAAGTGGAGATCTCTAGAGGAGTTAATAACTGCATTTTTACAATTTCAAATGATACAGGGCTTCCTTGAAGCATGAATTGCAAATTTTCTGGCTTCCAGATATTTGAGTGTACTGAAGGGAAGAAAGAGAACCAAGCACTACGCAAAAGGACATAGTGGGCCTGTCTACACATGAATTTATGCAAGCCTAAACTTAATGCGCCTTAGCTGAAGGTGCATTAAGGTGATTTTGGCACGCGTCTACACATGCATGTCTTAAGATGCTTTAACATGGCTCACTAGTTGAATGCATTTGCAGCCTGCCCTGGACAGCACCTTGGGCAGCCCCTGCATGCACAGCCATGCCGGGAACTGTGGGTGGCTGATAGGTGCTGCGCTCGGAAAGTGGCCAGGGGCAGTGCAAACAGCGAGCACATTCCTAGTGAGGGAGCGCAGAGAAAGGCGTAGGGTGTGCCCAGGGGCCACAGGGCCTGTTAGCGGCATGTGCAGAGCCAGGGCTGCTGGACCGTAGCCAGAGGTAGCTCAGATTCAATCAAGCAGAGGGTGCACCTGAGCCCCTAGGCCATGTCTAGTGACTCGAAGCAGCTGCACCCAGTGCTCAGCATGGTCACAGGGTACCAAGAGTCCCACTGCTACCCCGAAGCCCGCAGCAGCATAGCTAGGCAGTGTTGGCCAGGGGGGTGGGAGCCTCCAGTCCCCCGGATGTGATCAGCCCAGCCCTGGCCTGGCCACTGCCCTAACCCCCTCCTGTGTTCCTCCCTCCCTGGTATCAGTTGAGAGTGGGCCAGAGCCAAGCCCGTGGGGCTCCACAATACCTCCGAACACTGCCAATAAGAAGAAGAAGCAGGTTCTATTCTCCAAGGTGCAGATGCTGGAGCTGGAGCTGGAGCAGCAGTTCTGGCAGCAGTGGTACCTGTCAGCATGCCAACTGACTTGAGACTAAGTTGCAAACCAGACAGGCACTTCTGGGACTTGGAACTAAGTCCCAAGTCAGTTGGCACACCGACAGGTACCGCTGCTGCTGGAACCGCTGCTCCAGCTCCAGTGTTTACACCTTGAAGAACAGCACTTGCCATTCCTTCTTGGTGGCGCGTGGTGGTAGTGTGGGGCCACACGGGCTTGGCTCCAGCCCACTAGTCAACATACACACTGTTAAGTACCCTTAAGGCCTCTACACGTCCTGAAGGCACCTTAACTATTCACACCTAAATTTGATACCTGCTTCATGCAGGTATCAATTTAGGCATGATTAGCCTAAATCAACATTTTTAAGGTGCATTAGGGATGCGCATGTGTAGACTCATGCCCTTAATGTACCTTAAAAATGGCTAAAGCACCTTAAATTGGCACATGTAGGTGTACCCAGCGACATGCAGTTAGAAGTGTGCAGGAAAAAATAGCCACCAAGAAACCAATTACAATTACAGAAGAAAGAGCATCTGGGCTTCCTCAGCTTCTCTACCTAATATGAACTAAATAGAGGAAAAAGCCCCCAATCATCCTGAATCATGAAGGAGAAACAGCCTCCTTTCCTGTCAGCTGGGAAACAGGGAGAAAATAAGAAATGCTTCTCTTTCACTTGCTGATGGGCTGAGGCGACAAAAGCCAACCAGGCAAACCTGCCTTTTTCATCATTTGGACAGTAAGTTGGAAATTGATGCTGTTTATATACTGCTATAACAAATTTTATGGCAGCACAAAGCAAAAGCAACTAGACATGCATACCCTTTGTCATGCCATAAATGCCTAACTTTTGCCTTTTGTAATCATAGTAATAATAGTAGTAATATTTTGTGCCGCTTTGTTGTGGCAGACATCTGTTTGCCTTATGGCAGGAGAGCATGGGCAGCTTGGAGCTGCCCGCAGTCTCAGCTGTGCCAGGCAGGTGCTTCTGGGGCTTGAGGGGCCCAATCTTGCATGCCCCAGAAATTCCTGCGCAGAATCAGGCCCCACAAGCTCTGGAAGCTCCTGCTTGCAGAGATACACCCCAGAGATTGCCAGGGGTGCACCTCCGTAAGCAAGGAACACATTGCCAATTGTCCCACATGATCAACATGTGGGGACAATTGGCAATGGGGAGATGTGGGGAGCTATGGGCTATGGGGAGATAGAGCTATGGGGAGATGTGGACATGCCGGAGGGCAGGGAACAGCTGCAAGCAGACCTGGGCAGGTTAGATAAGTGGGCAGAAAACAACAGAATGCAGTTCAACAAGGAGAAATGCAAAGCGCTGAACCTAGGGAGGAAAAATGTCCAGCACACCTACAGCCTAGGGAATGACCTGCTGGGTGGCATGAAAGTGGAAAGGGATCTTGGAGTCCTAGTGGACTCCAAGATGAACATGAGTCGGCAGTGTGACGAAGCCATCAGAAAAGCCAATGGCACTTCATTGTGCATCAGCAGATGCATGACAAATAGGTCCAAGGAGGTGATACTTCCCCTCTATCGGGCGCTGGTCAGACCGCAGTTGGAGTACTGCGTGCAATTTTGGGCACTGCACTTCAAGAGGGATGCGGATAACCTGGAGAGGGTCCAGAGAAGGGCCACTCATATGGTTAAGGGCCTGCAGACCAAGCTGTACGAGGAGAGACTAGAGAAACTGGACCTTTTCAGCCTCCGCAAGAGAAGGTTGAAAGGCAACCTTGCGGCTGCCTATAAGTTCATCACGGGGGCACAGAAGGGAATTGGTGAGGATTTATTCACCAAGGCGCCCCCGGGGGTTACAAGAAACAATGGCCACAAGCTAGCAGAGAGCAGATTTAGATTGGACATTAGGAAGAACTTCTTCACAGTTCGAGTGGCCAAGGTCTGGAACGGGCTCCCAAGGGAGGTGGTGCTCTCCCCTACCCTGGGGGTCTTCAAGAGGAGGTTAGATAAGCATCTAACTGGGGTCATCTAGACCCAGCACTCTTTCCTGCTTATGCAGGGGGTCGGACTCGATGATCTATTGAGGTCCCTTCCGACCAACCCTCACATCTATGAATCTATGAATCTATAAACATGTGGGATGACCCATAAGTGTGTTTCACCCAGTGAAGCAGATCAGCATATCCCAGCCCATCTGACCTGCTACATTTTGCAACTTCTGCTTGTAGAGTAAGGAAGATTTTCACCTGTCTTCAGTCAACCAGGGAGAGAGCAACTTTAATGTTCCATGGGACACCATCATATTACAGGAGGATTTGATGGAGGGGCAGGATAGCATGCCATCAGTTTCAGATTTCTCAGGGAGAAATCAGCAGGCATTCTAGTTTTCTCTGATAAAAAACATCACAAATTTTCTGATGGAAAAATGTGGATTTGGGGTTAATTTTTTTATGTGATTGCAATGAAACGCATATATATATATATATATGCGTTTATATATATATATATATATGCGTTTATATATATATATATATATATATGTTTAAACCTCTTAAGTTAAAAACTTTCCCAGTTCAGGTGCTAGTCTGTATTCTCTGTTCATTTGCATTTGGATTTGTACTTCCTTCGCTGCCTTTTTGTTTACATTTATTCTCAACATTATTTTAACAATACTGTGCTTAATTCTGACTCTGTTATGTTTTAACCATACACTCCTTCCTGAACACTGCTCTTTGTCCTTTTCTGCCCTATCCTTTGTCTCCTCTGGCAGACCGATGAAGAGGAGGATGTTGAGGTATGGTTCTTTGAAAGAGCATGCCATTTCCACATCCCCCGTGTGCTGTGACATCTAATTCTAACATGAATAGTTATGGAATGCTTAGCTGGAACTATGTACCATATTTATTTATTCTCATGACTTTTTGGTTCCATCATAAGACTGTATGTTTACATAGTAGCTTTAACCACATGCTTTCCTAAATATCCTGATTTGGGTCCCTTATTACCCAAAACATATTTTAATCCCTTCCCTCATATCTGTTGTTTAAAGTGAAAAATCTTTTAACTAGCCTAAGCTTCAGTAACTGGAATTGTCAAAGGGGACATTGAACATGGCTGGAGAAACAGATTTACGTCACATCTGCATAATCAATGCTTTACAAAGTACAAGTTGCACTATTTTAAAAGCTGTTCAAACCTCCCGAGATAGGGGCATTACAAGACAGTGACTTTCTCCCCAGTCTGTGAATTGTGAATAAGGCATAGTTTGATCCCAAACAGCTTCACTGTAGGATCATTTATGAATTTCTTATTAGTGCTCCTGAAACGTGTCTCTGAAAATGAATAAATAAATGTAGTAATAGAATAAATAAATAATATATTCCTAAATGTAATAGTGGAATAAACGAATAAATATTTTAAATAAATGTACTAAGTAACTTATTTGTTGTATTCACAATTAAGCATCTCACTCTGCAGGACATTGTTTTTTCACAATAATCACATTGGTCATGTTTGGGTAATCAAGCAATTTGATTGGGTGAATGCTAAGTGTTTTGTAATAAGTCATTTGCACAGGTGGCTAAGCTGTTGGGAATAATTTACATCTGGGACCTCATCCTTCTAGTGATGATTTAAACCAATTAGATAGAACAGTATATGTCATTATACTAGTGTGTGTGAAGATTTGACTAATGTGCATATCCCAACTAATAGTTATGTGATGATTATACCTTTTTTGGTGGCATTTTTATCTGTTAACTAGAAACTAATTAGTTTAAAATAGTATCTTATAGGCTTAAGAATTGCATGCACTGTAGAAGTGTCTCACTTATATTTTTAACCATTTGACCATTTAATCATTTTCATAAATGAGAAATGATGAGAAAGTACATGCACATTTTCTGATTTCAGATGTTTCAGGCTGATTTTTTTTTAATTCTAGGCTTGTGCCATCAGAACTAAATCTCAAATAAGTACATTTAGACGTGTGCCATCAGAAATAAATTATCAAATAAGTTTATTTATATCAGTGCCTTGTAAGGATTCTGGTGTTGGTATTCAGTTAACTTGCTATTTCAGCTATTCTGAAAAGTCATACTATTAAAATAGAATCATTTTGTTAGTAAATTCCAACTCAGATGTTTTCAAGTAAAAACTTGCTCTTTTTTTCTGGAGCCATACAAACTTAACCCTGGTTCTAGGAGTAGAACTAGACTCTTTCTTTATAATGTAGCATACCAAAATATAAATGTGCAGTGGATTTCTCTCCATTTAAATGATTGGCATTGTAATACAATACTAGTTAACAATCTGTTTTTTGATGCAAAAGAAGGAATGAAATTCAGCATGCTTTTCCATATCTACAGGGCTAACAGATGTTGAAAAGGAAACAAAATAATTTTAACTGTTGTTTAGACACAGTGGCCTTATCCAGACATGCAGGAGCATGCAGTTTGTGGCACCGCAAACCTCCTTGTGGTACCACAAACCATACGTGGCAAATGTTAAAATGTGTCTCATACTGCAAATTTGCAGTACAGGGGCAAAATTTGCTAGCAGGATTTCCCAGTAACAGAACCCTCCCCCACCCCCCAAAAATAACTGACACAAAAAGCAGTGCAATGCATGCACAACTCATGGGTGCCAGCAAACACAGAGGCTGGGCTGTACAGAGCAATGCCCTGGCTGCTGGCCAAGCCTCAGTGCTGCCTGACCTGTGCCCCTGCTGCTCCCTGCCACCAGATAAGACAGCTGGGGCCATCACCAGTAGTGGCCCCAGCTTCCAGCTCTTCCTGACTGAAAAGCCAGGAGGAGCTGGGCAAAGGCAGTTTGCCCTTTATGGGACAGTTTGGCCTGCAATGAAGTGCATGTGCAGGGATGTGAACAGTGGCAATTTGTGCCACTGCAAGCACATGCCCCTGCATGTCTGGACATGGCCAGTGATTGTAATTATACTGACAGGAAAGATCTGTTGAGTAATGTTACCATTTCTATGTAGTCAGTCTTCAAAACAGAACCACATTTTAAAAATCTTTCTGCCAATAAGAACGATGAAAGTAAATGGCAGATTGCAACCACAGGCTAAAATAGAAATGGAATAGGATTCTGCTTCTGTCATGCTGTTTTAAAAAGTTTTGCTCTGCAAAATTTCTCCTTAGGAATTTGGTCCTGCTAGAAGTCAGCTGGCAACTATCGTCAATGGGTTTCTTTGCTAATTAATGAAATTTCAGCATACTGTTGTATTAATTGGTGTTGCATATAGGCAGCGAATTTCAAAACTGCTTTTAATGTTGTCTTGGTGACAAAGAAATCATATACAGACAGGGTGAGCAAAGAGCAGGTTCCAAAATCTGTTTAAGGTTTTGTTTATTCTTCTTACTTCTAGCCATGAAATAGTTTGGCTGAGAATTTTTTGTTTCAGCACTATTAATATATTTGAACTGTAATTTACATAGTTTCTATTATAGCAACTGGACTATTGTCCATAATTATGCTGGGTGGAAGGACACAATAGGAAAATGTCTATTTTTGAAGACAGTGAAACTACTCCTGTTCCACCAAGTTATCATGAGTTGATGCTACAAAATTAACTTACCTATTACTCAGTTTTTATCCTGTGTCCTGTGCCATTGTAGTATCAGGACCCCAAGTGCAGACCCTGCCCCAAAATCACACAACAGATCTTTTGGTTCATGCTCAGCATTCTGATATAGAAAGTTACAAAAATTATCTATATTTGTGCCTTATTTTTTCTAGAATTGTTCTGCCCCTGGATATTGCTTTGTCTGTAAACTTTTTGGGGGGGGAGAGGGGAGGTAGGGGCGGAGAAGGGTGTCCATTCTTTTGGAGAAATGTAAATAATGTCTTGGTTTTTTAGAGTACTGTAATTGGGCCAAGGAAACATGGATATCTGATTTTTCTGTTTGCTTCTAAGTGATCTGAAACCCATGGCATACTTGCTTTACTTTTTTCCCATTTTTTGGAATACATAGCCTAGGTCATGTCAATTAAACAACAAATGCACTTTCCTCCTGCAGTCTGGAAAGTTTTCCAGCAACTCCACTCCATCTCAGAGCCAGCCACAAGGCCTGGAATATGCTGAAGATGCAGCTGAGCATGAGCACATGAAGGCCGTCCTGAAGACCTCCTCTCTGGGTGGAGAAAGCACCACTGTGCTAGGAGTCCGCACCCGAAGCAGAGCCAGTAGAGGTAAAGAGAGCACTTTGATTTTCCTCAATGCTCCTCTCCCCTGACCAGTGATTTTGTTTTTGGCTTATTACTTGTGTCATGATAATACCTAGAGGCCTCAGCCAAGGTCACAGCCCTGCTGAATGGTGTTTACAAACTAACTAGTCCAGTTAACAAAAAAAACAAAGGTTCTTTATCTGAGGGGGGAACTGAGGCACAGGCATGGTGATTCTCTGGAGCTTACAAAGGTGGTCTAGGGCCAAGGCAGTAGGGAGGCAATGATGAAATAATAACCTCTTCCTATATAAGCCTGGTTGCCATTTAGATTCCTATTTACATTCCTCTGATAGTGCAACCTAAATGGGACCTTCTTAATTGTTTTTTTCCCCAAATGGAAGCCTGTTGAATGTACCCACTGGGCCAGGAACTGTTGCTAAATGAACATCCAAGCTCCTGGTTCATGGTTGTGGGGGAGGAGAAGGATAGGTCGGAATAAGCCAGAAAAGCTTCTAAGAAATAAGGATGGTTAAATGTATAAACCTTTTTCTACTATTCTAACATATTTTGCTTCAGAGCTGCCTTTCACTGTGGAAATATGAATGTAAATCCTATACACAATCTCTGTTGTCTTTGTAAGATAGATTTTGAAAAATGAAATGGGAAATGAAGGGTCAGTTGTGCTAATTACATGAGTGTGTCCTACTGCCTACCTTAGGAGTCTGTGAGTAAGGCATAATATATACTCATAATTTATATCAGTTCCAGATGCATGTACATACTGATGTTATTCGGTGGTATATTAAAGACAGGGACATCAGCTGAGTAAAAGCAGGCAAGATTTGTAACAGGCCATAAGCTACTAGAGAAATCCCTGGAATTGATTCACCACCTAGCAACTTTGCGGCAAGTAGGGATTTATTGTTGTCAAATGTCAGCATTATTGACTTCTGAAAACCAAAACCTAGGACACGCAGTGTTGATCTGCAGTGTTAAGATTCAGCATTCTGACACTAGTGTTCGCTGACCATCACTGACAATAAAATATCTGGATTCCATGTCCAAGTCATAATTCAGAGGGACACTTGTTCTCTAAGGCTAGGGACAGACATTCAAAAAGCTTGAGCCTGAATTGATTCAATCTTTGCAGGTTAGTTTAACCTGGCTAGGCTAAACCGGTTTGTAACCATACAGACATCCCCTCTGGACTGAAGAAATACAGGCATATGCCTGCAGTGGCTCAGGCTAGAAGCTGGGGGGTACTAGAGCAGCCCTTCCTCCCCTTCCACAATGCTGCACTGAGTGGGGTGTGGCCAGGCCCCTACAGGGCACTCAGATTAGGAAAGGTTCCCTGCCACCTCGCTGCTCCTCTGACCAGAGCAGGGAGTTGCACAGCATTTACTTACACAGCAGGGAGTTGCACAGTGTTTTTTAGCCGAACAACAAAACAAAAGGCTCTCTCATTAGTTCAAGCTCTTCTTAAACAACTTTTTCCAAGGAAGGAATGGAGGGACATTACTAGCTACCTGTTGATTAGCTCCAAAAAGCCCTTAGCCGACACTGTCCTGTCTGCTTTTGTCTTGTCACCCACAGCTTGGACCATAGCCAGCATGTGGTACGCTAGCTAATGCTGAGAGGTGCCCGTATAAGGCAGAGAGGAGGGGGGAATCCCTGCTTGAGCAGGAAATGGTGAGGGGAGTGGGGGGAGCAGGAGGAAGCCAGGCAGTCTCTGCTGGAGCTGGAGCCAGGGAGCAGAGGGGAGGGGCCAGCCCTGCTGGTCTGGAGCAATTCCCCACCCAGAATTGCAAAGCAACTGGGATGCTGGGGGACCCTGATTTAACTTACACCAACAAGGAGTCTGGGACAAATTGCAAAAATCAGTTTGACCCAATTTAGTTAAGTCTGATACTACATTCAACCAGGTTTATCTCAAACCAGTTTCAACCATCTTCAAACTGGTTTATGTGCACTGAACATCTGTTCTGTTCCAGGTTTAAACCAATTTCTTATCACTTAAACTGGCTTATGTGTAATGTCTGTCCCTAGCGTAAAAGAGAAGAAGAGTAGCTAACAAGCCAATTCTTTGCTTTCTGATCGTTTCACAGATACTGCTCATTAATTTATTTTCCTTTCATGTTTCTCTTTTTCTTTTTACTTCTGCTTTTTTTTTTTTTTCAAGTGATGGTCACAAGTTATTTATGGAGGACAGGTCATGCACCAGAACTTAAGCTATTCATTCTTTGCTTGTCGAAGAACCTGGTCTATCTGGTATCCCTTTCCCTCATGTATGGGAATCTCATCCATCCCTGATTAATTTCTGGTGTAAATGTAATCACTGATACCACATTTAGACCCTTTGCTGATAGTAAAAACTTTTCTGGTATTTTACAAAATCTTTGGATGCTTGGTTTACTCCAGTTTGACAGCTTGGAAAGATCCAAATTTAAATGCAAGCTGAATAGCTAAGATACACAGGAGAAATAACTTGTACTACTCTGCCACAAGCTAAAGAGCTCAAGTAATTCATTAAGTGCTAGAGAGCAGTGTGTCCTGGTAATAAGAATCAGTGCCTGTTGGCTTAAGGAAGAGACAGAGAGAGAGAGAGTGAACCAGACAGAAGCCTGTTAGGAACACTATCATAATAGAACCACAGTTGACAGGAGCCAGGAAAAAATCAGCAGGACACACTGTTATTTACTGCCATCAGGGAAGTGCCACAGGATGGTCTCATTAGTGATTTTCTAGCTGGTTGCATTTCTTAAACCAGCCTGTTTGGAAAGCTCATTTTCATTTTTTCTGCTTACTAGCTAAAAATCAACAAGTATACAGTATCCAATGGAAGAACCAACAGTTGTGTTTATAGCACAGCTCAAGGTAACAGGGAGGGTCTGAGTGCCATGGGTCTCTGGGGTTCAGAGGCGTGTGTTCACTGTTTGTGTTTCTAACCGGAATTGCTTATTTAGCTTTATTTGGTCTGCCAGCTACTTTTGCTTTGCCTGCTGGTTACAGAATGTATGTGGTTGTGCCCAGATATGCCCAACCTTTTAAAAGGACACCTTGAACTAGACTCTTTTCCCTAGTACATCTCACTTGAGCTATTTTGGTGGCACAAAAGCTTGGAAGCAGACCATTTCTCCCTAGCAAGCACACTGGTGGCATTTCAGCCTCTGTAGTACCTCTTCTAGTCCTAGTTTAAAGGAGCAGAAAGAATCTGGCCAAAGCAAGCTGCACTTAAAATCCCCAGCTGGTAAACAGATCCTGGGGGACTCTTGCCAGTGACAAAGCCAAGAACAGAACTCTGAGGTTAAAGCCAATGTACAGTTCACCAGTGGTTTTAGGGAGGTATAATTCCCCTCTAGTTCCACTCTCTTTGCTGATGCAGCAGAGAAACTAGGGTAATAATTTTAAATGTTCTATAAAGGGTAAAGGCTTTGACGCTGACAAGTTTGATACAAGAATCACAGACCTACATCACACTGCCTTGATTTTGCAGTTGGATATTTGCAGTGGAGGGTAATTTTTTTTTCATTATTTCTAAGAAAACATTTGTTTGTCATTCTCCAGGGCGAATTGGTTCATGGAATGCTGGTAATGATGATTCACCTAACGCTACTGATGACGCAGCTGATGAGATCATGGATCGCATTGTGAAGTCTGCTACCCAAGTGCCAAGTCAGCGAGCGGTGCCTAGAGAAAGGAAGCGGTCACGAGCTAACAGGAAGTCGTGTGAGTATGCCTAACACACTTGTGGGAATATAGAAGAAAGATACCTATCAATCTGTCTGTCTGCATATATGAGTAAAGTTGTAGGGCCTGTTCCTTATCTGATATAAATCAACCTACCCTCCAGCAATGTTGCTGAAGTCAGTCTTCTTGCTATTTCTGTCTTCACTGGAAGGGCCCTGTGACTATCTCTCTATCCATGTGTTAGCATTTCCAGGAAGTTGCAAGAAAGATTCAGGAGCAGCAAATGGAAGATCAAGCAGACATAGGTTTTGTGAACATGTACATTAATATCGTGGGTGATTTTGTTTAGGAAGTGCTTGGTTTCTATTAGTTAGCATAGGCTGAAGGCACAATCGCTCCCCAGAGTTCTAAGAGGAGGCAGCAATTTCCTGGGAGGATTTAGAAACAACATTGATATTCTTAATGACTGGGCAAGCCTTACAGCAAAAAAACCACGTTGATGCCAGATTCTTTCTCTCACTTTCTGTGGCAGCTTTTCACAGCATAATCCCTGCCACCACCTACTTTTTCAATATGTGCTTGTGATCTCCATATGTGCTTATTGCTGTCAGTGATTTGCATATATCATACAGACCCCCTGTATGTTTGCATAGTTCTGTAGTTTACCCCATGGTGAAGTACTTCCTCTGTTCTTGACCCTTTACACACATGCACACGCACACACCCATACACACACAATGTGTGCATATGTACAAAGCATATGTTCTGTTTCTTTGCGGGGCACCTTCATGCTATGGCTAAAAAAAACCAAGGAATGATAAAAGTACCTTATATTTTTCTGTAGAGCCAACTTGCATTTCTATTTAGTGAAAAGATCACTGGGGATTAAAAACTCAGTAAATGTTTAGGCTGAGACTGATTTTCAGTGTAATTTTTCATGATGGATGCCATCTCTCTCACTTGTTTGCTCTTCAAGGTCTTGGCTAGACTTTTATGTGGAATAAGAGATATTTCAAAATAAACTTCAAGTCCAGTAGTTTGGGGATGAGAGAAAAATATAGTGAACAGAACTTTGTGTAGTAGTAGCTGATATACCTGGATAATGAATGAATAAAATCAGTGGGCTTTAAAAAACACTTAGCTGTACTGATAACAGGGCACCTGAACTTCTTCCCCAAGAAACTCAGCAAGCTCAGCCAATACTAATGCAGAATTACAGATAGGAGAATAGGAGAGACTGTTCTGAGATAGCCTTTCCTTTTTTGTGTCAAGGTACTTAGCAGAATTTGCTGGAATCTGTCTGGCCACGCAGTAAATGCCTCTGCTATTGCCTTGAACTTGCAGCCTCTGGGCTGTCAACCAAGCGACTTAGCACCTGCACCACCCCAGCCTGTTCTAAGCTATGAAGCAAAGAGTTTGTGGAAAAATAGCACAGACCATGTATGAATATAGTGGAGCGTATGCCTGTTTTCATGGTCTAGCTTTGCTGGGTTGTGGGTCATAGTGATCTAAGGAGCAAAAAATGCAACAGTTGTGGGTTTTTGTCTACAAGTTGTTGACCATACACATCTTTCTGGATTTCAGTGTGACTTCAGTGTCCAGTCTAACTCTAATGTCACTGTAGAATTCATTAAAAAAAACCCAGCTATTACTGTGTTTTTTGTCAGAAGCCATGCAAAGCGATATATTGGTCAGAGTTTTAGTGCAGTCATACATCTACATAGAGTAACTTAAAACTTTGCAGATGTTTTAGATGAATTTGGATTGAGTTGTGTGTTTTTAGTAAAATCAAGAGGCCAGTGAGCTATGGAGGACTATGCTGTAAACATTTCATGTGGCTTTATGGGGATACCTTTCACAGGCAATGATTCTGAGGATACAAAAACTAGAGGTAAGAAATGAGTAATGTTCAGTAATCTGGAGTCAGGAGAAAAATAGAAATGGATATCTGCAAAAAAAGACAAATCTAAAGATAGAAATATATATTTTGACATATTTATTAAATTAAAGCATACTGCCTTCTGCAAAATGGAATGAAATGAATTGCTGGGCAGTGTGATTACACCTAGTATGTGGGCATCATGTATTCAAGCAAAAGGAATAGTTTGTGAATTTAGAGCCATTGAAAGAATCATTAAACTGTAAGAGAGTACAGGGTCATCAAGATCCCAGTAATAAATGAGTGGAAACTATCATGTCTACCATATTACCCTTTAAAACATTGAGTGTTTTTAATAAATGATGGCCTGACAGAGTTGCTGAACTTGGAACTAGGAATTTGCTCAGTAGAAACTGAAATGGAGACAGAAGTTGCATAGACTGAGAAAAACTGAACTAAGATGAACTGTAAGTCCATGAGTCTATGTTGAGAAAAACTTTCTGAATTAGTTAGACCCTGATACTATAGAGGCTTAATAAGATAAAATCTTTATGTTTGGTAATAACAAGAAGTCATTACTACATGAGGTGTGTTTGATGATCTACATAATATATGTATTAGACTCGGGTATATATAAGAACACAGTGTCAGAAGTTGCATTGTCAGTCATCACAGCAAGCTGTAAGTTTGAATGAACTGCCAAAATTGAATTGCTTTGCTGCTCTTACAGGGGTCCTTCCAAGTTAGTGCTGAGGCAAGCTTCCATGAGAAGAAAGACTCCAGTTTCTAGGACTGAGAGTCCAGTGTGCTTCAACCAGCATCAACTACCACTGGAAATGGGAGAGTGGAAGGGAAGAACTGAAAGGTGTTGTTTCCATGCTCTGAAACTGACAGCAGTTTTTCTGCATGAAAGGTTTTTATAACATTGCACAGAGCTGTCAACTCAGCAAGGAAATATAAAATATAACAAGGATTGTCTCCTTCTCCCCTAAGGTTGAGATGAACTTCCCAAATGATGCCATAATAAACAATGTCTGTGAAGGAAAATTGGAAAGGGTGAAGTTTTTAAGAGTCACTCTGATAGTTCAAGTTCCAGTGAACAGAGCCTGGTTTGTTAAGGAGGACCACCAATCCACCGATTACTGGTTTAGGAATTTCTAGTTGTTAAGATCTGCAAAAACTAGAAATGGGGGTATTTTTATAGAATTAATTGTATGAAATAGGAACATAAGAAGGAAGATACATGTTTGCTCTGTATTGGAAGTCAATGAGGCACTAACATTATGATGACTCAAAGACTGCCTGCTTCAAGCTGAAAAGAAGATATAACCATCAAACCATTCACTTGGAACCACTGTTGTCAGATCACAGAGAGCTTATGGAAACTGGTGGTAAATAGGGATGACATAAAAACTTGTTATCAATGATAGTGAAAAAAAAAAATCACAGTAGAAAAACTGAACTGGAGGGCTATGAGTCCATACCAGTGTACTGGTGATAGCAAGGAATCCTAAGCAGAGTGCAAAGGAATTTATAGCACTTCTGCCCTCACCAAATAGAGAATGAACCATGGGGCATCTAACAAGATTGTCTCGTTTGTTATCAATTCGCTTAGCAATAGACTGCATAGACTGCAAATTGGATTTGCAGACTGGAGCATAGACTGCAAATTGGATTTACAAGTACCTCAGTTCTGGATTATTAATAATGGGCACAGTTGGTGATCATACCTGCGAATAAGTTCCTTGACTTACTGAAAATCAGTGTAGTGGGCAAATAACAGGTACCACTGTCATAAGCAAAAATCTCACTGATGGCTGTGCTCTGTGTTGAGGAGCAGCAAGCAACTACAAACAGTGTATGCTGAAGCTCATCTGGTATAAAGATGGTGAAGGCATGAGGGATGTGCCAGGCCTGCTTTTCCAGCTCATCTTTCCCCATAAACTTTCCCAGTTAAAGTAAAAACAATCAGAAAGCCATTCAAAGGCTCCTTGAAGCATCTTTTGTTCCACAGAATTTTTAAGTGAATATTCACCACCAGGGTAAATCTTTAAAGAGGAAAACATATGGCATTTGTAATGCACATCTTTCTCTGTCTCCACTCCAATTCTCAGTTCAGGGCCCCATGATAAGTAGCACCTATCTTCTAGGTAGTTGCATCCACCTCTACTTCACAGGAGTAAGAGCTGCAGAGTTATTACAGTTCACACCCAGTGCTTGCTTTCACTGAATTAAGTCTATAACAAAGCCTTTTTTCCCCCATGTCGTAGTATGTGTACATGTGTTTAAATTAAAAATCCCCTATGGATTTAGGACAGGGAAGCCAGTTTGGATCAGAAAAAAAAGAACTCAAATCTAAGCCTAATGTTTAAATCAAACTACTTACCCCAAACTGGTTTTGAGTTTAAAAAATGCTATGAGAATGCCCCTATCATCAGGTTTTAGAGTTATTGAGGTTTTCTCATGATATATTCCACCTGTGCCATTGAGTGTATACCTCTTGTCACTGTCTTATACAAAGGTGCCCAGCTCCTAGAAGAGCAGGAACTGCCTGGGGGGAGCCCAGGGAGCCAGACAGGAGCCCAGGTGAAGGTTGCCCTGGCAACTAGCTAATGTGGAAATTAGTCAGCACCTGCACCTGATCAGCTGGTAGGAATGGGCAGGGCCTTGGGCCCATATAAACCGCAGGCAGTTCTCTGCTAGTGGCCAAGGGGAGGGAGCCCTGTTAGAATGAAAAGGGAAAGAGACCTGACTAACCTCTGCTTCGAGTAATGGTAAAGGGGCAGAGCACACCTTTGCTAGCTTATGTTCAGTTATTGCCCAGGGGCTTATGTTTTGTTTCTAGTTTTATAAGACCGGTGGTTTGGGTGAGGCTATTTGGGGAAGGAGGAGGCCTCATTGGGGCCCACTATAGAGTGGAGACCCCAGCGCTACAGGGGGCGCGGCATTCGGGGTGCAGAGATCCCAGTGAGGACAAGGGGCCGAATTATAATGAGGCTGAGGCAAGACAGCACCAGTACCATCTGTGAGGCTTGGGGCGTGGTAAAGGGGCAGTTGGAGCCACACATATAGCCCATAAGGCTAGGGTGCCCCAAAACACCCATTCTGAAACGAGACCCACAGGGGGTCTGGAAACCCATGGGGGTCAGTAAGTCCATCAAACCGTGTCCGAGAAGACTTAATGGCAGCCTCCCTATTTCTATATTTTATCCATCAAAGACGTGGCAGGTGAGAACTGAGGGTGCCCATCGGGCCCAATTGGCATGGTCAAGGGGCCTTAGGAGAACACGGCCATCCTTAAGGACTCCATCCCATGACACACATCACAAACATCCTTGTGAGACATAAAAAAGTCTTACTCTCTTCATTTCACTGCTAGAGAACTGGAATACCACTCACTATGCTGGTAGTGAGATCTACCACTCTCTCTGCTCCACAGGCAATACCACCCAACTTGAAAGCAGAGTGCCCTCCTTATTATGGTACTTCGGGCAAGCTATCTAACTCTCAACAGGCCCAAACAGCCAGGCTCAAGGACATGTGAACACCATCACATATATTGCTTTATGTTGAGGAAGGAATGGGCACAGAACAGTGTGGTGTGTTTCAACACAGTTCTGTCTGGCATGGTGAATGAGTGATATGAAGTAGAGATGTGAAATTACTTGCCAGAGCTTGGACAGAAATACTCCAGGTATACCTCCTTCAACTCCATCCTGAATATAAATGAAATAGAGACTAGCACAGCTGCCATATAAATCTAGGATAGGGGAAAGAATCTTGTGGAGGGGCAGGCCTGAAGAGGAGACTTAAAAGACGCCATGCATTATTACTTTGGAATCACAAGTTGTTAATAAACCCAAATACTGGGTGGTGTGACTCGCTGGCTCTACAGGTGTGTGGTTTTTGTTTGGAACCGACACCAACTTACACTTCAGTTAACTTTTTTTTGTGCATTTCTGTGCTTACTTTTTCTGGCCAGGACCAGATACAGAAATGCCAAAATACCACGAGAGAGAGAGACTGTTCTGGTATTTATGGCATGACTAAAAACAGGAATTAATGGAAATTATGCATTTTTTATAACAAGAAGAAAGTCTGCATAAAATGCTTACAAATCCCAGGCAACTTTGGAAATTGCTATTAAATCCACAGTTATTATGCTCAGTTAGTCAGAAGGGAATTTTGGAGAGGAGAAGACAAACTAATCAGTCAAGTGAATTATTCACACTTGGCAACAATTACAGTAGTTACAGTTAGCATAATTAATGTTTCACAGATGTGACATACTATCAAAGGCTCTCGTTTCTAGCATAAAATACTAAACATAATTCATTCACTTATATCAAATTAGTAAAAGCTTAATTACTGAAGGCAAAATAAACTATCAAACAATACATTTACAATCTGGAGGATGGAAGAAGGTCTTCCTCAGATTAATACCTTTCAGAAGTATAATGAAGCCTCATTCACTTCTTATTTTAGACAAGAAACTACCTATACTGAATTCATTCAGCTGGAGCTAGGGCACTTCCAGTAATTAACAGGTGAAATACTATGATCTGTGATACAGCAAGTTAAAACAGAGGATGGGAACATATGAAATGCCCTTCTGGGTCAGACCAGATCCAGTAATTTGTTCTTACAGTGACCTGTATCAGATGCTTCAGAGGAAACTATCTGAAGCTTGTAATACTCAGAAGTGGAATAACCTCTCTCCTGTACCAGTCTTCTCCAAATCTCTGATAGTAAGAAATTGGCTTAAGGGTTTAAGTATGAAGTGTTACATTCCATTCAAAATGTGTGGTGCTAATTATGATAACTCTGGAGATTCTTTTTATCTGTATAAATATTCAGGCCAAAAATATTAGCCTTAAAATCTGTGAATAAGTAGTACAATATTATTTTGAAAAGTTTTCCTTTTAAATTTATTCTCAGATTAGCAAGGTAGAATATAAATGAGTTGCCCCAATAGGCATATATTTTACTTAATAATTGATCAGATTTATGTTGACTGCATATGTGAAACTTTATTTAAAAACAACTGTCCATTATCATCTCCTCCATAAGTGAAATAATTGTCATTTAATTCAGTACGGATATTCTTTCCCCTAAAACAAGAGGTTTTCTGAAAGCCTGGTTCTGAAGTCTAATAAAACCGTTACTGAGGACATTAACTGAAATTACTTTTCTAACCAAGTTTCAGAATATCCCACATCCAGGTACAGTTTAAGTACAGTGAACTTCTTTGCTGATGCAAAATGTTTATTTATTGTGCTCATCTCCATAACTTCAAACTTTCAATGTCAAACAGGGTTTCTCTTTTATTCAGTTAGTGAGTCAGCTCTGTCTTTACTTCAGGTTTGGCACTGTCCTTGTTTCAGCACTTTCCTGCTCTCTTATATCTGACTCTATGTTGATATTTAGTGATATTATAGCATCTGATGTTAATTCAGAATTAAATCTCATTCATTTAATGTAGCAGCTGGAAAAAGAAGTAGAAGAGAAGTCACTTTCCTAAGCAAAGTCAGGATCTCCAGAAATAACCTTAGACACGCCGGAGGGCAGGGAACAGCTCCAAGCAGATCTGGACAGGTTGGACAAGTGGGCAGAAAACAACAGGATGCAGTTCAACAAGGAGAAATGCAAAGTGCTGCACCTAGGGAGGAAAAATGTCCAGCACACCTACAGCCTAGGGAATGACCTGCTGGGTGGCACAGAGGTGGAAAGGGATCTTGGAGTCCTAGTGGACTCCAAGATGAACATGAGTCGGCAGTGTGACGAGGCCAACAAAAAAGCCAATGGCACTTTATCGTGCATCAGCAGATGCATGACGAATAGGTCCAAGGAGGTGATACTTCCCCTCTATCGGGCGCTGGTCAGACCACTGTTGGAGTACTGCGTGCAATTCTGGGCGCCGCAATTCAAGAGGGATGCGGATAACCTGGAGAGGGTCCAGAGAAGGGCCACTCGTATGGTTAAGGGCCTGCAGACCAAGCTGTACGAGGAGAGACTAGAGAAACTGGATCTTTTCAGCCTCCGCAAGAGAAGGTTAAGAGGCGACATTGTGGCCGCCTATAAGTTCATCACGGGGGCACAGAAGGGAATTGGTGAGTATTTATTCACCGAGGAGCCCCTGGGGGTTACAAGAAATAATGGCCACAAGCTAGCAGAGAGCAGATTTAGATTGGACATTAGAAGGAACTTCTTCACAGTTAGAGTGGCCAGGGTCTGGAACGGGCTCCCAAGGGAGGTGGTGCTCTCCCCTACCCTGGGGGTCTTCAAGAGGAGGTTGGATGAGCATCTAGCTGGGGTCATCTAGACCCAGCACTCTTTCCTGCCTATGCAGGGGGTCAGACTCGATGATCTATTGAGGTCCCTTCCGACCCTAACATCTATGAATCTATGAACCTATGGCAGCCATCATTGTTACTTTCAGGCCATGGAAAGAAGACAGGGAAGAATTGAACAACACATTCACACACTCCTGTAGAGCAGATGCCAGCGTAGAGGATTATACAAGGAGAGATATTTTCCCAGGAAGTAATTCAGAAATTAGTAGCACCTGTGATCCCAAAATCTCATTGTTTTGGGGATGTTATCATTTAGTATGACCAACTATGGTCTGTTGCCCACATGTCCCAGGCAGGGGTGTGTATGTCATGGATTGCAGCTCTGCCTCGGCTCCACACCACACTGTCACCATCACAAGATCCCAGGCCTGGCCCCAGAGCAGCTCCCTACCCAGCTGCATGGCCTGCCAGCACTTCTGGGGCCAGTCTCCATGGAAAACTTGGCCCCATGCTGTCATGGCCCCGCCACTGCTGGGGTCTCCATGGAAACCAGCTTCAGTGACATGGGCAGGGCTGCTGGGAAATGGAGTCAAGCTGCAGGCCAGATCCACCATTTTGCCCACCCGTGGTCTAGAGAACACTCTTCAGTGCTGGAACAGCCTGTCCTTCTCCCTCGAGAGATTCAGGTTAGCAATAGGTAAAGAACAAATTGAAGATTACATGAGGGGAAATTGGGTTTTGACAAGAGTAAGGTGTACGCTGAATGTTATCTCGACTGGGGTTTGTGAAACTGCAGCTCTTTCAACAAATGTAGGGTATGTAATCTATTTAAACTTCTTCTTGGCTGGGAGAGCTTAGACAGGGATGATCCTGTCTTGAGCAGGTGATTGGACTAGATAACATCCTGTATTTTTTCCAGCCCTATTGTTCTTTTATTCTAAGTAGGTTGGCTTCGCCTCTTGTTACAAAATAATGGTCGAAGGAAAATACCCAATGAGCAATTCATAACAAGAGTTGATTTAACATTATTAAGTTTTCCAAGAGATACAAATAGTTGTATCATTGTTGCCAGTTTTTTGTTTTTTTTCTCAGTGAGCAAGGCTGAAGTCATTTCACTCATGATAGCCTCCATTTTCTTTTTTTTAGTTTGACATATTTTAAAAGTCTAAAGGTTTTCATTAGAATTCCTGGCACAGGATTTCAAAATCCTAATGGATATATCTTTGTATATTTGACAAATAATGTATTGTCTGGTTGCACTTACTGGCCTTAAACATGTACAATACATGTTTGCTTTGGTTTCAGTCTATCTTAATATGGCCTTCAGGCTTACACTAGGTCAGCACTACACTATCACATTCTTCCTTTCTTTATATAAGATGCTTTTCTTCCAGCATCTGAGAAAAATGAGAAGCAGCGTGTTGTTGATTTACAAGCTCAAACTGTTCTTGAGGAAAGGGCTTCATTTGAGAACCAGGAGAGATAAGGAAGTATAATGTTGCTTTTCAGTTTGCCATATGAAAGAAAACATCCAGTAACAAAAATGCACTCTGGCACGACCTTGCAAAAGAGCAAAATGATACCATAGTTGCCAAAGAGAGCCCTCTGCTGCCCTGAAGAATTTTCACATGTCAATTTGTGAGGGTGGGAATTCTGATCATGTTTGTGGTGCTAACATTGCTTTTGAAGGAAGGATTTGTTTGTAGACACAAAGACAGGTTCTTGCAGCAGTTGCTTTAATTTTTTTTTTGATTCAGAGCAGTGCAGCAAAGAGAGGAGGAAGCCTAATACTGTTCTTGCAGAGAACTACCCTTTGCCATGGAAGACAAAAGTTAAATGGCTCTGAATTCTTTGACACAGAATATGCCTGAAATAACTAGTTATGCTATAAGATGTCATTTTAATCTTAACTGACTTAAACTGTTCTTCTTATTTATAGACCTACATTTTAATCTCCTATCCTCTTAAAAATCATTCCTAGTAGACAAATTCTGTCATTATTGGCTTTAGATTCCACAGGACTTTTCCAATTTTTTTTTTACTTTAGAGTGTGTTTGCATACCCCTGACTATTCAACAGCCTGCTTTGCTATGGATGCTATCTAAATGCTGAAACCTATAAAAATTTAGCCAGAGATACAAACCAGTTCTAGTTAGTAAAATTTAAACAACTAAATATTACACAGCAACAAATATGCCTTTCCATTATCAAAATTCTCCAAAATAAAGCATATCTTGTTGTTCTGTAGAATGCAACACAATTTAAAGAGCATACACATATTTAGTTTCTCGTATAGAGACACATTGGAAACTCTTAAGTTTCCTACTTGTATCATAGGACTTCAAATACTACAGTGAGGATGGCACTCTTTGTTAGAAAATATTGGCTCTGTGTCTGAAATGTTGGGACTCAAGGAAAATCTAGAAGACAGTAATACACTTTCTGCACCGCTGGCCCTGACGGAAAGCATATTTCAGTTGGCTGTACATTTTCAGCATGGTATTTGATGAGATCCAGGAATTCACCCATAAATCCTATTAAGAAAACTCTCCACAACATACATGCCACTTTGACAATTTATTTCTATTTGAGCTAAACAATGCTGTCTGTCTCAACTTAATTCAAGACAGCAGACAATGACATGAAAAATAGATCATCCAAGAAAACATTGGAAGAGGATAAAAAAGACAGTTTCTGGTCTGAGCTTTCACGTCACCAGACTGCCATAGCTTGACTGACTGGAGCAAAATGACTGAAATGGAAGTACATTCTGCATGGGCTTAAAATGAACCAAAAAAAAAAAAAAAAAAAAGGTGAGAGTAAGTTAACCAGTGGGGGACACAAAATATGACAAAAAGAGTATAATATAAAACAAGATGTATAGTCCCTTACTTTCTTGTAAACTACCTTTCCTAGTATCATTGCTATCTCACCTGTAGGTAATTGATAGGTCATTGAACTTGCTTTCTAACCAACTGATGTCACAGTGGAACTTGGCCCAGAAACTTCCATGGGACTTGCATCCATTTGCACTAGGTCTGCATGTAGTTTGTGTTGGTTTTTGTCCCTGTTTACTGACTTGCTTCATTTGTGCTATTTGTTGGGAGTCACACTATTCCTGTAATTCTCTTGGAGCTGACAAAATGATCATATGTATGCAAAGGAAACCGTTGCGGTTCAGCTGGGGCTGACACGGAAATGCTGGAGATTCATGTGCCAAAAGCCGTCGAAACAAGTACAATATGTGGCGCCAGTCATGATTTTTTACTGTTCCTCACTTGTTTAAAAAAACTGAAATCAGGTCTGCTAGCTGCCCTTTTAAAAACCAACCTCTGGTTACAGTAAGTATGCACTAAGAGAAACCTATACTTAGGGGATTCTGCTTGTATTTAAAATGTTCCCAGTTCTTTGAAGCTGCATATCTGTTTCATTGTGTTTGACCCAGCATGCTCAGTTGAATTCACCAATTTCATCATAGGCATGCTACATTCTGCCAGAATACCGAATTAAGTTCTACATTTCCTGATTAGCAAAGAATATCATACCCTCTGACCTCCTAAAAACAACATTTGGTTTCTTGGTTATGGGATCTCAGCAGGCCTTGCTTGTGACGAGAACAAAAGTTATTTTCCTCTTATGTTATGTTTCTTTAGCAAATGTTTTAAAGATTGCTTAAAGAGTATAAAAGGTCATTAGAAAGCTTTATTTTTATTGTCACTGCCTCCAAAATGCGTTCCATAACTTAGTTTAATGTGATCTGCAGCAGACCAAGCATTTTACAAGCCAAGATACTATGTCTAGTCAAGTTAGAGATATGACATAGAGTTCAGGAAAGAGGGAAGAATAAAGATCTAGTCTGAGAAGTGCAATGCTATATATAGGTAATGCATAGCTTGTTAATGGAAGATACACCAGGACTCCAACCTGTAGTGCAAATATTATTCCACATCTTTATAGAGTGCAGTTTACAGTCTTCTTTGGACCAGTTCCTTTCCATGAGGCAGTGTAGACAGACCAGGGGGAAGGTAGGCCCAAGCTGTGGCCTCACCTTTCTACCTCACCACTTATCTAGAGATGTCTAAAGAGACAGCTCTGTGATTCCATAGGTGCAAAGGCTTTTAAACAAGGTCTCCTTGAACTCCATGGTCCCCACTACACACACACACATAAAAAGCAAAAAATGGGCTCAGGTGAATCTATAACTAGAATTTTTAACAGAGAAAAGGATATGATAGCTTACCACAAGGAATCTAAAACAGCCCAAGTCCCCTTGCAGAAATAAATCATGTTCTCCTGCTCAGCAGTAAATCTGCTCAACACTAAACCGTCCAACCATCATAGGCTTGTCAGGCACTAATGCAGAGAAAACCGCAGTTTAAATTTACAGTAAACATACTCAATGAGTTTGGATGTTCCAGTAGATGCTTCAGGGGGCTACGGTGGCATAGGTACGGGCTCTAAGGCATATGGGTGATAGCTCAGAGGCTGCAAGTTCAAAGCCATAGCAGAAGAGCTTATGGCATGGTCTACTCAGATTCCACTGAATCTGCAAATTCTGCTAAATGCCTTGTTATAAAGACACAAAAGAAGGAAGAAAGTAGATGCTCCTAGTAAAATTTGTAAATGCTTCAAGGAGTTAGGAATTGCATATAAAATCTGTTACCTATTCATATCCAGCCCAGCTCAGTAGTAACTAAACATGGCTACCCTCAAGAGTAGTACTATTTGATGACCTCTAAGCAATCAGGCAGGTGCTGACAATCTTGTTTCTAGTAGACAGGTATTGATATCACAAGAAACATTGTCATAATGGACACTAAATTGATCCCATTTTTAACAGCCTCAAGGACTGAATGGGTTTAGAGAATAACCTGATTTCTCATCCTTAAACACTGTCCTTCCAAAAGGCACAGTGGGATAGTGTGAGAGACTTTACATTGCTGTTGTCTCTACCCTTCAGCCACCTGGGTGAACAGACATCAGTCCATCTTCAAGGCCACTGTGTCAGTCCTGCAATTTTCATGTACACTAAGGTCACCTTTTAAAACATGGAAAACGAAAAGTAAGATAAGGATTTTGGCCAATATTTTCAAGTGTAACTGGTGGTATGGGGCAGCTCTGTTTTTGGATGGCAAACTTAAGACACCTAAAAGGGGAGTGATTTCCAGAAGTGGATGCTCAGCACTTTACGAAAATAATCACTTTTAAAGATGCTAGAAAATTGGACACCTTAAAGATGAGGCATCTAAAAAGCAGAGCTCTAGTGCACTGTAGTACTTACAAGCATGTGCATAACTCTGAGATCAGAATAATCCTACTGAAGTCAAAATTATTTATTTTATTAAGTGCTAGACTAGAGTGATGTTATTGAAAATTACTAATTAAAAGAATGCCCGGGCTCTTTCCATGAGCTGCAACTTCCTTATAGTTACAGGCCTCAAAGCATAAGGGTATTTAAAATACTTTTGTAGGAAATCTGCTAAAAATCCCAACTACAAATGTGTGATATGCAAGAAAGCAAAAGTTTGAACTGCTACTAGAAATTCAGTCCAGGTGGCCTAATTCAATTAAGCATCATCTGGCAGTTGTGGAAGAAGAGTGTTAATGTTATTTCTATTACTATTGAAAGTGCATAACACATAACAGTTGAATGACACTGGGTAGCTTTTCCATTGGCTTTATGAGTAGCTTTCCTTCCCCTTCCCCCTTGTTTTAGGGAGGGGGTGGTAGGAAGGGAAAGGAAGGAAGATTATTCAGTTTATTGACTCCTCTGAGCAATTGCAATGACAAAAAAGTCCCCAATCACCACAAAACTTGGGATTTCACCGGAAAAGAAAGTAGGTCAAAATAAGAACATTTAAATTAAAATAAAAAGCATTTTCAGTGCTTGCTTACAAGGCTTATCTGTTGAGTCACTCTTTAGGCCTGATTCTATTCCCACCAAAGACAATAGCAGTGCTTTTCATTAGATTTCCAGATTAGGAAATACACTTTCATTAAGCCTGGCCCATCAGATAAATCTTTCAGCTACGGACAGACATTACACATAAACTGGTTTAAGTGATCAGAAACTGGTTTAAACCTGTAACAGAACAGATGTTCAGTGCACATAAACCGGTCCCCCTCCCTCCCCCCATCTCCTTGCAACAAAATGTGGACCAGTTTATGTTGTGCTGGGCCATCAAGGGGAACTCTGCAAGGTGGAAAATGGGCAGCTAGTCCTAAATTTGTAACTCCTTGAAAGGTGTTGTGAGAAAGCAGATTTCAAGCTCTGTGATATAGCTGTTTTGTTACTGACACGTCCGTAGGTGGGGTGGGCACACAATTTTGTACTTTCACTTTTTGTTTTTAACTTTTTTTTCATAACCATGTTTTTAAAAGGCAAAAAGGCTCTCACACACACACTCATTCAACTCTAGTTTTTCCTTTGTACTACTAGTGCAGAGATTTACACACTGAAGTATGAGCAGAAGTACTCCCTTAGGGTACTCAGTCACTATGGATAGTTTTAATCTTGGAAATAGTCATAGAATGTCTGTGAATTTGGCCCAGATGCTTATCTTGCATTAGCTAAGGGAAGGGGAAGGAAGACCTTTACCATAAGTGACTGGTAGGGGGGGCACATGCCCCTCCTGACAGGGCTGTCCCCACTGCCACCACTGCCGATGGCTTCTGCGGGTGCTCATCAGCTCTGTCCCTGCTGCTGCCACCAGCTTCTGCAGGTGCCCCCCCAGACTCAGGAGACACCAGTCACCCATGATCTTTACATCTCTTCTTTTTCCACCATTAACCATCTTCTTGATGAGAGCATGGTGTCTGCCAAAGCCTTGCTTGATTTGGCGTTGCTTCCTCCTGGTTAGCTGCTGAAACTGAAAGTTCCAGCCATTGGGATGTCTTAAACATGAGTTATCTTTCTGTACATTCATGCAGAGAAGTCCTATAAGAATGTGCAAGGAAAGCCTTTTTGCTCACTCAGTTCTTCACCTATCCAAGCTAAGTGAATGGTGGTGGTGACAGTGGTTGGTGGAACCTTTAAGCCCCAGCCAGGGCTGGATCCCCATCATGCTCTTTAAATTGGTTTTCACAGTGAAGTCATCTGAATGAAATAGGAATAGGAGTAGCTTCTGTTTTGTGTTCAGTGTAAAAGAAAGGAACATTTTTTATTAGATTGCTAGGCTAGATTCTGTTTTCAGTTCATCAGATGTATAAAAGAAAAAGTAAATGTATGGATTTCTGAGGAGTTAATGCAGATTTATATTGCTATAAAGTAGAGCAGAATTTTCTCTTTCAGCAATTTTTATATGAATAAATATGGCTGTCATTAACATATTAGTGCCGGCTAAGTATTTACAATGATAAATAAGAGTTGTGGTTTTTCTTCCTCATGTATTCCATCTCCTCCACCCTAAACTCCCTTCTGTCTAATTATTCTTTTGTGAAAAATAGCTTAGTTTAAAATGTCTCTTACACATGTTTGTAACTATAAATAGATATATTTCTTGTGTATGCCTGTGGTCATATGTCTATCTATAGCAGGGGTAGCAATTATTTTCGGCGGAGGGCTGCTTACCGAGTTTTGGCAAGCTGTTGAGGGCCACATGGGTAGCCCCACCCCTTGACAGGTGTGGGACCCCCTGGTCACCATCTTGGGACTGGAAGCCCTGCCCCTAACCTCTGACCTTTGCCACCAGAAGTCCCTCCCCTTGCCCTTAGAAGTACTCCTTTGGGGAAGAGGGTTTGCCATCTTAGAACGGGGGAAAAAACAAATTATATACTAAAAATCAAATACCCATAATAATATATTTTAATATAATTTTTTAAAAATATTTTTGTCTTGATTTGTGTTTTTGTGTTGTATATGTAGAAGTAGTGGCATAATAGCTCAAAATGCAGTCTTACTCTTGTATAGTGTGTGCGGTGTGCAGGGGTGTCAGGGGTATGAGTATGTGTATGCATGTGTGGGTACAGTATTTGTGGGGTGTGTGATTGTGTGGGGAAGGGTGTGGCTGTGGGGCTTGCGGGAAAGGTTTGAGGGTATGTCGGGTGTGCATGGGAGCCCCCTGTGTGCACCCCTCTGAGCCGGTCAGCACCCACCCCCACCCTGCAACAGCCCAGAGCCCAAGCACCCTATGGTGCCACCTCACCACTGCCAACAGTGAGCAGCTCCAGCGCACCCTGCACCCACTCTGCACTGCCTAGCTGCATGCAGCGGTAGTGGTGGGGACAAACTGCTGCTCAGGACGGGGGAAAAATGGCCTCTCCCCCTCCCACTGCCGGTGCTTCCTGGTGCAGCTGCTTGGAGCCTGCACTGGGCTGCCCTGTGTCTGCTCTGCACTGCCGCTGCTGCCCTACGGGGCAGCCCAGAGGTGATGGTGACACGGTGGAGACGCAGGACAGCCGTGCATGGACTCCAAGAGACTGCAACAGGAAGCGCTGGCCATGGAGAGGGGGAGGGAACAATTTTCCCCCACACTGAGCAGCAGTTTGTCCCACGCCACCATTGCTCAGCCCAGATGGGTGAGCACAGGTCACATGGGGTCGGGGCTGCGCGCATTGGTCTCCACCTGTACCGCAGGGCTAGGGTGGGGGGGAGCGGGAGTGAGTCGGCACGTAGAAGTGCAGCAACAGCCAAATGGGAATGTGGGGCCCACGCCAGTGCCTTAGGACCAGTGCCAGCAGGGTCCACAGTGAGGCAACAGGAACACAGGGCTCTGGCTGGCAGGAGCTCTATGGAGTCAGGCCAGCTCCCCCTCTCTCCCTGCTGGCACAGCCCAGTCTGGCTCCATAGATTCCTGCCAGCCCATGCCCTGCACTTCTGCTGCCCCGCTCTGTGCCCTGTCAGTGATGGTCCCATGGCACTGGCGTGTACCTCGCACACCTGTTGACTTCCACTCCCTCCATCCCCCGCTGCCACTTTCCCCATTTTCCTGCTCACCTGCCAGCTGCTCTACACCACGTGGCTCCTGGCTACATGGCCATGATGGCAGGACTCAGCAGCAGCTGGCCTGGCCCCAAGGACTGGGCAATCCCCCACCGCCCTCCCCTGCCTCCCTGTCCCTCTCCGCCCCCACTTCTTCTTACCTGAATTTCTCACTCCCATTCAGGGAGGCACAAACAGCCCCATGGTCCTAGGCGAGAAGCCTATGCTAGGCAGGGGCTTCTGGCTGAGGAGAGCAGGGCCAAGCAGGCCTTGCTGTTGCAGGGTCCTGCTGTGGCTTCCCCTTGATCCTACTGCTCTGGCTCCTGTCATCTTTGACAGGCATCCAGGGGAAGATAAATATTAATTTTCTAAATTTTTTAGAGGCCTTGTGGGCTGGATAAAATGGCCTGGCAGGCCAGGTCTGTCCCGCAGGCCATATTTTGCCCACCCCTGAATCTATGGTGACACTTCTGAAGAAACTCTCTATTGAAAGAATGTTTGCGTTCTGTCCTGAGAGTGGGATGCTCTGTGGTTCTTGCCTCTGGTGGGAGTTCCACAGTCTAGACGCAATTCCTGTGAAAGTTCTGACTTCTGTGATCATGCGCCTCCCGTGATGATTAACAGTTTCATTGCTTGAGGAGAATACAGCAGTTTTTGGAGTTTGTGGTCACAGAGAAAAGTATCTTAGGCAGATACTCCAGTCCATTATGGACCCTGAATACAGGGGCAAAGACTTTTTAAACTGGAAACTGTATTCAGTAGGGTTGCCAGTAGAGAGACCAAAGCAGTATATGATCTGTTGACAGCAACTTAAGCTACCAAGCAGGTAGAATTTTATATCTGAATTTTATACAGCTTTTCAGCTTGGATAATCAAGCCTAGAAGTAAAAAATATGGCATTCACAGTGACCAGTCTCTTTCTGCTAAGCTTGAATGCAACATTCCTGTAGTTCAACAGATGGATGTGAATAGTTTTGTCTCCATGAATATGTGGGTACCTAGTGGTATTGAAAAAATCCCAAAAGACCCTAAAGCTAGGTATGGAGGCTTTAAGGTCCCTAGACAATGGGGAATTGTCTTTCAAACATTTACCTGGTGAAGAGTTGTATATCATGCCACACATCACATCCTCCCAATGGCTTTTACTCAGATGCCAAATGATACCAGATAGATGCTTGTCTATATAGATATTTGTCTATATGACACGCTCCATTCACTTAATTGTTTCAGATTGCTGAGGAGAGAAATTTGGCTGTTAAATATAGATCACACTTTCCCCACATGCATGACACAATCTGTGTTCCTTGACATTATTGTCTTATCCCTTGTTTCATTGTTTTCCATAACAATCCATTCAGTACTTTCACTCCTGCTAGACCGTAGTCTGTGACCACCCAGTTTCAGTTACTTGGAGGAAATCTCCAATAAATCAGAGCTCTTAATTGTGCTGCATAATAACAATGCTTGAAGCCAAGAAGTTCTTAACCACTTTCCATAATTGGTTTCTTTAGAGGCTGCATGTCTTCTTCTGCCCCCCTTTCTTGCTGTGGAGCTGTGAATAATTTTGCTCAACATAAAGTCATTGTTTAGATGTTAGATTTGCAATAAATTTGTAAGTGCCCATTCTGCATTTTTGCCAAGTCAAACTAATGGACATCAAATTCATGGAATAAGCAGAGACTCCATGAACTGCCCAATTTCTGCCCTGAATTCAAGTGCCTTCAATCGCATATCATGCTGACAAAAATACTAGGAAAGTAGCAGTGTCGACTGGAAAAATTAATTAAAAAGACTCTTCTCTGCATGTGTGAAGCAAAAATAAGTTTCAAGTGAAAGTTTTGTGCATCTAACTACAATTACTTTTATTGTTGTTGATATTATGGCAACAACTGTGTTCAAGGCACTTCATAAAAAACTAATACCCAAGGTCTTAGTCCTATAATGCTTACAATGTAAATAGACTTATAAGCAAGAGCTTAATTCATAGATTCATAGATGTTAGGGTCAGAAGGGACCTCAATAGATCATCAAGTCCGACCCCCTGCATAAGCAGGAAAGAGTGCTGGGTCTAAATGACCCCAGCTAGATACTCGTCTAACCTCCTCTTGAAGACCCCCAGGGTAGGGGAGAGCACCACCTCCCTTGGGAGCCCGTTCCAGACCTTGGCCACTCGAACTGTGAAGAAGTTCTTCCTAATGTCCAGTCTAAATCTGCTCTCTGCTAGCTTGTGGCCATTGTTTCTTGTAACCCCCGGGGGCGCCTTGGTGAATAAATCCTCACCAATTCCCTTCTGTGCCCCCGTGATGAACTTATAGGCAGCCACAAGGTCGCCTCTCAACCTTCTCTTGCGGAGGCTGAAAAGGTCCAGTTTCTCTAGTCTCTCCTCGTAGGGCTTGGTCTGCAGGCCCTTGACCATACGAGTTGCCCTTCGCTGTACCCTCTCCAGGTTATCCGCATCCTTCTTGAAGTGTGGCGCCCAGAATTGCACGCAGTACTCCAACTGCGGTCTGACCAACGCCCTATAGAGGGGAAGTATCACCTCCCTGGACCTATTTGTCATGCATCTGCTGATGCACGATAAAGTGCCATTGGCTTTTCTGATGGCTTCGTCACACTGCCGGCTCATGTTCATCTTGGAGTCCACTAGGACTCCAAGATCCCTTTCCACCTCCGTGCCACCCAGCAGGTCATTCCCTAGGCTGTAGGTGTGCTGGACATTTTTCCTCCCTAGGTGCAGCACTTTGCATTTCTCCTTGTTGAACTGCATCCTGTTGTTTTCTGCCCACTTGTCCAACCTATCCAGGTCTGCCTGCAGCTGTTCCCTGCCCTCCGGCGTGTCCACTTCTCCCCATAGCTTTGTGTCATCTGCAAACTTGGACAGAGTACATTTCACTCCCACTTCCAAGTCGCTGATGAAGACATTAAAGAGTATCGGTCCAAGGACCGAACCCTGCGGGACCCCACTGCCCACACCCTTCCAGGTTGAGACCGACCCATCTACCACGACTCTTTGGGTGCGACCCTCTAGCCAATTCGCCACCCACTGGACTGTGCAGTCATCCACATCACAGCCTCTTAATTTGTTCACCAGTATGGGGTGGGATACCGTATCGAAGGCCTTCCTGAAGTCCAGGTATACGACATCCACCCCTCCTCCTGTGTCCAGGCGTTTCGTAACCTGGTCATAGAAAGAGACTAGGTTGGTCAGGCACGATCTGCCCGCCACAAACCCATGCTGGTTTCCCCTCAGCATAATTTGTCCTGCCGGGCTCTCACAAATGTGAGCCTTGATAATTTTTTCAAATACTTTACCAAGGATGGAGGTGAGACTGACCGGCCTATAGTTGCCCGGGTCCTCCTTCCTCCCCTTTTTGAAAATGGGGACCACGTTAGCCCTTTTCCAGTCCTCCGGGACTTGGCCTGTGCGCCACGAGCATTCGAATATTCCCGCCAGTGGCTTTGCAATGACGTCGGCCAGTGCCTTCAGCACCCTGGGATGGAGCCCATCCGGGCCTGCCGACTTAAAGGCATCCAGTTCTTCCAAGTGACTCTGCACCACCTCAGGATCTACGCATGGAAGTCTGGCGCCTTGCTGCTGCCTCTCTACAACCCCAGTGAGAGACTTGTCGTGCCCCTCGCTTAGGAACACTGAGGCAAAGAACTCGTTGAGGAGTTCAGCCTTGTCCCCTCTATCTGTCACCAATTGCTTCTGCCCATTTAGCAGGGGTCCTATTCCTCCCTGGGCCTTCCTTTTACTCCCTATGTATCTAAAAAACAATTTCTTGTTGTCCTTTACTTGGGTTGCCATCCTCAGCTCCATGGTAGCTTTGGCCCGCCTAACTGCCTCCCTACAAGCACGAGCAGAGGAGGTATATTCATCTTTAGTGATCTCACCCTGTTTCCACTTTTTATGTGCTCCCCTTTTGGCCCTTAGGCTGCCCTGGATTTCTCTGGTCAGCCATGGAAGCCTCCTGGCCCCTTTCCCTCTTTTGCCTCGCTCGGGGATCGTCTTGCTTTGTGCCCAAAGGATCGTTTCCTTTAGGCACAGCCACCCTTCTTGGGCACCCATCCCATCAAAACTCCTACTCTGCAGTGCTTCCTTGACTAATCGCCTGAGTGCAATGAGATCAGCTTTCCTAAAGTCTAGCACTTTCACCCTACTAGTTACCTTACCCACTCGCCGTCTTATGTTGAATTCTATCATAAGGTGATCACTGTCTCCCAGATAGAATTATAGTAGATGATGTGGATATGGGGCAGTAAGACGACACATGACAAAACCTTGGGAAAAGGAGGTCTGGCCTTAGAGCATTTTTACAAGGATTCTGATTTTTGTGTGATGCTGTGGTTCAATTTGGTTCTTTTTCCCTTTTCTTATAAATGTATTAGAGTATTGGAAAAATGGCAATGTAAACATTATGTGGAAAAACCACATAGAATTTAACAGGGCTGAAACCAGTAGGGTTCTATAGAAGCTATAAAGGGTCTTGAAGAAGGTCTCTAAAAACCTAACTAAAGTAACTGAGAAAGATAATTCTTTTTATAGAGTATATACCAATTATTATGGCCTTATTGAGATTTAATTTTCTTAAATATGTAGGATTTATCCTTCAGTGATGATTACCTGGAAATTTGT
This sequence comes from Alligator mississippiensis, assembly GCF_030867095.1. Lineage (NCBI taxonomy): Eukaryota > Metazoa > Chordata > Crocodylia > Alligatoridae > Alligator > Alligator mississippiensis. The sequence continues at coordinate 86,316,975 of NC_081828.1, read as the reverse complement.
AAGTGTTGAAGCTATGGGTATAGAGATAGACATTATTGGCCTGATTATTCAAAGATGCTGGGTATGCAAAATTCCCACTAATCACTAGATTGAAGTACTCAGATGTTCTGAAGCTGGGGACCCTAGCATAGCTGCTTTGTGTTTGATTTCCACTTTCTCATTAGAATGTATCTTTCAGCTAACAGTCCTAAGTATTACTCCTAATTGTTGCTGGTCTTTTTTTCCCCCTCGCCTTTGGACTTTGTGACTGTACAGTAAGAAGAACACTAAAGAGTGGACTGACACCAGAAGAAGCCAAAGCACTGGGCCTGATCAGCACCTCTGAGATGCAGGTATGAAGATGCTGGAGATGACTGCAAGCAGAACCATCGTTGGTAACATGCGGGCTGACAACCGTTCAGTGTAGCATTGTCTTGCCAGCCTCATCTGCTACTCCTGACATCCTCCGTCCTCTATTAGTTTAATTTTGGTAAAATGAAAAAAACAAGAAAAAAGCAACAAAAAACCCCAGAAACAATCAAAAAAGTAAGAAAGAAACCACAAAAAGGGCTAAAGGGTGTGTTATAACTCAGCACTAAAACTTGATGGTTCCAAAAAAGAGTGTTCGAGTATGTGTAGGTGAAAGATTATAGTTTGTTTTCTCATGATGCATTGACATGGTTAATAGGGGCTCTCTTCAAGTGATCTTGTATTGTGTGAGCTATGTTTACGTTGGCTTTCCTTGTGGCCTGTTTTAGTAATCATAAAATATGGCATTTTGTCAATGCAAGGAATAGTCCTTAAAAAGGCAAAATACCTTCTGTTACACTTACTATGATCTTCCTTAGACAGTTTTTTTGGTCAAACATACACAATTGTACAACCCCATTTTTATCTTGCCACCAAAGAATGTAAAAATGTATGTGCACTTACGTATATGTACAGAATAGATTTGTGTGCATGTATCTTCATATACACATATTGTCCTAGGGTGAATTCCTACCTTATTGACGCCAGTGGAATGTAGGTTTCACCCTTGAGGCCTTAAAATTCCACCTATTCTACAGGATAGGGTTGTCTTTTTACAGGAACGCAATGTTATCCAATGAAATTCATTGTGGGGCAGGAGGTCATCTTCAGGGCAAGTGGAATGTTTAAGACCCAGGACTAAATATGTATTAATGCGCACACACTGTACACAAAACTGCACACACACAGAGATAGCACAGGATACCTCCTTTTGCTGAGCTCTAGGTTGACTGTGTTAGTTAAAATTTCAGATGTTTCTCCCAACTCTTTACATGTTAGACTAGATCAAGAAGTTTTGTTCACCTGCCTGGCCCTTCATGCTGCTTTTCTCTGTTGTGATGTAGCTTGGTGGGGATTTTGTTTCAAACTCACTGAACCAAGTACAGAACAGCCTTGCTAAAATTCTCCTGTATTTTTCTTTTAATTGTTAACATGAAAATTAAATGAAGAAAGTACCATAGTGAACTCATTTCTTTCCACACAAGGAAATTGTCTTCATTATTTGCCCTCATCATACTAGTTTGTAACTAACTTATCTAAGTCATCCCCAGTGTATGTGTGAGGTTTTATAATGTCCTGTTGTGGTATGGCCCAGCATAATTTATCACAGTCCATTGTCAGAACTGGACAGGGTACCCTGTAATCAGCGCATTTGTCTTTGTGTAGTACATCTGTTTTAGCAAATTTGAACAGAATGCATTTATCCCTGAGTCTTACTGAAGCATTTTCATGAGAACTGCATTGTAATGCTGACAACATAAAAAGGAATATTTTAACCAAAGCATGTCAGTGATAAGATGGTACAGAAAAAGGCAATGAAAGGCACTAACAGATTAACTTTTTCAGTTAGTCTGGGTTGAGAATATGTGTGCACTGCAGTCATACCTGAGGTACTTTTAAAATAGGTTGCTCAGGAACTTCAGCATGGACTGCAAAACCTGCCAGTGAAGCACGATAAATTAGCCCATGGTTGTTTGACTGGTGGCCCATATTGGCCTATGAGGGGTTAACAGGAAGTAAAAATTTGACCACCAGATCCCTGAAAATTGCCTAGTGCACAGATACCAAAGATAGAACTCGAATCACATATAAAACTGTGTTGGCCAGCGCATCTGAGTGATTAGAGAGCTAATCAACTGGCAATATTAAATGGAATATGGTGAAAAATCCCACCTGTTTGATTCTAACAGTCAGATGCTGGATATTAGTTCTTATTTGGGGGTCTTCATCTCTCTGGTGCGGGGGTAAATGTCCCTGCTATGAGTTCTGGTCCTTTATGAATGTGTTTTCCCTCCATTTTAGCATCTCATTTTAGTTTAACAAGTGGGTTTTGCAGGCAAACAGAAACTATTCTTTAGTTACCTAGTAAAAAAGGTAGCATGCTGCGAAGTTCTGCATAGGAAGGTTTAGAACACTGAAGGAAATGCCATTTATTATTATCATAGTCCATTACAATGAGATATTAACACTTATGAGCATCAGGGTTTTGGTGAGTATCTCTAGGTGCTGCTGGGATGGCTATTCAGTATGTTTCCTTAACTTCTTGCTCAAGATTGTGTAGAATGCATGGACGGAGGTCATGGAGATTCGTGCAGGTTGTTGAGTTCTGGGTACAAGAATTATGTTGGATTTCTAAGGTATGAAAGGGAGAAGAGAGGCCCAAATGCAGCCTTTATTGCAGTAGGATGTAGCTGATGCCTGATGACCTGTATTTTAATGCAACAGGGGAAAACACACATTATTTGAGTGAATAACTATTTGAATTAATTAAAAAACTAATTGAATTACACAAACTAAAATGCACTGTACAAACATTGTAATAGACATTGTTGACCAGGTGCTGACTGGCCACGGGGATGCATTTCATGTAGACATAGTACATCGTCTGTGTCTGGCAAATAAAATATTTGGTAAATTATTTTTTAAAATGGAATATAAATATTTGTTCGTGGTACAGTAGTAGAGCAAAACTTCAAGATGTTTAATACTGTACTAGTGAAGAATTAAAATTAAACTTGTGGTTTTTTTAGAACAAGTCCAGATTTCCCGGGGTCTGACATATTTTGTATTTGTAAATTTTTGCCTTGTAAATTATTTCAACCCTAATATTTCTCACATTTTTTCTGTGCTTCTGCCCAGCCCTCTTTTACAGTGGACTCTTACCATCTCCTAAATTCTCTTTCAAGTTTTTATAAAAGTCCATTCCCAAACAAGTTTTATTGACTTGTTTTCAACTTGGTCAATTGATAACATGCTATTGGTTAGTATAATTCTTTTTGTATTGATTATCTATTGTGGCAAGTTGATACAACACATAAAATATGCAGTTACTATAGAAAATGTTAACATTTAAGTTAATAACAATAATTGACAATTGTTTAGTATGGTCGTGCTTTGAAGAGGCAGCATCTCCCACTGTATCTCTTGTATTTAATGCTTTTGAAAATAAAATTTGTTTCCCTTTATCTAATCTGGAGGTTCTAGTTTGATGGGGAAGAGTTGGCTAAATCTTGCATTTGTCTGCATATAATCTTGTCATAGCACATATGGATTCAGGGTCAGTCCTTCATCAAAATAGGTCTTTATTAGTGTCCAACAGATAGTTAAGCTTTATGTGTAACATTCTAGTGATAAGTATAAAGATATATGGGGGGGAATCAGTTTCTGTTAGCTGAGAATCTTACCCCAAGAGTTTAAAATCTCCAGTAAGCTCCCAGGACCACTGGTGGTGGTCATTTCAGGAGCCACTGCTGTGTGTAATTGGGACACTTCTGTACCAGCATAATGCCATCCTCATTTTTAATGCTGCTGTGAACTTCAGCATTTCAAATTACTGCCAAAAGGAGGATTATCCCAATCTCCTTTTCTATTCCCTGGTCCTTAATTGTGGACTACATACAAACAGCTCACAAAAGATCCCTGGATGAAAAAAAAATGTTTTTCATTCATCATCTCTTGGAATTCTGTTCACCAGAATCACAAATTCCAAGTGTTTTCGCACTTAATGCATTTCCCCAATGATTTCTACCTGCAAAGGGGGGGGGGGGGTTATAAACTCTGCCCTAGTAAAATCAACAAATTGTAGCCCAGTCTTCTGCAAAGGTGTCTATTTTATTCTGACAGGTACTGAAAAAAGAATTAAAAGCACTTTTTTTTCATTTGAACTTATTTTAAATCTTTGCACTTTCTATTGAACTGTGCATTGGCAAAAGCTGGAAGCAAGTGATTTTTTTTTCCTTTTTTAAAAAGCTGCATGGTTCAGCTTTATTTTATATTGGTGGGGGGGGGAAAACTGTGGTAAATAGCGATAAACAGGAGGTGTTGAGTATGGCACTGTAGCTAAGTATACATCAGAGTCCATGTTCCGGCTAGCAGGAGCTCAGAGTCTGAGTCCTGGCCTGACAGGGAGGACTTCCTGCAAGGTGCCCTTCTCCTCCTATTCAAAGCATCTGACACTTGGCAGGGTTGAGCCTTAAGCTCCCAGTATGCCATACTGTAAATTTACCCCAAGAATACAGAGGAAGGAAAGCAACAACACAGAAAGTCAGAAAGTGCCAGAAAGTGCTGCTTGTGGGGGCTATACCACACTGATATCCCTTCCGTGTCATTAAATCCAGTCTGTCTCAATGAACCTGTATATCCAAATCCTTTAGAACATCCTATTAATGTGAATTTGGAAATCAGGGGCAGAAAGATGAGTCACTTAGTAAAGTGTCAGGCACGATTAAAATTAGCTTACGCTGGGCATTCAAGATGAGAGAAGATAGCAGTTTACCAATTTTACGTCCCGCATCCCTATACATGTAGACATTCCTTTAACTTCAAAGTGGGTTTTGGTTTAGAAGTCCAAGATTTACCAATATATTAGTTCATCATTTAGAACCCTTTCTTTTTTTAGACTCTTTGGTAACGGGACTAAGAAAGCATGATAAGAAGCAGCACCCCAAAGGGCGATTCCTGATCTCTTACACATACCCCCAGCTCCCACTGATATCTTTAAGGTGAATGGTAGGTGGATAGAGAAGGATTGATCCTAACTTTGCTTAACGTTCAGATTATTCTGACTTCCAAAATCTGGAGTCAAGAAGTATTCTCTAAACTGCAAGGGCTATGAATATTGAAGTTTCTCTAGAAGGAAAACTGCCAGGGACACAGAGGGTGGGGTAGAGGTAAGGAAGAAAACCTGCAGTAATTTCCTAACAAAGAAAATTTATTAGGAAACATTAAAACTAATTTGAAAACAAATAAATCCATATAAGAGCCTGTTTTCTTTTCCTTCTTGGTGCAACCTGTGATTGAGTTGGTATTTTAGATGCAATAGAAAGAGGTTTCTGGCAACCAGTTTAATAGTTCAAACAGCAAGCCATTCAAAGGAGCTTTGGCAGGGTCTTATAGTTTTATGTTTATGCAAAAAAAAATGTGTTTAAAATATTTCTGTACACTTCTTACTCTATAGTTTCACACTGAGTGGCAAATAGAGGTATACTGTGTCTAACCTTTATCTAACCCGGAAGCTCCTTTGAAAGAAAAGTTTATTTGTAGCATATGCTGCATTTCTCCCTTTTAAAGACTGTCTTTGCTCATATGTCTTCTTATTTTTTGTGAGCTGGGAATTGTAAAAAAAATGTAAAGTAGAAAAGGACATGTGTCTTAGGTGAAGGACAAATACTGTAAAATTGTGTAAATGTTACTACTCATTTTTTTGTGTTGTGTGTAGCATAGTGTAAAATAGGCTTTTCAGCAGTGTTATTCTGTGAATTGTAATTTAAAAAAAAAAGCCACGCATGGTCAAAAATATTATCTACTGGTCCTCCTCTGTTTGGGGGTTTTTTTGTTGTTGTCATTTTTTCTCATTTTAGATAAAGATGTTTTGTTTATGATAAATTTAATTGTCTACAAACCTGCTCTTTATTTCTCAGTTTTACTACATAAAGAACTTGAATTCCTGTTTAAAAATTACTACACACAAGCACACTTACAATTTGTACCCATCTTTAGGAGGCTTTGTCACTACATTAAGTATAACCCTCATTAACAAACCCTCCTCTGGTCCTCCAATTTCTTCCCCATCTCACTGTCTAGAAAAGTACAGTCTTTCTTTTGTGTGTGTGTGTGTGTGTGTGTGTGTGTGTGTGTGCCATGCAGGGTCAACATGGAAAACCAACCACAGACCTGTGTCCAAAATTTCTTGATATAAGTAGTTACAAAGCTCACCTCTACAGCGTTATGTAAACACATCTTGCAATAAAGCTTTACAAAGCACTGTCTGAATCGGCTACTGATTTTGTTGATTATTCTAATCACTGGGAGTCTTTGGGTGGGGGTGTGTTTGGTTGTTTTGGGGTGAGTGCATAGGGTTTGTCAGTGCACTTTAATTTAATTTTCTCTATGTATCCATGAAGCCATCAGCCAGGCAGTGAGTTCATCATCTTAAAAGAGCTGGATGGTCTGATAATGAAAGACTAGTTTTTACCCTTATTTTCATAAGGGAAACCTGATGCTTGATCCAGAGTGAAGTCAATGTAAGTATATCTCTGTTCAGTTCTCAGGGATTGTAGTAGTCTCACACCATATATCCCTACTGAACATGATGTGGTGCTCTGTGCTACCACTGGATGGCCATTGATCTCTGCCTTTAAACTATTCTATACAGCCAAAGACCTGTGCAAATGTCATGAAGCTTAGAAATACAGATGATGAGATAATGAACAAGTGCTTGTGCCCAAGGGAAAATTCAGAATTGTTACGAATTATGGAATTCCTGAAACTTCTGTCAGGTTTTTTAGCCATTAAGGTGAACATCATGGGAGTACAAAAGGGACCCATGCTTTAAGTAATGGAAATATCTTTAATGCATCACCAGTGAAATTAATTTTTAACTGACTAGTGAGCCTAGGAGAATGGCATTCTCACAGCTGATCCAATTCATGGTGGTTTCAGTCTATAATGCAGGAGCAGAATATTTTGGAGGGGTTGTGTTAAAAGAAGTGTGATATATTTGCCTCTATTAAACAGGGAGAGCAGTTTCACTGCTTCTGTAAGTGCTGTCCTCTGGTGAGGTCAGAGGATGTCATAGAAACATGAAAAAATATAACTGGAAGGAACCTCAAGAGATCATCTACTCCAATCTCCTGCTCTAACGGGACTATGTTTTATTTATCTAATCAGCACTTAAAACTTACAAAGACTGAGACTCCACAACCTCTCTAGGCAATCTGTTCCAGTCCTTAACAATCCTCAGAGTGAGACAGTTTTTCCACCTACCTAATGTAAATTTCTCTTGCTGAAATTTAAGGAAGTTACTTCTTGTCCTGTTCCCTGCAGACACAGACAACAATAAATTGCCTCCTTATGCAACCATTTAAGTAACTGAAGGCTGTTATCAAATCCTGCCTCAATTCTATTTTCTCTTGATTAGATAATCCCAGCTTTTACATCCTTTCCTCACATATTTTATAGAGCTCAACCACTTTCTTGAAACAGGATGGCTAAGCCTGGATTCAGTACTATACCTGAGGCTTTGGCAATGCTAAAAAAAGTGAAAAGAATCACTTCCAATCGCTTGCACAAGACACTCTATGGCTAACGCCATACTGGCCACTATAACCTGCAGATCTTTATACTGCATGCTAGCCTGACGTTGTATTTTACATTTGATTATTTTGCCTTCAGCACAGTACTTTGCACTTGCCTCATTGAATTTCATCTTTTTTTTAGGACCATTTTTCCAATTGATTAAAGTCATTTTGAATCCCAATCATGTCTGCTGCAGATTTACAAGGTATACATTCAATTCCATCCTCCAAATTATTAATGAAGATATTGAACAAAATCAGACCAATAGAACCCCTGGGGAACGCTCCTTGACACCAAATCCCAATTTGACATTGATCACAATGATCCAAACAATCATTCATACATTAATGGTATTTTCATTTAGACATATTGCTGCCTTTTCTTGTAGCTAATTTATTATGCAAAAACTTGAACTTCTTTCATTTCCTGGGCTATTAGTATAATCTCCAAATATTTATCCACTGTCAGTACATGGTATGGTGAGCTCAGGTTATGGAGTTCAAAGATTTTCATGGAGGCACCCTATATTATTAGATGCACTGAACATAAGTTTAATAGCTGATTTTCAAACATCACCATACCCTTTGGGATGACAGGAACCAGTAGAAGTTACCAGCTACAAAACGTCCCCAAGGGAAATAACAACGTGCTCCTTTTTAACTGTTTTTTTTTAATTATTTAAAATAAAGAGGTACTTTGTTTCATGTATATATATATCTTTTTCTCTCTTAAAGAGTTGCTTCACATTCCAATTGCACTGGGTTAAAATCTAGAGGGTGAGAAGGCCACTAGCCAGAAATATGGTAATGCTTTTTAAAATAAATATATAAAATAAGTTTATTGGCCAGACACTTTTTCTCTTCTATCGAAGTATGTCCATTAGCCATTCAAAATTCCAGATGTGCAGTGACAATGCACACATTTTTCAGATACTAATATCAAGTGAAAATGCATTTTTTGTCGCAGGGAAGTGAGATTAAATGAGCCTACAGATTACCCACTGCACAGCTGTTAACTCTAGTTTATAACCTGCACCATAATAGTTCAACCCTGAAAGTGAACCAAAAAAGAAAGGAAAAAATTCATCCTTCCATCCCCCCATGAAACACGTCCAAGATTTCTGATGGGAATGTAGTTTAGAAAAGAGAGCTTTTTCAGTTCTTAAAAACCTTTACCTGTTGTGAATTTCTTCAGAGGAAATGAAGAATGACAGCTGTATCATATAGCACTGTACTGTGATGAGACAAACCTCTGTGGGGAATTCCTTCATAGAACAAGTACACCAGACGTATTGTGCCAAGGAAGACCTCTGCTCCCAGCTTTTCCAAAATGGTGGCTGGACAGATGCATAGTCTATTTGCAGACGAATACATTACTGCTTTGTGAACATAACTACCCTACTTCAGCATTCTGATGGGGATCCTTTTTTTCCTCCTTGGCATCCAAATACCATTCTCCCCATGCTATTCTTGTTAAGATGGGATTTTCTCCTTTATTCTTTTTGGTACTCAACTTTGAAACAATTTACAATTTTTGGAGGATGAGCACTAGCATTTTTCATGGTTGAACCTATGCCTAGGTAGTAGAGAGAATTACTCATCTACTTTTTGATATTTATAAATACAATTTCTTCATACCCTTTATGTCAAGTGATCCAAATTTAGGGTAATAGAAGCAGAATAATTACAAAGATTTTTCTTTCAGTCTGAAATCTGAAAACAGATGGGCAGAAAATGAAAGCAAAAGTGAGTTCAGAACCATTTCATAGCACAACATAATATTATATAGTATCTGACTTAAACTACAGTAAGCAACACTAGTCCTGCCTGTCCTTAAAGGCCTTCGTTACTTCTGTTTAATAATAATTATTTGAAAACTAATGATTTTGAGATTTTGAAATAGTCCCAGCAGAGGGTGCTCAGTGGGCAGCATGCAGGCCCTGAAGTTAACAGTATAAAGTTTAATGTTATCCCATGGTTCTGGATTTGATTCCTCAAAGCAAGAGGGATGTATTCTACAGTTATCATAACTGCATATCAGCTATACGTTAAAACCTGTAGTAATCTGTGAAAACAGATCATATGCAAGCATCCAAAAACTACTTCAGGTTGAAAATTCTCTTTTTAAATAAAACGATAAAGCATTCAATGCGATTTCTAAATGAGACCTCCAAAAACAGAATCCTCCCATGCCTGTCCAACCTTCCTATAAATGTGCAATGAGAGGCTTAAATAATCTTGGCAAAATACTGCAAAGGAAAATGATTGTTAAAAAGAGGCCCTGGATATCATTTCAACAAACTTTTTCCCCACATAAAATTGTGGAAAATTATTGACCTCATAGCACAGTCAAAAAGAAAAAAAAGAACTATTCTTGTTAAATTCCAAGGTATTGTATCAACAATGGACTAGAAACTAGACTGTCCTCACATGGTATTTAAAGTCTGTTTGTCTGGAATACTTCAAGTGTGCTGTATTAAGTACAGGGGCAATACAGTTATTTAAGATAATAAGTAAAAATGTAAATGAATAAGCTGCTAACTGTAATGATCTATATGTATTTAGCTGCACGTAGAATTGATAAGGGAGGTGTAGCAAGTATGATGCAATCGCAGTGGAAGCCACACTAGAAAGGACCTGATGGAACAGGAATTTCTAGCAATGGAAAGTCCTCCCACTGGCTTCCATTGCTGTTGGATCAAGTGACAAGATAACTCCTATTCTTGGCTATGACAAAATTAACTTGATGATGAATTGGAAAGATTTCCCTAACTGACCATTCAGTCAGTTTTGAAATTGGTTTTAAATTCCATTGATTTCAGTGGGAAGGTTCTTTGTAAGAAATGGATGGCCCTTAAAACCACCACCGGAACCTTGTTCCTAAACAAACCACCTGCTAAAAAAAAGAGGCCAGATGAAAAGTGCATTTAATGAATTTCTGCCAACACCCTAAAAAATTATTGTACTATATGTAAATTCTGCACCTTTAAAAAAAACCCAAGTATTAGAAAGTCTATGAACAAAACCAGTTATGGAACGCCATTGTTATACAATCTTTCATAATACACAACTAGGCATTTCAACCCATGTTGTTCACCCAACCTTAACTCTGTTCTCTTGTTTGGTCATATGATGTAAATGTGTTGTTGGCTGTATTTGATTAATTAATCCATTTGATTTATTAATACATAACACATTTGCAAAGGCAATCCTATGGTTTATGCAGGTTTGTTCTATATTTTTTTAGACCATGTGAGGTACTGGTAGAGTAGGAAAATTGGAGTTGGGAGAATTGATCAATTTGATGGTAAGAAATATTTGATTACTTTGTGGAGTACTTTATGGCACTGCATGTATATGCTGGCAGTTTGTATTTTTAATATTTTACATAGCTACTAAGGTAAGCTATTTGTGGTGAGTATATCTGTAATGTTTCAGTGTTGCAATGTGTTAGAAATGGATCCTTTAAATAAGGAAGTAGATTCTATAGTTGCCTAGTAATGTGTTATTTTGACTTTTGCATTTATTTTCACAGATTGTTAGGGCAAAGTTGAAATCATGTGAGTGTTAAAATGGAGGTGACGTGATTATGAGCAAAGGAGACTTATAGACAAAAAGAATACTTTATTTGTTCCCTGGAGTGTTTACAGTCTAAAAGACAAAAACCAGATGAGAGGCAGAGCCTAGGGATAGAATACGCAAAGAAATTAATCCAGTGAAAAATTGGCATGGATTTACTTTTGTGTTGGGCTTTCTTGCTTTTTGGAATAGAGGTGGGATAAGGAAGAATTATAGAAATAAAGAAGTCAGAGTAAAGGAGGAAGAGGAACAGTTACAAGTCATCATCACTCATCTACCTATGATCACTTTGATGATTTTTGTAGGTGTCTTGGCAGAGGTAAGTTATAAGGAGGAAGCTGAAGGAGGATAAAGAAGTAGTAGCTCTGATTTGATTAGAGAGATTTTTTCCATGCTGAAAAGGCAGTATAGGAGAAGAAAGTAACTGCTTAGTGAGTGACAGGCTGGGAATTCTAGTTACATAGAGAAAGGAGTTACCCAGAGATTACTAAATTAGCGTGGTACAGAAGAACCTTAGTGGTAAGGAAAATCAGTGCATATGTATGTGGAGATGATGTAGAAACCTGAGGAGAAAAGAGGGAAGGTGTTGTAGGTCACAGCAACGAGCATGGGATACTATTTTAGCAGCAGCATTTTGAATGGATTTGAGTGGAGCAAAGCTGCAGTAATGGAGGAGGTGCCTTTCCATATTCAAAATGATTATGGCTTGCAAGAGGGCTGTAACTACCTACAAAGTGAAGAGGCTGGATCTGAGACATGGTGGAATAAAAAGCAGCAAGATTTGGACTTGGCCCTAAAACATGGGTCTACAGAAAGGATTAAAAGCAACATAACAGCTTAGGCCTGAGTGATGTTGTTCACAATGATAGGGAAATGGACACCAAAAGTATAAATCAGATAAGTATCCAAGGTTGTGGGTGGGCTTCTTCAGACTTTACTTAGTGCACTGGAGGAAGTGTGCTTGTATATGTTAGAGGACTTGCCTAGGGTGGGATAAAAGGCTCAAGGAAATGACCTAGAATAGAGTACATGAACTCAGTTGTTATGTAGGGGCTGAGCCTGTCATCCTTTCCACCAAGGTTAATGAGGTCTTTTTACCTCTATGGTAAATTAATCTCTGGGTGGACTTGGGACTATGTATCCTCCTTACCTGAACAGGGTACTCCTGGGGTCTTGTTTCTCCTGCTCCTGATATTTTTATAAAGGGGACACACACCTACACATACACACACACAAATAGCTGATGTCTGGTCGCTATATAACCAGTACTCCTGCTGGGTGGTTGCAACAGAAATAATGCCCGTTCAAAAAAATGCAGCGTTTATATACCTAACTAGAGGAAAAGTTGCGACCACTGACCTTCTGTGTAGCATTGATAGGAAAAGAAAAGGCCAATAAAACAAGACAAAAATTATAAGAACAGGTTCTACTATGGCCAATGGCCTCAAAACACTGTAACCTGAGCAAAGCGTTTGAGGAACTATGACCTAAGGAAATCATACAGGGGAGGGAGGCTACCCAAGATCTCATTTTGTACAGGGCTTCTGAACAAGTAGTCACTGCAATCCTGACTTGTGCCAATTTTGAGTGCCTTTTCGATGGACATGCTGTAAAATTACACAGACGCAAATGGGAACTGCAGGCAGTTATTGATACCATATGAACTGAATGACTGCAAGAGAAAGTTGGTTATTCCCCTTGTGTAAGGGAACTTCACAACAATGCTGGTTTACACATGGGATCTCTTTCTGACTTGTAAGTCATTCCTTGTCTCCACTGATTAAGATAATCTGTGTTAATGAACTGTTTGGTACAGCAGAAGTAGTCTAAGCCTAATACAGTTCTACAACTACTAGAGCATCCCAGGGTGGTAGGATGATGGGAATCAATTAGTTGTGTAGTCTCAACAACCTCACTATCAGCAGATTGGTTTTCTCCTTACTAATGAAAAGGGTACAGAGAGGAAACCGTTCGTTACAAGGCAGAGTTTAACCAGGACTTTATTTTTCCCCTCATATACTGTCTGACCAAAAGTCACAATTTTCATGAAGGCTTTAAAGATGCTGGCCAAGCTTTGAATTATACTAAGCTCTTGATCTCAATCAAATCTTGAGTTCCAGTTGTTCCATCATGCATTGCAAAATACGTACATCCCTTTACCCGCTCTGGTAACTGAGAACTAGCACTAAGATCCCATTTAAAAGTTACCCCAAAGCAGTCACCATTATAAGCTCTGTGTTTCCTAACCAGTAGTATCTGAGATAATAAGATGCCTTTGTGACTAAGAAATAGCTACGGTATATAAATGACCATTTTGCTGGAAATGTGGACTTTGTAGTGGTGAACACTATGATGAGGAAAACGTTCAAACTACTCAAGAAAAAATTCTCCCTTCCTTCCCCTCCATATTCAGTGGCATGCTCTTTCCCCTTCCCTTCCCTCCTCCCTCCCTCCTTTCCCCTTGCCCACTGCTGCTATGGTGCCAGCCATGCTGGGGGTGCAGGTGGGAGTGCTACAGAGCCACTTGTGTCTGCTTTAGCCTGGAACTTGTTCATGGAACTGGGTGTGCAGGGACAATGGCAGTGGCAGGCAGGTCCCCCTGGTGTCCCCTGACAGCCTGGAAGCAGGTGCTCAGGAAGGGTGTCTGCTACCATCACTGTCCTTTGCTGAGCCCAGCTCTTCATGCAGCTGAGCTGGAGGTGGCAAGAGCAGCTCTAGAAACTTCCCCCGACCAGCTGAGAGTGGCAGCAGCAATGGACAGAAAAAGGAGGAATGGGAAGAGAGGGGAGGAAACGAAATGTTCTGCCAAGCACAGAGGGGAAGGGAATGGGGTGGGGGGAAGACTGACCTGCAGCATGGTCTGATTGTGCTGATACTGGGGGAGGAAGACTGGGAGCTGGGATGCAGCCAGCCCTGCAGTACAGGTCACTGCTCCTGCACCCCCTCTTCCAAAATCTTGAATTTGCCCATGAATATCTTAGCATGGGGGATTTGGGCTTCAGCCCTCACTGAGAAACCTGGGAAAATTTCACCTTTGCTGGGGGTCCTCAAAGAATAACTTCCCCACTTGCAAGGGTATTGACAGTATATAAAAGTTTATTCAGTGGGAAAAGTAGAATAATTTAACTTAATCAAACATAACAATTATAAAATGCTCCTGCTACTTAATACCCCCAAAATGCCAAATAACACCCCAAACAATAGAAGGAAACCCTCAAATAACAAACTCCAGCCTTGGTTTTCAGGTAGCACTTTCTTTCTGGGAGCTTCCCCCACCTGGGGGGTTGCTACCTTGCCCAGCAAAAAGCAGGGAAGAAGAGTCTCTCTTCAGTTCACTGGGGAAGGTCTCAACCCACCAGCTTCTGCTTGCAATCGCTGCTTTTGGGGCTGGCACTGAAGCATACTGGGGTAAGCTACGGGTGTGCCACCTCTCCTGCCAGGAGACTGCCTGAAGAATGCTGAAGTACACTGCCTGCCACCTTTTGAAGTCACTGTTCTGCTGCTTTTTGATGCCAGGCTCACTGCTGCCCCATCTGTCAGCACTTTTGAAGTTGGTTGAGATGGGCTACCTGCCACTCAGGGTTGCTGCTGAAGGAATCTTAGATTCCAGTGTGGAGTTTTCCTAGTGAGACAGCTCTTTCTACCTCTCACCAGCATGGGTTTACCAGCCTCTGCAAGAACCATGTAGGTTCTTGCACATGTGGGTTCTTGCACATCTTGTACCATGTGGGGACTTGCCAACCCCATGTGTTTCTCCTGAGGCTCTGATCTCACCAGCATCATCGCTAACAGGGCTCATGAGTCACTGGAGAGAGGCTTCCCCTTGGTCCTTCCTGAGGCCAGAAGCATGGAGCCAGACCAAACTGGAAAGATGGAATAGCTCGTCCTAGTGCACAAGCCCCCGCTCCTGGGGAGGGGAAGGCTGCAGGCTTCATGCTACAATGACGCCACTGGGAGTTCTCTGCCTCAGCCAAGTCTGTGAGAATCGTCCCCTTCCTACCACCCAAGCCTAGATTTCATAGATTTCATAGACATTAGGGATGGAAGGGACCTCAGAAAATCATCGAGTCCAGCCCCCTGCCCCAGGGGCAGGAAGTCAGCAGGGGGTCACAGGATCCCAGCAAGATAAACATCCAATTTTCTCTTGAAGGCATTCAGAGTAGGTGCTGGAACCACCTCCGATGGCAGGCTATTCCAGACCTTGGGGGCTCAGACAGTAAAGAAATGTTTCCTTATGTCCAGCCTGAAACGGTCTTGCAGGAGTTTATAACCATTCAACCTTGTCATCTCTTGGGGGGCTCTGGTGAACAACTGTTCCCCCAGATCCTGGTGAACACCCCTGATAAACTTATAGGTGGCCTATAAATCAGATCGCCCCTGAGTCTGCGCTTTTCCAGGCTGAAGAGTCCCATAGCTCTCAGCCTCTCATCATAAGGTCTGTTTTCCTGACCTCTGATCATGTGCGTGGTTCTTCTCTGGACTCTCTCAAGCTTCTCCACATCCTTTTTGAATTGTGGAGCCCAAAACTGGACACAGTGCTCCAGCTGCAGCTTCACCAAGGCCGAGTACAAGGGGAGAATGACGTCCTGGGATTTGCTTGAGAAGCATCTATGGATGCAAGGCAGCGTTTTGCTCACTTTACTAGCTGCAGCATCACATTGAAGGCTTATGTTCATCTTGTGGTCAGTCATGACCCCCAAGTCCCTTTCATCCATAGTGCTAGGCAGCATAGCATTGCAGAGCTAATAAGGATGCTGCAGGTTTTTCCTCCCAAGAACCTTGCATTTTTCGGTGTTAACCACCATCAGGTTTTCATCCACCCATTTACTTAGCCTGTAAAGGTCAGCCTGGATCACCCTTTTGTCCTCAGGTGTGGATGCTTTACCCCAAAGTTTGGTATCTTCGGCAAACTTGGCCAGTCTGCTTCTGACTCCAATGTCCACATCATTAATGAAGATGTTGAACAATATAGGCCTAAGGACAGAGCCCTGGGGGACCCCACTGGTCACAGGGCATGATGACGATTGACTTTCATCAACCACCATGCTCTGGGTCTGACCACAGAGCCAATTCCCCAGCCAGCAGATTGTGGTGGATCCGAGGCTGCAGTTGACCACTTTTGCCAGGAGGTGATCATGGGATACTGGATCAAAGCCTTTTTTGAAGTCAAGATATACGACATCAATCTCCTCGCCCTTGCCCAGGTGATAGGTCACCCGGTCGTAAAAGGAAATAAGATTGGTTAAGCAAGACCTACCCGCATGGTGCTGGCTATCCCTCAGGATAGCCTCTTTGATGATTTTTTCTAAGACCTTCCCCAGGATAGAGGTCAGGCTGATGGGCCTGTAGTTTGCTGGATCCACTTTCCTCTCTTTCTTGAAGATAGGCACCACATTGGCCTTCTTCCAATCTTTGGGCACTTCAGAGCACCAGAAGTTCTTGAAGATCCATGCCAGGGGCTGGGCTATGATGCTAGCCAGCTCCTTGAGTACCCTGTGGTGTAAACCATCAGAGCTGGCTGACTTGAAGGTGTCCAGGCTCTCAACGTGTTCCTTCACAAGGTCAGCATTGATGGAGGGCAAGGAATCTCCCTCACCCAGGCCTCCCTGTCCCATAATGGGCAGGGGCGTCCCATGGGATTGATGAAAGACAGACGCAAAGTACCCATTTAGTAGGTTGGCTTTTTCCTGGGTGTCGCTTGTCAGTTGTCCCTTCTGGTTTAGCAGGGGTCCAATGTTGCCCTTGCTTTTCCTCCGGCTCACACACATCTAAAAAAATGACTTTTTATTATCCTTGATATTTGTAGCTAGCTGGAGTTCAGTCGCAGCCTTGGCTTTCCTTGTTCGCTCCCTGCAGGTCCAGACCATTGCGGAATATTCCTCCTTGGAAGTGGATCCCATCCTCCATCCTTTGTAGGTCTTTCTTTTTAGCCTCAGGAGGTCTGCTAGTTCCCTGGAGAGCCAAGGGGGCTGCTATGCCTTCTTGCTGCCTTTCCTCCAAGATGGAATAGCATTAGCTTGTGCATCAAGGATCACTCCCTTGAGGAGCAACCACTCTTCCAGAACTCCCCTCCTCTTTGGGTCATGGTCCCTTAGGGCCTCACCAACAAGCCTTCTGAGCTTGTCAAAGTCAGCTTTCCTGAAGTTCAGGACTTCTGTATTGCTGACTGTCTTGCCAGCTATATGGCAGATGTTGAAGGTGATCAGCTCATGGCTGCTGTCACCCAGCTTCCCATTGATTGTTAGGTCGCCGATTAGGTCATCCCTGGTTGCCAGTACCAGGTCAATCAGTGCTTTACCTCTCATTGGCTCATAGACTTCTTGTATCAGATAGAGGTCATCCACACATGAGAGGAAGCTTTGCAACTGCTTGGATTTAGCCAAGCACTCTTCCCACGAGATGTCTGGGTAGTTGAAGTCTCCCATGACAACCATGGACCAGAAGCATGCGGCCTCAGCCAATTCCCTGGTGAATTTCTGGTCAAGCTCCTGACTTTGGGTGAAAATCTGAAAGCAGGGAGATCACAGAGCCTGGCTAGCATGGGACCAGCAAGAGCGGCTGTGTTGCATCTCTGCCTGTCCACTGCTCCCAGGCAGAAGCGTCCCCACTTCACCATGCCCCTAGACAGCTCTGGCCCCTGCCCTTGCAGCCAAGGCAGGGAGCTCCGAGCAACACGTCTGTAGCATAGAGCCCACAGCCTTCTCCTCCCTGGGAAGAGGGGCTTATGCACTAGACCAAGCTACCCCACCTCTGCCAGTCCAGCCTGGCTCCAAACTCCTGGCCTCAGGAGGGACCAAAGCAAAGACTCTCTCCAGTGACTCCCAAGCCCCACCCAAAATGGTGCTGGTGCAGTTGGAGCCTTGAGAAAGATGTTCAGGACTGGCAAGTCACCACACAGCACTGCCCTCCCCCACTTCCCCAGGTGCCTTATCTTCCTCTGCCAGTGGGGAGATGTGGATTCCCCCTGATCGCAGTGCTGCTCAGCTCCTGCCTCCCTCTGGCACTGGGCAGGAGCTAGGGCATGGGCTGGAGGAATCCCAGCTCATTGCTGTCCCACTCTAGCAGATTGCCTTGGAAGGCAGAGTAACTCTGAGGCACAGAAGCCCCAAGCTGTTGCTACTGAGCCAGGCTGTGTTTGTGATCTCTGAATGGCTGGGAGTTGTTCCTTGCTCCAGACAGCTCCACCAGCTCCGTGGAACTTGGCATCTCTGGCCCCCTGCTGGCTGGGCTGACCAGGACCAAATTGTTCCTGTTCAGCATCTACACATGCAGTATAGCACATTAAACTAATGCGCCTTTTCTAGTACTTGTCTCTGTCAGTACTAGCAAATGGCATATTAGACTAATTTAATGCACAGTAAGTGCTGTGCATGTGTAGATACTAATGCTTTACTGTGCATTAAATTAGTCTAATGTACAGTAAAGCATCTCCTATAGATGCACCCATAGTGGCAGAGAGTGGATGCTGAAAGGGAGAGTGAACTGGGTATGACCAGAGTTTTTTCCACTGTTCCTCTCTCACTTGCAGCCTCCAGCATCTACGTCTAGAATTGGATCTTTATTTCTTTATAAACTTTACTTTTGGAAAAATGTAAAAGAACAAAATTAGGATATTTCCACTAGTGAATCTAGCTGATGAATTAGAAGTGGAAAGGTGTCATTAAAGGTAGTTGGGAATTTCTTAATGACATATCTTTTCACTGAAAAATATCAGTTTATCACAGCTGAAACTTATAACTAAATAGGGCCAACTTCAATTATTCTCCTTCTGGGGGATTATTTTAGGGGAAAAATATTTTAGGGAAAAAGACAAGGAAACCATTAATTAACACAATGACCCATTTCAACATTTTAAAACCAGAAGTATTCAGATTTCCAAAGTTAGCAAAAGTGTTAGGATTTTGACTTTGTGTCCCACTAAGGACCTGAAAGCTTTTTATCATGTTGAAAACTTTCATGCATCAGAGAGTCATTTGCTACATAGCTCTAGATGTGACCAGCTGGAAAACAAACATAAAAAATCCACGGGTAAGGATACAGAGCCACTGGAGTATAAAGAAAAACAAAAAGCAATATTGCAAGACTGGGTGCATGCTCACATCTACATTTTACTATGTCTACAGTTAAAATTCAACAGTAGCTCTATCCCTGAAAAGATGGACTTTTATATAAGATCAACTTAACAAATTGCTCTGACACTTCCCTTTGGTAGCTAGCAAATGGATGTCTAATGGATGTGTTTTTTGAAAATGGAGACAGCTAACTACATCTATTAAGCCTCACTGACTTCAAAGTGTGGTAACCAAATTTGGGCAGTAAATCTCTATTCCATTATTCTGACATGGTTATATTTTCTTACAGTCTCATAAACTACTGGATGAAATTTAAATTTAACCTGGCACCAGAAAGTAAGAGAGAAGAGGATTCTTTTCTACTGATTTGAGTTATGTTAGACCATTTTCCAATTTCTGTTTTGGAACTAAAACATATTTTGGAGTGAACATGTTACCATCAGATGCATAAATGTTTATATAAGGCTTAGTCATGGTAATGTATGTAGAGCCTGACCCTGAATAAGCCTCAAGGCTAGGGCACAGGGACAATATGTAAAAATGTGACCGCATGACAATGAGTGCTTCTCTGGGATGAGTGCAGACTTGTGAAGACTTTTGACTTGCCTAGAGTAGACATTAAGATAAGAATTTGTTGTGAAATCTCATGATGAATGGCTCTTTTAAAACATTTGATGCTTAAGAAGAGTTCTGTCAACATTTCAAACTTTGTAGTCTAGAAGTTCCAGTCTGCTGACTGGGAGCACTGTGGCTATAGGATAACTGCCTCGTGGCATAAGTTTTCTAAGTCTTTACTTATACTTGGCAGCAACATCACCATCCACCGCTTCAGAAAGAACTTTTGGCAATAGTTTCTGGCTATGAAAACTTCATGAATATATTTATGCCGAGAGGGCAATTGAAATTGAAATAAGACCATAAACCTTTGAAGACTTTCTTGTTGTTTATTTTTATTTTAAATAATCTTTTGTATTCATCACCTCTGTGTTGCAAAGTTTATGTATGGGCTTGCAAAATTTAACTACAAGTCATATTTGCTGCTGGTTAAATATGAGGTTAGTAAATGATAATGGACTGATTATTGCTGATCTTTTACTTGGAGTTGTCACACCTAATATTATTTTTCCTTTGAGTGAGAACAAGATTTTTAAATTTTTAATTTTATGCCAATTGCATTACAATATACCAACAAACAGGGATGACATGAAGCAAGCAATGCTATCTCACAGCAACATTTGCAAATAAAAGTGGCCAGAAAGAAATTCTCTCATTACAGATGATGTCCTGCCACAGTATTGCCACACGTACAATTATCTGTATATGCAGACAGTGTGATTTACATTACACTGAAAAATTATCACAACCTTCATCAGTATCAGATGATCTTAAATGATTTGCAATGACCACCTCAATAAAGCACCCTGAAGAAACTGCATTGAGCAAAACTGTAGGCTGATGTAAAAGCCTTCTTTGAAAGAACGGTGATGCCAGTTTATTCCGACCAAGAATCTGTCCCCAGGATCTTCTGCCCAGATGTAGGCAGGTGGCTGACTTCTGCCTTCCAGTACACATTAGCAGTTTCTCAGTGGAAACAGATTTTGTGAGCCTCCAGGGAGAATTTGACTCATGGCCTTTGAAAGTGATGAGGGCAATATAATCCATATTGTGTTAAAGAGTCCCTTATTCCTAAAGAACTGGACTATCCTTGGTTCATTTACCGTAAGAGCTGATTTTTTGCAGTACTAGGTGATAAGGATTTATTTCAATATAATTGTTATTTAGGAAATTAGCATGTTGGAAATGGATTTCTATCCATGGCCTGGAGTGAATTTAAAATAGTCCTTTTTGCCTATTTTCATCCTAAGGCCTGATGGATGATGGCTTATTTGTATTAGTGCCCCTGTGAGGCATCATAATCAAGGATTAAGGCCTCATTGGGCTTGGCACAGTTCAGATGAGTAAAGCACAGACTGCTACTGCCCGAACCTCACAAATGTTGAGTTGTGTCATAAGGCATACTGCCAAAAACAACAAGTCACTTTAACTGTTCAAAATGTGCCCTAATGGCCTAGGAATGAAGTGCTTAGAGTACTTTCTTGTTATTGTGAAAGAAAATTTAGGCATGACATCATAGAAAGCAAATTAACAAAGAAAGGCAGGCCAGTAATTGAATTCAGTGATTCGATGCCTTATTCCAGCTGGAGGCTCTGGCTGTGTCCTCATTTATCACAGTAGGGAATATCAAAAAGGCCATGAATACAGTGGGTGCATCTACCTGAGACTTTTACAGCAGAGCTGCCTAATTACCTCTGCAGTAAACATCTCAGTGTCTACTTGTGCTGCCCTATTAGGTCGCAGTAAACTAATAAACTCCACCACAGGTTAGTACTTGTAAATTTAAGAGTTTTTTTTTAGTGCACAGCAGCACACGTGTAGATGCTGATGGGGCTGGCTGGGGCACAAGGGCATAGGCACTGACTTATTTTTGCAGGGAGCCTGGAGACGAGAGCACTAAGATGATGGACATGTGGAAAGTTTGACATATTTCAGGTGACAGCCTTCTTCCTGAGGGTTGCCAGGGCCCTCAGGCCCCCACATACTCAGCACCTAGGCACAAGGGTGTTTCAGTGCAGGGGCTGCCTCCTGGCAAGCCCCACACTGGAGCACCCTCGTGCCTCAACCAGCCCCTCTGCAGCACACTGAACCATGTTGGAGCAGCCCCAGGCTGGCAGGCTGACTCTCTGGGGCCCCTGCCAGCCAGGGCTACTTTGACCTGGCTCAACATGCTGCAGTCCTGGGCACACATTCAAACGCGGCACCCAGGAGCAATTAACTATGATGTGCCATAGTTTATTGGTGCACATTAATAGCACATGTAGATATGGCCAATGTCTAAAATAATGAATCCTGCATAAATCACAGGGGCAGCTAGTCGCCCCACTAGTTATTGCTTTATTTTTCTGTTAGACCTGTGCATCTCCTCTCAGCAGCCACTCAGACTTCCTAATCCCATATAAGCAAGTTTAAGCTCCATAACCCATGTGTAGTTGAAACAACGGTCTGTTACACCAGACATAGATAGCGCTTACTCCATTTCTCCATTTCTCCATGGTCTATTAATATTGCGTAGTATCAAAGTTTTAATCAAAAAGTTGTGTGGTCACATATCTTACAAAATTCTAATGATGGATTTTCTGAACACTATTCAGTTATCCAAATGCAAGATATGCCACCAACCTGCTTGATGTGTAGAACAAGTGAGAGATGGTGACTAAAAGAGAAATACCAGAAGCTGTTATAATAATTGGGGGGGAGGGGGGATGGGGGGGATGAGATAAAAAACAAACTGAAATTAGGCAAATCTGTACCCAAAGGCACTGGAGTATATTTGCTTAATATATGTTTCATGAATCAAACAATCTGATTCATGAGCAGGTTTTGGTCTCAGTTAGTTTAAATAATGCTCAGAGTTGTTTGATCAAGCATACATTCTATGTTGAATGTCATTAGTTATATTCCTATAATTAATGTTTGATCAGTTGAATGCTAAGGAAATTTTTCCATTATTTTGCCTGGTAATGATGTCAGGCTAATCACCTATTGTCATCCTGTTTGCTCTTTTAAAAATCCATTAATTTAACAGTTACAATCTTCTGCAATTTCCCTGGTTTTCCAAGGTTTATCAAGAGTTAAAATTATTGAGCCAAAGATCTCCTTAGACAACTATTTTAGGACTCTTGGCTGCAAATTATTTAGGCCTGATGATTTAATAATGGTTGTCCTTACTGAATGTTGCTTAATGTCCTTGGTTGTCACTGGACTGGAAAGCATTTTATTATCCTCCTAGTAATACGAGTACCTCATCCTGCTTCTTTCCAAATACAGAACATTTTTTAAGCACCTTTACATTTTCTGCATAATTTTTTCCTGATAGACAATTTGATCATAAAGTCATGGGCCTATCCCATTGCTAGAATTTCTTTTTTTCCTAATATATGTGGATTTCTTTTTGTTGCTTTTTGCCTAGTGAGTACAGGTGTTTCTCTATCAATTTTATACACTTGTTAACTTTAGTTTATATCTGTTGCAAGTGAGTTCCCTTCTTCCAATGATTATATATTGCATGTTTGTTTCATATTTGGTTGGTGCCTTCAATTTGACACTAACCAGGATACAGTTGTTCCTTTTTCTAACCGTGAAATTATGATATTTTGGTCAGCTAATAGACTCTTTCTAAAAAACCTTTGATTTAGTTACATATTTACTGTCTAAAAACTTCCTCCCAGTTATATGTGGACCAAGTATGCATATTCATAAATACACATACAAATGTGTTGCCCATACTGTGGGGAATCAGGTTACAATCTTATAGGTACGTAGGCAACCACCAATTTCCAGTCCAGTGATCTTTGTCTGCCATATGGAAGTCCCAAATAAAGTTAATTCATATTCTTTGCATCCCTTTTAGGTTGTTAAATTTTAGGGGGAAGTAGGAATTGATGTACTGTGATCACCAGTTAAACATTAAAGTTCACCGATATAAATTATGATCGTGACTATTCTATATGAGGTAATACCTGTGTTAATTTGATAGGTCCATCCTAGGCAGCAAGACTAAATCAGGCAGATTCCCAGTGGTGTCAGAAGCAAATGACACCAGGAACTGATTAACAAGCGTTTAGTGAAATTTCTACCTGAGAGAGAAGAGGAAGGCTTGCTTGCTTCAGGCAAGGGTTTAATACTTGTGAGTGGGGGGGTCTGCTTGGTTTAAACTTTCCTGTGTGGGATTTGCTGCTATCTTGCAGTGTTGTTTGTAACAATACCATGTTCACAGCTGCTGGGCTCTCTGGGGCAACAAGGCTCAGCCAGTCAGACTCCCAGAAATACCAGGAACATACCTGGAAGAATTCTGGAGCATATGATCAAACCAACTATTTCTAAGGACAATGAGAATAACAAAGTGATACGTAACAGCAACATGGATTTGTCAAGTCAAAACCTTATTTCTTTCTATGGCAAGGTGATAGGCTTTGTGGATGGGGGAAGAGCAGTGGATATAATATGTCTTAAGTTGATCAAGGCTTTTGACATTGATTCCCATAGCATTCTCATTAATAAGAGATAATACCGTCTAGATGGAAGTACTTTATGGTGAACACACAAATGGATGAAAAATGCCTGAAGAGTGGTCATCAGTAGCTCAATGTTAACTGGCAGATTGTATCAAATGGTAACTCCCAGTGGTCTGTCTTGTGTTCAATACTGTTTCATCTTAATTAATACCTGATAATACCTGATTTTTAGATATATAGGGAGTAAAAGGAAGGCCCAGGGAGGAATAGGAACCCTGCTAAATGGGCAGAAACAATTGGTGATGGACAGGGGGGACAAGGCTGAACTCCTCAACGAGTTCTTTGCCTCAGTGTTCCTAAGCAAGGGGCACGACAAGTCTCTCACTGGGGTTGTAGAGAGGCAGCAGCAAGGCACCAGACTTCCATGCGTAGACCCTGAGATGGTGCAGAGTCACTTGGAAGAACTGGATGCCTTTAAGTCGGCAGGCCCGGATGAGCTCCATCCGAGGGTGCTGAAGGCACTGGCCGACATCATTTCACAGCCACTGGCGGGAATATTTGAAAGCTCGTGGTGCATGGGCCAAGTCCCAGAGGACTGGAAAAGGGCCAATGTGGTCCCCATTTTCAAGAAGGGGAGGAAGGAGGACCCGGACAACTATAGGCCAGTCAGTCTCACCTCCATCCTTGGCAAAATCTTTGAAAAAATTATCAAGGCTCACATTTGCGAGAGCCCAGCAGGACAAATTATGCTGAGGGGAAACCAGCACGGGTTCATAGCAGGCAGATCGTGCCTGACTAATCTAGTCTCTTTTTATGAGCAGGTTACGAAATGCCTGGACACAGGAGGAGGGGTGGATGTCGTATACTTAGACTTCAGGAAGGCCTTCGATACGGTATCCCACCCCATACTGGTGAACAAGTTAAGAAGCTGTGACTTGGATGACTACACAGTCCGGTGGGTGGCGAATTGGCTAGAGGGTCGCACCCAAAGAGTCATGGTGGATGGGTCGGTTTCGACCTGGAAGGGTGTGTGCAGTGGGGTCCTGCAAGGCTCGGTCCTTGGACCGATACTCTTTAATGTCGTCATCAGCGACTTGGACGAGGGAGTGAAATGTACTCTGTCCAAGTTTGCAGATGACACAAAGCTATGGGGAGAAGTGGACATGCCGGAGGGCAGGGAACAGCTGCAAGCAGACCTGGACAGGTTGGACAAGTGGGCAGAAAACAACAGAATGCAGTTCAACAAGGAGAAATGCAAAGTGCTGCACCTAGGGAGGAAAAATGTCCACCACACCTACTGCCTAGGAAATGACCTGCTGGGTGGCACGGAAGTGGAAAGGGATCTTGGAGTCCTAGTCCTAGTGGACTCCAAGATGAACATGAGTCGGCAGTTCATCACGGGGGAACAGAAGGGAATTGGTGAGGTTTTATTCACCAAGGCGCCTCTGGGGGTTACAAGAAATAATGGCCACAAGCTAGCAGAGAGCAGATTTAGATTGGACATTAGGAAGAACTTCTTCACAGTTAGAGTGGCCAAGGTCTGGAACGGGCTCCCAAGGGAGGTGGTGCTCTCCCCTACCCTGGAGGTCTTCAAGAGGAGGTTAGATAAACATCTAGCTGGGGTCATCTGGACCCAGCACTCTTTCCTGCCTATGCAGGGGGTCGGACTCGATGATCTATTGAGGTCCCTTCCAACCCTAACATCTATGAATCTATGATAAGGTGAACTTGCAGATGTCACCAAGCTGGGTGGGGTAAAAGGCACTTTAGAAAAAAGGACTAGGATTCAAAATGTTCCCGATCGATTGGAAATCTAATGCTCTGAAATAAGGAGTATGAAATGCAACGAGAGCAAATGCAAAGTGCAGTACTTATGAACGAACAACCAGATATACAAAAATAACATGAGAAATGACTGAATAACCTGCAGAAAGGATTTGGTGTAACAGGGGACCAAAGACTCCTGTTACTTAAAGTGGAATGGACAGCAGACTAGCCTTGCTGTCCAGGCAAGAAGCTGAGCCAAGGCTAGCTGCACCAGGGTGAGCCAGATGAATGATACAGATTTACAGGCAGCCAAAAGAGAAAAGCTTCAACCAGTTGGGATAAGCTGCAGCAGGGAGGGGCAGACTGCCCTTTAGGTAAAGGGAGAAACCCTTGTGCTTGACTAGGGAGTCACCTGACCAAAAGGGGCAGGGCCCCAGGGCATATAAACCCAGTGCCTGGAGGGCAGTCTTCCCCAATGGATCTGGCCCAGAGCTCCTGGGAGAGAGGGGCTGCAGGAAACATCCTGGCGGGCCCCAAACAACTCTGAAAGCTGGGAGCTCTAAGGGAAGAAGAGCTAGCAAGATGTCTTTTACTCAGAGTGGGGGAGGTTTTTGTTCAAAAGCAGTTGCTTGTACCTTTTGTTGCAGTTAAGTTTATTACCAGAGGACTGAGTTACGGCTATGGCGGAGGTGTGGAGACCACAGAGTGGTGCCTGGTAGGGCACTCAGCCTGGTTCAGGAACCCTGAAGGCTGGCCCAGAGCCATGAGACAAGGGCCCAGAGTGCAAAAGAGCAGGATGACACTGGGACTGAGGGGCCAAGCCAGTACATGTAGGCCCAGGTTTAGGATTCTAGAGCTAGAGTAACTGGAGAGCCAAGGCCAAGAGGGCCAAAGCCTATACAAGCCAGTGTAAGAAAATCTGGAGCGACATCTATGAGGCATAGGCATGTCTAAGGGGATGGACAAAGGTCATGAACTTCCAGTGCACTATAAGGCATCTGGTGTCCTATGATACCAATAGGGCCAGAAGGGCCACAACTGATTATTCAAGTGGCAAGTTTGCTGTGGACTAGTAGGCAAAAGCCATAACATATTTACTTGAACACAGGATGAGCTTTCTTTCTCCAGTTGGCATAGGGGAAACAAGCCCCTTATCTTACAATTGCATACAAGGAAATCTCACTATATACATTGTCTTTCATTAAACTGTTGTTGAAAGCAACCTGTGCTCAGCAATGGAAACCAACTATGAAGCTGATTAAATGCAACCAACACTGAGCATAGAACATGTGGCCCACATTGGGCAAACATGCTGATAGGAACCTTCCATAAGGCTAGATTAGTTTAGTCCAGCTGAATAAAATATATGGCGGTTTTCATCAAGCACAGTCCTCCTCACTGCCAACTCTTTTTCAGGTCATGGTGAGCCACTACATTTCATACATTGCAACTTTCTTTTTACTCCCACAGATAAGCTATGCTTTCCTTTCCCATTTCTAATGATTTCTGTTTCTTCACCAGCCTTAAATGTCTGGCAAACATCACAAAACAGTATCCCAAGCAATTCACCCAGAATCCCTCTGTCATCCCTTCTCTCAGCCTGGCAAATATGATTAGTGCAGCCTCATCCTCCATGAGGTGAAGCCGGATCAGGCCTTCTCAGGTTTGGAGCATCCCAGGACTTGTGACAAGAACATCCAGTTCCAGTCATGAGTGGCGGGTGGGGAGTAATTAGCACATGAATCCTTTGTGGGGAGTATCTGGATAGCATACACATACTGAACAATGTGGGGCTGTGCAGTCAACATGGCTTGAAATGCTGTTGACTCTGGTGGGCCCAGCTCAATGAACTGTGGTAAATCAGAAGCCTTTGGCTTTGGACTAGTACTACATACAGGTAGGTACCAAAATGCTGTTTAAAGGTATGTTTATGGA
This sequence comes from Alligator mississippiensis, assembly GCF_030867095.1. NCBI lineage: Eukaryota > Metazoa > Chordata > Crocodylia > Alligatoridae > Alligator > Alligator mississippiensis. The sequence continues at coordinate 86,288,967 of NC_081828.1, read as the reverse complement.
CTACCTGTACTAAAATGTGTAGCAATTTAAACAAAAAATGGCAACATGCATCACTTCTGGATGAACTTAGCGTGTGGATACTATGTGCAAATTGTTACAGCCATGTTCAATTTCAAGGTTGGTGCTTTTAAATTCACTCCTCACTTCTTTGTGCTTATAGAGAGCAGGGTCTGAGAATCAGGAAAAGAAGAGGGCACCATCAGGGGGAAAAGTTGAGAGGAAGCAGAGAGCAAAGAGGCTACTTGAGCCTCCAGATTTATTTTCCCTGCAGTAGCAGTGGGAAGGGTACAAATTCAAGGCAATGCTTCCATAATTAGATTACATACCAAATTATAACAAATTTATAAATTTTCCACTTATATTTTCCAGTCTAACTTTTGGGGGGAGAGAGGGAAGTCATCGTATAATTAGGATCATCTTCTATGTGAATAAATACGGTAATTGTAATAAGTTTAATTGTGACCACTGTATATTTTTCTGAATATGTCCCTTAATATCTAAAGAATATAAGACCTGGCCTAACTATCTCTTTTTCAGCTTATTCAACTTACCCATTAGGAGCAAAATTACACCCATATTTACATCGTCTGTGATTCCATTGACTTAATGAGGATTCATAAAGTATAACCAAATGCAGAATTTGGGCCTAATGCTCAAAAAATAGATGGAAAAAGAATCCTTAATCCATGGACAAATTTATTAAGGTGGAATTTGGGTTTAATTATTATCAATAGTTGTCACTAATTACCACTATCATTAATTACCATATCCTCTCACATATAATGCACCTCCAAATATAACATGCACCTTGTTTTTGAAAGGCAGTTCTTTCCCCAGACTTATGGCTGCAGAGGACAAGAACAGAGCCTAATATTCAATTGACTCTCCCTCCCTTTTCTGTGTAACTCAATGCTGAAGACTGGTTAGACCTCTGATCTTGGAAAGAGCTGTAAAATAAAAGAAGACACCAGAAGCCCTAACAGACAGCAAAACTCCCTCAAAGATGGATTAACATTATTATTGGAATGTCAAGACCACTAAAAAACAGAAATAACTTTAACACCTGTGAAGTGAAGAACAAAGGGCCATTGACTCCTTCAGCTGCCTAAAGAGCTGTTATACTGTGCAGCAGGGATCAAAGCAGGGTGCTTCTATCTTGGGCAAAGAATCAGCTTCCTTGCTTAATACATGCACCCTGATTATTTTTGGGGGGGGGAGGGAGCTGATTTTGGGGGGAAAGGTGTGTGCTGTATGCAAGAAAATATGGTATCATTAGCTACATTGTTTAAAATCTTACCTAGCAAAAACCAGTGGCCATTTGTGATAAAGTACTTGCAATTGCTCCTGCTGAGTGCAAGTATACATTGTGCATCCATTATATCCATCAGTAAGCTGTCTACAATGACTTTTACAATATTCATAGCAACAAATAGTTGAGTGTTTAGCTGGCAGACCAGGGTTGAAAACGTTTTCTCTGATTTTCTTTGATGTTTTAAAAGCCTGGAAGGAATTTCACAGCTTTTTGACTACAGTTGGCTGTAGGTAAAGAATTTAAAAGCTTGTTGAAGTGCCAATTAGAACCAATTATAATTTGACTCATTTGCTTTGGCAGGAAAATGCCATAATATGGCTATCCAGATCTTTTTTTTATTTAATAAAGCTCACTGTCTCAGCATAGCTCACATAGTAATTCATCACTTCATATTTTACTTCAATAAAAAAAAAACAAATTAAACAAGCACTAAATTGTAGGAAGTTCCTGATCTAAAACCTTCTAAGTCATCTCTAATTCTCCCACCTTTCACCTGATAGCTCTGGGAATGTTTAAATCCTGAGGCCTTAATTCTGTCATAGAATCTGTGTCATGGTTTAGCCAAGCATCTCCCCCAAATGTATGGAAACCTCTGTTTCTAAGCCTAAATGGGTTTTGTGTTTATCCATTGGCTGATAACAGCAAACAGTATTGTTTGGCAATATTACCTTATTTGTAGCAGCATATTACTTGTAGCAGCATATTACTTCCTCCTCTATAAAAGGAACAAGACCTTAAAAGTTTTCTTTACACAGTTCAGAACAGAATTTTATTATCAGTATATTAATTGACAAGTGACAGTTTGCCACCTTCTTTGCCAACAAAATTCCTTGTATCCAGAACAGGTTGGAGACCACCAGTTTGGCTGCAGGGTCCATGTCCAGCGCTGGGGAAGATCAGTTGTGTGCAGTTCATGTGGATCACTTTTTGTTGTTGTCATGTAGAGAATATGTTTAGGGAGATGTGGGAGACCAGTTGTGAACTGGATCCTTGTAAAAGTCAGCTGAAGGAGACTGTGGCCATTATTGATGGGGGTTGTCAGTGTTTCTTTTCTGTAGGGCCAGGTGCCAGATGTTCTTAAGTCTACAATTGTCCAGCCCCTACTCAGAAAACTCTCTTGATACTGACTCCCCAGCCAGCTACCACCCTACCTCCAACTTTTGCTTTTTGGGGAAAGTCCTTGAACATGTGGTTGTGTGGCAGCTCCAGACACCTCTGGATACTACCATATTCCTCAACCCCTGTCAGTCTGGCTTTCATCTTTGGTATAGTATGAAGATGGGACTTGTAACCTTAGTCAATGATCTTCATTTGGAGATTAACAGGGGAAATTGTACCTTATTGATGCTATTAGATCTTTCAGCAACCTTTGATACAGTTGACCATGAGATGTTCATAACACATTTGTGGAACCGCTCTTAATTGGTTCCAATCTTTCTTAGCAAGATGGTACAAGAGTATGGTGATGGGTGAGTGCTTATCATCCCCTTGGACTCTTTCTTGTGAGGTTCCTTAGGGTTCCATCTTGTCACCCCTCTGAGGCCACTGGGCTAGGGTTACCGTAAGTCCGGGTTTTCCCAGACATGCCCTCTTTTTGGGTCATCCCATCTCCGTGTGGGCAATTTTTTTACTATATGAACAAATATCCAGGATTTTGTCTCTGCCTCTTCTCAGCATCAAAGTTTTTCCCGGTACTTTCTTGCTTGTCTTAGCAAGGAGCTACTTAGGGCTGGAGGGAACAGAGGGAAAGTGATTGGAGATGGGGGGAAATCACCTGCAGCTGCATGTGCACACACATGTATATGGCTGGCATACAACCAGGCAGGGTGGTGGGAGCAGCCCCAGCAGCTGGGTGCAGGTAAGTCTATGAGAGGCGGGGGTTGGAGGGCCAGGGCTTGGGGACTGTCTAGGGGGACTGTGTGTGGGGGTGTGTGTGGAGGGGATGGGTGTGTGAGGGGGATGGGTATCTGCTGGCACTGGAGGAAGCTGTCTGGGTGCTGGGGCTACAGCAAGGCCAAGGAGGCACTTGCCCCTCCAGCGAGGGAAGAGGGTGGGGGGACTCTTTGAAAGCAGAAAGGAGCTACATGGCCAGACTGGCAGCACCAGGGCCAGTGCCTGTGCTTGCAGTGGAGGACAGCTGGGAGACACTGCAGGGCCATTGAGAGCAGGGGGTTGTGGGTCAGGAATGAGGGGCACCAGTAGGGCTAAGGGGGCTGTGGCTTGGGAGTGAGGGGCACTGAAGGGGAGGGCGACTGTGTGTTGGGAGTGTAGGACACAGGCAGTGCCAGGGGGGCTGAAGGGTATCAGCAGGGATGGGGTGGGAGGCTGTGGGGTGAGAGTGAGGGGCATCAGCATGGTCTGAGGGGGGTGAACTACTGTGGGTTGGGAGTGAGAGGCAGCAGCAGGCATGGAGGAGCTGTGGTTTGGGAGTGAGGGGCAGGGGCAGGGCAGGGGTATATCACTGCCCCCTCCACAATTTTATTACCCCTCCCCCTCCCTGAAAGGTATCCTCTTTTTTGAAACTTGAAGTACGGCAACCCCACATGGACAGGATGGTGCAGAGATTTGGAGTGAGGTGCCATCAGTATTCTGATAACATCAAGCTCTCTCTTTCTCATCTGACCTAGGTCCCACATTGTTGATCCTTATCCAGTGTCTGGCTACAGTTGCAGATTAAATGCAGGTGGAAACAATTGAAACTGAATCTAGACAAGACAGAAGTGATAGCAGTATGCAGACCTTATGACTTTAAAGCTGAGCAGAATAGAGACCCTTATTATTGATGGGGATCAGCATCCCCTTGTCACTCTGGTCCACACCCTTGGGTTACTCCTCGATCCTTTGCTGCACTTGGATTTTCAGGTTGCAGCAGTAGCTAGGAGTGCCTTGCACTGACTTTACCTGGTGAGAAGATTGTGGCCCTTTCTTTCAGGTTCAGATCTGACCACCATCATCCATGCCTTAGGCTAGACTCCTGTGATGCATTTTATATGAGGGTGCCCTTGAGGACTGTCCACAAACTAAAGCTGGTGCAGACACAGCAGAGTGCTTTCTAAGGGGGTGGGTCACCTTGAGTACATTTCTTCAGTGTTGAACTGGCTTCCAATAACCTTCTGAATGCATTTCAAGATGCTGATTTTGACTTATAAGGTTGAAAATGGCCTGGCCCTACATATCTAAGGAATAATCTCCTCCCTTATGTTCCATCATATACCCCAAGGTAAGATGAGAGCAACACCATGCATGTACCATCCGTGTGCCAACTCCATTTGATGAAAACATGGAAGGTCATTCTTGGTAGTCATGCCTCAGTTCTGGAATTTCCTTATAGCCCATCAGAGCTTGAGCACGGGCACCTGTAGGAAACACTGTAAGACCTTTTAATACGGACAGGCTTTTTGCAGGAGGAGCTACATTTTGGGGCCATGGAATTTGTTGTTTATTACATACTATTCTATTTTACTATTTTTTCTGTTTTTACAGTTTACCCTGTTTTTTTTATTGCAAGCCTTGTCCCAGGAAAGTGGCACAGAAATCTAATAAATAAATGTATAAATAGGCTACCTTAAAATAATATATCAAACGTCTTTGTTTTTCTAGCAACTGATAACTTAATAGACTAAAGACCTAATGCCAGTGGCTTCATAGAACCTTTAGCGAAGACTATACAGCCAGGAATGCCTCAGCAATGTAAAACTGTGGTGAGGAACATCCTTCCACAGCAGATGGCTCTTGATTACTGCTGTAGCTACAAACTTTGCTGACAAGGTTCCCACCTTTCTTCAATTAAATGCAAATCAGACAGGGCTTCATGCTTCAAAAGCCCAAAACAAGTAGTTTGAATCTGGACCTGCATGCCTCAGTTGAGCTATAGCTTTGGAGAACAGCAGGCTCGCACACTAGCAGCCAGAATGCATTGAGGTCACTATGCTTTCCAAAGGCATATCTTTCATTATCTAAGTTAACCCAAATTTCTCCTCCCCATGATCTATTCCTATTTCCCTCATATGGTCCTTATTCTTTCCTTTCACTTGGCAGATGTTGCTGATGTGTTTTGCCTTCAACTGGAACAGAAAAAGCAGCTTCTTCCAGCACTGATGTCAGTTCAACAGGTGGGAAGCATATAGAGGAACCCAGCCAATTCACACACGCACTGCTCCTGAGGGGTTAGGGAAGGAGAATGAGGGAAGGATTGGAATTTATTAATGTTCCTGTTGGTCCATGAGCTACCTCTTGACAGTGCTGCGTAGATGGATTTGCAAGTTCCCCAAGTTGTGGTACAGTGGCAGGCCTTCTGGCCTCCAAGATGCTAGGTTCAGGGTACTCTTTGGCCTTGGCTATATTTCAGTTCTGGCCAGCAATGGCTTTGTAGTTTTTAATTTATTTTTCCTTGTTTCCATAGGCAATACCCATTATGGAGTCCATGGAAAGGGCTCATGACATCAGGCCCCAGCTTATGTCCCCATGTTGCTTAGGCCCTCACCTATGGGCTTGCTAGCAGGAAGTTGTGAGCTGTGAATATGCTGGTACTAGAATGAAAGGTTTGCCCTCCTGCTTCTACTGCTTTGCTTATGTTATAGCCCAGGGGCTTATGTTACGTTACAGTTTTTCCTAGTGGATCAGGATGAGGCTATAAGGGGAAAAAGGGGCCTCATTAGTGCCCAGCGAGAGCACAGCATCAGAGGGACCAGTGGCCAGCTGCCGGCGAGGGTGCAGCCACAGAGGGGTCAGGGGCCCAGCGACTGGAAGGGACAAGTGAAGCTAGTGCCTCCAAGCCAAGTCCAACTCAGTGGGCCTAGGCTAGAAGGCCTAGCTAGATTAAAGGGGTAGAAGCCAAGGAGGCTGAAGCCCCAACAGAGGGAAAACATATTGGTAACACCTGTGAGGCACAGGGCATGGTAAATGGGAGGTTTTGGAGCCATACAATTAGCCCATAAGGCTCTGGGTGCCCAGCTGGGCACAGTTGATTACAGAGGCTTAGCCAGGGGTCTGGGACCACTGGGACTGAGGCCCAGTGAAGGTCCCTTGGCAGCCTCCCTCTTTTATTTCCATCAAGGTGAGGCAGAAAAGATAGAGGGGGCACCCTAGATGCGGAGCAGGGCACAGTTGCAGAGCCACTAGGGGGCATCACGGCCACTCCTGGGACTCTGATGTGTTACAGACTTCTTGAGGAAAACCAGATTTCTCACCTTTCTGATACAACATGCTGTATGACCATGTTTGGCAATACAGGCTGCTTCTAACTTTGGGTGAGGGATGGATAGACCACCTCATTTATTCTAATACCTTTGTACTTTATTACTAATAATTACATCCCCAAGAAGAAACCTAATGTTAAATAAATATCTCTTTTCAACAGTGGACCAGGGATCCCACTACCCATAACAACTTTCCAGAATTTATTCAGCTTTCCGAAACTGAGAGCAAAAGGCAGGGTAGATTTGCACCTTATAGACTAACTAAGATAGGGACATATAGAGTGAGCTGTAGCTCACTTTGTCAGATGCTGTGAAAGGTGCTGGGACATGCACAGAGCAGTGCATAGAATGAAGGGAAGGGGAGGGGGAGGAGGGAAAACTGGGAGGCATACAAGCAAAGAACACATAGGAACAAAGGGGTCATGAAAGCTAATCCAGGTAATGGGATAAGAATCCCTAGCCCCACTTTAAATCACACAACACAATCCAGTCTGTGGATGATTTCTTGATCCACTATTTCACATTCAAATCTGTTTTTAACAGTTTGCTGCCTAAGAAAAGCTACCCTAAGGTCAGCAATGGAGTGTCCAGGGAAGTTAAAGTGTTCTGCCACCCAGAGCTGACCTTAGGGGTGGGCAAAGTGGTCAGGGGGCACCACGCACGCACACACGCACGCACATATGCATAGTCCAGGGGTCCCTGGGCCCAATCTATGGTGACACCTACAGCTGTGTAGGGAGAGCGGGGTGTGAGCCTGCAGTTGAGTTGCTTTTGACTTGTGGGGGGGGGAGCCTTCCACTACAGTGCCCCCCCACCACCTGTATGCTGCCAGTCCCCTCCCTCCCTCCTTTCCCATCCCACCCCACCCCACCCCACCCCTACCCCACCCCTCCCTGCCCAGCAGCAGCACAAAGGTGATATTACATAGAGCTGGTGAGTGCATGAGACAGGAGCACCATGGGCTCTCACAGCACAAATTATTCCATGGCTCCTCTCCCTTCCTGGCACTGTTTTCCTGGGAAGGTCTGCAAGTGCTGTCTCCCTTCTCCCACCAGCCCCTAAGGGGTGGGGAGGAGAAGGGAAAGGGACTGTGGCTTCCGGTTATGCCACCAGCTCCATGCCAGCCAACTATTTCCCATTACCCACAGAGTCCTGCAGCTGTGGGGATGCCGCTGGTTTGGGGGGAGCCTGGTGCTGAAGGCAGCCTCTGGCCAAGTGGGGCCGGGGCACACAGGTAGCAGGGCAGCACGGTGCAAGGCTTAGCCCATGCTGGGTGCTGCCTGCCTGGCCCTCTGGGTCAAGCCCAGCTGTGGGGACAGCTCATCTACTTCTGAAGTGGAAAGGTCATCTACTTCTGCCTTTGTGGGCACTTTGTGCATCTTTACATGTGCTCCAAGGTGGGGAGGGGAGAAGGAGCCCTTTAATTAGAGTGGTTTTTGGAAGCCGCTGTAATTAAAACACCTGTAAGTTCTCATGTGTTCAATATCCTGCACTTCAAAATGGCAGTGGAGGCACTTTAACTAAATGCTTTAACTAACCATTTTGAGGCACAGGGAGGTTGAATACATAAGGCACCAAGGCTACTGGAGCTTGCCAATTACCACACTAGCAAACTCAGTGAATTAGCATTTTGTACTAATTAGCATGCATTGGAGCGGTCATTGGGCATGTGTATAGGTGCCCATAAACACTGGGATTAGATGCCTTAAAGCCTACTGGGCTGGGAAAACTTAATTCTTGCACAGAAAAGAAGAAACACACCACAGGCATGTGACATCTCAGTATCAAACATACACCTGTATAGAGAAGAATATGCATGAAAAGGAGATGGAAGGGTTAGCTGGATTTCTGCCAGCTGAAACTGAATAATATGTTTCTAGGTGGAGTGAGAGAGTGACTGATTAGGTAGGCTGCTCCTACCTACCCATGACTATGACAGCCTCAGATAAGTTCTTAATTTCCTGAGCTGAACATTACCTGGGTATTACTCAGATAATTCCACTCATGATTTGTGTGATTTAATGTGTTTATTGATGATTTGCCTGCCCCTTAGGTCGGATGGTCTGCATTTACAGGTCCTTCCTTGTTTACACTAGAAGAAGCAGTAGCACAAGCTGTGGGTATTCTGATGTGACTACTTGTTATATTAAAATTGTACCTCAGGCATTGCCACTGATCTACCATTTATAACTTTACATTATTAACTGGAGACTTCATAATCCTCCACTTTTCTCTTCCCATTCAAATATTACCTATTTGATGGCCCACTTATGGTGCATATATGTAAGGATGCCCAAGCCTGTGTGGTCTCTGGGGACTGAACATAGGGTCTACAGCTACGTCTCTATTGCCAGACTTGCTCTGTTGCTTGAAGGCAGTCGAAGTCCCATCAAAGCCAAGTGCTCCCTGGGCATTTGTGGTTAAGGCATAGCAGTCTTTGTAGTCAATGACATACAAAGCAATGATGTGGCTGGTATCACATCCACCCATATTTGATTCCTCACCTGGAATGACATGGTGTCCACATACACCTGGGTTAATGGGACAGCTAAGTTTAGAACAGGGCTTGAGCTCATACTGCCAGAGTTCTAGCAGGACACCTGAGTTTGAATGCACTAGCAGGTTCATAAATCTCTATTAGCTGTCTAATTACTAAAAGGAAAAAAAAGAGTAACCCAACAAGCCTGTATTGTGGGTTATTGGGTTACACGCAAGTAATAAATCTGTATGTATTTTGTATACAAATGCAGTTTTTCACAAAATTTAAAAAAAGTAGATTCCATGAATGAACCTAAAAATGTGCAATAAAACAACCATCTACAAAGTAGTTCCAAGTACCTCTAAAAGGTGTTCTCCCTGCTCCTTTTTTCACTTCCCTGACATCTTTTTTTGCAGGGTAAATGTCACCCTTCCAGACACCTGATGAGAAATGAGCTCTTTTGAGAAGAGTCAGCATCCACCTCATGTCAAAGGGGAATAAGCTTTTCTCGGCCAGAATGGCAGACCTCCTGGACAGAGTTTTAAACTGAGATTGCCAGGGGATGGGCCATCAACTGCCAACATAAGCCAGAGAAATGGCAACCTTGAAATCAGCATCCCAGAGTACAAAAGGAAGCTTTCTCTGACACCAGCCAATGGACACGGTATTCCACTGCTTACCAGAAAGCCTAGGGTCTCCATTGGCAAGCTTAGTTGCTGGTACACTAATGCCAGAAGCATGGGAAACAAGCAGAAGGAACTGACCCTCATACTAACCAACAAGCAATACGATCTTATAGGGATCACAGAAACTTGGTGGGGCTCCACCTATGACTGGACCACAGGCATAGGGGGATACACCCTGTATAGGTGGGATCATATTGGGAAGGAGGGTGGAGGAGTTGCTCTCTATGTAAAGGAATGTTATACCTCCCTTGATATGAAGATTGAACACAAAGAAGGGCAACTTGAGACCTTCTGGGTCAAGATATGGAGAGAACACAGGGAAGGGAATTTGACCATAGGAGTCTACTACAGACCTCCAAACCAAGAGGAACAGTTCAACCAAGAAGTCTCTAGAGAACTGGCAGATGCTGCACACTTGTGGAGCAAGGTCATCATAGGTGACTTCAACTACCCAGACATCTCATGGGATGAGCACTCAGCTAGATCTGATTGCTCACAAAGCTTCCTCACTTGCATCAAGAAGCAATATCTAACTCAGGAAGTCTACGAGCCAATCACGGGGAAGGTGCTCCTAGACTTGGTTCTGGCCAAAAGGGACGATATAGTGAGCAACCTGTGGATTGAAGGGGAACTGGGTGACAGTGATCATGAGATGATCACTTTCTCCATCCATTGCAAGTCAAGGAAATCAGCTAGTAGGGTATAAATCTCTATTTTAGGAAAGCTGATTTCCACAAACTCAGGAGGTTGGTTGGTGAGGACCTGCAGGACCCCAGTCCAATGAGGAAGGGAGCACAAGAAAAGTGGTCATTGCTCAAGAAATCAATCCTAAAAGCTCAAAGAAAGTCCATTCTCTTTCAAAAGAAAGTCAGAAAAAGAGCTGGAAGACCCCCTTGGCTCAACAGGGAAGTCATGGGCTTCCTGAAATTAAAGTGAGAAGCCTACAAGGGATGGATGCCAGGAACAACTACCAAAAAAGAGTACTCAGCATCAGCCCACACCTGTAGGGAGCAGATCAGGACAGCAAAAGCACTAACTGAATATAAATTGGCAACAGCAATCAAGGGCAACAGCAATTCCTTCTTTAGATATGTAGGAAATCAGAAAAGGAACAAGGGAAGCATAAGGCCCCTGATAAATTAAATTGGAACTTCTGTTAACCGACACTCAGGACAAAACTGAACTGAATGAATACTTTACATTGGTATTTCACCAGTCCAAGGGTATTAGCCTGCTTGACAGGATACAGGATGACCATGGTGGGTGTGACCACCCTCCCATAGTTGGCATAGGTCTTGTGGAGATAGTACCTAGAAAGGCTAAATATCTATAAGTCAGCAGGACCAGATGAACTACACCCGAGAGTGCTAAAAGAACTGGCTGATGTCATTGCACAACTAATGGTGAAGTTATTTGAAGACTCGTGGCACTCGGGAGAGATCCCAAAAGACTGGAAAAAGCCAATGTGGTACCTATCTTTACGAAAGGGAGAAGGGAGGACCCAGGAAACTACAGACCAATCAGTTGGATCTCAATCCCTGGTAAAATCCTGGTGACAATTATCAAAGAAAACATCAGACACAGGCTAACTGAAGGCAGTATTCTGAAGGATAGCCAAAATGGCTTTGGTACAGGCGGGTCATGCCAGACCAACCTCATTTCCTTTTACGATCTGGTTACTCACCACCTAGATAGGGGGAATGAGATTGATGTCATATACTTGGACTTCAAAAAGGCCTTTGACCTTATACATGGCTCCGACCTTCCCTATACCATGTCCCATGCCTCACAGATGGCATCCAAAGTTGGTAACTGCTTTGGCCCAAGGCTGGGCCAAACTCTTCCCCTTGCTGGGCCTCTGGCACTCTACCATGACACTTTGCCCTTCCCAGGGCCTCAAACATACTGCCTGCTTCTGGGCTTCATTCATACCACCCCTTACTGGGTCACTCTCAACTCACCCTACTCCGTGCAGCCCCTTCAGGTCCCCCTTGGGCCTTACTCTACACGGCCCTTCAGGTTTTCCTACTCACACTCTGGCCGGCTCAGATACAGCCCTTTAGGCCACCCTCACACACACCCTACTCTATGTGGCCACTGGCCTTATGCCTCACACTGGGCTGAACTCATCCTCTAGCCCCTCTCTGGGCCACTCTCTCATGTTGTCACTCTTGTGGGATTTGGCCCATATGCTGCCCTTCAGGCCACCCCTACAACCCTACTCAGCACACCCCCGGTGCAGCCCTTCAGGCCCACCTCAGCAAACCCTACTCTACACCCCCTCATACACAGACCTTCAGGCCACCACTGCACACCCTACTCTGTGCAGGTCTTCACACATACTTCTGCCCCTTCAGTAGGCCATTCTCTCTCTCTCCTCCCTGTCTCTGGGGCCTCCAGGGTCTTACACCCCATGGGGCTCAGGCATCCATAGACATGCCTGGCCCCTGTTCCTGTCCCTACATCTGGGTAACCCACCAGAATGTGGCGGTTGGGGCCATAAGGCACCCCTTACTCACCTTTCACTAGGGAGGCAACTGGTGTGGCATTTCCTGGGACCACCATTCCATGGGTGGACCCACCACACCATCCTACCCTAGCAGGATGTAGTTTTCGGTCATTCTCCAGGACCAAGGAGCCTCCTGCCATCCCCATAGCTCCTGCCTTTACTTCCAAGATGTTGTGAGCAGCAGCTCCACCTTGGTGGTATTCTCTCCCCAAATGCAGCCAACAGACGGGTGGCTCCCCTGCTTAGGCCTGCTCTTATGCCAGCAGCTGATCACTCTTCCCCAATCAGGAAGTCCCCTGCTGTCCATATGACTCCTGATTGGGGACTGCAGCCACCTACAGGCTGTTCTGCTGCTATCTCTAATCCCTTAAAGTGGCAGGCACCAAAGGTGCTCTGCCACTAACCTGGTTTCCCATGATGTCCTCTGGTCAAACTGGGAAAATGTGGTCTTGACTACTTTATGGTCCAGTGCCTAGGTAACTGGCTCTGTGGTAGGACCCAAAGGGTATTGATTGATGGAACTGAGCACCACAACTGAACAAGACCTGGGTCTCATGATTGAAAACAAAATGAACATGAGCCACCAATGCAATATTGTAGCTGGCAGAGCTTACCAAACACTAGCATGCATCCACCGAAGCATCTTGAGCAAGGCAAAGGATATCATCCTCCTGCTCTACTCAGCCTTAGTGAGACCACAACTGGAGTACTACCTCCAGTTCTGTCTCCACACTTCAAGAAGGATGTGGAAAAGCTTGAGAGAGTCCAGAGGAGGGCCACATGCATGACTAGGCCTGGAGACCAAGGCATATGAGGAGAGGCTGAGGGACTTGGGATTGCTCAGCCTGGAGAAGGGAAGACTCAGGAGGGACTTGGTGGCAGCCTATAAGTTTACCAGGAGCATAAATCAGGGCTTGGGGGAGCATCTGTTCACCAAGGCTCCCAAGGGGAGGACAAGAAATAATGGGCACAAACTGATTGAAGATCACTTCAGGCTTGACATAAGGAAAAACTTCTTTACAAGCTGAGTGCTGAGGGTTTGGAATAGGCTCCCCCCCCAGAGGTGGTACAGTCATCCACCCTGACACACATCTTGCTGGGGTCATTTGATCCCAGCAGTCTTTCCTGCCCGTGTGCAGGAGGGCTGAACCCGATGGTCTGTAAGGTCCCTTCCAGCCCCTAACAACTATGAAATTATGAAATGGCGAGGTCTTTGGCAAGAGCATGGGATCAAAAAAGTGGGATACAAGAGCCTATTTTAAAGTCTTTTTTTTTTTTTTGTCTTGGTTGTCTTTGTTATATTACAGATGTGTTGGGAGAAATACCTGATCATATTTTACAGCTATAACTCTGAAATTAATAATTTAAGGTTCCTTTCTAAAAGATAAGCTCTAGCTCTGGGGTTGTCAACTGGGGGTACACATACCCCTGGGGGTACTTTGAAGGGTCCCAGGAGGTACACAGGGGCAGGGACAGAGCGCCACCACCCCGCACCACTGCCTCACAGGAGCAGATGCACAGACACTGCGCTGTCGCTGCTCCACCACTCATCATACTTCTGCTCAGTGTCTGGTCCCTTACTAACCCTCTTCCCACTCTGTGTCTGGCTGCTCGCTACTCCCCCCCTGGGCAACACTTACTAAAAAGGGGGCCGCCAAGGGTTCACTTATTTTAAAAGGTTGAAAACCCCTGCTCTTACCTCCAAGAAGAAATGAGCCTGTTGTGAGAATTATGTGGTTGAGGTTCTATGGCTTGTATTATGATGGAGGTCAGAGTCAGTGATCTTTGGGGACAAAGGTGGATGCAATGACATATAGGTATCATATGCTGATCTGTGTACTGGGAGCTTTTTTCAATATATCAATTTACCAGTAGTTCAATAAAAGGCCGCAAGGAAATGGAAGTAGGAAGCAAACAATGGTGCAAGACAATCCACCTTCTGTAAGTACTTGAGAATTGTTGTAGACCACTAAAAGAACAATTGGCTCTAAGCAATCTGGCATGACCTTCTGCTGAGATTGTTATATTGCATAGTTTTCTCCAGAAGAAGAAAAACTCAGGGACTGACAAAATCAAAGGACACCATACATACAGTAGTGTTTGCATATATTTTCAAACATGGTGGTGTGGAAGGTCTGGTAAATAAATGTATCTTTTTATGCAATAAGAAGTCAATTTATTATTTCTTATGAATATAAAAACAATAAAAACAGTCAAAAGAAAATGAAATAATCCTCCCAACAAAACCAATATTCTTTCTGAGAGGCTGTTATGAGATGTCATGGATTATTTTTCATATAACCAACCATAACTGTTGAAGCGTTCTGTAAGGGAATTCAATTTTTCTCATCCAAGAATTTTATGTTGTCTGACTGGGCACTCATTATGCCATGCCACTAAAAACTATAAACTGTATCCCTTTTATAAAAACTGTAATAATAGTCAATGATTCTAGTAAGTTCAGAAACAGCAGAACACCATTTAGGGCTAGGGCAGGCAATTATTTTGGGCAAAGGGCCACTTACTGAGTTTTGGCAAATGACAGGCAGCCAGGGGCAGATAAATATTAATTTTCAAATTTTTTTAGGGGCCCTCCAGACTGGATAGAATGATCTGGCAGGATGCATCCGGCCTGCAGGCTGCATTTTGCCCACCCTTGATTTAGGGTCTGATTCTGATTTTTAGATAAAAATGAGCCCTGCACAGTAAACATTAGGTTTATCCACTTGCATCAACAGTAAAAGACTTTAAACATTTTTTGCCAAATTCAAAGCTACACCTTAAATGGAGAAAAAAAATACTTCCTTTCTTTCTCACTCTTATTAGATTCTTTCCAAGTTAGAAGAGCAAATACCTCTATGTCCAAGCAGTTGCAGCTGCTCATATGCCAGTATCTCTCACCTCACAAGTTATTTGCAGAGCCTCAGAGAACCTGTAGTTTCTCCTGTGAGTAATACAATACAAAGGAAATTGTCAGGCTGCAAGTCTGATGTGACCCTCAGAAGTTATATGTTTGGTGTCTGAGGAGAAAAAGAATGTTTAGTTAAGGACAAAAAGCTAATTGAAATGTATATTTTTCTGTACTCTGAGAATTAGCTTTAAAATCCCAATTTTATTTCTTTTAAAAGAAGACAAAAGAAAAAGAGAAAATAATAAAATCTGGAAGTGGCCATCTGCACATTCCTTTCACTGACAGGTGTACACCACAATAGCTAACCAGGCACTTAGCTTGTTTAATGTCTGTGTTTAGGTTCACACCAGTACAGTCAAGAACATATCTAATATGAATACAAAGTATGCAATGTTCAAATGGGTGTATCCTCATTTAATGAAAACTATTTTTCCTGAATCAAGCAAAGGTAAATTTAATTACATTATATGTGCATGAATTTTCAAGTTTCCAGTCTTTTTTTTTTTTTTTCCTCTTAAAACCTTGTATAGAGTTCTCTAAAATAGAAAGTGGCATTTGTTTTCTTTTTAATATTTTGCTTTCTCTGAATTCTCTGAGGGAATGTCTCTGAACCATTTCCCCCACACCTCAAAATATTCACTTTTGGCCCAGATGAAGTATGGCTATTTTCATCTCAAAGGGTGAATGCTTCTGAAAGTCTTTTGTGGCTTTAACCAGAGGAGGCTCTTTCAAGCACCTGCAATAATAAATTAAATAATGAGATCAGATACCAGCTCTGTTAAAAGTAAAGGATCACTTAAAAGAAAATAAAGAGGCCAGATTTAGCCTGTTAATCTCCCACGCTGCCATCCAAGTCATTGCCAACAATTTAAGAGTTGAAAAGAATGTGATTCAGAGAGGTATGAAAATGCATGTGACCGCAGAGGTTTTCAGAAAACATCTCTTGGCTTCTTTTAGATATAAAGAAGAGCCTTAGTCTCAAAATGAGGAATCACATGCAATGCATTCTCTTTCAGTTGACTTACTGGATCAGTTTCAAAGTAGAGATGTTTCTATAACCCATTATGAAGTCCAGACATGAACGACAGGTTTGCAACATGCATATATCAAAATCTGTGGTGTTTGGACATAGTGTTTTGATTTCGACTCCGGTCTGTTTATATACTTGATGCATAATTTATTCTGAAAGACCTTTTTTGGTAGTGGTAGTAGACAAAATTAGAAGATCCTAGTTGGCCTCTCAGACTACAGAGAACGGTAAAAATTAGGCCTGTGTGAAGTGGCTAGTATTTGGATTTGGCCAATTCAAGGGACAGTGATTCGATTTGGTGATTCAAATCACTGTCTCAAATCAATTCAGCCGAATCTGATTTGGAGATTTGGCCACTGTCAGATCAGCTGAATCTCTGAATCAAACAGACCCCATCCTGCACCCACTCTCCCAGCCCCGTCCATGGCTGCCCTGCCTGGCCCCAGCATACCAGCTCTTAAAAAGAAGAAAGAAAAAAAAAGCCCCACTTTCACTGCCTAGTGCTGGGGGGGAGGAGGGGGCAATCCCTGCTGCCCCCCACTACCCTATGCTGTGTGGGGGACTCTTCCATGAGCCCCCAGAAGCCCCAATGACCACTGTAGCATCTGGAGAGTTTGGGGCTTTTTTTTTTAAAGAACCAGGAACTGGGGCTGGGCAGGGCAGCCACTGACATGACTGGGAGAGCAGGTGGGAGTTGGGGGTCACTCAGGGGAGCTGGGGGAGCAGGCAGGGGTTGGGGCCTGGTGGGGGTCCTCCCATCTCCAGCCACGCCCCCAACCCCTAGTTACTGGCACGAAGTCTGGGTCCAGCTCCTTGCGGCAGTGAGTGGGGACTGCCCAAATCTCCGAAGCTCCCTGAATCTTTTCTGAATTGATTCAGAGAGCTTCAAATCAATTTGGACCTTTTTACTTGTCTCATGATTCGATTCGGATTTGGAAGTTTGGCCACCAAATCAGGTCAAATCTCCTCTGAATTGAATCAGCACCCAAAGCTTCACACAGCCCTAGTAAAAAAATTTTTATTAAGCAAATATGATGTGGAAGCCACTGAGAGATAAATAATGGCATTTTGGGATCCCATGTTTATTTTTCTATTCAAGAGAGAAAATCAGTTGAAAAGCTCCTTTTGGCTTTGATGGGTTCATCTACACATCGCCTTACGGAGACATAGTAACATGCTATGTAGCCGTACAGCGCGCTACGGCAATGTAACAATCATGTGGGTCTGCACATGATTGGCAGTTGTATTGCCATACAGTGCTCTACTGTGGTATAGTGTACTGCTAGGGCAACGTAGTAGCAAAATCTAACTATGCACGCAGTGCAGGAGTGCATTAACCACTCATACTGCACTGTGTAAATGTGCCCAATGGCAGCTAAAACTGGGTGTGGAAATGAAACAGGCAAAAGACACATAGGAGGCATGTCAACAGTCATGAGGACTCTTATAATAATGAAATAAGATTCTTGAGTATAATATACCTTTTGGGGGACTCATCAAATGACTACAAAGGTATAGGGTATATTGGCTAGCCTGACCTTGAGGACTATTTGACTATAATTTATCCTACATTTGCTTAACATCACTACCAACAGTTAATTTTCATCAAACTTCACTCCTTTTTCTCTAGTGCTACTGATTAAAGTTAGTTGGAAGGAGTTAAATGTTGGGGAAACAAGTAAAAGTCAGTGCACATGTCAGTGCACAGTCAGTGAACATGCACTTCAACATCCCTCTTATCAAATGGTTGTTTTGGTAAATGTGCATCAGGCATGCACACACACTGCCCTGTCCACTGCAGCTGATATTGAATAATTAATGCTTCCATAGTGGTGGTGTTAGCATTGGTGAGGACACTGACATTTGTGTGATGATCCTCCCACTTCATGCCAAGGATCTTCTGGGGGTAGCACTGGTGATGGTGTTCCATGCTTTTCAGGTGGTCCCTATAAGTCATCCAAACTTCACAGCCATAGAGAAGAGTTGGGATTACCACAGCCTTATACAGTAGGTGCTTTGTTTGAGTCCTGATATCATGACTGTTGAACACAGTTATTCAGTCCTCCAAAGGCAGAGCTGGCACATTGAATCCTATACTGGATCTCCTCATCGATGCTGACTTTCTTTGAGAGATGGCTGCCGAGATATGCAAAGTGCTCAGCAGCTCCTGTTCATCAATGAGAAGATTGGCCTGGAGAAGGCTGGTGAAGCACCTTTGCTTTTCCGATGTTAAGGGTCCATCCCAAGAGAAGCAATTAATAGGGCTGTGTAAAATTTCACCATCAGTTTTGTTTTGATTCTGTTTCAACCTGTTTCGAGGTTGAAACAGCAAAATCGAAATGAAACAGATATGGTTGAAACAACCTCGAAATGTTTCACCATTTCACTGCAAGTTTAATCCCAAACTGGCCAGAAATTGCAAAGTTATAGCCTGTTTCAACCTTCCCCATTATATCCTATGAGCAAAATGTCGAAACAGCATTGAAACAGCAAAATGTTTTGATGGAATGAAACGGAACAGCCATTTCAACTCAAAACAAAAGTCAAAATAAAACACTGTTCTGTCGAAACGCTGGTCGAAATGAAACGCTGCCATTTTGCACAGCCCTAGCAATTAAGGGTCATTTGTAGGTCCTCCTGTGTATGTGCAATGACAGTGCAATCATTGGCATACTGAAGTTCCACAATCAAGGCAGAAGTAATTTTGGTTTTGGTGTAGAAGTAGGAAAGATTGAAAAGGTTCCTGTCCATCCTGTACCTAATGCTGATGCCAAGTGGCAGACAGTGATGGATGAGCATCTTCATGACCAGAAGAAAGATGGAAAACAGAATTGGTGCAAACATGCGGCCATGCTTGATGCCATCTTGAATGGTAAAGGGCTCCATAGTAGAGCCACTGCATAGAAAGGAGGCAATCACCTGCTCATGACGGAATCTTAGACTGGTTATGTTTCCCTGGGCAGCCAGACTTTGATAAGATCTTCCATAGAGCCTCATGGTTAACAGAGGCCAAATCAATAAAGGCCATATGCAGTTCCTGGTGGGGTTGTTGGCATTTTTCCTGGATTTGTTGGGCCACAAAAATCATGTCCATTGTGCTTCTCGATGGTCTGAAGCTGCATTGAGACTCAGGAAGGATTTCCTCAGCAAGATGGAGCAGTCAGTTCTGCAGAATTTAAGTGAGGATCTTCCCAGTGATGGAGAAGAGGGCAATACCTTGATAGTTTTTACAGTCAGACTTATCTCCCTTTTTTTAAATGGTGACATTTTGGCATTCCTTAGGTCAGTGGGAATGTCCTTCGTGTTTCAGATTTTGAGAAGCAGTGAGTGGAGCTTATTGGTCATAGTTTCTCTACTAACTTTGAAGATCTCAGCTGGTATGAGATCAGAGCCATCCAGATGCTTTATTGTTATTCATCTGTCTTATTGCCTGGTGGACTTCTTCAAAGGTTGGTAGACTGGCAATTGCTTCCCTTACTAGATGTTGATTTTTTCAATATCTTGGCATTAGCTCCTGGGGGATGTATCATTGTATCTTGGAATGTACATATGAACATGCTTTGAAAAATGGTCTCAAAATGTCTCACTGAGGATGGAACCTCCCTGTGTAACATATGCAGTGGGTAAACAGAAGGATCTCCTCCTCATCAGAGAAGTAAGCGTTTTTTGTTGCTTATATTGAATCAATGGTATTTTGCTGGAGAAGGGCATTTTCTGCCCAAAGGCTTGTCTAACATCTCTCTGAACTATACAGTTGGTCTAATAAAAGATATCATCAAAAAAACTTCCTTTACTTTTCTCATATTTTCTGGACCACCCCAGCTACAACAATATTCCTCCTAGTTTTGCAGATATAGCCTAGTTTTCTGAAATGGAATTGCCTGTATTAAACCACAACTACCTACTCTGACAATGTATGGTGTTACATTGACTTCTTCATCAACCAGGATCACTCACCATTTTTTCTGGATATGATACAAACTAATGACCAAATTCTACTCATTTATGCCAGTATAGCCCCATTGGCTGCAGTAGCATCATCAGAAAGTGGTTTGCAAGCTGAATTTGAGATTTGAGTTATGATTCAGTGCAGCATACCTAGGATAATACATGGAGATGCAGAGCTTTGAGGTAATTCACCCTGATGCAAGATGAGACAATAATCAATACTTCACATAAACTCTGTTAATTATTATTTTTTATTCAGGTGGCACATAACTTTCAGAAAAATTGGAAAATCCTGAAATCTTCAAGTCCTTACACTATCTCTACTGGCATAAAATGGACCTGTGTACAAAATAAGATGCAAATGTAAAAATGAGCTGGTTTTGCCCATGGCAGGGTCTACATGGCCTTCTGAGTTTAGTTCATGATTTTCTCTTGCTTTTTATAGTTACTTTAATCTAAATTAAATTTTCTTTTGGGTGGTAAACCCCCCCCAGTTATGATATGTTATTTCCTAGTGCACGTTATTTCCTTGACAAGACTATGGGCACCTATACATGAGCAGTGAGGCTGCTCTGACACGCTATAATTACAGTGCATTGAAGCAGCCTCCATTAATTGAGTCTGTTGGAGCGTGGTAATTACCACACTACAGCAGACTCCAGTGTATCGTATATCAGCATCCCCATGCTGAAAAATGGTGATGGGGGCATTTTAACTAAGCTTATTCAATGAGTTTTAGTTAAAGTGCCTCCACTGCCATTTTTCAGTGCAGGGACGCGGCACGAGATACTCTGGTTGCTTTAATTAGAGCGGCTCTCAGAGCCACTCTAATTGAAGCAGCTCCCCCCCCATGACTCCTGTAGCACATGTATAAACACCCTATATGTCCAATATGCTTTTCCTGTCTCATTTTCAACATCCAGCTCTGGTGTTGTAAGCAGGGAGTGGCCTGTTAGGTTCCTGCTCTAAACAAGAAAAGTTAAGTGCATGCACATCCACATGCACACATGTGTGCATAAAAGTACTTTCCAAGTGCACGTCAGTGCAATCAATTGTTGACCCAGCATCATTCCAGTGGAATGAATATTACAGTTTTGTGCTGCCAGGCTTCCTCCTCATTGCTGCCATGAGCAAATCTGGCCTTATGTCTGTCACTCTAACATAGATTTTTATATAGTGCCTATAACTATGGTCAGGGTTGGTCTGCTCCTCCTTCCTAAAATATCCAAAAGAAAACCAAAAGCCTATATGTATGTGCCCCTGATAACATCTGCCTTCCAATAGTTCTTTGAGGTACTTATCCTGTGGCCAAGCACAAGCCTTCACCTCCCTACCACTTCCTTTTTTTCTTTCTTTAGATTTATAAAAATCTAAAAAATTGCCTGCCCTAGGTTGTGCTTAATTAATTTTCACAGTAAAATGAAAGTTGGCTGATCATCCCACCTAATTAATATTCTTTAAACAAAATAGAATACAATAGAACCTATAGTCTTCACAGGGAGCACATCTATATGATACATTTACTGCAGAGTTGCTTAATTAGCTCTGCAATAAAGTCTCAGCATCTACCCAAGGGGCCCTATTAGGCCACAGTAAACTAATAAATGCCACTGTAGGTTAGTACTTGTAAACTTAAGTACTATTCTGTGGTGGCTTTATTTAGTGCGCTGCAATGCAGATGTAGATGTTGATGGGGTTGGCTAAGGCACAAGGGTGCTTCAGTGCAAGGGCTTCCTGCTAGCTAGCCCATGCTGAAGCACCTTTGTGCTGCAGCCAACCCCTCTGCAGTACATTAAAATGGGTCAGAGCAGCTCTGGGCTGGCAGGCTGAGCCCCCGGGCTGACCCGGCTCAATGTGCTGCAGTCCCAGATGCACATGTAAATCCAGCAATAAACTCCGGTGCAAACTGCGCCCAAGTTTATTCAGTCAAATTAATTGCACTTGTAGATATGCCTAGGATTAGGATCCTTACCTTCTACCCAACCCACTTCTTCCCACCCTGGGTGGAGGAACACAGTTTGCAATTAGACAGAGCTGGGAATGCTTCTCTCATACCACCCCTTTACAAAATCCTGTATCTGCCCAGGCTTGCTATAGTTTCCCTTATTTATAATAAGGGGGCTTCTGCTCATATGCTCTGCTGATCTCAACCACTGGAGTGCAAGACAGGGTGATGGACTCTCCAGCAACTGTCTTAAGGCTATGTAGGATAGATAGCCTCTACTTGGGAGAGAGGTTTGGTTCACAACCAGTGCTTCCAGGAGTCTGACACAGATTTAAATTCTTTGAGCTCTTTTAGGCCATCCATACCAAGGATTCCACTTATAATGTAAAAATTAAGGGGTAGCATGCAGCACAGTATTTCCATATTTCCTTTTGGACACTTTAGGAGTTTAAAATTCAACCATCTGGCAGCCATGACTAACCATGCCAGACTACAGTGGTCCCTAACCCAGAAAAAAAGTCCAAAAGAAAGGTATGACTGATATAGTAGACCTATCAGACTTCGTGAAGTAAGACTTTTTTCATTCCTCAAGGAATCATGTTTTTCACTGACCAGCCAATCTTTTAGAAATTTCCAGAAGGTCCATAATATGCCCACGACCAGTACCATGATATCACCAGTCCAGGCCCTGTTTGTTCTTTGGCATCTCCTTTTGTATTTACTAACCTTATCCCATAATTCACTGATGCAGGATACCCTTGTCTCAACCCCTTAACTAAGATGGAGAGGGAAGGGAAACTTCCAGAAACTTTTCACCTCCTGAGATGTAACAAGGGTCTCATTTCACTGGGGATGTCTGTACCAAATTATTCATCTAAGTTTAATCTTAACAAAACAAGATTTATTAAAAATTGAGTAAAAAACTTTTGTCCATCAAACCTAAATATGCCCTTCTCATAAACTGAACTTAAAAAGTCTCTTTCGGCTTTGGCCCAGAGAAAGAATGAAATAGTAAATAGCTTCCATTTCTGGAAATCATCTCTCTGACCACTTTTCTTAGCCTCTCATTTTTCTTTGGTGGGTATACTTACTGCTCACTATACCAAAAAAATGGGCAGGGGGGCAGGAAAAGAGAATCCTTTTCTTACATATAGACCAAAAATGAACTAAATATGCAAATATAGAACATTTTCCATTACCCACAAGAAAAGACATTTTAGGAGAGGCAGATGATACCAAATATTTTTCAGTGGTTGCTATGTCAGCAAGGTTCTTAGAAAAATTCTCTGTCAGCAGGTGCAGTTCGAAAATGAAATATGCATTTTTGATCATTTACAACTTGTGGGAGATGCTGTTGCCATGGACTGCCATTTGGGTTATACTTAGCACTGTGACATTTCATAAACAATATACAACAGATTTTCAGTGCCATAGGGTGCCTACAGCTGTTCACTACACCTAGTCTACTTTCACATGGCTTACTTTAAATTTTATGAACGTAGACCAGAAGCAGCATGTATAGCCATTTGCTGGTGCCAGGAGCTGAGCAGGGAACCCAGTAACTTTGAGTGAGGGGAGAGGTGGGAAGTATTAGTGGGGCTACTAGGTCTGCGGGCAGGGTAGTGGGTGCACGGGAGGGGTTGTCCATCTGGGTACTGGGACCAGGGGGCTAAAAATAGCCCAGTCAAGGTCAGGGAGAAAGGAAGAGTAGAGTTCTGGGGCTGTGGGGAGTGGTTGTTTTTTTCCCAGCCCTGGGGCTGTGCTCCAAACATTTATAGGCATTTGATATACAGCATTAAGCCATTCCTGATCTAAGTTAGTTCTAGATCTTCAAGTGAATTTATATCAGGCCTGCCAGTTTTGCCCAGTTTAACTCCTCTGAACACCTCACAGATGGGCTTTAACATTAGCCTAACTAAAGTTAGGTCAATCTAACTGCTGTATGCGCCCATTGAGGCTACTAAGGTGTACAAGGATGACATTTTGATTTCAGTCTAAAGAGCACAAGATCAAAGCCACAAGGTCTGAACAGCTTTAGAGAGAGACAAAGCTAAGCCATAAATATAACCATAAATGTAAATTATGTGTAAAATATGAAAAGTATATAAATAAAATACCTGGGATAAAAATAGCACAGCAAAGGGTACAGGTAAACCACAATAATGCCAAATCCAACACCAACCTGCCTGTCATAGATTTATAGAAGATTAGTATTGGAAGGGACCTCAGGAGGTCATCTAGTCCACCCCCCTGCTCAAAGCAGGACCATCCCCAACTAGATCATCCCAGCCAAGGCTTTAAAAACCTCCAAGGATGAAGATTCCACAACTTCTCTGACTACAACCTGTTTCAGTGCTTTACTACCCCACTAGTAAAAAAGGTTTTCTAGTATCTAACTTAAACTCCCCTTGCTGCAGCTTGAGACCATTGCTCCTTATTCTGTTATTTGCCATCACTGAGAATAGTCTAGCTCCATCCTCTTCGAAACCATGCTTCATGTAGTTGAAGGTTGCTATTAAATCACCTCTCAGTCTTCTTTTCTCCAAACTAAATAAGCTCATCTCCTTCAGCCTCTTCTCATAAATCATGTTCTCCAGACCCCTATTCATTTTAGTCACCCTCCAGTAGACTATCTCCAATTTGTACACATCCTTTCTGCAGTGGGACCCCAAAGCTGGACACTGTAGCCTAACCAGAGCTGTATAGAGGGGAAGATCTGCTGCCAATGTCCTACTAATAGAGCCCAGTATACCATTAGTCTTCTTCTCAACAAGGGCCACTGTTGGCTCATATTCAGTTTATGGTAACCCCCAGGTCCTTTTCTGCAGAGCTGTTGCTTAGCTAGTTGGTCCCTAGCCTATACTGGTGAATGGGATTCTTCTATCCTAAGTGCAGGACTTTGCACTTGTCCTTACTGAACCTCAGAAGATTTTTTTCAGTCTAATCCTCCAGTGTGTTAAAGTCTCTCAGAATCCTAGCCTTATCCTCCAGTGTATTTCTTTTTTTCCCCAGCTTGGTGTCATCTGCAAACTTGCTGCAGGTACATTCCATCCCATCTTCCAGGTTGTTGATGAAGATATTGAACAAAACTTGCTCCAGGACCTAGCTCTGAAGCACTCCACTTGATACCAGGAGCCAACAGACATTGAGCCATTGATTACTACTCTTTGAGCTCTGCAATCTGGTCAGTGTTCTATCCATCATACAGTCCATTCATCCAACCTTGTACGGTCTTAGCTTGCTTGCAAGAATGTTGTGGAAGACCATATCAAAAGCCTTACTAAAGTCCAGGTATATCATGTTCGCTGCCCTCATCATAGCCACAGAACCAGTCATCTCATCATAGAAGGCAATCAGGTTGGTCAGGCATGACTTGCCCTTGGTGAATCCACACTGACTGTTCCTAATCACCTTCTTCTCCTCTAAGTGCTAAGAAATGAATTCCTTGAGAATCTGCTCCATGATTTTTCAGAGACTAAGGTGAGGCTTACTGGTATGTAGTTCCCCGGATCTTTCTTCTTCCTTTTTTTTAAAGATGAGCACTATGTTTCCCCTATTCCAATAATCTAGGACCTCCCTTGAATGCCATGAGTTTTCAGAGATAATAGGCAGCAGCTCTGTAATCACATCACTCAACTACCTCAGTACCCTTGGGTGCATTGCGTCCAACCCATGGACTTATGCAAGCCCAGCTTGTTTAAATAGTCCCTGAGCTGCTCTTTCACCACTGTTGACTACTTACCTTCTCTCCAAACAGTGCTGCCAGGTGCAGTAAGTAGTGTGGGAGCTGACCTTGCCTGTGAAGACTGAGGTAAAAATGCATTGAGTACTTCAGCATTGTCCTGACAGCCAAGTAAGATTATTTGGAATGATTATTTTAGACAGTGTTGAAGTGATGTTGTAGCCATGATGGTCCAGCAATTATTCAAGAGGCAAGGGTTTTTGTGGGCAGTATCTTTTATTAGACCAACTGCATCTTTGGGCTAAAATTAGACAACCTCTTGAATACAAGGCATTCTTCATCAGGTCTGGGGAAGGAAGCAACTACAGCAGTCATTAAGAACAGTGGGTAGTGGGTAGAGCTATGAAATTGGAGTGGGGAGACATTTCCAGGGGTAACAGGCAAACAATTAGCAGAAGAAAGAATGGGACCTGATGAAGAATGCTGTATATTCAAAAGTTTGCCTTACTTTATCCTAAACATGCAGTTGGTCTAATAAAAAATATCACTGGATAAAATCCTGGCTTGACTTATTTAGGGAAATTTTTACCTAATATACCTGATTAAATCAGTAACCTGAAAGTGAAGCTGTGAAAAGATGCCCAATGGACAGGCAGCAAATCTTAATAAAGTTTAAAAAGAGGAAATCTTTAATTAAAAATACCCGATACAACAATGTGGTCAAAACTAGAGAGTAGTACCCAATGTGTCACGAAGGTTAATAAAAGCTGGGTTCCTGTAGGAGGTTTTGCCCTTTGTTCATGGGGGGAGGACATGTTTTTATTTATGGGAGGCCAATGATGTTTGAAGCTCACCATAAAACACTTATTAGTGTGGCCAAAAGAGACCTGGTAATAGTGAGATTTTTTTATCAGCTGCAAATATATGATTTCCAAATTGAAAAAAAACCTGAGAGAACAGACCTTCTCTCAGGAATATTTGCTAATAGTGCAGTGGAGGAAATTCCAGCCCCAAATTATACGCATGTCAATCTGATTTAAAGCATTGTGTTGCTCATAAAAAATATAGACTGCAATTGCCAGAGTTACTGCTGAAGATTAGATCTTTCAAAACATTAATTAAAGCTTTTAGGCTGGCATAATTAGGACAGCTTTTATGATTCATTTAAAGGATGGGGGGAGGGGCTTAAATGGGATTTTGTTTAAAGGCAGCAGGACATTGATTCCTTATGGTGCTGTAGAAAAATATCTTAAGAAGGAATACATGAAAGCATTAAGAGACTGAAAAATCTGAGAGACAGACCAGGGATCTTTTATAGATGAACAGAAAAAAGCTGTTAACACTTATTGCACATGCCAAAAATATAAACAACTCAAGCAAAAGAACTGGTGGTGCACAAAAAAACTGGTTCTTGGAACAAAATAGTCTTGGATTTGTTTTTACTGGTGGGAAAAATCGGTATATTTGTCCTAAATAATTATTCCCATTGGCATGAAACAATCTTACAAGAACACGCAGGTTAACATGATCACACATATCATATATATATCAAATCTGTTTTGCTAGATATAGCAACTCTGACATACTAATGTCTAGCTGTGGTTTAAGTGAGCATGAGTTTACGTGATTTTCAATTAAATAAGGATTCAGAAGTGTAACCGCTAGTCCCCATTATCTTCAATCCAAAAGACTGGTGGAAAATGTTGTCAAAATGGTGAGAGGAACGTGTGGTCCTAACTTCCTTTATGCTAGTAGGGATTATATGTTTTCAAGCATGTTTCCTGACTGACTAATTGGGTTGGTCAGATTTTTGTCAGTGGAAAATTGGGAAAGGAGTGTTGACTGAAACCAAACTTATCAACAGTGTGTTCTATTTGACAGTTTTCCATTTTTCATTTACAACAATTTTTTCCAGTTTTAGGCCATTTTTATATTTTTGCATTGTCCCAGGGGAGCGGGGGCACCGGGAGACCCCCGTGGTGGCCAAGGGGTCTGCTTACCTCCCGCAGGGCCGGAAGACCCGAAGAAACTCCACACGCCGGCGCTGCCGGCGCGGGCCATCAGCCAGGCGTTTATCCGGCTGCGGCTGAGCGGCGGGGGCAGGGCACGCCAGCCGGGAGGAACAAAAGGCGGCCCCGCCGAAGCAGCGGGGCGGCTGGAGGGAGAGAGCAGGAGCGCGGAGCTCCAGCGAGCAGGGGATCAGCCGCCACCCGCGGAGTGCGGGACGCCGCCAGATAGAGGCGGAGCAGGCTACGAGCAGCGCAGCTGAGAGCCCAGAGGGGCAGAGACAGGGGGAGAAGTCACCCCTAGAGGCGGGGCAGCAGCCAGCGAGGAACCCAACACCCGAGGCAGCGTGAGGCGTAGCAGCTACCCTGAGAGCAGGGCCAGCTGTAGCCGGTATTGCGGAGCCGCCGGAGTGGGTAACGGCGGCCGAGACTATTGGGGGAGGCAGAGAGGACGGCTGCCTCCCAAGAAAGGAGGGATCAGGGCAGCACCCTCCAACTGGGTGAGGCATACCCGGCCCGAAGACAGCCTGTAGGGGCTAGGGTGCCCGAGCCGAGAGAGAGGACGAGACGAGGATGGGTGAGAGGCCAGGACAGGAAGACCTGAGGTGGCGTATGGCCAGGGTGTAGGGGAGGACGGAGCCCCGAGAGTACCTGCGAAGAGGCGTGCCGGCACCAGGGGATACCCCAAGGGAAGACCCCCCACTGAGAGAGTCATCAAAGTCGTGGCAGGCGAGTTCTGGGGTCCCCCTTAATACCAGCCGGGGTAAACCCTGGGGCGTACCAACGAAGCTCGGGGGCACAAGATCCCAAGCCCGGGCTAAGGCGGCACGCGAGCTCCTAATCGAACGGAGGCGGGTACATGCATGTTTGGGGCAAATCTTTTTTTTTTTTCCTTTTATTTATACAAAGCCAATTTTTTCACTGAAAATATGACTAAATTATTTTTTATTGTAATTATATGTAAAAAGAAAAAGCCAACAATTTTTAACCAGTTTTACACATCAGTTCAATTTCCACATAGACTGGTCAGAAAAGTCCACTAGCAATGCTGCAGAAACATCTCCCTACTCTGTACATTATGACTTTTTTAAAGGAACTTTCCCTAAATGGGACATTGAAATGAATTAATATTTTATTCCTCCTATTCACTTAGAAGGTGGCCAGGATCTCCCAACACACGTGTGTAAAGAGGCTCAGAAAAGCAAACAGTAAACTCAGGATAAACTGGACTATTAATATTCAATGCAAACACAGTGAAGACTTGCTTCTATGCATGCAGTTACCGTGACTCCATATGTGGATTTGTTATTGTAGGCATGTGCATAGATGGTAAGTTATGTATCTGACAGGCTATTTGCCTACAAAAATACCTGATTTGTATATATGATCTTGCTAATGACATGAGCAAATTAGGTATGTAATTATGGCCAAATTTCCATGGTTTTGATAAATCAGACCCCAAATTTGGCATTTGTAATGGACAAAGAAGTCTGGGGGAGGCAACATTTCAAACTGTCTTATTGTACAACAACACAAAAGGTTGATAATTTGGTAAATTCAATACCCAGTAAATAAAGCACTTCAAAGTAGCTCCTCCTTTACAAGTGCAAAGTTTTATAACTGAAGAAGGTCTTCTGGCTGGAAATATAAAACAGATAAGTGAGTGCCAAGTCTTCCAGTCTAGAGCTCATAATATACTAACTAGATAGTCATCTGTTGTATACAAGAAATTTCAGTAAAGCACTGTCAATAATAACAAAACACCTGTGTTGTAAAGGGAAGAAATTTCCTGAAGAGAGAAAATTGGAGGAGGAAGCAGGAAAAAAATATAAAAAGAGGTAATAACAATGGCAGAATGACAAGATAGATTCAGATCATAGGGCAGAGACATTTTGTATGGGATTTAGGGTTGAGACTTAAGTGCTGGGAGACCTTAAAACAAGACAGCCTCTTAATTTGGCAGAAGGTGAGCCCAAAGCACTTCTTATCCTCCAAAATACAACTTGTGCCCCTTGCAGACATGCAAATAAAGGTACCATGGGATGTGATGCACAATCCCCACAATCCCACTTTCTGCCATACCACACGTGTATGGCAGGAGCTGTGATTGTGGGATGAAGCATCAGATCTCATCACGCCTTATTGCCAGTGCAGAGGGCAGCAAGCAGGCTGGGCACACCATCAGCTGATCCATTAGTATTCCTTGTTTTGGAACTCAGCACAGGGATCTCTTTCACTCACTTAAAACTGCAGGAATACTTCTTTGGCAATACCTTGCAGTCAGAGATGATTGTCTTCCATGGTTGACTTATCTGTGTGTCTGAAGATGACTGATGAGGCCTTTCTGGGATTGACAGACTTTACTACAGCTCTAACATGTGTTTCCATGTGGGGTAGGTGGTGCTAGATTTTTTATTTGGTCCATGACACACTGTTTCTGCCCTCCTGCTTTTCCATCTCCTGTCATTGTCATGAGGTTTCAAAGAACTGACACCGCTGTGGCAAACTCTTCCTCCACTTGGGGTAGTACTGGGCGATAGTCTCCCATGAGTTGACATTGACGTTGCATTTTTTTTTTAAGTTGACCTTGAGGACATCCCTGAAATGCTTTCTCTGCCCTCCTCTTGAGCATACACCTTGACTGAGCTGGGAGAATAACATTTTCTTTGGGAGTCTGGAGTCAGGCATCCAGATGACATGGCTGGCCCAACAAAGTTAATGTTGGATGATCATTGCCTCAATACTTCTGGTGTTTGCTTACAGGAGGACACTAATGTTGGTGTGTGTCTCTTCCCACCAGATTCAGAGGATCTTCCACAGGCAGAATTGATGGTACTTCTCCAACAACTTTAGATGTCTCCTGTACATTATCCAGATCTCAGCTCCACACAGCAAGGTGGAGATCATGACTGAATGATAAACCATGAGCTTGGTTTTGGATCTGATGTTGCAGTCTTTGAACACCCATTTATTCAGGCATCCTAAGGCGTCACTTGCACATTTGAGGCGATGTTGGATTTCTTTGTTGATGTCAGCCTTCTGTGAGAGGTGGCTTCTGATGTATGGGAAATACTCAGTGTTCTCCAGAACCTTACTGTGGATCTGGAGCTGTTCTTTAGGAGTTTGTCGGTGGAGGACCTTAGTTTTCTGAATGTTAAGTGTCAATCTCATTTTTGTGTATGCCTTGGTAAAGACATTGCCAGTTGCCTGAAGATGTTTCTGAGGGAGCACACACTACAGCATCATCAGCGTACTGGAGCTCAATGATTATGGTCGGGGTGGTCTTAGTTTTGGCTCAGAGTCAGTTGAAATTAAACAGTTTACCATCCATTCAATAGTTTAGCTCTGCTCAGGTTGACAGCTTGTTGGTGGTCAGATGTAACATTGCTGCAAGGTATATTGAGTAGGATGCTGAAGTGATGATGCAACCTTGCTTAACTCCCTTTTTAACCTCAAAGAAATCTGCAATAGATCCATTACTGTAAACCACCACTCACATACCATCATGGAGCAAGCAGAGAATGGTGACAAATTTTGGTGGGCATTCATACTTCAGAAGGATCCCCCACAAAACTTCTCAGCTGACAGAGTTGAAAGCTTTTGTGAGGTCAAAGAAGGCCATGTAGAGAGGCTTATGTTGTTCCCAACATTTCTCCTTTAGCTGGTGAGCTGGAAGATCATGTCAGTTGTGCCTCTTGATGCTCTAAACCCACACTGTGATTCCAGGAGGAGCCCTTCAGCAAATGGAAAGAGATGGATCAGAATGGTTCTCACAATGATCTTTCCTGTGGTGGACAGCAAGGCAACCCCTCTGTAGTTTCCACCATCAGGCTTGTCGCCTTTCTTGAAGATTGTCACAATCATGACATCCTTGAAGTCATCTGGGATTTTCTCATCATTCCAGATCCTTAAAATGAGGGCATGAAGCTGTGATGTGAACTCCTCTCCTCTCACTTTTAAGAATTCAAAGGAGATTCCATTCACTTGAGAAGCCTTGTTGTTCTTCATTTGCTTGGGGGCTTTCCTCACCTTGTCAAGGTTTGAAGGGATTTCAGGATAATCTCTGACTGGGTGTTGCAGCAGAATCTTGACCGAGAAGGTCTTCAACATGCTCCTTTCAATAGGCATTGATGGCTCCCCTTTCCTTGATCATACCTCTTCCATCTTTAGGTCTCAAGGGGTTTGGTCCCTGAGTGCTTGGACTGTAGATGGCTTTGCTGGGACTGAAGGAGCCATGCATATCATGGATATCAGCTAGATGTAGGCTTTTCTTCCCACCATTTGGAGGAATAGCTCTTCACATAAAGGAACAACCTCAAAGGAAGCCAGTTTTGCAAGCATAATATTTTGCTTTTTGCCATCCCAGTTTATCAACCAGCAGGGATCTGGACTACAGTATGGCTAGAGGATGAGGGAAGCACAAAGATCCACACAAGGTTTGGGTGCTTCAGTTCTGAGCATTGCAGCTCCTAACACTAAGGTGCATTGTGACCTAATGGAACCCACAGCCCTAAGTCTGGTGCCTAAACAACCTATACAGGTGCCTAAGAATGGGGTCTACAAAATCTGGTACAGTGAGTGGGAAGCTGATTTGATTAGTTAGAAGGTAATGCCAACAATGTGGTATCACTTAAATTCATCCTTCAACAAGATTTAAAACAAACTCCAGGCTTCAGGAAAATGCTTCCCTTGACTATGGCTTCACAGCCCTGAGTGCTTTCCTGCAAGTTGATACCTAAATCAGGTCCTTTATACAAAATACAGCTGAAGAGGTGTCATTTTACCAAATTCCTACTGGTTATATATGTCCCTGGGATATGTGAGACCCAGGTTTAATATCCTCTTTGTAAAATGACTTGAAGCCACAGCTCACACTTCCAAGAGTTTTCCAGGAGAAAACTCTAAACCAAAGGTACAGTGTATCTTACGGTAATGTTGTCCCCATCCCTCATGCTGAAGGGATTCCACTTTTCAAAATCTAATTATTTATTAGGGTCAGACACCAGGGCAGCAAACAGGCTAACTAGCCCTAGCTGGTCCCACTTAACTGTATGGGCATGGCTGTCTGCATATTAGCAGGAGCCCCGTTAGTACTTCAGAGGATACTCAACTGCACAGATGCTCCTTCTCCCTTCATCTCCCACCTCTCCTCCCCTCAGGTAGCTGTTGTGTATCTAGCCATACTCTAGTCCAGGGTTCCTGTGTTCTGACTCTTGGATCCTTGGCTTGTGACTACTTAGTGTTAGGCCCTGACTGCCCAGATCCTGGTCGTACCCCTGACAGTAAGTGTGGAGGGAGTAAAAGAGAATGAGAATCACTCTCTGTCTCTCAAATAAAAAATTTCCTGCTCAGCTCTTTTCACTTCTGACTGGTAAAGATGCTTTTTTACCTATCAAACTTGACAAAAAGCCACTTGTCAAATTGAAGGGACACTACTAGGCAATGGGATTTTCACTTTGGAGTTCAATGAGCAGTGTCAGGCCAGTGCTGGGTAATTTTGGAAGCCCCCTCTTCCCATAAAGTGAAAGTCTATCTCAACACCAATTTAGTTCCTAATATCCCAGTGAGGGCACTAATTCATGTGGAGGAACACTGAAATAACAAAACAGACCTATCCTGAAAGTCCAGATGTCAAGAGCAGACCTGTGGGGGAGCTCTAGTATGAACTTTGTAGACCAGATCCATCTCTAAATGAAAATGAACTTGATCAGTAGGACAGCCTTGCTATGACTGAACATAGTTTCTTCATTAACATTTTTGGAACGCTTGATGACTTTCTGGAATCTCTGTAGAAAGTTACAAATAATCCATGAAGTGAGAGGAATATTCCTGGCCAGCACACTCAGAGGGCACGTCCAGATGAGCACACATGTGCCTCTTGCAGCGTCTCAAAGCCCTTTGAGATGCTGCAAGAGGCACGTGCAGGAACAAAAAATGTTCAGTGCAGGGGCAAAATTAAACCCCTGGATATCCAGGGGTCAAAAAATACCCTGGGCAAAAAAAGCAGGGCAGAGCAACCGGAGACTCAGGCCCTCCAGAGGGATGCTCTGGTAGCCAGCCAGGGCATCTGTATGTTTCATAGTTTCATAGTAGCTAGGGTCAGGAGGGACCTGAACAGATCATCTAGCCTGACCCCCTGCCACAGGCAGGAATGAATGCTGGGTTCACAAGATCCCAGACAAGTGATCATCCAACCTCCTCTTGAATTTGCCCAAGGTAGGGGCAAGGACCACTTCCCTGGGAAGATGGTTCCAGATTTTGGCCACCCTAACTGTAAAATATTGCCTTCTGATCTCCAACCTAAACCTATTCTCCATCAGCTTATTACCATTGTTCCTCATCACCCCAGGTGGTGCTGGGGAGAAAAAGGTTCTACCTATTTGCTGTTGATCTCCCCTGATGAGATTGTAGGCAGCCACCAGGTCCCACCTCAGCCTCCTCTTGCTGAGGCTGAACAGGTTCAGGTCCCTCAATCTTTCCTCATAGGGCCTGTCCTGCTGCCCTCTAACCAAGTGGGTGGCCCTCCTCTGAACTATCTCCAGGCTGGCCACATCCCTTTTGAAGTGCAGTGCCCAGTACTGGATGAAGTACTCCAACTGCGGCCTGAACAAAGTCGTATAGAGTGGGACCTCTCTGGACTGGCTTGAGATGCACCTTTGGATGCATGACAAGGTATGGCTAGCCTTGCTGGCTGTGGTCTGGCATTGGAGGCTCATGTTCATCTTGGAGTTGATAATGACTTCGAGATCCCTTTCTGCCTCTGTGCTTTCAAGAAGGGAACTCCCCAGCCTGTATGTATGCTGTGGATTCCTTCTCCCAAAGTGCAGCACCCTGCATTTGTCCACGTTGAACTCCATCCTATTCTCATCTGCCCACTTTTGTAGTCTGTCTAAATCTAGTTGAAGCCTCTCTCTCCCTTCAAGTGTGTCCACCTCGCCCCACATCTTCGTGTCATCAGCAAATTTGGACAGCGTGCTTTCCACCCCCTCTTTCAAGTCGCTGATGAAGATGTTAAACAGTACGGGCTCGAGGACTGAGCCCGGGGGTACCCCACTGCTCACATCTCACCAGGTTGAGTACAACCCGTCCACCACTACTCTCTGGGTGTGCCCCATCAGCCAATTTTTTACCCATCCAACTGTGCAGGCATCAATGCCACAGTCATTTAATTTATTGATGAGGATGGGGTGAGAGACAGTGTCAAAGGCCTTCTTAAAGTCTAGAAAGACTATGTCCATGGCAACAGCATCATCCAAGGATTTAGTTACTTGGTCGTAAAAGGCAATCGGGTTGGTCTGGCAGGACCTGCCTTTGGTGAACCCATGCTGATTGCCCCTGAGCATGATCTCCCCTGCTGCCTTCCCACAGATGTGCTCCTTGATGATTCTCTCCAAGATCTTCCCAAGCACCGAGGTGATGCTTACAGGCTTATGGTTGGCACTCACCCCAGTGCTGAAGCATGCTGCCTGCCTATGCAGGGCAAGCAGTGATGCAGGCTGCAGGGAGCTGGACCCAGCTTCATGCCAGGTAAGTTAGGGGTGAGGGGGGCTGGAGGAGTGGGGAGGGGACCATAGTGAGCCAGCCCCCACTCACCCCCCCCACGCCCAGCCTTTACTCCTTTATTGCCCCCATCCACTCAGTCCTGGCTCCCCAATCACCCTCCCACCTGGCCCCCACTCCCCAAATACCACTCCCCACCTAGACACCCCCAGCCCCTGCTCCCTGATCGCCCCCTTGCCCAGCCCCTGCTCCCTGATTGCCCACCCTGCCTGGCCTTACCCTGATTGCCCCCGACTCGTTCCCCTGATCGACCCTGCCCCAATGCTGCCCCCCCCAACCCAGCCCCAGCAGTCCCGGACTAAAACAAACAAACAAAAACAAACCCTGCACTCATCATCATCAGCAGCAGCAGCAGCTGGTGGGGCCACTGGGGCCTCCTGGCAGATCTCGCCTGCAGAGCACAGGGCAGCAGGGGGCAGTGGGGACCGGCCCCATCTGCCTGGCACCCACACTGCCACTGTTCCATTGCGTGCGTGTGGCCCAAGTTGGCAGGGCACGGTGCTGTCAGACAACTGGGGCCACTTGGTTGGGTCCCTGCTGCCCCCCAGTGCCCTGTGCTGGGGGATGTTCAGGGATGGGGCCAGGTAGGGAGGGCAATTGGGGAGCAGTGACTGTGTGTGGAGGGGCTCTGCTAGGAGGCCCCAGTGGCCCCAGCAGCCCACTGCTACAGCTGGTGAGTGCAGGGTTGTTGTGGGGGGCTGTGGCCCTGTGGGAGGGCTGTAGCCCCTCTGGGGCGGGGGCTGTAGTCCCTGTTGTAGGATCTGTAGTCCATGTAGAGGGGCTATGGTCCCAGCTGAGGGGCCTGTAGCCCAGTTGTATGGCCTGTGGCCCCATGGGGAGGCTGTATCTCTTGGGGGCATGTGGACCATGTGGTGGGTGGTAGCCCCTGTGGGGTGGCTGTGGCCCCTATGGGGGATGTAGCCCCTCTTGGGGGGGCCTATAGCCCATTTGGTGGGTTGTGGCCCTGTGGGGTGGCTGTAGCCCATGGGGGGGCTTGTTGCACCTGTGGGGGGTGGTAGTCCCTGTTGGGGAGGCTGTAGTCCATGTGGGGGGGCTGTAGCCCCTGTCTACAGCCCCTGTTGGGGGGCTGTGGCCCTGTGGGGGGTGGCTGTGGCCCCTGTGGGGGGTGGCTGTGGCCTCTGTTGGGGGGCTGTAGTCCTTGTGGGAGACTTTAGCCCCTGTTGGGAGGGTGGCCCCTGTGGGAGTGGTAGCCCCTGTGTGGGGACAGTCAATGAGCTGTGCAGCGGGGCTGCACCCTGCAGGGAGGCAGGGGACTCATCCCTCCTGAGCAGCCACCCACCCCACAGTCCCCCCATAATCCACCCACACCTCCCCACACACCTCCATGACCCCCCACATCCCTCCCCAGCCATCCCCAAACCCACTTCCTACCTCCGTCCTGCAAACCCCACATCCCCCCAGCACACATCCTGTGTGCCCAGCTACCAGACAGGATGACACCTGTTTGCAGGAGTTGTGGCTGCAGGGCCAGCTGTCCCCACATCCTGGTTAGCGAAGGGGTCAGGGGGAGCTCTAACTGCTCTATGATAAGAAAACCAAAGGCAAACAGCAAAACATATAGGTATTTAGAATTCATTTTATTATTATGATGGAGACACCGGTAGGCTTCCAAATTGCTTTAACACTGTAGATATATCAATAAAACATTGTTCAACTGATTGCGCACTCTCTCTCTCTCCCTCCCTCCCCCCCTTCTTTCCTCCCTCTCTTGAGCCTGCTCAGAATGGGCACCTGGGGTCCAGCTGGAGGTGGCTGACCTCCGGCCACTTGGGGCCAGAAGGGCATGCTTTGAAAGTTCAAAGCAGGCCACCACACTGAGAACATCTTCTGGGTGATGGCTGCCCAGATGGCCAGGCAGGGGCACACATGGCAATAGTACCACACAAAGGTCAACACTGCAGCCACATCCCACTGGCAGCTGGCTCACAGAGGCAGATACCTCTAATGGACATGGGGGCAGATACAGCTAATGGCCATGCAGTCCCCACCCAGATCTGGCAGGTGTGCAGCCTTGGGGCTACATGCTGTCGCAGGTGGCAGCAGGTCACAGCCAGGCAGCAGCCCCCACTGCCAGACTGCTGCAGCAGGTAGAGGGTGCAGGGAACTCTCAAGTCTGCTTTAACAGTCAAGCTGGCACAAGGGGTAGTGGCCCCAGGTACCAATTGGCCAGGCCACAGAAGCTCCTGAGAGCAAGTGGCCCTGAGCTTACTTGCCAGGGCAGCTTTTTGTACTTCTGGGGCCAGCACAGGTGCTGGACCCAGCCTCTAGCTTCCCCTGGCTGTAGATCTGGGATGAACCAGGCAGAGTGATTTTGCCCCAGGTGACACAATGTGCCCCACACCAAAGTGCATGTCTGGGCACGTGTGCTGAGGCAAAAACCCCTAGCTCAAATGAGCCCCAGAAGAGCCTGAAGTCAGCAAAACAAGGCTGGAGCAACAGCAAGATGGCAGAGACTGAGGCGCTGCTCCAAGGGCTAGCAGCTTTAGGGAGACAAAGCAAGATGACACCTGTCAAATCCAGACAGTGCTGTCAGCATATCCTTTGTTTGTTATAAGGGAGGGAATTGTAGCCCCAGAGAAGCCTTCCTTGGGTGCTCACTGCCTGCCTATGTGGAGGCAGTGGGGAGAGTCACCCATCCCAATTAGGGGAGAGTGACCCCATTGAATTCTGAGCACTAGAGAGAGATATTGCAGGTGGGGATCACAACACCCTAGGTTTTCACCAAGATGAGGAACAGGACATAAACCCTTCTCAGGGGTGCAGGAGTCAGGTAGTAAACAGCACCGTGTTTGTCAGAGCCCCTGCTGAGGGGGAGGAGAAGGGTTCTGGCTACACAAGGTTGGCTCCACTCACCCCACAGGAGGGGTGATTGGTACAAGACTGATCCAGGGAGGATCTATGACTGCTACACTCAAGAGAATTAGACCCTGAAGGGGCTTACCCATATGGGTGAGTCAGAACTTTGCTGCCTCTCCTGTTGGGGGTAGAGAGCATGTATAACAGACTGAGATGTTACTTGCATCCAGGACCAGTGTGACATTCATCGCTGGGAGTTGTACAATGTCATTACAAGCAACATAGGGTGATCTAGGAACCAACCTGAGAGTTGAATGTAAAGGGCTCTCACTGATTCCCCACCCCTTCCCAGAGATGGCTCCCAAAGTTCCAGAAAAAGAGATGGTTTGGGGTTTCATACTGTTGTAGCATATGCATAATAGTAATTAATATATAATAGTGATTAGTACCTTTTTTATTGTATATATTTATTTTTATGGTCTTTTCTACCTCCCCTTTTCTCCCTATGTAAATTATATATAGTTAAGTATTGAGTGTTGTCTGATCGAAGGTTTTAGGCTCTAACTGTCCTTCTGTAGGGAGACTCTTCACACTCTAGGAAGGAGGGCTCCAAGGCAGAGACTCCAGGGATCCATAATTGGCTGCAGCTGGTGGGTAGCTCCACCTCCTGGGTTGCAAGTGGAACTGGAGAAAGAGAGAGAGAGAGAGATTGAAGCAAACTGTTCTGGTACATAAAACTTTTTCAAATTAATTAATAGAATTCTAGAAAATCTATTATCTGATTTAGGTTCCTCTCGGTACCCCACCTCATAAACAAGACCTTTTTTGTTTCATTCCCAGAGACATGGGCTTGTCTACCCTTGGAAATGTACCGAGATCTAGAATAATTATTCTGGATTAACATTTTTTTTAGTTTAAGTCCACATGTGAACATACCGACACTTCAAAAAATTAACATTCTAAGATAATGTAGAGATTTTAGGCCTTACTCCTTACTCCACTCATGGTGCTCTGGTGTGGTGCCAGAGGACTAGAAAAGGGCCAATGTGGTTCCCATTTTCGAAAAACAGAGGAAGGAGGACCCAGGAAACTATAGGCCAGTTAGTCTTACCTCGATCCTGGGGAAGCTTTTTGAGAGAATTATCCTGGCACATGTCCGCGAGGGGCCAGCAGGGGAGGTTATGCTTAGGGGCAACCAACACGGGTTCATTAGAGGCAGGTCCTGTCAGACCAACCTGGTGGCCTTCTATGACCGGGTCACAAAATCCTCAGATGTAGGGGTAGCAGTGGAAATAGTCGTTCTGGACTTCAGGAAGGCCTTCGACACTGTCTCTCACCCCATTCTCATTAAAAAAACTAGGGGACTGTGGTGTTGACACCTACACAGTCAAATGGGTCACTAATTGGCTGGAAGGCCACACCCAGAGAGTGATGGTGGGCAGGTCATTTTCAACTTGGAGGGATGTGGGCAGTGGGGTCCCCCAGGGCTCAGTCCCCAGACCCACGCTGTTCAACGTCTTCATCAGTGACTTGGACGAGGGGGTAAAAAGCACCCTATTCAAATTTGCTGATGACACTAAGATGTGGGGGGATGTGGGCATGCTAGAAGGGAGGAATAGGCTGCAATTGGACCTAGACAGGCTACAGGGGTGGGCAGATGAGAACAGGATGGGTTTTAACACTGACAAGTGCAAGGTGCTGCACCTGGGGAGGAAGAACCAGCAGCATACCTACAGGCTGGGGCACTCCCTTCTTCTCAGTGCAGAGGCAGGAAAGGATCTTGGAGTCATTATTGATGCCAAAAGAAACATGGGCCGACAGTGTGGGGAACGCGGTCAGGAAGGCCAACCACACCTTGTCATGCATCCACAGATGCATCTCGAGCACGTCCAAGGAGGTGATCCTCCCCCTCTACGCGGCACTGGTCAGGCTGCAGTTGGAGTACTGCGTCCAGTTCTGGGTGCCACACTTCAGGAGGGATGTGGACAGCATTGAGAGGGTCCAGAGGTGGGTCACCTGCATGATCAGGGGGCAGCAGAGCAGGCCCTACGAGGAGAGGCTAAGGGACCTGAACCTGTTCAGCCTCCACAAGAGAAGGCTGAGGGAGGATCTAGTGGCCTATTACAAACTAGTCAGAGGGGACCAGCAGGCATTGGGGGAGTCCCTATTCCCCCGAGCGGTACCAGGGGTGACTAGAAATAACGGTCACAAGCTGGCAGAGGGTAGATTTAGACTAGACATCAGGAGGCGCTACTTCATTGTCAGGGCGGCTAGGATCTGGAACCAACTTCCAAGAGAGGTGGTGCTGTCTCCTACCCTGGGGGTCTTTAAAAGGAGACTGGATGAACACCTTGCTGGGGTTGTTTGACCGCAGTGCTCTTTCCTGCCATGGCAGGGGTTTGGACTTGATGATCTGTCAAGGTCCCTTCCAACCCCACAAACTATGAATCTATGAAATGTGGTTTGGTGAAACGTCCTTTTCCCCTCACTTGCCAGTGCTAATCTAAGGGCAAATCTTAATTCTTCTGACAAGAAGCAAATCTCTACTTCATTCAGGATGATTTGTCCTTTTTCTTGTACCTCTTTCTAGAGGGTAGCACAACATTAAGCAATATATGCTATTTTATAAGCAAGCATTCAAGTTCTCCATTTGCTGTGAAAAAGCATTGATCTTCTCCTTTAAAGGAGAAAAGCATGGAAAACTGTGGGTTTCCCCATGCAAGCTGGCAGAGTCCCTGCCTGCAAGAGACTGCTTGGGACTGGGGAAAGCAGGACACAGGGGGTGCCACATGCATGTATTCATGTGCACAGGCAGCCAGGCAGCAGTGGACAGCAGCTCCTGCTGCTCTCTCCAGGTAAATCTATGAGCCGGGGGGGGGGGGGAAGGGAGTGATGGGCACTGGCAGGGCCAGGGGGCTGTGGGCCCAGATTGAGGGGCACCAGCTGAGCCAGGGGGATTTGGGTTGCTTGTGAGGGGCAGCAGCAGAGCTGTGGGGGGCGGGTTGTAGGTTGGGAGTGAGGGGCAATGGCATAGACAGGCACAGGATACCAGTATATCAGGGCTGCTCAGTGCCACAAAGCAGTGGAAGACACAGCCGCAGCTGGACCCATGTCCTGGTGATCAAAGGGGGTGGGGGGGGGTGGAGGGGGGGCTCTGAATTTTCATGATTAAAAAATATATATCTATATCTCATAAGTCAAAATATATAGTTATTTAGAATGTATTTTATTAAAATGATTGAGGTAGTGGTAGGTTTTCAAACTGCTTTCAATTTGCTTTAAAATATATCAATTAAACATTATGTTCAACTGATACATTATATATATAGTGACGTTTTATTTTAATCAAGGAAAAACATGGACTTTGGGTTTTT
This sequence comes from Alligator mississippiensis, assembly GCF_030867095.1. NCBI lineage: Eukaryota > Metazoa > Chordata > Crocodylia > Alligatoridae > Alligator > Alligator mississippiensis. The sequence goes on along the minus strand of NC_081828.1, from coordinate 86,247,510 downwards.
TAATCAGAGAATTTGGGGTTTTTTATCAGAGAACTAGTGAATTGCCCATAAAGAATGATGTGGGGGGAAACAGGGCGTTGCCACCCACCACCCTGCGCTGCCACCTCCTCCCAGGCGCGGGGGTGATGGGGGAGCTTGCCCTGCTGTCCCCTCAGTCCCCCTCTACCAACACCCTGTGCTGCCACCAACTCCAGGGCTGCTGGCCTCAGCCCCTGCCCCGGCCCTGCTCCTCAGAGGCAGTGGAGCACAGCCAAGATGGTGGGGATGGAGTGGGAGGGGCAAGGCCAGAGCCACTGGCCTCACCCCTCTGCTCTGTCCCCGTCATCATGGTGGCACTCCACACTCTGATTGGTTGTTTCACTAACCAATCACAGTGCTCCACGGACATTATAGACAGACAGACAGATGGACTGAGCCCTTTATTATATAACAATTTGGGATTTTTAAACAGAGAAACCAGGATCCCCAATGATAAAGTTTATCTCTAGAAGCTACCATTGTCACTTTACTATTGGTTTGTTATAGGAAGGAAGGAAAACAGGCTGGTGGAGTTGGGTGTCTGAGCCTATCCAAGCCTATCATAAAGTTGCTGAACTATTGCATACTCAGTGTTAATAAATAGATAATATTCTTTAAAAATTAACTTAATTGGGAATTTAGAAATACCCCTAAATAAGTATTTTGTAATAAATCAAATTTTATCTTGGAGCATTAAAAATTCTAAAACTGCAACTGGCAAGATCAGATTAAAAGCAGAAACTATTTTATGGTGGTATATCTTTAGGAAGGCACAGCTGGACCTTTCAAGCATACACCATGATATTAAAAGTTGTGTTACATGACAGTTTGTTATTTTAATGCAAACAGAAATACACTAAAATAAGCATTTTGGCTGGAGATGGAAATACAGAGAGCACACCTGGAATATGTCACCACTGAATCATACCACCTTGGTCTGGTAGCTTTCAAAAGAGTTTGTTTTCAAGGAATATATTCAGGCTCTGGCAAACATCTATTGTCTTTACAAGTCAACATTACATCAGAAGCTAAGTAACACTTCATATCAAATGTTCATATAGGGCCTCATTCAAAACCCACTGAAATGGATGGAAAAACTCCAGCAGATTACCTCACCCTGCTGTATACCTCCAAAGATATCCTGCTTGATTTGAATCCAGTCCTTGCCTGGGCTCACCTGTGACCAGTTTATGCTACTGCTACTATTCAACTTTTTAAGTTATAGGCATGAGTAGTAGCACCACCTGTTTATACAATTGCCTGATACTTTCCATTATGAAGGCTTTATACTTGCTTATAACGTTGCCAAACTTTTCACAGGCTGGAATTTTTTCATGCTAGGGGTCTGCTTCAGGCTGAATATTTCAAGAAAGGCTCAGCCATTTCTGAGAATGAGGCAGAGGAAAATCCTGTGAGAAAAATTCAAATGTCTTATTCGCTAAGAGATTTTAATGCTTTTGAACAATGCCTTGGCATCTGCTGAGGAGCTGCCCCTGCATCAGGGATGTTTCTCCTGCCATTCCTGTGACAATCCCCTGATATTTGATCAAATTCTTTTAACTCTTTTGGAAGTTTCAGTTTATACATGCTCATTAGAGGCTTCAGAAAGAGTTGCAGCTTAATTCTTTAAAGAATTAGTGAACACTGAACATGATCCACAAGCCAGACTTTCTCTAATATTGTTCCTTCTAGCTCCAGTGGGCTGGAGTAACCCTTGGCTGAGAACTAAGGACTGAGAGGCTGTCTGAGCTCTATCCCGCCTGACTGCTGCTTGGTATCCAGGCAGTAGAAGGGAAGCTGTTTAACTTGAATGATGAGTTAAGACGGATCACTAAGGTGTCGTACATCAAGTAGGGTCAGGCTGTACATAAAAGTGGGATTTTTACCACAGATTTGCCTAATACTCTTGATAGCTTTCCATTAATAAATAATATTAATAATATTTGCCTGATTGCTAACATGGTATGGCATGAGGGCTACTCACAGACAGTGCCAAAGGACAGGTGATAATGTACCACACTTCAGTATGATGCCAGCCTACTCAAAACTAATACGAGGGACATCCATGTGTTCTAAACATGTTCTGATGAAAGTCTTCAGAGGTATCCAGTTGTTTGTGAAAGAAACTGGATTTCAAAAAGTCCCTCCTTGCTCTCAAAATACCTACTAGTAAAAACCAGGGCACCCCACTGAAACATTTACCTTTGCTTCATTTTACTGTATGGTCTCTGGGAACTCCCTGGCCAGGCAAACCTGGATGCGCTGAAGATATGTATAGACTTCAATCTGTCCAATAAATTTGTCCTTTATAATCTTCAATTATAAACATCCAATACTGGATCTTATATATTTTCACACCCAGCTACCACCGAACTCAGCCAGCTATTACCCACTCTGGAACTTGCCACCTGCCCAACCAAGAAAGATGAGGAGTGAGACCTCCTAACTGACCTCCTGAAAAACTAGGAGGTACAAAACTAACAATCTGATTTGTTAAAACTGCTTTAATCTTCTGTCTCCCAAACCAATCTCATGATTTTTGCTACCTGAAGGCTTGGAGTTGGGATTATTAAGCTCAGTGGATTCTGTTTCATGCACAAAATTCAGTAATGGGACAAGTATGCAGAGCATCAAAATATGACATTCTGAGGATTGGTAATCTTTTTTTTCATTTTAGCCTTCTTAGGATAAGGAGGGTATTAAAACCTGCATATGTGGGGGAGTGGTAGTCTGCTAAAAATTTCTTGGACCTTTAACACTGGTGGTGTTAGTAAATTAGGCAATGCATTCTCTGTCACTGTAGCTCTCAGACTATAGTTCTCATTCCCTCTGGGTGCATCTACATGTGCTATTAAGGTGATGTGATAAACTCCAGTACAGTTTCCGCCAGAATCTGCTGCCCTCAGGCGCGGCCTCAGCTTTTAGCACCCTCATGCACCAGCCAGCCCCAATCACTGTCTTTATGTGTATCCCTGGCAGTACTATCCTACAGCAGAGTTATTTAATTTATTGTGCCCTAGTATGGGTGCACATGTAGACAGTGATACTTTACTGTGGAGCTAATTAGTCAACTCTGCAGTAAAGTGCACATGTAGATGCACCCCCTTTGTTTTACCAGTACGGTCAGGAATGTATACTTGCTCCGTTAATCCTACCTAAAATGATCAATGTAAAGGGAACAATATAACTTTTTAAAATATTCTGGGCTTGGGCCTGGGCCTATACTGTTGACAATCATGGGAGCTTTATTATTGAGATAATTGGACAAGGTGAAGTGTACTGTTTATCCCTAAATGGGGTAGTCATTAAGGTTTAAATGTCAGTAACTTTTCTAAACAATTGCAATTGTCTTATAGAATTTAGTGGGAAATTTTATCCATTATATAGAATTCAATAGGCCTGTTTAAAAAAATCTATAGACAAGATATAAATTTCCATTGCATTCTTAGATTTTATAGTAATGTCCATAGAGCCCTCTTGGATTTTTTACCACTAAATCCCTTCTATAAGGGTTTTCCTTAAGGGGTGAATATTCTCCTTTTCCACAAAAATAGTTGGAATTTAATCATGTCAATGAAAAATGTGTCAGCTGAGATGTGCATAAAACATGCTACCATTGCAAAGCTATACTATTACAAAAAATGTAATTCTGCTTTTCATTGATAGAAAAGACCAGTTTTCAAACGCTATGGCATATAAAATTCAGTGTATCATCTATGACATTTTTTATGATTGGTAATAAGTTGTCATAAATCTGCTTTAAGTCATTCCACATTCTGATATGCAGATGACCTATATGTCTGCAGTATTTTCCACTGAGATTTAGTAATAAAATATCCTTCGTATTAAAAATACATATACATAATTTTTTTCATGAAGATTTTATTTTTTAATGTTCTAGTCAGAAATTGGTGGAATCACAGGATAATTTCCATACATTATGTTTCAAATTTCATGGTTATAATATAACATGCAAGGAGTCTAATAATATTTATTTGAAAATAGTAAGCCTATACAACACGTATATGAGTATTTTCACATGTGTTTATACATACATATGTATTTTTCCATAAGACGTATTTTTTTAAGATTGAGAAGTTATAGTAAAAATTAAATAGTTTAAATAGATCTCAAACTGGTAGCACATTTTCTTCTTTTTTTGGTGGCTGGAAATAAAGAAATATAACTACCTATAAAATATGTATAGCTGAAGAACATCTGGTGAACAGCTGCATTCACAAGACCCCGGTTATTAAAATAATCTCCACCAAATAGTTTTACTGGCTGGCTAGCAACAAACGGGAGAATTGACCTCAGAGTGGTCTATCTTTACTTAGAACAAACACACCCAAAAATGGAGGGATTTCAAGGGATTTCACCAGCCTTCTCATCATAATCATTTATAAACCTTATGCCTAGCAAAAATTTCTCTGAGATATTTGCAAAATCACTTTTCATTAAGGGCAGTTGTGACAAGGAGCCAGAGGCTCCTGTCACCTTAAGTAGAGAGTGCACCAGGCCAATCCTACTGTGTGGGATTCCAGCAGAGAAGCACAGACCGGCCATTAGGCAAAGAGGAAACCTCTGTAGCTGGCTGGAAAGCCATATGACCAGAAGGGTGGGGTTTAAAGGTATATATACTCAGGGCCTGAGGCTATGGGGATAGTCTGGCCCTTCAGGCGGCAGGGGGAAGAGCTCCTGGAGAAGATGGCTACAGGAGACAGACTGCCAGGTACCCAAGTTGCCCTGTAATGTTGAAAGAAGGAAACTAAGATGGACTTATAACCTGTGCTTAGGCAAGGACCCAGAAAAGGGTGGATTTCAGTTGTGAAGCAGGTCACTTGCATTTACATTGTGATTAAGTTGGGTATTGGAGGACCAGATTGTAGCTGTAGTGGGGGAGGAGGTTACTGAGAAGGGTATCTTGGGCATCCTGGGTCCTAAACCCTTCAAAAGCAGGTATGTACCATAAGTAGGCTAAGACTGAGCATGCCAAAGATTAGCAACGAGCCCTGGAAAGCTTGGAGGCCACAACCAGTGCCTGGGGGGAGTGCTGTTATTGACTGAAGGACGGTAGCATGCAGCAGAAAAGCCCAGAGCCTGCAAGTGGCAAGACCAGGGCTTAGGGATCCAGAGCCTGCAAAGGGTGAGGCTGGAGCTGGTTTCTAAGAGTCTAGAGTCCTGGAACAGTGGACCTCAGGTGGGGGAGTCCAGCCAAATTAAAGTGGGCCGTGGCCAGGGAGGCACAGCTCAGACAAAGATCTAGGACCTGAAGCAAAACCACCTGACTTCTAGGGGCAGCCTCCCAGTCCAATTATAACACCAAGGCATGGTAGCTGAGACAATAGGGTGAGACCTTAATGTCCAGAAGGAAGAGAGTAAGGGGAAGTCTAGGTGGCCACTAGGGGGTGACTTGGCTGCCCCAGGGCCTGACTTTTTAGAGCAGTATATTCTCTTTGGTAACTTCATAGATTCATAGATTCATAGATGTTAGGGTGGGAAGGGACCTCAATAGATCATCAAGTCCGACCCCCTGCATAGGCAGGAAAGAGTGCTGGGTCTAGATGACCCCAGCTAGATGCATATCCAACCTCCTCTTGAAGAACCCCAGAGTAGGGGAGAGCACCACCTCCCTTGGGAGTCCGTTCCAGACCTTGGCCACTCTAACTGTGAAGAAGTTCTTCCTAATGTCCAATCTAAATCTGCTCTCTGCTAGCTTGTGGTCATTATTTCTTGTAACCCCCGGGGGCGCCTTGGTGAATAAAACCTCACCAATTCCCTTCTGTGCCCCCATGATGAACTTATAGGCAGCCACAAGTTCACCTCTCAACCTTCTCTTGCGGAGGCTGAAAAGGTCCAGGTTCTCTAGTCTCTCCTCGTAGGGCTTGGTCTTCAGGCCCTTAACCATACGAGTGGCCCTTCTCTGGACCCTCTCCAGGTTATCCACATCCCTCTTGAAGTGCGGTGCCCAGAATTGCATGCAGTACTCCAACTGCGGTCTGACCAGTGCCCGATAGAGGGAAAGTATCACCTCTTTGGATCTATTCATCATGCATCTGCTGATGCATGATAAAGTGCCATTAGCTTTTCTGATGGCTTCGTCACACTGCCGACTCATGTTCATCTTGGAGTCCACTAGGACTCCAAGATCCCTTTCCACTTCCGTGCCACCCAGCAGGTCATTTCCTAGGCAGTAGGTGTGCTGGACATTTTTCCTCCCTAGGTGCAGCACTTTGCATTTCTCCTTGTTGAACTGCATTCTGTTGTTTTCTGCCCACTTGTCCAACCTGTCCAGGTCTGCTTGCAGCTGTTCCCTGCCCTCCAGCGTGTCCACTTCTCCCCATAGCTTTGTGTCATCCGCAAACGTAGACAGAGTACACTTCACTCCCTCATCCAAGTCGCTGATGAAGACATTGAAGAGTATCGGTCCAAGGACCGAGCCCTGCGGGACCCCACTGCCCACAACCTTCCAGGTCGAAACCGACCCATCCACCATGACTCTCTGGGTGCAACCCTCTAGCCAATTTGCCACCCACCGGACTGTGTAGTCATCCAAGTCACAGCCTCTTAACTTGTTCACCAGTATGGGGTGGGATACCGTATCGAAGGCCTTCCTAAAGTCTAAGTATACGGCATCCACCCCTACTCCTGTGTCCACGTGTTTCGTAACTTGGTCATAAAAAGAGACTAGATTAGTCAGGCATGATCTGCCTTCTACGAACCCATGCTGGTTTCCCCTCAGCATAATTTCTCCTGCCGGGCTCTCTCAAATGTGAGCCTTGATAATTTTTTCAAAGATTTTGCCAAGGATGGAGATGAGACTGACTGGTCTATAGTTGCCCGGGTCCTCCTTCCTCCCCTTCTTGAAAATGGGGACCACATTGGCTCTTTTCCAGTCCTCCGGGACTTGGCCCATGCACCACGAGCGTTCAAATACTCCTGCCAGTGGCTGTGCAATGACATCAGCCAGTGCCTTCAGTACCCTCGGATGGAGCTCATCCGGGCCTGCCGACTTAAAGGCATGCAGTTCTTCCAAGTGAGTCTGCACCATCTCAGGGTCTACGCATGGAAGTCTGGTGCCTTGCTGCTGCCTCTCTACAACCCCAGTGAGAGACTTATCTTGCCCCTCTCTTAGGAACACTGAGGCAAAGAACTCGTTGAGGAGTTCAGCTTTGTCCCCCCTGTCTGTCACCAATTGCTTCTGCCCATTTAGCAGGGGTCCTATTCCTCCTTGGGCCTTCCTTTTACTCCCTATATATCTAAAAAAACAATTTCTTGTTATCCTTTACTTGGGATGCCATCCTCAGCTCTATGGTAGCTTTGGTGCGTCTAACTGCCTCCCTACAAGCGCGAGCAGAGGAGGTATACTCCTCTTTGGTGATCTCTCCCTGTTTCCACTTTTTATGTGCTCCCCTTTTGGCCCGTAGACTGCTCTGGATTTCTCTGGTCAGCCGAGGAAGCCTCCTGGCCCCTTTCCCTCTTTTTCTTCGCATTGGGATAGTCTCCCTTTGTGCCCGAAGGATCATTTCCTTAAGGCACAGCCACCCTTCTCGGGCTCCCATCACTTCAAAATTCCTACTCTGCAGTGCGTGCTTGACTAATCGCCTGAGTTCATTGAAATCAGCTTTCCTAAATTCTAGCACTTTCACCCTACTAGTTACCTTACCCTCTCGACGTCTTATGAAGAATTCTATTATTAGGTGATCACTGTCCCCCAGATGGCTATCGATCTGTAGGTCCCCTACCATGTCATCCCCCATTGCCAATACCAGATCCAGTAAGGCATTCCCCCTAGTGGGACCGTGTACCTCCTGTGTCAGGTGGAGGTCCTGTACACAGGTTAGGAACCTGCATGAACAGTGGGACTTTGCCGTCTGCGTCTCCCAGCAGATGTCTGGGTAGTTTAGGTCCCCCATGACTACCACCTCCTTAGCTTTTATGGTCTCCGAGAGCTGCCTCAGGAGCCCCGAATCTAGTTCTTTCCCTTGGTGTGGGGGTCTGTAGAAGACCCCTACCACCAAATCCCTTTTTCCTTGCCCCCCATGTAACCTAACTCACAAGCCTTCTACTCCCTCATCCTTCGATTCCGTCATGATGAGGATCGATGTATATTGCTCATTGACATAGAGCACAACCCCTCCCCCTTTCTTCCCCACCCTGTCCTTTCTGTACAGCCTATAACCCTCAATATGTACAGCCCAGTCGTGGGACGAATCCCACCAGGTTTCCGTTAGCCCTACTAACAGGTGTTTTCTGCAAGCAGGAGTGCTAGTTCATCCTGCTTGTTCCCCATGCTCCTAGCATTAGTATATAGGCACTTGAGCCCTGTGACTAGTGCCTTTGCTGCCACCCCCGCTTCGAATCCCAAGGGGTCCCTTATTTCTTACCTGATTATTGCTTACCTGTGCTGTACTGCTGGCCGCCCCATGGCTTGCAGGTTCCCAATGTTCTCCTTCTTCAGGCTGGGCTGTCCTTGTGGGTGCCACATGGTTTGGTGGTCCACAGCTTCCCCCGCCCTCATCTTCCCCTCCCCCCGACGAGCCTAGTTCAAAGCCTGCCGGAGGAGATCCTCCAACCTAGAAGAAAACACACGCATACCTTTGGGGGACAGGTGAAGCCCATCCCAACTGAGCATGTCCCTCTTCATAATATGTGGGTCATTGTCCAGGAAGCCAAAGCCTGCCTTGAGAAACCATTGCTGAAGCTGCCCATTGGTCTCTCTAATGCAGTTCTCATGCCGTCTTCTGCGTCCGTTCACTGGTAGGATGGAAGAGAAAACCACCTGTGCTCCGAACTCCCTCAGCACGCCGCCCAGAGCACTGTAGTCCGTCATCAGGTGATCGGGGGTTCTCCTGGCCGCATCATTAGTACCCACATGGACTAGGACCATGGGGTACTAATTGGTGGGCTTAATGCTGGCCTGGATTACTTCCGTCATGTCCCGAATCTTTGCTCCGGGCAGACAGTAGACCTCTCGTGTTGAGGGGTCCTGGCGACAGATGGGCCCTTCCATACCTCTCAGGATGGAGTCGCCTATGAAGAGCACTCGTCGCCTCCTCCTCTGGGTCCGCTTGGATCTCTTGACCTGTTCGGAGCGTGGAGAATGTGGTGTTGCTTCCTGCCCAGGGGTTTCCTCTCCTTCCATCTCCTGCAGGGTCGCCAGGGCCGTGTACCTGTTCTCCAGTCCAACTGGAGGAACTGGTACCAGTTCGCTGCGAGCAGCTCTGGTCCTGGATGTGACTGTCTGCCACTCTGCTGTGGAGGGCACTCCCCGGGATGCTTCTTTCTTAGGTGCCTGGTCCTGCAGGGAAAAGAAATAGCTGTCAATGTCATCCTCTGCCTCCCTGATCCCCCTCAGCCTGCTAACCTGCTCCCGGAGCTCTCTTACCTGCGCCTCCAGAGCCCTAAGACGGGCTTCTGCCAGACAGGTGTGGGGGCCCCCAATCTCTGCCCCCCCGACCCTGCTGGGGATCCCCCACAGGCCAGGAGGTAGGGGGACATCAGCTCCCCCATGGGCTCATTCTGGGTGGAGGCCTCAGACCAGCCCCGGGTGGGCTTGGCCCCCTGGGCAGAGGCCCTAGCAGAACTCCTTGTCGACACCATTCTATAAGCTGCTGTTTGTAGATCTGTGTGGTGTCTACACCCTACCCTGACAGGAGTCTCTCTCCTGGCCCTTCCTGCCCGCCCGCCGGCACGAACACCTGCGCAAACACCAGCGCGCTCTGTAAGAGCTGCGCGGCTCAGGAGCGCGGCTCCCTACCGGCTCAGCTATATGGGACCCGGGGGGCTTCCCCTTCGGATCCAGCTCAGCTGTGCCGGGTCCCTCCGCCCGACTTACCTTCGGGGGATCAGCTGTTGCTGCCCCCTCTGCTGATTCCTCTGCTGCTGCTGCTGCTGCTGCTTCCACCTCCGGTCAGCGAGTTAGTAAGGGGGCACATGTGCGTGCGGGACACACGTGTGCCTGGATCCTCTCCTTCCCACTGCTGGTTCCCAAGGAGAGAGCAGAAGGGCATAAGTTATGCTTCCCATGAGAAGAGAGCAGAAGGGCATAAGTTATGGATAAAATGGTAGCAGCCTGCCAGCAAATTTAATAAATGCTCCCATGCCCTGGAGCCAGTAGTCCCTAGAACCCTGCTAGGCACCTGCACACCATACCTCCAGCAATTCCCAGGAAAAACATGTCTGTGCTCAGATGCATAGTTTTTTCTCTCAAAGTGGCATCTTAAGATACAACTGACAGAAACTGCCAAATAGGAGCATCAGTACAGGAACATGGTTCTGCCCAGGTCATCAAGTTCAGTTCTTTGAACTCTTAGCTAAATATGTTATATATATGAAGTCCAAAAAGTTCCATAAGAATATCCACTTTGGTTCCATGTACAAACTACAAATTCCAAGCTACCCACTAAGAATATAACCAAACTTTAATACAAAGTACAAAGAGCCTGAAGGGCCTTGTGCTAAAGGGATCTTTAGTACAAAGACCCTTAAGGGCCTCAAAAGCTACAATAGACCTCAGGAAGAGAGACAGGGCATCACTGGTACTCTGGGTCCTTACAGTGGCAAAAAAATTGTTAGGTATGTTACAGAAAATTGCTGTCTTCACAGACAATGGACTCCTATAGACATGTGGGGAGCCTGCTCTGATGTGCTGGAAATCCAGCACATCGGGGCAGACTCGATTAATCAAGTCTGCTGAAGCACAGAAATTGACACACTCTGGCAGCCTTCCATGTCATGTGTATCAGCATCCCTGTGCTGAAAAAGGGGTTTCATAGTGGGTAGGGTCGGAAGGGACCTGAGCAGATCATCAAGTCCGACCCCCTGCCATGTCAGGAAAAAGTACTGGGGTCAAACGACCCCAGCAAGGTGTTCATCTAACCTCCTCTTAAAGACTCCCAGGTTAGGAGCCACCACCACTTCGCTTGGAAGTTGGTTCCAGATCCTAGCCTCCCTGACTGTGAAGTAGTGCCTCCTGATGTCTAGTTTGAATCTTCCCTCTGCCAGCTTGCGACCATTATTTCTTGCAACTCCTGGTAGTGCTCGGGGGAACAGGGACTCCCCCAATGCCTGCTGGTCCCCTCTGTATAGTTTGTAACAGGCCACTAGATCCCCCCTCAGCCTTCTCTTGTGGAGGCTGAACAGGTTCATGTCCCTTAGCCTCTCCTTGTAGGGCCTGCTCTGCTGCCCCCTGATCATGCGAGTGGCCCTCCTCTGGACCCTCTCCATATTGGCCACATCCCTCCTGAAGTGCGGCGCCCAGAACTGGATGCAGTACTCCAACTGCGGCCTGACCAGTGCCGCATAGAGGGGGAGGATCACCTCCTTGGACCTGCTTGAGATGCATCTGTGGATGCATGATAAGGTGCAGTTGGCCTTCCTGACTGCGTTCCCCACACTGTCGGCCCATGTTCATTTTGGCATCAATAATGATTCCAAGATCCTTTCCTGCCTCTGCACTGAGAAGAAGGGAGTGCCCCAGCCTGTAGGTATGCTGCTGGTTCTTCCTCCCCAGGTGCAGCACCTTGCACTTGTCAGTGTTGAAACTCATCCTGTTCTCATCTGCCCACCCCTGTAGCCTGTCTAGGTCCAATTGCAGCCTATTCCTCCGTTCTAGCATGCCCACATCCCCCCACATCTTAGTATCGTCAGCAAATTTGAATAGGGTGCTTTTTACCCCCTCGTCCAAGTCACTGATGAAGATGTTGAACAGCACAGGTCCAAGGACCAAGCCCTGGGGGACCCCACTGCCCACATCCCTCCAAGTGAAAAATGACCCAGCCACCACCACTCCCTGGATGCGGCCCTCCAGCCAATTAGTGACCCATTTGACTGTGTAGGTGTGAATGCCACAGTCCCCTAGTTTTTTAATGAGAATGGGGTGAGAGACAGTGACGAAGGCCTTCCTGAAGTACAGAAAGACTACGTCCACTGCTAGCCCTGCGTCTAAGGATTTTGTGACCTGGTCATAGAAGGCCACCAGGTTGGTCTGACAGGACCTGCCTCTAATGAACCCAAGTTGGTTGCCCCTAAGCATAACCTCCCCTGCTGGCCCCTCATGGACATGTGCCAGGATAATTCTCTCAAAAAGCTTATCCAAGATTGAGGTAAGACTAACTGGCCTATAGTTCCCTAGGTCCTCCTTCCTCCCTTTTTTGAAAATGGGAACCATATTGGCCCTTTTCCAGTCCTCTGGCACCACACCAGAGCACCACGAGTGCTCCTAAAGCCGTGCCGGGGTCCTGCAATGACTTCTGCTAATTCCCTCAGCACTCTGGTGTGGAGGTTGTTGGGACCAGCTGATTTAAATACATCCAGTCCCTCCAGAAGTTCCCTGACTAGTTCCTCACTGACCCTAGGCCTCGGTGTGCCTCCCCCAGGGCCTGAGGGGGTCCCGGCGGACGGGCTGATCTGGTCCCTGCTCAGGAAAATGGAGGCAAAGAAATTGTTAAGTAGGTTAGCTTTGTCATCTGGTGAGATGACCAGATTTCCTAGCATGTCTTACAGAGGCCCCACGTTACCTGGTACCTTCTTTTTGCCCCCTATGTATTTAAAAAAGGACTTCTTGTTGTCCTTGATCTGGGTAGCTAATCCCAGTTCCATGTCCACCTTGGCCTTCCTGACTGCCCTCCTGCAGCCCCAAGCAACCGAGGTATAGTCCTCCCTGGTGATGGCCCCTCCCCTCCATTGGGTGTACGCCTCCCTTTTAGCTAGGAGACATTCCCATATGCTTTTGATGAGCCATGGGGGCTTTTGCGCCTTCTTGACCCCTTTGATCCTTGTTGGGATTACCTCCCTTTGGGCATGGAGGATCGTCTCCTTAAGGAACGACCACTCTTCTTGGACACCCGACTCCCCTCCCCTCTGGGACCTCAGTACCTCCCCAACTATTCTTCTTACCTCATTGAAATCTACCCTCCTGAAGTCCAGGGCTGATGCCTTGCTGCAGGCTTCTACCACCTTGTGCTGGATGGTGAATTCCAGGAGGCAATGATCGCTGTCACTCAGGTGGTCGAGCACCCGCATCCCTCTCACAAAGTCATCGCCTGTGGCCAGCACCAGATCCAACAAGGCATCTCCTCTGGTGGGGCTATGCACCTCCTGGGTTGGATGGAGGCCCTATATCTTGGCTAGGAACCTACGTGAGTGCTCAGACCTGGCTGACTGCTCTTCCCAGCAGATGTCAGGAAAGTTCAGGTCACCCATGATGACCACGTCCTTTGACCTAACTACCTCTGTAAGCTGACTTAAGAATTCCCAGTCTAGCTCTTCCCCTTGGTTGGGTGGTCTAGTAGACCCCCACCGTTAAGTCCCTTTCCCCTTGACTTCCTTGTATTCTAACCCAGAGCACTTCAGTGTGCCCCTCATCTGACCTTGTGCTACTAGATCAGGGTGCGTATTCCTCCTTGATGTAGAGCGCCACACCCCCACCTTTCCTCCCTGTCCTGTCCCTCCTGTACAGCCTATAGCCCTTGATATTCACTGCCCAGTCATGCATTGGGTCCCACCACATTTCTGTGAGCCCCACTATGTCTGGGTTGGTGTCAGGTAGCAGGAGGGTAGGTTCCTCCTGCTTGTTCCCCATACTATGAGCATTTGTGTAGAGGCATTTGAGGTCTCCTGAAGATGTGTGCACTGGCCCCCTAATCTCAGTACTGCCTGGGCCCCAGTTGCTTACCTGGGTATTCATTCTGCTCATCATTGGTCCAGGCTGGGGTGTTCTTGTGGGTGTCACTTGGTTTAGTGGTCCAAGGCTTCCTCCGCCCTCATCTTCCCCACCCCCTGATAAGCCTAGTTTAAAGCCCGCTGGAGGAGATCTGCCAACCTAGAAGAGAACACACGCTTACCTTTGGGGGAAAGGTGAAGCCCATCCCACCCGAGCATGTCTCTCATCGTGATGTATGGGTTGTTTTCTAGGAAGCTGAAGCCTGCCTCGAGACACCATTCCCGAAGCCGCCAGTTGGTCTCTCTGATGCAGGTCTCATGTCATCTTCCACGTCCGCTCACTGGTAGGACAGAGAATACCACCTGTGCTCCTATCTCTCTCAGCACGCCCCCCCAGAGCATGGTAGTCTGTTATCAGGTGATCAGGGCTTCTCCTGGCTGCATCATTAGTACCCACATGGATTAGGACCAGGGGGTAGTAATTAGTGGGCTGGATCATGGTCTGGATCATCCCCGTCACGTCCTGAATCTTTGCTCCGGGGAGGCAGTAGACCTCACGTGTTGAGGGGTCCTGGCATCAGATGGGGCCCTCCGTACCTCTCAGGATGGAGTCGCCTATGATGATCACTTGACGTTTGCTCCTCCAGGTCTGCTTGGCTCCTTCGGCCTGTTCGGAGCATGAAGAGTGGGGAGTTGCCTCCTCTCTGGAGGTTTCCTCCTCTCCTTCCTTCTCCAGCAGTGTTGCCAGGGTCTCGTACCTGTTCTCCAGCCAGACTGGAGGAACTGGTACTGCTTTGCTGCGAGCAGCCCTGGTTCTGGATGTGACCATCTGCCACTCTGCAGTGGAGGGCACCTCCTGGGGTGCTTCTTCCTTGTGTGCATGGTCCTGCAGGGAAAGGAAATAACCATCAATTTCATCCTCCACCTCCCTGATTCCCCTCAGCCTGCTAACCTCCTCCTGGTTAGCAGGGTGCTTTGAAATAAAACACATTGGATAAGTTTTAGTTCAAAGCACCCTGCTGCAATGTTTTCAGTGCAGGGATGATGATGCACATGCCACGCAGGTGATTTTAATTAGCATGGTTTGCTAATTAAAGTGCTGGCACCACATCCCAGAGCACATGTAAAAATACCCAATATGTTTGTTATAGGTAAGTATGGGCTTTAAGGGCTTTCTTCTAAATCTGGAAGCCTAGCAGCTATCTTTGTTTGTCTACTTTACTGCCACGCCTTGATGGGAGAATATGAAAATAATCAAACAAAGAAGATTGTAAATCATATAGCCAAGCTTATATTTTTCCTTCAATGTCCCCTGAGGAAAATACCCAATGTGGTCACATACAAGGAACCATAGTCAGGAAAGTCAATTTCAATATTTCATAGTCTTTACAGCAGATGGACTGCTATCAGCCTGTCTCACCTTAAAATTTATCTTTCTTTGTTTTATTTCCCTTAGGATACAGAACATGGTTTACAGAATTCCAGCCTCCCCTGTTACCAGAGTGGTCTTACCTTTCTCTATCTCAGGTAAGTTGCCTCTGTTTTCTGGGAAAGCCACTCCATGTCTCACAAACTGCTGCTACTGAGATCCTGCGCCTCCACGCAGGCTGCCACAACCTTTCTTGGTTGGTTTTTCTCTGACTCTGTCCCCTTCTGGGGGTTGAAGTATGCTGGCAGCAGTTTTTCAATGCTTCCATCTAATTCCTAATCTGGTCCATAATCAGAATCTCTCTCTTCAGATGTGGGATGCTCTCACCATGGGACGCAGCCAGATGACATCACAGCCCTGTGCTTCGTAGCTCCGGCTCTTCGTAAGTTTACACAAAACATCCCCTGTAACAGGTCCGAACTTGCCTCCCTGTTAGATACCCCCACATTTACTTCCCACCAGCTGTTATATACATTTCTACCTTTAACTCATCTTCTAATAAAAAAAGAAAAAAAGAAAGAAAAAGATAATTTGCTTGGCTTAAATCTCACATTTCCGTCAATGTTTGTCCCAGCTGCCTGTGGAGGGTTTGGGATTGAGAGTATGGTCGAGGGTAGAAAGGTAAGAAAGGTTTATTGACTTAACAAAAACACAGCTATGCATCGTAACAAGACAAACAATGACAGACGAAAGCAATTCATGTCAGCAATTTATTGGCAGTCCCCTCTGATGCCTGATACACAGCAAGTTTCTCTTTCCAGAAAGTTCAGCAAAGTTAGGTGTCCCCAGTCAGTGCTGTCCGAGGGGTACCGGGGAAGGACTTTGGAATGCAGTTCTTGGGCTCCTCGAGGCCCACAGGCCCACTGATCTAGGCAACAGCTAATTAATCTTTTTCACAGAGCTGTATCTTCCTTCTGAATGGTTTCTAGATATTCCAGTTAATTTATAGCTTTTGAACGGTTTTGATAACATAGAACTACTCAGATTCCTTTTACTTTAACAATCTTTAGACTGACTAATAGCAGTACAAGCTTTGCATTCTTTTGATAATGTAATTTTAACTACGCTACAGGGTCTTACTACTTCAAGGCTTTGCTAAATTTTCTAGGCCTTACTTTATACAAGGCCTCACTACATCTTAAACTTTAATTAGGCTTTTAGCAACAACATATAGCTCAATATCTAAACAAATACAAAAAAACACTTGGTCTGATCTTCATAGATCCTTCAGCAAGCACCTTTATCATATAGGTACACTTTCCAGCTGTCATACTCCACCCCTTGCTTGCTTAAGCACTATGATAGCTACTATTGAGATGCTAAAGCCACATGCACTACTTTGGGAAATGGGGAGGGATCTATAAATTTAACTTGCATTGCATGATGTTACCAAATTTGCCCATTACTTTGGGGTGTGCTCATTTATTAGGGATAGTTTCTAGGGTCTTGGTGATTCTGTCAATGTGCTGCTTGTGTTTCTATACGGAGCTGTATTTCTCCCTTCTGCAAGCCCTCACCCCAGTGGAGCTATCTTGCAGGACTCAATCTCAATGGGACTGGGTTCCTCCAGTCACCAAATCAGTCATACACACAAACACACACAAATTAACGTGACACGCCTGACCTGGCCGGGCTGATCAGCATGGACAGGCTGACACCCCCATATGCCAAGAATTAGTTCATAAGAGCAACAATAAAATGCAGTCAGACACAAGCACACAGGTAAACAGAATCCCTCTGAATCCAGCTGGGTGTCCAGCTGACACCCTCATGGGCCAGCATTCAGTTCATAAGGGCACGTCTGAGTCAAACTGGGTCAATCAGCCTGTACAAGCTGATCCCCTTATGTGTTTCAAACTCAGCACGTCCCAATCTTTGGCCTCTTGATAAGCAGACCCCACAATATTTTTGGGCTTCACAGGGATCTTTAGCTTAGGTAAAAGAAGCGTTGCTGCAGAGCACAGGGGGAAAGAGAAACAGAGAAGGGAAAATATACCCAATTACTACCAGTTTGACTATAAAAGTTACTTATTGCTAAGCATATGAAATATATAATGGTACTAGTAGTAATAGACATGCAAAAGAAAAACAAACACAAACAATGACAATACTACCCTGGTTTCACTAAGTATTTGGGGAAACTTACCTCAAGCTTAACTGATACAGTTCAGGTTCAGAAGTTTATGCCTAGAGAGAAGAGAGAGAGCACTGAGGATGGCAACCCAAGTAAAAAAGCTACCATGGAGCTGAGGATAGCAACCCAAGTAAAAAAGCTTTCATGGAGCTGAGGATGGCAACCCAAGTAAAAGACAACAAGAAATTGTTTTTTAGATATATAGGGAGTAAAAGGAAGGCCCAGGGAGGAATAGGACCCCTGCTAAATGGGCAGAAACAATTGGTGACAGACAGGGGGGACAAGGCTGAACTCCTCAATGAGTTCTTTGCCTCAGTGTTCCTAAGTGAGGGGCACGACAAGTCTCTCACTGGGGTTGTAGAGAGGCAGCAGCAAGGTGCCAGACTTCCATGCGTAGACCCTGAGATGGTGCAGAGTCACTTGGAAGAACTGGATGCCTTTAAGTCGGCAGGCCCAGATGAGCTCCATCCGAGGGTACTGAAGGCACTGGCCAACATCATTGCAGAGCCACTGGCGGGAATATTTGAATGCTCGTGGCACACGGGCCAAGTCCCAGAGGACTGGAAAAGGGCCAACGTGGTCCCCATTTTAAAAAAGGGGAGGAAGGAGGACCCGGGCAACTATAGGCCAGTCAGTCTCACCTCCATCATTGGCAAAGTCTTTGAAAAAATTATCAAGGCTCACATTTGTTAGAGCCCAGCAGGACAAATTATGCTGAGGGGAAATCAGCACGGGTTTGTGGCAGGCAGATCATGCCTGATCAATCTAGTTTCTTTTTATGACCAGGTTACGAAATGCCTGGACACAGGAGGAGGGGTGGATGTCATATACTTAGACTTCAGGAAGGCCTTTGATACGATATCCCACCCCATACTGGTGAACAAGTTAAGAGGCTGTGACTTGGATGACTACACAGTCCGGTGGGTGGTGAATTGGCTGGAGGGTTGCACCCAGAGAGTCGTGGTGGATGGGTCAGTTTTGACCTGGAGGGGTGTGGGCAGTGGGGTCCCGCAGGGTTTGGTCCTTGGACCGATACTCTTTAATGTCTTATTCAGTGACTTGGACGAGGGAGTCAAATGTACTCTGTCCAAGTTTGCAGATGACACAAAGCTATGGGGAGAAGTGGACACGCCGGAGGGCAGGGAACAGCTGCAAGCAGACCTGGACAGGTTGGACAAGTGGGCAGAAAACAACAGAATGCAGTTCAACAAGGAGAAATGCAAAGTGCTGCACCTAGGGAGGAAAAATGTCCAGCACACCTACAGCCTAGGGAATGACCTGCTGGGTGGCACAGAGGTGGAAAAGGATCTTGGAGTCCTAGCGGACTCCAAGATGAACATGAGTCAGCAGTGTGACGAAGCCATCAAAAAAGCCAATGGCACTTTATCATGCATCAGCAGATGCATGACGAATAGGTCCAGGGAGGTGATACTTCCCCTCTATCGGGTGCTGGTCAGACCGCAGTTGGAGTACTGCGTGCAATTCTGGGTGCCACAATTCAAGAGGGATGCGGATAACCTGGAGAGGGTCCAGAGAAGGGCCACTCGTATGGTTAAGGGCCTGCAGACCAAGCCCTACGAGGAGAGACTAGAGAAACTGGATCTTTTCAGCCTCCGCAAGAGAAGGTTGAGAGGCGACCTTGTGGCCACCTATAAGTTCATCACGGGGGCACAGAAGGGTGTTAGTGAGTATTTATTCACCAAGGCGCCCCCGGGGGTTACAAGAAATAATGGCCACAAGCTATCAGAGAGCAGATTTAGATTGGACATTAGGAAGAACTTCTTCACAGTTCGAGTGGCCAGGGTCTGGAACAGGCTCCCAAGGGAGGTGGTGCTCTCCCCTACCCTGGGGGTCTTCAAGAGGAGGTTAGATGAGCATCTAGCTGGGGTCATCTAGACCCAGCACTCTTTCCTGCTTATGCAGGGGGTTGGACTCAATGATCTATTGAGGTCCCTTCCGACCCTAACATCTATGAATCTATGAATCTATGAATCTCACCTAGTCCAAGATACTCAGGCTGCAAAGCTGACAGGCACAGTCTGTAGCACAATCCTTGAAGAGAGAGATGATCTGTTCTTCCAGCGTCCCAAGAACGACAGGGGATGGTGTCAGCACAGGAGTTTTCTTCTTCTTTCCTTTTCCTCTCCTCCTCCTTTCCTTCTTCTTCTTTCCTCTTCTTGAAGCACACACACTTTTTACAGATTTTTATACCCTCAGTTCAGCTGCTTCGAAGCACCCTCAGTAGTGTAAATCATTGTCTTTTCTATTGACAAGGGGTTATCTGGTTTGGAACATCTCAAGAAACTGATTGATAATCAGGAAACACTTAAGATTAGGGAGTAACCCAAATACTTGAGAGCCAGCTTGAAATTCCTATGGATGGCAGATATACTGATGGGATATCTCATGGTTTCTTCAGGAACAATAGATAGCTTGCAGCATCAGGATTTTGGATTTTTACTTGTTGTGCACAAGCCTCAGCTTAGCATGACTTTTCCAGATCTTACTATAGTCTTTTAACAGACTTAAAGCAATTATTGGGGTGCTCATAACCTTTTGTGGAGAGGACTCCCACCAGTTGTCTCGGGAAAGGTATGACAACACCTGTGATTAGGGATCCAGCAGGCTGGATGCTGTGATGAACCCTTAACCATTGTTCAAATGTTGCCCATACACCCTCTGACTCGGTCTCTTGCCTCAGCATTCCCTAAACCGGCAACCGAGTTTTAGTCAATCAAGTTTAAATAGGCCTTCCACAGTGGGACCGGGGAATGTACGGCCTGAGATGCCTATTAAACTTAGAGGTGTGTGTGTGTCGGGGGGGGGGGGGGGGGGAAAGTCCTTAGCAAATCCAGATTAGAACTGGTCTGATAAATGCTGAGCTGGGTATGTGTGAACATGGGTTGATTAACATTTGAAGCACAGATTCCCCATCATGCAGTGCTCCCCTGCTTCTCTGGTCCCAGAATTCACTGCAGTCTCTGCTTCAAGCTTTCAGTTCTCCATCTCTCATGTAAATGAATGGTCATCTGGTTCCATCTCGGATGTAAATGAGACCTAGGGCAGTTGGTTCACTCTTGTTACCCTTATCTTGAGGGTCTTAGGTGTGTCTCTCACTGCATCTTAATCAGTTTCATTTAGGTAGAGGAGGGGAGGGAGGGGGGGTGAGTCCTTTGTGAGTCAGACAGACTGCATCCTGTGCCAGGGTTGCCCAAGAATACAGAGCTGAGGCATAACAATGATCAGATTTACAACAACAACGATTAAAACACTATTTAGCTGTTGCCACTAGGGCAATGCAGAATACTATGATACTCAAGAGTGTTAGCTATGTAGTTGAGGTGGCACTTGGTGACACACGAATAGTACAGATTACATCATACTATTTACAAGGCTCAGGCACGTTGACAGCCAGACTGATGATTCGCTCACTCTTTTAAGCAAGGAGAGCTAACTGAGTGCCTTGCCGAGCCTTTGCTTCAAGGCTTTGCAGCTTATTTTTCACTTAATTCTAGTTTTCTAACCGTGGCATGTCTACATCTGATACTCATAAAGTGGGTATCGTAAAGTTGAGAGGTATAGTCTCAGAGGAAATTTCTGGCCATTTTAAGGCAATAGCACGGTTACTTAATTGCAGTAGAGCAACGGCTCCACTTTTAGCTCCTAAGCAACACGAATTGCACAAAGTCTAGGTGGTACCATTTTCATGCAGCAAACAACTTGGCCTTTCTTAACAAACAGGTTGCTCAATTGTTACATATGACACATTAGGTAACTCGTATATGCAGGTCATGTTAGGTGAGCTGAGAGGCTAGCCTCTCCATAAGGTCCTTAATCCAATCAAGGTGCTATGAATTTGAACTAAGGGGGACTGTGCTATATACCGAGGGCCATCGGGGATAACTATTTCTTACATGGGGTGATGCAGATTCCAGTCCCAAAGGCATCCTTCTCCTAGCCCCATGTTTAGCAAATAAGCAGTGGTCCAGTTTCCATCTTTTACTCTCTGCACCAGGAATGAACATTTTCTTTTATCACAGCCTTCCCAAGTGGTAATCCAGGTACTTTGGTAGGGATATCTTTCATTAAATGTTGCAGGCATCTCATGATTCTCATGATTCTCTAAGCTAGGGGTCCATTCTCTATTTTTAACGTTGTTTATTACCTAGGAAAAATGCATATTCAATGATAACTGAACTTGCGCATAAGCAGTACTTCAAGTTTGATTTTTGTCTGCTTTGAAAGCAGTGTTCATCATGACTTGGGCAAGATAGGCTGTCTTTCATCCTACATCAGTTAGCAATTTGTCAGTGTGCTCTAACATTTTTCTTTCAAGCATGCCTCCCCTAGTGAGCAGTCCTACTGCCTGTCGGAGATTGGTTATTCCTTCAGTGTTTTTCTGGGATTTATCTAAGTTCCACACATTCATAGCTGAGTTAAGTCTGTCCCAAAGATAACTTGGAGTATTTCTTCGTTTGTGGGACTTAAGTGCACTTATGGAACAGAAAATGACTGACCATTCCCATCTAAGCAACCCTTCAGCTGCCTGGGCTCTTGCTGAACAGTTTGGAAAAGTAGCTCAAACATACTATTGTTCTGGTTTGAACAATACGCGGGCAGTGAACAATGAAGCATTTAGGAGGGTTGGGATTTTAACTTGTGACCTTCACCAGGGTGTGGAGTTATACACGGGTGGTGTCAGGGCCTCCCGTGGGGAAACAGCCAGAGATAATAGTGAACACCTAATTTTCTCACAGATCACATTTATCTTTCTTTCTTTGGGAGCCTGTAACCATGCTTCACTTCCCAGAGAGCGAAAGAGCTCTCACTGTCGCTCATGGGGATGATGCTATATCAGGTTAATGAAACAGCATTGCCCTGGCAGAATCGTAGCACTAATTTGCTTTAAAAACCCTACCGGTATAAAAGGATGAGGATAAGTGGTGGAGACTTGCGGATACAGTCTCCTTTTAGTTGTATTAAAGTGGGTACCATTCCACCACGCCTCTGTATAGATATGATTCACAAACTATGTAATAACTTTGTTCCAACTTGTAATGCGCTCTCTTACTTGGTGGGCCTCACACCATCATTGGAGAGTGTTGTCAGCAATAGGAATGAGAGAGGCAGATTCTCTCATAAATGCAGTGGCTCGAGAGGCTGAACAGATGCAGAATGCACTATTGGGGACACAAACTCAGGGGTGTTGAGCTCAACAGGGTTTTCTTCAGGAAGTATGTAACAACAAATTCCTAAATGAGCAGAGCTACAACAATCCCCTCCCCTCCCACAGTTAGCTATTCCAGCCTTCAGGTAGGGAATGAACCCAAGATAATAACTGGTGCCACAGGTGCACTGACAGTTACTACCTTGCAAGTCAACTATCCTGTTTCTTTTACTTAGAAACTAGGATTTCACTTGCTCTGGGGTGGCGGGTTTCTTCCAGTGTGGATACTGCAACTGGACCATGTGAAGGCCATCTGAATGCATTTCTGGGGATGCTTTTCAGGGTCAGGCCACTCCTTGAGGTTTTCAGGAGCAAGCTCATTAATATTTGGGTAATAAGAAGGATAGTGGACATGCTCTACCTAGGAAACACAATAAGGCATTAATAAAAAGAGTACATTCATAACAGTACACCACTTCATGGTGCTAATCAATTCAGACTGACAGGTAGCAGAGCAGGACTCGTCTTCAGTGGCAGGCTCAATTAGAAATGGTTATGGTTGCACTTGTGGAAAGATCCAATCTGTAGGAACAAGACAGCAAGGAGCTTGGCTCCCATTAGACAAATCTGACTTAAATGCTTGCTATGTATTATGCATACTTTTTGCTAATAGTGTCCCCTCCCATTTATTTCCTTGAGGATGCCTCACTACTACTTGATCTCCTGCTTGGAGCTTTTTTGGGTCACCACCCCTAGGTCACTTTACTGCCGGCTTGCAGGGACCACTCAATCTAAAGGCCTGTTGCATGGGGCTACCTCCTGGACGGGGTTGGTTATTGGCCCAATTGATAGCTTGATCTAGGTGCAAGTTCCAGTTTTTAAGAGCCAGGCCAGCGGCTAACTGCAAATTGCGTTTGAGGATGCTATTGCCTCACTCAACTAATTTGTTAGACTGTGGATGGTATGGGATGTGATATGTCCATAACATGCTATGTTTTGTGGTCTAGTCATACACAAGATGGTTGTGGAAGTGAGGGCCATTATTGCTTTGTAGTTCTATAGGTCATGGATACAAAGCTAGCAAAGCTTCCAGTGCTGCACAAGTGTCTTGGGCTGTAGCTCTTTCTGAGGCATGGGCAAACATCATTCTTGTGACATCTTCTACAGCTACAAGCACGTACTGTTGCTTTCGGGAAGTTTGAGGGAGGGAGCTTATGAAATCATATTGCCATACGTCCCACGCTACTTTTCTTTCATGTAATGACAATGGGATAGTCGGGCAGGGTTTTAGTCGCATTTTTACCTTACGGTAAGTGATGCATGTATCGACTATTTCTTGTGCTTCTTTCTTAGTTACATGAATGCCCTAAGATGTGGCCAGGCGGGCGGTTCCATCATGCCTGGGGTGTCCATGTTGTTGATGTAGCCATTCTGTGGCTTGTTCCCCAGGTGTACAGTGAGAGGAGGAATTGGGTAACGATGGACTAGCTGCTTTATTTTTTTCTTTAACATACAAGGTTTCAGCACTCTTTTCTCTTGTTAGCTGATCAACTCACCTATTCTACTTTGCCTCTGGGCTTTCTCCTGCCTTATTTCCATGTGCTGCACTCACATGTCAGGTGTGTAGAGGAAGCTTATTTTGAGCTAGCTTCTATAAGGCTTTCCACTCTTCGTGGCTCTAAATGTCTTGTCCTCATTTTTTAAAGTTCTCTTTATTTTATAGGGGTAGCCATTTAGTACATTCTTCTACTACTATCCAGGAGTTGCTATAAATATAGATGGGCCTTCTAGGATGTGGACTTTCTGCTAATTTCTACACAGCCACGCCGAGCACTGCTTGGAGCTTGGCATACTGTGCACTTTTTCAGAGGCCTTGTGATATTACTTGCTTGTCATCTCGAATCCTCAACGTGGCTGCTTTTCAGGCACGATCTCAAGCAGACCTATTTGTGAACTAGACTGCAACAATGGAGACCTCAGCCGATGGGCTGAGGTCTCCATTTCAGGTGAGAAAGGAGGTGCTTCTTTGATGGGTGAAGGTTCACTGCAGCTTGTTTGATCAGGATAAACATTAATTGTACTTTCAGTGACTCTTTCAACTAATGCAGGGTGTCCCTTTGGGGTTACTCGTTGGACTTGGCTCAAAATATAATACATCTACCTTTGGACCATGGTGTCTTGGGCTCTCTCCCTAGGTGGTAACTGGTGGTCTGACAGAGCCATTCCGAGGATAGATATCGGAGTAGTGATAACTGTGGGTAATTCTCCTCTCAGTGCTTCTGTGGTTTCCAGGGCTACTGTTGCTGCACACAACATCTGTTCTAAGAGAGTATAATTTGCTTCCACCCCTCTCCAGCCTCAGCTCCAGAATCCAAGGGGTTTTCTTTCTGCTTCTGAGGACTCCTTCTGTCACAGTCTCCAGTGTGGTCCTCCTTCTGAGACACTTATATATATGTGGAGCCAAAGCTCTCCTTCTGGATGTCGTGCTGCTAGGGAGGCATGAACAGTTACTGCTTCTTTAAGGGCTTGTAAGGCATATTTATGCTCAGGACTTCATACTCATTTAGTTCTCTTCTTACATAGGTTATACAAGGGACGAGCTAATATGCTAAACTCAGGAACATGCATACGCTAAAAATCGAGTGTTTCCAATTGGGCTTGCAGTTCTTTCACATTAGTGGGGGTCGGGGTCTCTGCTATATTTTGCAGCTCCTCAGCTGGTATTGTGGGCCCCCCATTCTGCCATTCTATCCTAGAAATTCACACTGGGGCCCTACCTTTTGGATTTTTTGTTCAGACAGTGTGAATCCAAAGGTAAGCATGTTCATTTTCAATGATTCAAAGGCCTTGATGGCAGCCTCTCTGTCTTGACTGCCAACCATGACATCATCCATATTCTGCCACATGCGTACGTCGGGGTACTTTTCTTGAACTTCATAAAGTATTGTAGCTAAAACCCCATGAGCCAGGGTGGGGCTGTGTATCCACCCCTGGGGCAACACAGTGTAGGTATACTGCTGCCCTATTCACGTGAAAACAAATACTGGCCAGTGGCTCTCCTAGATGGGAATAGCAAAAAACATGTTTTTGATATCAACGGATCCCATCCCTGCAGGTCCATAACACCAGATGCTTTCTGCCAAAGCTGGTAATGATGGGACAGCAGCTGTTAAGGGGTCAGTATTAGCATTCAAAGCTCGAAAGTCAATAGTCAACCACCACCCTCCATTTGGCTTGTGCCCTGGCTACACTGGATTATTATATGGAGGCTGGGTTCAGATAATAGTCTCGTCTTCTAACTGCTGACTTATAATACACTGGATAGGTTGGGTGGCCTTGGGGGGGAGTTCAATACTGGGGTCTGTGTACTCTTTTCATGGGAGGCAGAGTTAGTGGGATCATGCTGCATTGAGTTACAGCTGTTATAGCTGTTTCTTCTGGTTCTCTGTGAGGCACTGCACACTCAAACTGCCAATTCTCTTGTTCAAGGGCAAACTGCTGTCCTCTTAGTACATTAAGTCTTAGTAAACTTGGTCCCCCTCTAAGTATTACTGCTGCCGCTGTTACCTTAGAGCCATTAGGTAATGCAAAGGTTGCTCGGACTAGATGTCTTGGTCATCTGGTGCCTCAGACTCCAATTACTTGATAAGAGTTCCTTTCTCCCCCTTCTAATCTGCAAAATCTAAAATGCAAATCTGGGCATCAGTGTCTAATAGCATATAAATTGACTTTTTACTTTTACTTAATTGAATCTGTACAGGGATCTGAATTAAGGGGCCAATATTAACTTTAGATACCAGTCCTCGGCCTGCTACTACTCCCATTGTGGCTCCTTTCTTTGGGGGGTTGGGCTGGCTGGACTCCCTAGGTCATGTGATCAGGCGGGGTAAAGGCTGGTGGCCCCACATGTGCCTGGGAAAATGTTGACAGTTTTGCTCTCAGGGCAAAGAATCTTTCCAGTGACACTGTTGGTGGCACAAAAGGCTCTGCTTTTGGTCTTGCCCTTTTGGTACAGTGTTTAGCCCTCAGCCCTTGCAAGACATTGATGGGCAGTCTATTGATTTGCACTTCATTGAAACAGGCAGCCAAAAAGTCTTTCCACATTTTTGCTTGCGGAGTCTTGGGCTGGCCTTTCCTGGATTTTCTCAACAATTCAGGGGGGCTAGGGGGGTTATCTTTCACTGAGGCCACTGCCATTGCCTTGGCAGTTTTCATCAGCTTGGGAAGCCTTGGCTTCTGCAAAATGGGTAAAAGCTGCACTAATCACCGGATCACATCTATTACTGGGTGATTCACCACCTCTGGCTCCAAGGCCAATAAGACCAAGGTGCACTCTGTTGGTGCTTGTTGGCAAAACCTTTTCCACAATGGTGCTGTCATGACTTCTGCATCTGGCATGTGAGTCCAAACCGCTGCACGATTTATTTCAATTAGTGATAGTAGTTGCAAGCAGCGGACAGCTTCCTCTAAATTGGCCCATGACCGAGAAGCAGGGTTAAGCTCTTCTTCCATATTACCATAACTGGCTGCGGTGGCTTGGAGCGCAGCAGGAAACAAAGTAACATTTTCATTACTTCTTGCAAACTGGTTTAACTGGAGCTCAGGGCACAGAACTATTTTTGCAGTTTTGGCTCTATTCACTGAAATTGCAAATGCCCATTCACTATACATTTGAACTAGCCAGTTTATTACTGGCTCTCCTGGCTTGGACTTCTGCTGCTTTTGAATATTTTTAATCTCTGCACAGGTAAAGGAATGCAGCTCTGTTCGGGGATTCTCTCCTTATGGCCTTGAATGAGTTATCACCATGGGAAAAACTTGGCTGAGTTTCTCCCTCAGGGTGGGGAAGGCCTGGCTAGGTTCCTCCCTCTGGGCAGGGACATATGGGGGTGATTCAACACCAGGCTCATCATCAGTCTCCTCCTCTCCATGTTCCCAGAGCTCAACTTCTGGTCTCTGTCCATAAGAGACTGTTTGATCTCGTGGGAGGATGGCTCCACAGCCTATGTTAACTGCGCCCTCTTTTGAAGGGAAGTGGCCACGTAAGCAATCATAATTTTTCCCTCCCTTCATTCTAAAGCCTCCAAGTGGCTCTGAGTGGCTTGCACCGCCTCACATGCCACGTTGTTGGAATCTCTCACATTTTCTATCTCCTTACTCAGCCAGGTGACCTTTTCCTGGAGCTGGGCGACTTCTTCAGCTCCTAACCACAGGCATGTTGCTAGCAGCCTGTGGCAGGGCACTGCTTGTGCCTGCCACTTTAAGGGCCTGGAGCTGACAGCCACCAGGTGCCTGATGAGGGCAGCCATTTTGAGTCAGGGCTGTCTATATAAACAGGGCAGTTTGGCTGCTGGAGGGCAGGCAACAACATCGCCTGGCCAGAGGGCTGCTGAGATCATCTGGAGGTAAGGGATGAGCTGTAGGGGATGGTCAGGAGGCTCCTGGTCCTGGACATGACCTAAAACTGCACCCTGCTGGGAGTGGGTGGCCTGGTGGGGCTCTCAGTGGTGCGGGAGTCCCCAGGAAAATGCCAGGCCAGTTACCACCCTGGTGAAAGGCAGGTTGGGGTGCCTTAACCCCTAGCCCCCAGTACCAGGTGGGTAACCCCTGTGTTTGTGTGAAGGGCCCAGAGGGCAAACCCTTGGAAAGAGTGAGGGGCCAGAACCGACCCGAATGAGAGAGTACCCTCTACTGGCCCATGTGGGGCCAGGACCAGGAAGGTCAAAAGGGCCAGGGGCCCACCACAAGGGATGCCCAAGAGCCGGGGGTCTGGGGTCCTGACTGGCCTGGAGGTGAGCCAGGGCTGGTAGCCAGAGGTCCCGGGGGGACCACACCCGAGAGGGGAAAATAGTTTCAGGGGCTAGGTAGCCTGAATGAAGGTGGAGAGGCCGCCTGAATGGAGGGATCATGGAGGGGTCCTGTTAGGAGGCTTCTGGGGCCCAGTGTGGGGGGCTGGTGATTATGTGAACATCAAGATGCCATCTGTGAGGCTTGGGCTGCAGTATAGGGGAGAAAAGGAGCCACAGAGAGCACCCCCTGGCATCGGGGCAGCAAAATGGGCAGCCTCCTGTTTAATTGACATCAATTAATTAATCAATTAACATCAAGGCATGGCGGGCGAGAAGGTGGGTGGTTGGCCCAAGAACAGGTGGGTGGGCCATGGAGATCGGCCCTGAGCAGGCCCCCTGTTACACAGCCATGACAGGCATCCCTTCTTGGTTTTACTCTGGACAGCAGCAGCAAACCTAGCCCAATGATCAGGTACAGTTCCCGGGTCACTCCAGGCAGGTCTCAACCTGTCCTTATCCCAGCCGGGATTCTCCATCCCTGTCACCTCCTTAAGCAAAGCCACTAATGGGACCCACACAACTCCCTCCATTCTGCCCTTTCTCTTCAGACCAGAGCCTCTCAATCCTGTTCGTGATGCCAATTTATGTTCCAGCCACCTGCAGAGGGTTCGGGATCGAGAGTATGGTCAGGGGTAGAAAGGTAAGAAAGGTTTACTGACTTAACAAAAACACAACTACACGTAGTAACAAGACAAACAATGACAGACAAAAGCAATTCACATCAGCAACTTATCGGCAATCCCCTCTGATGCCTGATACACAGCAAGTTTCTCTTTCCACAAAGTTCAGTGAAGTCAGGCGTCCCTAATCAGCACTGTACGAGGGGTACTGGGAAGGATCCTGGAATGCAGTTCTTGGGCTCCTTCTACCAAAATCCAGAGATAAAAGAATGGTCAAACAAAATGTGCCTCAGGTTGTAAAGGCTATAAACATAGACATAGGAAGAACTTCTTCACAGTTCGAGTGGCCAAGGTCTGGAACGGGCTCCCAAGAGAGGTGGTGCTCTCCCCTACCCTGGGGGTCTTCAAGAGGAGGTTAGATGAGTATCTAGCTGGGGTCATCTAGACCCAGCACTCTTTCCTGCTTATGCAGGGGGTCGGACTCGATGATCTATTGAGGTCCCTTCCGACCCTAACATCTATGAATCTATGAATCTATGAAACCTACTCCAT
This sequence comes from Alligator mississippiensis, assembly GCF_030867095.1. NCBI lineage: Eukaryota > Metazoa > Chordata > Crocodylia > Alligatoridae > Alligator > Alligator mississippiensis. The sequence continues at coordinate 86,218,076 of NC_081828.1, read as the reverse complement.
ATGCCTCATATTTGCTAACAGTTACCATTCAGAGTTATCTGGCATGCTACAATTTGTCCTTTGGTGACACGTAAGGGGTGCATGTGGGTGCACGTGCACCCCTTGAGATTGGCCGTGCAAATCCCTTAAATTGCCAGCCGCAAAATCAGAAGTGCCAGCAGAAGTGCACTTCTGGTTTCACCACTGGCAGTTCCAGGCTCAGCAATCCCCCCGTTGGTGATCTGGTGCCCACCCCAGACTCGGGAGGCACGAGTTGCCCATGAATTTGTCCTTACACTACAAAATAATTAAGAATAATCAAAGTAGTTTAAATAGTGCTGGTAAATGGTACCTTTCTAATTGAGACAACTCTATCTGCATACAAAGATTCTGAAAATTCTATATTTCATGGCCATACACTAGTACTCCGAAGTGAAAAGAGGACACATGAAGCCGTCCTTTTGTCCCCTACTCTTCCTATATAGGAGAACATCCTACTGTTGTTGTAAACATGGAAAGAGAGGAAAAGATCAGCACAGTATAAAGCTTGTCTAACACAGTACAACAGAAAGTGTACTTTGGCAACCATGATGGGTACCAATCAGCTCTCACTGCTAGGGCAGCACTGGGGAAGTCTCTGACTCCTGCACATGTGCTATCGGTCAGCACTGCCCTTCCAGAATCCTTGGAAAGAACCTGCCATCTGCTACCTAACAGTTTAAATCCACCCTTCTCTAACTCAGCTAAGATTGCAGAAGTGAAAATAAAGCCGGCCTCAGCCACATTCTTCACAGTCCCCAGCATGCTCCTATCAAATCTACGTTTCAGTGGATAAATCTAGATTACTCAATACTACAGGACACAGTAACAGTGCCAGCACTGGAAATTTTTATTAATGGTTTTTCCAGTTAGTGTCACAATAACTTGATATAAACACAAGTAGTAGTGCGTGTTTCTTTTCATTAACCATTTCCTAGGCAAAAATGAACATTACATACTTTCTTCTAAAGGCATATACAAAAGTATTGGCATTGTCTCTATAAGATTACCAGAACCAAGGAACTATTTCAAACTGTCTTTATACTTCAGTTCAAACCCAATTTTAGAACTTTGGTACTGTTTTTTTACAACACCTGTCTAAACGACCCCTTGAGCTAATCAGTTCCTCTGACTTCTGCTTACAAACACAGCCTGTCCCTCACTTATTTGGCTCTAGGCCATATTACAGTTTTATAAAAACCATTCTAAAGATTTTTGTCATTTCTGGGGTAATATCTATGAATAATTCTGGAAAAAGGCACATAAATAGTTTGGAAATATACTAGACTTTCTCAATGAAATTAATTAAAGTTACTTGGGGTGATCCTCTGTATCACTTATCAGAGTTATGCCACATAATAAGCAATTTTTCTTGCTCTTGTAAATAAAAAGTTAGAAACCTGTACCATTTTGACATGCATAAAAAATTATTTGGTAGACTACCTATTAAAGTGTAAGCAGTTCACTTGCAACTGCAGGCTTGCGTGAAGTGAATTCCAGGCTTCAAATATTCATCTTTTTAGCAGGATTCCATCACATTTTAAATGCGAACTATTTTTCACCTGGGAAAGAGAATACTTGGCAGGGCCTTCATCATCCATAAGCTTCCAAACATGCCTCTCTCTTCCTCACCAACAGTCTTTGATGCCAATGTTTGCAAAAATTCAGACCTTGACCTCTCACTTTATTGAGGTGAGACCTGACACCTTTAGGAATATCCAGCAAGTCACATATTTATATTTGCAGCCAATATTACTTGCCTGGTACACACCATGTTTACATTCAGCCAAGTAAGTACACATAAGGGAATTGTTACTTTCTGGATTTATATCAACCCTAAAGACTTCTTTAACTATGTACCAGGAAAATGTCACAATGGGAGACTACAGCAGAGAAAGTCAGGAGGAACTGTTTAAAAAAGTGGTCTCAAAATTGAGACAGCCCTTAGGCATATTTTTATGACCAAGTAAAAGGGCCCACTTCAAACTGAAAAAAATATTGTATTTAGACTTCTATGGGTGCATCTACTTATTTAATTTATTAATGTACCTTAGATACTGCACATTTATTTAATAGATTTCATAGACACTAGGGCTGGAAGGGACCTCGAAGATCATCAAGTCCAGCCCCCTGCTCCAGGGTCAGAAAGTCAGCTAGGGTTAAAGGACCCCAGCAAGATAAGCATCCAAGCGTTTCTTGAATAAGTCCAGAGTAGGTGCCTGCACCACATCTGGAGGGTGTTTATTCCAGGTCTTGGGGACTCAGAGAGTAAAGAAACTTTTTGTTATGTCCAGCCGGAACAGTCTTGTAGGAGTTTATGACCATTGGTTCTTGTTTTTCCTTGGGGCACTCTGGTGAACAGACGTTCTCCCAGATTCGGATGAACACCCCTTGTGTACTTATAGGCAGCCACCAGGTCCGCTCTGAGCCTGCACTTTTCCAGATTGAAGAGTCCCATGGCTCTCAGCCTCTCTTCATAGGGCCTATTCTCTTGTCCTCTGATTATATGCGTGGCTTTCCTCTGGACTTTCTCAAGCTTCACTACATTCTTCTTGAATTGCAGAGCCCAGAATTGGGTGCAGTACTCCAGCTGCGGAGAAATAAAGTACTAAATGTGCAGTACCTATAGTTACTCTGCAGTAGTGCTGGTATATGGTTATTTAGTGGCATTTACTGCATATTAGCGTAATAACACTGTGCAGTAGGCTATTAGCACAGTTTTTGCTGTGACACATGGCTGTGCAGTGTTATTAGGCTAATGTGCAGTAACTGTCTTGTGTAGACATGCCCTATTTTTTTATTATTATCATCCATTGTTCTAGTCATTATGGATTGGGTAGTAGAATGTTTCTGAAAAGTCCCCTCAATTTTGAAGAAAGCATTATTCCTAAAGTAGCCATCTTTAGTGTTACTCTGGGCTGACAGAAGATGGGAATAGGACTCTCTGAGTTTAGTTCCAAGAAAATAGTGTAGGTACTAGATGTAGCTGATTGGAAAAGTTCTTGTTTGTTTTATTTAGTTTTTACAGAAAATCTCAAAGAAAATTAAAATTTTAAATGAAATTTTCCACTGAAAATTTTGACTTTTCAGTAAAAAATAAATGTGGTTAGCTAAATCCTAAATATTTTTGGCCAAAAAAATTGCAGCCAAAAAGTAAAATTTCAATATGACAGTATTGCCACTGTGCCTCATGGGACTTATAACTTGGGTGTCTTATGTTCACATTTTTCTTTAGGTGCTAGGCATCCAGCTTGGTATGCCTCACCCATATCAAACCATAGTCTGACCCCTGGCTAAGCTACTGTAGTACAATTAAGTGAGCCCTTGGTTCAGTTTTTAATACAATCCCTTTGACCTCTGTTTCCTTTGCCCCCACTTTCTGATTTCCTCTTCTTTCACTGTTTCATATACGTCTGTGTTTTAGTCTCTATGTATCATCCTGATTCACACCAAAACTACACATTCCCTCTTTCCAAAACAGTGTACCTTCAGACACTGGCAATGTGTAGGGGGTACACGCAGGTAAACATACACCCCCTGAGATCGGCTGTGCATCCCCTGGAAACCCAGCTGTGAAACTGCAGTTGCCAGCTGCTGGCTTGGTGATCAGCTGCTGGGAGACCTCCCCACGCCTTGTTGGTGATCTGGCATCCCCCCAGACTCAGGAGGCACCAGTTGCCCATGCCCTCAGACTTAGGCTTAATTGTATCCTCATAGTTGTCAATAAGAACCACACACTAAGTTAATCCAAAATGTAGTCTGGATAACATTTCTGTCTGTTGAATATGGCTCAATTTCAACTCAGTCAGGTTTGGTTCATCTATCTATGCTCTCTCAACTATGAAGCAGCTCCACCCTCTGTCTCCTGGTCTGAAGGGTATCATGAATCCTGGTTTATCAAGTTATGGTATGTAAGATGAATTGTTGGTTCTGCCTTTCCTCCGGTCCCAGGGAAAGGGAATACAGGTTATTCAAACACAGCTTATTTAGTTAGGCACAAGAAAGTCCATTCTAATCTATCCTTTCTCTGAAATTAATGATTTTGGAAGGAGATGGAAGCAGGAGTGCTGAAATACTGCAAAAGGAGGTTGTACTTATTGTATTATTGGCATCGGCAGAAGTTGGAAAAATCGAGATTGCCAGCCAAAACTTGCAGATTCCATAGGGCTGGATGTTTTGCTAAATTTGAGGAGCCTGTCCCAAATGAACCATGGAATATCTAGGGGAAGAGGAAAAGAAGTTTGTCCCTAACTACTAGAAAATCCATATTCCATCCCCACGTCTCCTCCCATGGGTGACTGGTGCCTCCCAAGTCTGGGGGGGCACCAGCAGGGCACAACCGGGGTGGTCCTCCAGTGGCTAGCTGGTGACCATGGGGGTCCCCCAGCGGCCAACCGGCAACTGGGGGGGGGGGGAATCCCCCACCAGCTAGCTAGCGACTGGAGGGGGGGGGTCCCCTAGCAGCCAGTCACTAAGTGTGTTAGCGGCATGGAGGCAGCAGAAGTGCCAGCATGGTGCCAGAAGTGCTGGTGGAGCTAATTTTAGGGGGGCGCCCAAGTGCTCTCCGTGCCTCACTACCAGCTGGAGCGCTCACTGTCGGGGGGGCACCAGTGCTCTCAGGGCATCCCCCTACATATTGCCTATGTCTCCTCCTTTAAATCTTTTAGCGTCTTTTGCAATAGAAATGTGTATCAGTTTTCAGGGGAGGGGGGGAAACATAAATGGAAAATATGGCAAAAATATGTAAACATAAAGGGTCTGATTCCTTGCTATACTGTTACACTGTTACTGTTACACTTCCAACTGTGTTACACTGTTGGAAGTCCATTGCAATCTACTTTGTTACCACCATAAAGGTGAGGTTGGAATAAAATAATGATGAATTAGGTCCCAACTTTTAATGAATGTTTCGGCAAATGAATGTAATGATTAATATTTTGTATTGAAGGTGATACAAACTTTTTGAAAATATTACCTGTGAAGTAGCTATGGGGGAGAGATTGTCTTTGATCCTGTCATCTAGAGGTGCACCTATGTCGGTCTGATATCAGATTAGTACCAATATAAAGAAAATTGGCTGTATCAGAAATTGGCCCCATGGGGCTGATAATTTGGCCAAAAAATGCCCATGCTGTGTGCAGCTGCAGAACAGCACTCAGGCAGTGAGAGGCAGAGCCAGCAGCATGAAGAGTTTTCTCCAGCTGGTAAGTCTGTTGTGGAGGAATGGAAGGGGGGAGGGAAGGGCCATGGGGGTGGCAGATCAACACCTCCTGGGGTGAGGGAGGGGGCAGGGGCAAAGGCAGGCACTGCCCAGCTGGAGCGGGGTGGGTTCAGGATGGAGGTGTGGCTCATGTCAGGGCCATTCTGGGGCATATGGGGGGGTGCGCCCTTGAATCTGTGTGGGGCGGGGCAGGAGGGCTGCAGCTGCAGACTGGAGCCAGAGCTGTATGGGGCTCTTTTTGCCGGGGGCTGGGATCAGAGTGGACACTGATGGCTCTGGGAGGTTGCTGCAGCCACCCAAAATTCACCTCGGCTCCGCTCCCGGCACTACTGCCACCAGTCTCCTGTTGCACCCCCAGCTCAACACTCCACCTGCACCCACACACCAGGAAGAGCCAGGGCTGCATTGGGTGGCTGGCAGTGGTGGCACTGGGAGTGGAGCTGTGGCAAAATTTGGGGTGTCTGTAGCCCCCTCCCATGCCTGCCGGTGCCCACTCTGAGCCCAGCCACTGACAAGAGCCCCATGCAGCTCCAGCTCCAGTCTGCAGCTGCAGCCTGCCCGCCCTGCCCCACCTCACATAGATCAGGGGGCACACGCCCCCGCCGTACCTTCCTGGGGTGCAAGCAGTGGTGCAAGCCACTCCCCCATGAGCCACAGCTCCATCCCATGCCTGGCCCGCCCCAGCTGGGCAGTACCTGCCCCTGCCCCTGCTCCCTCCCTCACCACGAGGGGTGTTGATCTGTCCCCCACATCCCTTCCCTCCCTCCTCCCCTTCCACCATGCAGACTTATCAGCTGGAGGCAGCTTTATCAGAAATCAGATTGGTATTGGCCAATATTCTCCTTGAATATCAGGTATTGGTATCGGCCCCCAAAATCTCTATCAGTGCACCCCTACTGCCATCACTTCAGTGGGCTAGGAGATCCATATCCTCCATAGATTGAATACAAAGTAAGCCTGCTAACCAGCTTAAACTGAGCACATTAGGGGACACATTACTTACAATAAGTAGTAGGTTATCTTTACAGGGCTCATATGAAAAAATAATCAACTTTTTACCTGTAAATGATAAGGATTTAATCTGGAAGTAGCTGATGGGGAATAATCATGGGATCCCATAATGGCTTCCTATAGGTACTACTTTCACAGTGGATCTATGCTAGCAGTTTTGAAGGTTTCTTCCAACTGTATGTTTTTTTCATGAACACTGATGGAAAGAGGCTTAATCTGACCTCTTTTTGTTATAGGAACAGCTATAAATGGTTAAAGAGGGAAACATTCTTCTGCTCTCTGGCAGTGAAAAACCAATTGTATGCAAAGGAAGTATCATCAGTTCCTCTTGAAGTCAGATGAGCCTGTTGCCTACAAAACAATCTTCTGGTGGCCACCAGCAGGAGCATGTCTCATGTTACTGATGCAGAAGTTGTTGTCACAGGTGGCCACACAGTCTGCACATCTCTTTGAGGGACAGGATTTATTTTTTGCAAGCTTACAGCCTCTTGAGGGTATGTTTACAGCTCAGGATACAGGGACTCAAACCTGCAGCTCCTGCTATTATTAACAATGATTTGGCATCTAATTCCCCCTCTACTCTTTTGACAATTTACAACTTATTGTTTCAAGTTGACAATATACTTGCAGCAATTAAAACTTTGAAGGGGTCAATGTTGAGCAGTTTGCACAAAGATTTCATCACAGAACTCTGGTGAACTTTAATTCAAGTTACATGGCTGACAACCCTGCAAATCTCATTGCAATTTTTCCCGAGAGCTTGTGAATAGTTGTTAATGGCTGTATCTGTTGCACAATACTGGTAAAATGTTTCCTTTGTGCAGATAGATTTTCCAGTAAAAATGTCTCTTTCCTCTTTTACAGGGTCTTTAAAAATGTCTTTTTTTACAAAAGGCAGGCAAGGTTCTTTGGGTAGATGTAATATCTTTTATTAGACCAACTGAGTAGTTGGAAAAAAGTTCTTAGCAAGCTTTCGGGCACAGTCACCCTTCATCAGGCATAGGGAGTCTCTGCTGTTCTGAGATTCCAAGAAGTGAGAGAAGCTAAATGTGTGGCAGGTGTCAGTGAGAATATAAATAGGTAAAAATTAGAAACACAAAAAGTAAAGCAGAGAGGGGAGAGGGAAGAGAGCAGGGGCAAAAAGGCTAAAGGGAGACATTACAGTGATAGAATACAAGGTGGAAAAGAGGCTGCCAGTGAAAAAAGAAAAGAGTTGGAAATCAGAAAAACAGGGACAAAAGAAGCTCAAAGTGTGAGAGAATAAAAAGGTAAAGCAGAGGAGGGAAGGGGAAGAAAGCAGGGGAAAAAAGGCCAAAGGGAAACTTTACGGAGGTAATAATACAGAGTAAGAAAGAGGCTCTCAATAAACAAGGAAATAGTAGGAAATCAGGAAGACAAAGGGCAGAAAAGTAGGGGAGGGGAGGGGAGGGGAGAAAAGGTGGAGGGAAAGAAGAATGTAAGAGGTCAGGTCAGGCAAGTACCTGTTGAATGAGTTGTCAGGCGGGTTGTAATGTGTCATAAAACCATTGTCTATATCGAATCCATGATTTTTTGTATCCAGTAGATTTATGAAGTGATAATTGTAGGCTGGTCCACAGAAGGTGTTTTATAAGTTCCCTTTGAGGATTAAAACTGAGAGATCGGAGAGGGAGTGATTGTCCTGTGAGAAGTGGGCACCCACAGGTAGTTGGTTATTCTTGTCTTTCATAGATTTTCAGTGTGTGTTCCTTCTGGTGCGCAATTGTTGTTTGGTTTTTACAAAATGCAGTAGATATCATATGTGAGTCCGGTAGATGTTTCTTGTTTGAAAACTTTCTTGACGACTCTCAGAAGTCTCTTCTGATATTAAACAGTTCCACTATGGATATAAAGTTTCTGTCTCACATGTTGATATTTAATGCACTATATTTTGCTAAGTATTCTTGCAGTCTAAAAGTTCTGCCAGAAACTTGAACGTAGTTACTGTTGTCCATAAAAGACCCTGAAATTACATTACATGGCCTAGGCAGGTATGGTTTTAATATGTTCGTGCATGTTTTTATTATGCCATCATTAGAGTACTTTATTTTCTTAGCTATAAGGGAAACATCACTGCATACACCTGCAAGTCATACGCAACAAAAATGTGCGCAGGTACCAAAGGAAAGACAAGGGGTTGGCAACCCCCGGCATTCATGCTGAGCATGGCATGCGAGGCCCTTTTCCTAGGCACATTACGGCCAGCCCTGGCTCTGGGTAGCTGCTGCCAGCAATGGAGCCTGGCTGCTCCCAGCAGGGCTTGCAGCATTCCAGCTGCCTGCAGGGAGCAGCTTGGGCTCCTGGCTGGCAGCAGCTACCCAGAGCTGGGGCTGGCTGCAGCCAGGAGGCTACAAACAGCTGTGCCAGGCTCCAGAGCCCAGGCATCAGCTCTGTACCAGCACATGAATGCGCACCTCAGAGCAGGCAGTGGGGGAGGGGCCTGAGGCAGCACAACCCCAGTCTCTCCCCTGCTCTCAGCACAGTCTCTCCCCTGCTCTCAGCACAGAGCTGGTGACTGGGCTCTGGAGCCCAGCACAGATGTTTGTAGTCTGCCTGGGCTCTGGGCAGCTGCAGCAACCAGCGGCCAGGATGCAAATAGCTGTACCAGGCTCCACAGCTCTGGTATCAGCTCCATGCGTGTGCAGTCAACTGGTGTTCCCTATTTGAAAACTGAAAAATCCCTGATAGAAAAAATCCCAAAGGAACTCTGTAAAATACCCCAAAATCCATGTTCCTCCATAACTAAAATAGAAGACCACTATATATATAAATATATACATACAGAGAGAGAGAGAGAGAGAGAGAGAGAGAGAGAGCGATCAGTTGGGCAATGTTTTATTGATATATCTACAGTGTTAAAGCAATTTGGAAGCCTACCAGTGACTCTATCATTATAATAAAGTGAATTCTAAATACCTATATGTTTTGCTGCCCCCCACAGGGGTTACAGCCCCCTCACAGGGGCTGCAGTCCCCCTGAAGGGCCCACATGCCCCACCCCCACTTGCTCCCCCAGCGTCCTGGATTGCTGCTATGCTTGGCCCCATCCCTTGCTGGCTCTTGCAGCCCCCCAATGGCTGTCCCACCCCCTGCACACTTCCCCAGACCCCCCAATGGCTGCCTGGGCCAGCCCCATCCTCTGCTTGCATCCCCAGCCCCCCTGATGGCAGACCCCCACAACCCAGCCTCCAGATTAAAAAAAAAAAAAAAGCCTCTACTCACTGGCAGTAGCAGTGGGGCAGTGGGGGGCAGCGAGGCCTGGGCTGATGCCACTGTGGCTGTCACCCAGACTCACACTGTGCAGGGGGGGTCCCAGTGACCCTGATGGCAGCTGCTAGTGCCGGTGAGTGTGGGGGGGGGCAGTTTGTTGTTTCTTTTTTAATTCTTGGGATGATGGGGCCCTGAGGGGCAGTGATGGGGAGTTTGAGGGGGTGGGGCAGGGATTGAGGGGTCAGGGGGCAAGTGGGGGTGGGGCTGGGCAGGGCAGGGTCCTGGGGAGTGGGTGGAGCTGGTGGGGGTCCTCATGGTCCTCTCCCCCCCCATGGTTCCCTCCCCCTTCCTCCAGCCCCCCTCTACCCCCTACTTACCGGCACTGGAGCCTGGGTCCAGTTCTCTGTGGCTGGCACACTGCTTGCCCTGCACAGGCAGGCAGTGTGCTTGAGCACCAGGGCAAGGGTCAGCCACAGAGACACTCTGGCAGCTACCAGAGCATCTCTGTGGAGAACCCAGCTTCTGGTTGCCTCAGGGCACAGTCTGGGACCATGCCCTGCCCCGCTTTTTTTCTCTGCATTTTTTTTTTTTTACCCCTGGATATCTGGATGTACCCTTAGAGGCTGTCCACTTGCTGCCATCATCATTACCTGTTCTGGTCCTGTCTGTCCCAGCCGCCTGTGGAGGGAGGGTTCGGGATTGAGAGAGTGGTCAGGAGTAAAAGGTAAGAAAGGTTTATTGATCTAACAAACACACAACTATGCGAAGCATAACAATACAACAATAACAGACAGTAAAATTTTGAGTCGGCAACTTATCGGCAGTCCCTTTTGATGCCTGGTATACAACAAGCCTCTCTAGATCCAGCGAAGTCAGGCATCCCCAATCTGCGCTGTCCAAGGGAGTACCAGGAAGGACCCTGTTATTCAGTCTTTGGGCTCCTTAAAATCCACCGGCCCACAGAATGACAATTTTCATGCTGCAAACCTTCCTTATATGATTAACCAATAGCAGTACAAGCCTTTGCGTTTTCCTTATATGATTAATTTTAGCTGCACCATCACTAACAAAGCCGGTCTTAACTAGGTTTTAACTTTAATTAAACTCTTAGCTATGGCACACATTTTATAATGCATCAACAAATTACAGGAAACGCCTGGTCTGAACATCACAGAGCCTCGCAAGCACTTTGCCATAAACAGTTTCCTCTAAACTTTTACCTAAGCTTCTTAGCTGTAAGCAACAGAAACCTGGTTCAACCATCACAGGACGCTTTAGCAAGCATTTCTTTCAAGCAACTCTTCACTGCCAAGAGACACAACCAGGTCACTGCCACACCTGTCTCTTCTCACAAATCTCCTATCAAAGTGCTCCCTCTCTATTTGGCTCTGTGGAGAGGAACTGGGTAAAAATCAGATACTTACCAAGGGGAACAAGACTGAGTGGAGGGGAGAAGAGAAGATGGGGAGAGAGCACCATTTCCGCAGCAGTTGTTTGATAAAAAAAGAGCAGTCCCAGGAGGGAAGGGGTGACACACTGAAAGAGAGAGGAATGGAAAACAACTCAGCAAGAGAAAAAACACAAGAAGGCTGCTGGGGGAGAGAGAACCCCGAAGACAGGTCCTGATTGAAAGAGAGAGCTTGACTGCACCCAGTTAAGCTGAGAGTTGTACTATCTGGAGAGATAAGATCTTGCCCAGAGATGGGGCAAACTGTTTGATAAAGAAAAAAATTTAGAAGAAAAGAAAAGTTGTATATAAATAAAAAATTCCTTATTTAGTTCGAACTGTAGAATTATAATTATCCTAAACTTTATATTATCTGAGAGTGGAGTGAGCAAGTCTAATATGTCCACAGTTAAAATTAAGAGTTACCTGAATGGCACAGAATAACCATAGTCTGTACAGCTGTGGGTTTGTTATAGATGTAAAAGTAAATCACAAACAAATAAAGAAAATTGTTTAACCCAAATAAGACTGTGATTCTATCAATGACTTAAAGTTTGGGTGTTGTCTGGAAGAGACACAGGAGAGGCTATGACCCCAGTTAATTCCCATGTAGATTGCCCGTGTCCGACTGCACTATAAAAGAAGTAACACCTCCCGACTAATAACTTCATAAAATAATCAAGACATGGCAGGTGAGAATTGGAATATACTTGAGGGGCCCAAGCCTGGGCAACTGAAGAAAAAAAGAGGCAAGAGCTCAAACGTAAGTGGTACCACCACAGGCTCTCCCACTTTTCTCAGGTCACCTTTTTTCCCTGATACTCCTGATGCCTAAAACATTTGTTGTCATGTGGTAGTCATTTGCTCCCTCCTTTTGAAATCACTCAGTGCATTTCTTCAATAAAAGCCCTATAATAAGGATCTGGGAAAGATCTTTATTTAAACTACAGACACACAAACAGACAAAACCTGTTTTAATATATGTCCTAAACACATGGAACTTTTAGTATTTAGTATATGAGATTTTAGGTTTCCTAATTTGGTTTTCTCTATGTAGGTGAAGATCTCTTTTTTTTTTTTTAATTTCTGTGATGTTCCTCATTTAAAGATAATACTCAACACAACAAAGCCATCTACAAAATAAAGGCTTCATTCTTTTTTTATTTTAGTGATTTTAAAAGGAGTTTTCTTACTAATGTCTATGGATAAAAACAATACACTTGAAAGGCCAAGTCTTGCTATTATATATAGACAGATTTTCTATGGAGTATAGTTTGTACCTATGTATATATGTACGTAATCAGGCCCAATTATTTAATTTTGGGGGGACAAAAATTTAACTTAAGGGTGACATTTCCTATGAGAAAACACTTTGAACTATTTATTAATCACATTCTAAGGGAGTCAGAATCAATGGTGCTATTTCTGTAGCATCTGTATTGTAAAGAAATGTTCAGCATTTTAAAAGCTTATATGCATCCATATGCAAGCAGCTTACATGCACATATGTGATTTAAAGGATTCTTGATCTTTTTTTCTGGTAAAATTCTAAACCTCCAAACTCTGTGAGTCACTGTAATGAAAACCAAACATGCTAGAAAATGTCATATAACTTGCCTGGACCATATTGTACCAGTGAAAAGAAGATAGCTAGGGACTATTTTAGGTCCTATAAGGTAAAAGTGAGCCAACGGTGAAGTCTAGTTAGCTTTCCTGCAAGTATTTTGACTAGAGCAGAGAGTGCCTGGGAAAATCTGTATGGTGAACAAGAAAGATATTTTAGCAAATCAGTCTTGCCAGACTTATGAGCTCAGAGACAGAGCAACATCTCCAGAGAAAGCAGAAGTGGGGATAACACTTCATTAGAAAGGGGAGGAGACAAAGCAATGAAGGAAATGAAATGTAATGCTCTTTCATTGAACTATGGCCATTTTCTTCATAGATATTCCTTCCGGCCAGGCCCAAGAAAAGGAACTGACAGATCAAAGCCATGTTTCAAAGGTAGATATTCAGTGGCCTATATACTAATATGTCCATTGAGTAGGAAAGAATCTGATTCTAGTTTCCCAGAAAGAGAAAGATTTCCAGAAGACCTGCCCATCACTGCTACTCAGAGAGAGTGTAAACTGAGAATAAAGCTCTTCACAGCATATTCAATTCCTGCTCCTAAATAGCTCTTTCCTGTTCCTCATAGAGTCAGTACCAGATTCTTAGGGTTTTTTTCCCAGTTAGGAGATACAAGTAGATTAAAGCAAATGGGGAAGGCACTGCCCTTATCTTCTGTGCCTTCAAAAATATAGGCAGGTCCAGAATCTTTGTTATATCACGTATAATTCATTACGTCCTGACCCCAGACACAGTTATTCACGTTACTGTGAAATCAGTGGCACTTCATATGGCACCTCACTAGACCACTTCCCTCAATTACATTTCCCACCCCTGTCTCCATCCCCCTATGGAAAGACAGCAGTCCTCTCAGCTGCACAGCTTCAGTTCTTCCTTCCCAGCACAGGACTTGAATTCTCTCTTTTCCCCCAAATTCTACCCAGAGTCAACACAGTGCAATGGTTAGGCTTTATTCTTCCCTCTCTATATATGACGTTCTATTTTAACATGCACTTCCTGAAAATGGAATTCTCAAACGATATGCCTCTTTGGTAAAAAGCAGTGTTGTGCTGAGATACATGATGCTAGCTTCCAAACCAGAAGCACTATAGCTGCATGAGTGTGGGGCTGTTGGTTAATAAGTTGCTTAATAAGCTCAGGCTACAAACAGACTGCATTTGTCCCAGGAGGAAGCATTTTCTTCTGGGCAAAGTGCCATCATTGTCCGTGTCCATTGTCCTGGGGGACACGCTAAAAAGGTTCACAGGATAGGAAAAGCTAACGTTTGGTCCTGGGCCAAAAAATGCATGTGAACGGTTGTCCTGGGATTGCATCGTTGAATCCATATGGAAGAAAAGCAGCAGCGCATTCACCTGTTCGCTGATTAGAAGGGCCATGTATGTACATGTCAATACCAGATCTCACATATTCTGGGACAAATGCAGGCACAACAATTCCTGGGTCAAATGCAACATCTATTCCTAGCCTCAGCATCTCTCAGCTTGAGCTGGGAAGTAGCATCCATAAAGCTAGCATGGCATGTCAGTGCTATCTTGTGCCATTTAAACACATAATGAGTTCTTACACAAGGGGGTGTGATGGCAGAGGAGGGAAGGTGTTTCACTACAGCTCGCTATAGGTTTGAGTTCAACTCCTGCCAAGGCTGCCCCTATTTGATTCAATTGTAAATTGGCCCTTGGTCATTCAGATGGGGGAGTAGAAAGTGCCTGGATGTGATACTAGTCACATTCCTTGCATGCTGCTGGCTGAAAAAACATCTATGCCTTAACTCCACAGGTCCCAGTGGATCTTTAACTTGACCTAAATTCTTAGACATAATCCAATTATAAAGATTCCGGTTGGGAATCCATATATTTTAACATTCTTTGCATTACACTGTTTTGAGATGGCAGAATTAAAAATGACTACCATAATCAGTTTGCAAAATTAATGAATGCTATATAACTTTATATAGTATTTATGTATTTATTTATCATATACCATATATATTATATACTTTTAGAGTCTGTATTGTGTGTGTGTATATAAACAAGTCATACCAAGTCTTTAATAAGGCAAAACTCTCAGTTTGCTTGGCAACAAACACTTTTTCCTCTGAGTCTGGGAAGGTTGTTATTTCACACCTTGCTATTTTACAGCATTTTGAGCAGGTCTTACAGAAGATTTGATGTTAGAACAAGTACAAGTTTTCCTTGGAGGACAGGAGGCTGCTTCAGACTTGATTCTTCCATATGCCATAGTTGGTATGGTGTTTTGAGACATTCTTATTTGCTTATGGTCCTACATTCCTTCTATATCCTGGTAATCAGGTCTCAGTGGATGGTAGCATTCAGTATCTTTCTTGTGTGTGTTTTCATCTTATGTTTGTAACGGGGATATGTTTCAGTGAAATATATGTGTACCAGGGTGCCAGAGGTTCCCCGTTACTTTAAGGGGCAAGCAGCAGCAGAGATTTTTCCAGATAGAGGGAAACACTACCTTTGGTGAACTGGCTGCAGGGGAATAGGCAGCGAGAGGCCAGAAGCTATGAGTGTCTATTGTAATGCTAGCAGCTCTTCAATAGGACAATCGGAGAGAGCCCTACTTGGGTAGCAGGGTCACTGGTAAAGGAGTCAGAGCAGCAGTTGTGTGACCTGCCTTGGAGCTAGCTGTCACGCTGTAATTGTAAACCCCTGCAAGTGGCTGAAGAACCCCTTGACCAGAAGGGGCAGGGTTTGGGAGTCATATAGGCTCAGTGCCTGTGCCTGGACAGGCAGTCTGGCCCTTCAAGCTGCAGGAAAGCTGCAGCAGCATGCCTGGCTGATTCCTGAGCTTCCCTGGGAATGTAAGTAAGGTGCTAAAGACTTGTAGGGGAATATAACCGGGGTAGGAGGGAAGTTTGATTATACAGCCAGTGGGCTAAGAGCTTTAGTTATAACCAATGTGCTTAAGCATTTTTTTTGAGTTGATATTGGTGGCTTGGGTTGGGACTATCTGGGGTAGAGAGTTACTAGCAGTGCCCAAGCAGGGCAGAGACAAGGCCAGGGGTCCTGGTGCCTGAGAAAGGTAGAGACACTGGGGCTGAGGACCCAGAGCCAAAGCAGGGATGGAGCCCAGAAGTCAGGCCCAGGACTACTGGGCCTAGGCTAAAGGGCCTAGCTAGAGAAAAGGGGTAGAAGCCAAAGCCCCACCAAGGGTGAGGAGGCCTGATATTGGCTTGGGGCCAAATGCCCTAAGATCATGGAATCATAGAAAATTAGGGTTGGAAGGGACCACAGCATGTTAGTCCAACCACTGCTCAAAGCAGGACCATCTCCAACTAGATCATTCCAGCCAAGGCTTTGTCTAGCCAGGTTTTAAAAACCTTCAAGGATGAAGACTCCACAACTTTTCTGGGTAACCTGTTCCTGTGCTTTACTACCCTTCTAGTGAGAAGGTTTTTTTCTAAAATCTAACTTAAACTTCCTTTGCTGCAACTTGAAACCACCGCTCTTTGTTCTGCCATCTGCCACCACTGAGAAAAGTTTAGCTCTATCCTCTTTGGAACCAACCTTCAGGCAGTTGAAAGCTGCTGTTAAATCCCCCCTCAGTCCCCTTCTCCAGACTAACTAAACCCAGTTCCCTCAGCCTCCCTTCATTAAGTCATGTTCCTCAGCCCCCTAATCATTTTTGTTGTCTTCCACTGGACTATCTCCAATTGGTCTAATATGATTAATTGGTAACAACTAAAAGGCATGAACATGGCTGTAGAGGAAATTAGAGGCCACAATTAGCTTGAGGTGATAGGTACCTTGGGGGCACAGACAGACCAAGAGGGCCTGCTTAGCAAGAGGGACAGGATTGGGAACACTGGGGTCTGAGAGATCAGCTGGCCAAGAGATGGAACAGGGGCTTGATCTGGGACCCGGGGGCAGTCTCCCTTTGAACCTATCAGTAAATTACATCAAGGTGTGGTAGGCAAGAGAAAAGGGAAAGGTTCTGAGGGACCCAGAGTAGATCAGGAGCCACATGGTTGGCAGGGGGCATCATGGCCACCTCTGGGGCCTGGTACTGTTACAATATGTCTATCCACTATTATGTTATGTGATCAAGGAGTTACTCTTTAAGACATGTCGTTTCCTAAACATAGCAATGTTAGTGGCTGGTTCAGTTTTGCCATTTGTTTTATTATGGTGTAGTGATGATATGATATAAGTAAATACCCATTCCCAGGGTATACAAGTAATTTCCCAAGTAAATTGTATGAACTCACTGCAAATATATTGAAGTCCATAATACGGGATACAAAGCTGGCTGAAATGCCTCATTGTTTTTTCTTTGATGATCACTACAGCAGTGTCAGACTGATGTCTGACTACATGCTTTATCTAGTTCTCAGAAGTCTGACTATATGGTTTAAAGCAAAAAGGTACTTTGTGCTATTTAGCATATATGACAGCAAAGCATGAGGCCTTTAATACCCTTGATCATGTTTGGAGAGTGTGCGGGCCGGGAGCGGTCCGAGGCTTTCGGATGATTTTACTTACACCGTAGATGGTCACGGTGCAGGCAGGAAAACTTGCTTGCGTTGCAGTTACAGGTAGAAAAGAAGAAGAGCGGACAAGAGTTCTAACCGCGAACTCTGGTCCAAGGCCGGCTGACAGCTCTAGAACCGCGAGCCCATCGAATCAACCAGACGAAATAACCCGAGAAGAGCTCTGGATACCATGATGAGAGTCCGAAAGGTGACTCTCCATGAGTGCGCAGGGAAGGGTACGTCGAGGGATCAGGCGGTGACGGGGAGAGGCTACAGGTTGATCAGGCCCCTGTATCCTTCTTAAGGCACACGCTGGGTTCGTTAAGCTCCACAGCGCGCTTAGAGTTCTTCACGAGATGTGAAGTCCTCCTTCTCCTCCTCCAACTTGGGCGGAAACCGCTCAAGCCTCTTATACGGCTAGCAAGCCAATCGCTAGCTGCCACGTGGGAATAATTTAGAAACAGCCAATAGTGGGACACAAATTTACATGCGAATGGCGGGAACTCCTTTGCACCGGGGTTTTCTCTTTGCAACTGAGAATTGCACCGTGCAAAGAAAGCTCCATGTGGCGGGAAATAATTCTGCAGTGCCGAAGCACACACAAAATCATACCCTTTGGGTCATGACAGACCATGGATTTTGGTTTGTACCTGGCTTGGCAGATGCTTTCTGTGTTTTATTGTGGTTACTGTATTTCTGTTTACCAGTACTTAAACATTCTGGTCAGTACTTTCATGTGCAAAGACTATTTTTCCAAGACACTTCTTTTTCACATAGGCCTATGGGCAATAGTAACTTTCATAAAAATAAATAAATAAAGTGAGCTATTCCTTTTGTAGTCCAAGCCCTGCCTGATTAGGATTTCATTGTGTGGTTTGCCCCTTCACTGTTATCATACAAATTCAGGATGGAGTAGTTAACATATGATAGTTGTTATCATGTTGAGGTAATCAGGTCTAAAATGTATCTTTTTCTAAGATTCACATGTACTGACAGAGGTGGATAATTTACTAATTTTAATAGCATCTGAACATTTAATATTTTTAGGTGTGTGTGTGTGTGTGTGTAATGCTGTTTTGCTTTTAGCTTTTCAGGGTAAGAGTGGCCTCCTCTACAGGTTACAGGTACTACACAATTACCTGGTTAATTGTGCAATTAAGTTAGACTGGCTACTTCTACAAATTAACCATGGTTCGTTAAAAAGATATAATGAGCTATAACGTTATTGCTGAAAAATGTGTCATGACTTTTAGCTGGTTGCTATTCGACTTTAATTTGCACATTTAGCCTGTGCCCCTATGGCTGGGAGCCCTATCAGCTGAACAGAGCCCCAGCTGTGGGGGCCTATGTGCATTCCCAAGCCTGGCAGCTCCTAGCTGACGCTGGCTCCCAGCTGTGGGAGCACGTACCCCCACAGCGTGGAGCCCCATCAACTGCCGGGCACATCCTACAGCTGGAAGACTGTAGCTGCCTGCAGTATTCCAGCCATAGGGTCATACCATATATCCCTGTGGCTGGAAGACCACAGTTGCTCTAGTCTCCCAGCATTTGGGGATGTGTGGCGTGCCCCCACAGCTGGGAGATCACTGCAGCTGTTTCCCAGCTACAGAGATGCATGAGGTGTCCTCATGTCTGGGAGCCCCATCATCTGAGGAGGCTTCTAGCCATGGGAACTTGCTTTCTGCCAGTGCAGGGGGAGCCCAGAATCACGTTGCTCCCGTACTGGCAGTAAGGCGTGATGCGATGTGATTCACAATCCCAGACTTACTCCTCCTGCCAGGCATATGTGGCATGGCAGGAGATGCAGTTCTGTGGGTTGTGTATTAGATCCCATTGCACCTTTATTTGTACATGTAGAGGGGCCCAACATCTCTCAGATATGATCCTTTTGTCTACTGTAACTCTATCTTGCTTTTTATTTATGTTTAGATTACCTTTATTGGCTATTTCAACAGATGGAAAAGGTGATGGTTATCTGCTACAGGTTTCTTTATGCTGTCTCTAGAGGGCATATCTACACACGTGCTTCAATGATCATTAGCACATTTTAATGCACATTAAAGTGTCGTGTAAAAAACAGTGCTTTTTACTTAATGCACATTAAAATAGGCTAATGCACATTAAGCATCACTTAAAAAGCATGCACTTTAGTTGATGCGCATTAAGTCAGCCTAATGTGCATTTTCCTAGTACTTCACAATGGAGGTTGCCTATACATGAGCAGCAAGGCTGCTCCGACATGCTGGAATTCCAATGTGTCAAACTAGACTCGATTAGTCAAGTCTGCTGCAGCGTGGCATTTGCCGCGCTCCAGCAGCTTCCTGCATATCACGTATCAGCATCTCTACACTGAAAATGTTTACTTCAAGTGCCCCCACTGCCATTTTGAAATGTGGGGATGCTGATGCATGAGACCTGGTACCACTTTAATTAGAGCGGGTTTCAGAGTTCCCAGAGGTACTAGATTTAATATGAATTAACTAAAGCACACTAATGCACATGTAGATACACCCTGTGTCATGAGGGTCATGAATTTATTCAGTTTGGCTGAAAAAATGTGGCTTCTCTCTAGTCTTTATTATTGGAAAGTTTAGTTGTATACTATTCCTTGGTATTCTGTTTACAATAGATATTGTCCTAGTGCAGTGTCCTGCCAGTCAGATCTGAGTCATGTTATCCAGACCATGGCGCTCCCCACAGGCCCAGAAATTTTGCAGCAATGAAGCAAAAGCAGGATTAATTGCTGCTTCCCTGCCATCAAATTTCCGGACCCATGGGTGGGTTGGCACACAAGGTCATTCCTTGGCCAGATCTGATGTGCATGGTTGAGCAGGCATATTGCTGGATCTGGCTCATGGAATTAGGCCAGCTGCGGGACACTACCTGTGGACCAATCCCACATACTTACCCTGCACAGGATCTAGTGGTCAGACTGACTTTGCCCACAGGGTTGTAAGGCTGGACACCGCTATCCTAGTAGTGTTATGATCATGTCATCATATGATTTTAATTTGACTTTGCTTGGTTGCAGTTTCACTTCTTTCACAGAATTCCAAGGAAGTCTTTGTAGCCTAGCACATTCACTGATACTCCCCTCTCTGTTTGTCATTTAGTCTTGTTTGATTGTACACTGCTGCCTTGTCTTTGGTTTGGTGTTAATCTGAGCTTTTGTACACCATTTATTTTTGCTGCTTTGCACTGCATTAATGTCATGCATGTGCATTAACATCTCATAATCTGAGTCACTGCTTATTTCCTCAACAATGTTTCTTTGGTTTTCATGTCTGTAAGCTTTAGCCAAATGATTTGTCTTGCAACAGTAACTGCACATCAGGCATTTTCCATTATCATGTTTTTCTCTGCTGTTCCCAAAGATTCTTTGGTCTTTGCATTTTATTTCCTCTATTTTGTTGTTGTGCATTTGCTTTTGGCCATATTTTGATGTGGTTTTTTTTCCTTGCAGTTTCATTCTTTCCCTGTTCTACTTGAATTCTCACTGTCTGCTCCACATATGCTTAGAATTTAGATCACTGGTCAAAATATTACTGAGAAATGTAGCGCAAGATTGATGTAACTAAAAAATGGTTTCGTTGCTGCATTTGTGTTTACAAGTACCAAGTATTTCTGATTGGGGTGTTAAGAGCAAGAGATCTTTTAGAACTCAATTGCCATAGGACTTTTATCTTAGAGAAAAAACTTTCATGTAAGAAAGTCTGAATCATCTCAATGCTGTCTGATTTAATGCTTTCCCTCAAAATCCTTGGCCTCAGACAGAGATAGCATTATAGAAGGTAATATTGCAGAGAAATTGCATTTTTTGGATGATTGCTTTCATTGCAAGAATTACTACATCCATGCCTGGAGCTAGTGTGATTTTCAGCATAGTTTAAATCTTTTTTTTTTCTTACTAATTGGATAATTAGCTATCTTGTGATTTTTGGCAGCTGTTTCAGGTTTTGGGGGTTTTTTTTTCCATAAACTATGAGAATGGTATGAACGTCTGAGCTTGGGAGAGTTTGCTTGTCAGGGATGGGATGTAGGGCTTGCAGCCTCAGCCAAGCAGTAAGTTTTTTGATGTTATGTAGACCTTGTTGCATAGTTTCCACTGATGGCATGATATCAGTAAATGTTTTCCAACTGCCCAGACAAAAAAAATACCCCGTGTTTCTTAATTGCCAAACAGAACTAAAGTGCAATTTAAGAACTATTGCAGGGCCAAGTTTTCAGTCAGCATTATCAATGCAAGTCATTAGAATTAGTGGAGGTATACTGATGTACTGCATGGAGTATGCAGCCAATGGGTACGTGTTGAAATTAAGTAGGCATTCCAATAAATGATGGTACTTTGAGTTACCAGTTCAGTACTTTTTAAAAAAATGTTTATCCCTACTTCAGCATCTCTCATTTTCCCACCATGGGGCATTGCTACCCCCATTCCTGACCCTGCCAAAGGTTGAAGAGTTGTTAGTCTCTTTATGATAGGCCTTGATCAATAAATTGTTAATCTACTGTGGATGACAGAATGCAAAACATACAGATGATTCGCTGCAAAAAAGTAACCCTTCCTGTTAAAATTACTGGTATAATTCTTCCTTCAAAAAAAGAAAATTAACCTGTTTTTCTTAATAACAGGTACTGTTAAACTGGTCAATACATATATTTTAGAAAGTAAAGCTGAACAATAATATTTAGGTCTAGATCAGAATCAGAACTCAATTACAGCTCATGGATATTCAGATCCTTACTTGAGGCCCCTCTTTTTACAGAAGTGTAATGATAAAAAAGTTGGGTAGGCATATAATACAAATAGTGTTTAAAAATATATAGGAAATAGTGCATAAAATAATGAATGGTATAGAGAAATTGAACTGGGCATTCCTTTTTTTTGCATCATGTAGTGATAAAAATACAAAAGAACTTCAATAAAATGGAAAGCAGCAAACATAAAGTTAGTAAAATAGTTTTCTTTACATTTCTGAATAATCCATGGAACTCACTGGGTGTGTTTATACATTCATTAATGCACTTTTGCTACTGTACATTTAATTTAGTACTTCTAATGTGAGGAAATAATTAAATACACATTAGGTTGCCCTAATATATAGTAGCAAAAGCACACACTTTTTTAGTGACGCTTAATGTGCAGTAGTCTAATTTTACTGCACATTAGTACATTTTTACTATAACATTCTAATATGCAGTAAAATACGGTACTGCGCATTAATGCACATGTGTAGATACACCCACTGAGGCAAAATGCATAGCAGGATTCAAAAACAGAACTAGGTGTGTCTATATTAGACAGGACAAAAATCCTTCATGCTTCATAATCTGGCTACTTTAACTCTGTTTCTGGTGGCTGGAAAGAAACTTCTCCTTTGGACACATAATTCAGTAGCTATCTATTATTTTTGCTTATTCCTCTGAATCATACAACACAGTCTGTTTTGCCAAAATGTTGCCACACTTATGGACTGTTGATCTGATCTGGCACGATGCTTCCTATATTCCTATGATTCCAAATATGTTTAAAAATACAGTATAGATCTCTTTTCTATTTTCCTACCATCTCCTGTATTTAAATAATAATATATTTTTTTTATCCATACATAACTTTTACCATTTTGTGAATAATTTTATTATTACCCTCATCTTACAGATGCATAAAGTAGGTATTTGATTGTTTAGTATTGCATAGCATTTAATAGCCAAGCTCACAATCCAGTGGTATATTTTTCATGGTGCCTTGTTGTAAAACTGAAGAAGTTAACTTGAAAAACTCAGCTACAGTTGTAAACAGCCACCTAGACCTAGACTGGGTTTGTGAATGCTTGTTCACACTTGTGTGTAGGAACCAATTCTCTGAGGCCAAAATCAGGGACTTTTTCACTTCAGAAGTCCCTTGCTCCAATGCAGTCTTCCTATGTTGTTGGCTACAAAGGACCAACTCACAGGATCATCATAAAATTCTAGTTTATTAGGTGGATGCAAAAGTCAGATCATAAACCTTGGGGTTGATCCCCTCAAATACATACACATTCATGCACACGCACTCACTCGCAGTAGCTAGCTATGAACACTAAGCACCGACGTCAAGATATACCTATCCCCAAGTGCTGGGGTCCGCTGTCCATCACCAGTCGAGGCTTCTTTCAGTGCGATGTGGCTTCAGAAGGGGGCCGCCGACTGGTCCTTATAGCTGGGCAGGCAAGGTGCTGGTCAGGTCAGAGAGGGCACCATTGGGGGTCATTCTTCACTGCCTTTTATCCCTCTCTGGCAGACTTTGGTGACTCTCTAATTTTCAGGATTACCCAATCCAGGGGCCGTTGACCTCATGGGACGTCCCCCTTGGTTGCTGGATGGCAGCTGTCAGCCCCAGGGGTCATGTCCACAAGTATGTGCAGTCTTGGGAGTCCGTTGATAAAGTTTGATTAATTCACTGCTGTGAATTGGCTAGTCTCAGGATTTGGCTTATAAAGAGCACCCAAGAGCTTAGCCACTTAGGGTGAAATCCCATTGACTTCAGTGGACCTACGGTTTCACTCTTACAATATAATCCAGACAGATGCGACCATCCCACAAGGTTTTGACTCTGATCATTCTAAACTCTTATTAGCTCATGACAGTTTAGCAGCATCTTGATGGTTGAAGCTAAAAAGTGGTTCAAAAGGAAAGTAGGCCCTACCCTACTTCCCTCAGTGTTACTGGGAATTTTGCCATAGTTATAAATGGGTGGGGAAAAGAATCATCATCAGCAAATTCATAAAGACATCCCCAGCATGGCATTAGGGTGCCTACTCCTGAGCCCCTGACTTGCTCTCTCACACAAACCCAGAAGGGTGTGGTCATGGGTAGATCTAGGATTTAGTAAAGTGCCATACAGATGGTGTGGCACATCATCACATATAACTCAACACATACTTTCCTCCAGTTAAAGGGAAAATAGATGCTTTATTAATATGCTATAGGTCTAGCACTATATTATTCAGTCTAAGACTAAAGCAAAAACAAATCTAATTATTGGAATGTGCACTAGATTAATCATATCAATAATTTGCTAAATCTCTATATAAAGTTTGAAAGAAAGCACAAAGCAAAAAATAGTCAAAGATACTACATCACTAGGCCTATAGCCATTATAGTTAAATGTGCATCTCTTATTCAGATTCATAAAACAAAATGTAGCTGTTTTGACTGCTTTGACAGTGCCTCCAAAACTTCACTGTCAATCATTTCTACACCTGAGATAATATTACCATACCTGAGTTAAAGTTTTTAGCTAGAGATAAAAAGAGTCTGCAGGGCTTTGAAATAGAAAAGAGACTATTACCAGAAATGGTTAACAGAGCAAAATTGCAGAAGGGAGGAGAGTTTGAATAGTGGAACATCAGGAACATTAAAAAGGATAAAGGATCATTAATGCCTCAGTGGAGAGAGACTGGCAGCAATAAGTGAGATGACAGCGAGCCATAAAATCAACTGGCTGTTTCGGCATTGCCTGAAAAGAAATACTACTCTCCCACTTGGGCAATTGGTTTTAAAGTTTGGGGGGAACAGAAATCAAAGGGTGGGTGCAACTGCATCACTTCATTCCCCTGTGGATCCAGCCTGGGTCTCGTGAAGTCACTCTATATGGCTCTCCCTGCAACCATTTGTTGCTCTTTGTGTTCACTTTGCTCAAAAGCAGCTGTGGGGGCATACTCCAGAGCAGCTCCACCACTGCATTTTCAGGAGCAATGGTGGGAGCAGGACCAGGTGTATGGTGTGCATGTGACAGCAGGTTCCTCTGAATCACCAGGGTCACAGCATGGACATCCCCTCACAGAGCAGAGTGAAAATGTTATGGACATTTTATTTAAGGGAGAATGGGAAAAATATATCCATCCGGGTTCCAATCCATTGATGGACCCTATTGATTTCATTGGGCATATGCACATGCATAGCTAAAACCCAGAGGAACAAGATCACATCCTAATTTTGCATCAAATTGCTGTGTATGCATTGTGGGCTGACTAACTCTCAGATAACAGTATAAGGGAAGACAGTGAGAGAAAAAGTTATTTATCACGTTTATAAAACCTGGATGAATGGATCAATAACTCCAGTGTTAGAGAAATCCAGCGGCTCTGGAAACAAGAAATATTTTGTAGGTGGGAGAAACAATTAGAATTGCTATCTTTGAAGTGTGACCCTTTAAATCAGTGAAAAGCAATCAATGACTCAGTATTGTCAGCTTAGAAAGTTCAAAGGAATCTCCAGGCCATGCTGAAGAGACCAGACAGAGCCAGAAATAAATAATTCAATCTTGGCAGAATTTTGCTATAAACAGTTTAGCCTCAGCTATTGTTTGACATTCTGAAGACATGGAAGTAAAATAGCAACTGTTCTTTAAGAGGCAGCAAAAGAATAATAAATGTGTGTTATTGTTCAGCATGAAGTTGGAAACGGTTTCATCATTAATTAAGATGCATCTCAAGGAAATATTATAGATAGAAGGCATGGAATAAAACTGAATTTAATATTTATAATATTACAAAAACCCATTCAGTTACTGGTTGCAGAAAAAAAGTCACCGTGAAAACAAAATGAAACTTATCAGATATGACTAATAAAAACAGCAACTCTATTATGGTAGTTCTCTTTTGGGGATTTCTAGGTGTTTTATAAATATTAATTAATTTATTTCACAACATACTTGTAAGCTAGAGAAGTGTTGTTGTTGTTGTTAGTATTATTATTATCATCATAACCGCTGGGTAAACTCAGGCACAGCCCAGCTCTGTCAGTTCTTCATACTTTCTCTTAGCAACCATGCTTTCCCCTGAGACATGGAGGCTCAGGAGGAATATTTCTGTGAGTACCCTTTTGTGAAATATTGGCAGCACATCACTGATTTGATGGGGGTTATTCCATGTCTATCAGAAACCCTGAGTTGGTCTGCGGTATGCAAGCTAATATTGCCTTTCGTAATCTCATTTGGCTTCAGCATGAGACACTAAAGCCAACAGCTAATCTTTTCTGTCAAGAAGCGATCGATCAGAATGACAAATTGCAAATTAAGTTTACAGATTTTTCCTTTAAAACAGGACCAAGTAGAGTGCTTTGCTGAGATTTTTCCTTTGATCTGTTGGAATACTTATTGGAAAGAAAAAACTGAACATGTTGCATTAAATTGCTATAACAATGCATGCATATATTGGCAAAACTATTTTGTTTCTGAAAAAAACCCTCATTGTTCAAGGAGTGGAATAATGACAATTTATGTTTACATTTTATTTTATAGAAGCTTGATTTGCCAACAATTACACTCCAGCAATAATGGCCTCAGTAACAGAGATTTCAGGCTTGTATTCACTTAGCAGCTTCTCCTAGCCTCCAGAGGCCATTTTAGTGCCTTTTCCCACCTCACATTTGTACTCCTGAGTAATGTCTAAGAATATTTAGTGATCAATCTTCATGAACTGAATCAGCCATAAAAAGGGAAGATGGGGTATTCACATAGGGCAAAACAAATATAGAAGGATGCTACATTTACTAAGCAAATTTTTGCCAATGCTTCAGCTTCTGAGCTGGTTCTTTTGTCATCTTGGAGACAGTCAACTGGTTTTGAACCTGTGAGTGACTGAAACCAAACTAACTAGATGACAGTAAGGCAGGTGAGAGTTAGACATGTCTGTTATAAAAATCATACATGGAAAGGTTGAGAGCTTAGATTCAAGTAGCAGAATGAAGTCTGAATTAAAGCCAGTCCTGCCTGGACATGGCTGCAGCATTTGGAAAAGCAATGCAACGTTTACGTGTACATTTACAGAGAGTCCCTACTCCTGTTGGAAGGAAGGAAGATGTGGGAATTAGGAAGCCTGAGGGTAAAGTGGCAGCAAGTAGTAGCTGCCCAGGTGAACTGAGCCAGGGGCTGGAAAAGATCTGACAATTAGGGCACTTTTACATGTGCTCTGGGGGTTGGGGGGCAGCACTTTAATTAGAACAGCTCCGAGAGCCGCTTTAATTAAAGTGCCACAGCATCTCATGTATCAGCATCCTTGTACTTCAAAATGGCAGTGGGGGCACTTGAACTAAATCTTTGCAAGCTTTTGAAGCGCAGGAGCTCTGATACATGAGATGCTGGAGGCTGCTGGAGCATGGTAATTATCATGCTCCAGCAGACTCCTTTAATTGGGTTTGCTCCGATGCGCTGTAATTCCAGGGCGTTGGAGAAGCCTCTGTGCTCGTGTACAAACACCCTTAATGGTGGAATTAACAACACTTTGGCCTGAGCTTCAGGAGTTACAGACTAGACAAGGGCTGGTTGTTGCAGGACACAGAGCTCCCACTAGAGCTGGCTGGAGACTGGAGTTTGGAGTCAAGTCAGCCCAGGAGAGGTACTCAGAGACCTGAAGGGGTTTGTGTTTTTGTTGGGACCAGTTAGGTTCAGTTTTTTTCATTTGAGTTGAACTGGAGGACTGGATTGTGGCTACAGGGGAGGAAGAGGAGGCCATGGGTGGGGTGCCTGGGAGGCACTCCTTAGCATCAGTGATAGGGCTAGACCCAAACTAAAGAGGCTGTGGTTGGTAGAGTGAAACTGGAGCTCCAGAAAGGGCTACAGCCAAGTCAGGGCTGATGCCTGGGTGGTGAGGTCATAGACAGCAGACCAAGGCTGAGGGTTTGGCCAGAGAAAAAGGGGGCCAGGGCTGGGGCAGCTGAAGCCCGGACAGGTGCTTGGAGAAAGAAAACTTCTAGTTGTTCCCACCTCAAAGCTAGCAAACCATTCACTATCATCCACCTTAAAGTGTACGTTGTTTAGCACATTATGCTAGAAACCATTGCCACTAGATGAGAGCATATTAATGCTACAATGAACCATGAGAACTAGCGATCACTTTTTCCATTTGTAATGCAGGATTTTCCAAGTCACTGTCTGGAATTCAA
The DNA here is from genome assembly GCF_030867095.1 of Alligator mississippiensis. Lineage (NCBI taxonomy): Eukaryota > Metazoa > Chordata > Crocodylia > Alligatoridae > Alligator > Alligator mississippiensis. Next base: position 86,190,105 of record NC_081828.1, on the reverse strand, counting down.
ACCCAAATACGTCTGAATCTCAGATGTGACTTGTATCTGGAGGAAATGTTCTAGCATAAAACGAGACCCTGAGTTTGGAGGGGACAAGATGTGAGGCTCAGGAATGATTTGTCTTTATTCCCATGTCTGTACTAGGCACAAAAGGACCTAAAAAAACCACAGTTCATAATGCAAACAAAGAAAAAAAGGCAAGAATTCTGTAAGTTGTACACATACTATTTTTTTCATATAAGTGCCTTTTAGACACTCCCTTAAAACAAGAATTATGAAGAAATAAAGCAAAACTGAAGAACCAGAATTATACTATCATATTTATCTTAAAAGGCTGAATGCAACTGGCACTGTATAGATTCAGTGCTTGACGGAGTATTGTCTCTGTGATGCCTTTGTATTTAGAATGTAAACTGCAGAAAGGGTTTTCAAAATATTGACAAGTGTGCTGGATGCTGTGGTACCTAGGGCCTATGAGTTGCAGCCAAGGGAATTTGTGTAAAATTGTTAGGTGCAGAGAAAACCCTGGATTCCTTGTTCCATTGAATTTCATTTAGGGAGGTGACTGCAAGCATATGTCGGAGAACTGACCAAATCTAGTGTTCCACCGAGCTTTTACATCTGTAGTCAGGCTCAACAACTCTCCTTTCCTATCCATGAAACAGGGTTTGCACTAGAGCAGCATTCCTGCATGAAAAGAACTCTCTCTTCTCAGCAAAGCTGTCAGATAGATCTGGGAAGAGTGCAGCAGACAGACTGTAGGAAAGTCCAAGCTCACAGGAGACATTTGGCTGAGAAAAATTAGAATGAGCTGAAAACTAAAGCAATAAGGCTTGGTAGAATCAACAGCTATAAACCACATTAAGTTCTCTCAGACCCCATATTCTTTCAATGCAATGGAGGCTACAAGTAAGATTCTTGGATAAGGGTGAGCTCAAACACTCCCCTCACTCTCCCCACCCTATGAGAATAACAGGGTGTGTTATCTTACTGCATCAAGTGGCTGTGCTGATTTTAGACAATAGGGTTCACCATCTGCTGACTGTCCACTGTGTACTAATGGTCAGCTTTAAGAGGGGAAGAGGGCATAATCCCTTGGGGGCCGAGGGGGAATAAGCACAGCATCTCATCATTCACAGCATGCAGTAGGAATAGGGGGCAGTGCAGTGTCCTATTAAGGAACTAGCCCACTATGTCTGGGTCACAGTAAAAGTTAATTCTTTCTTTCTAAGGCTAGAAATGGATGTCATGAATGAAGTGGATCAGCTGTGCTGGGATGTCACAGCAGAGCTGATTTGCTTCACAGGGTGAAATGCACTTTGCCCCTTGTCCTGCCCTCTATGGCCATGTCCACACAAGCAGGGGCATGCCATTGCAGCAGCACAAATAATAGTGGCCATAGGTGGTGGAAGGCCGAGGCTAATGGGGCTTAGCCCCCACAGAGTAATTTTGTGGTGGCCAGTGACAACAGCAGTACCATGGTGCTACTGTCCCACAGTGCCTGGCACTACTTGGTGTACAGACAGGCCAGTGCCCCATGCATGCTCAGCTCCACTGCTCCAGTGCCACTGCCATGCCCCACTGCCGCAGCACTGTGCCCTGCAGTGCCCCCACCCTCCACCACCCCCTACCCCCCACACCTAAAAGCAGCACTATAGAAGTTTCTTTTAAGTTTTACTCAGCCCCCCAAATAATATTTCCTCCTGCCACCTATGGTAGTGGCACAAATTTGTGCCGCTACTTTGTGCTGCAGTGCACACCCCTGCCTTTGTGCTTTGCTGCAGGACATGTCCTGCTGCTCTGTGTCCTGCATGGGGGTGCTGGCTGGGGTACAGGGTGCCTCAGCAGGGGCTAGCCATCTCTGCGTGCTGCGGAGCCCCCATGCTGAGATGCCCTGCTCCTCAGCTGGCTGGGGCACAGTGTACCTTGAGATGGGGGAGCAAGCAGCCTTAAGTTGGCTGCTCCCGTCTCCATGTGCCTCAGTGTGGGGGCTCCACTGCATAGCCCCTGTGCTGAGGCTTGTGGAGCCCCTGTGCTGAGGCACACTGAGTCGCAGTCAGCTCTAGGCTGCCTGCTCCCTCATCTCTGCATTTGCCCTGGCAGCTGCCACTTTAGTGTGGTTTGCACCGCTTTTTTTCCCAGGGTTTTTTTGTTTGTTTTTTGTTTGTTTGTTTGTTTTTGGGGTTTTTTTTGGGGGGGGGGGTTGCTACTGGGAAATCCCAGTAGCAAATTATGTCTTGGTGCCACAAATTAGCAGCGACATGCACTGATTAAGGTGCAACTCATGTGGTTGGGACACTGCAAAGATATTTGCAGCACCAGAAACTACATATGCCTGCATGCCTGGATCCAACCTATGGTACAGGACAAGAAGCAATGTGATCACCCTGCTTTCCCCACCCAGCCAGACTGGGGAAACAGATCTGGCTGGGCAGGAAAAGCAGGACTTTTCCTTGATCAGCCAAACCTCCTTCCCTGTGATCAAGAAAGATAAAGTATGGCTAGGCAGGGAAAAATGCTGCTGTTAATAGGGTTACCCTATGTCCAGGTTTTCCTGGACATGTCCTCTTTTTTGACCCCCTGACCTCATTGTCCAAGGCGGACAAGCACAAGGGCTCCCTTGACAGCGTGGAAGAGCTGGCTGCATCTGCCACCACTGCCACGTGGCACTCACTTCATGGCCCCAGACCTGACCTGCCATCCCTGGGCTGCCAGGCACCAAGCTGGGTATGCCTTGCTTACTCTTCCCCTACCCAGCGGGAGTGGTAGCGAAGCACAGCCCCATGATATCATATATTTGGACTTTAAAAAAGCCTTTGACTTTGTGTCCCATGATGTCCTCATGGAAAAATTGGGCAGCTGCAGTTTCAACTACACTACAGTTGGATGGCTGGGGAACTGGCTCAGAGGTTTAACCCAGAGAGCGGTAGCTGGTGGACCTGAAGCAACATGGCACTCAGTGACCAGTGGTGTTCCCCAAGGCTCTGTTCTTGGGCCTGTACTCTTTAATGTCTTTATAAATGATCTGGACTCTGGTGTCAGAAGTGGACTGGCCAAGTTCACTGATGACACCAAACTTTGGGGAAGAGTATCCACACTTGAGGATAAGCTGGTGATCCAGGCCTACCTCAATAGGCTTGCAAGGTGGGCAGATGAAAAACCTGATGGCATTCAATATGGAGAAATGCAAGGTGCTCCACCTCAGGGCGGGGGGGAAACCCCCATCACACTTGTAAGCTTGTCAGTGCTACCCTTGTTAGCACCGTGACCAAAAGAGACTTGGGGGTCATGATTGACCACAAGATGAACATGAGCCACCAATGCAATACTGCAGCCGAAAAAGTGAACAAAACTCTGGCTTGCATATACCAATACATCTCAAGCAAGACCCAGGATGTCATCCTCCCACTATACTCGGCCTTGGTGAGGCTGCAGCTGGAGTACTGCATCCAATTCTGGGCTCCACAATTCAGAAAGGATGTGGAAAAGCTTGAAAGAGTCCAGAGGAGAGCCACATGCATGATTAGAGGGCAAATGAACAGACCTTATGAAGAGAGGCTGCAAGCTATGGGACTCTTCAGCCTGGAGAAGCACAGGCTTAGGGGTGACTTGGTGGCAGCCTATAAGTATATAAGGGGTGTGCATCAGGATCTGGGGGATTGCCTATTCACTAGAGCACCCTAAGGGATGACAAGTTTCAATAATCACAAACTCTTGCAAGACCATTTTAGGTTGGACATACGGAAAAACTTATTTACTGTCTGAACCCCCAAGGCCTGGAATAGACTTCCCCCAGAGATGGTGCAAGCACCTACTCTGGACACTTTTAAGAAACGTTTGGACGTTTATCTTGCTGGGATCCTTTGACTCTAGCTGACTTCCTGCCCTTTGGGCAGGAGGCTGGACCTGATGATATTACAAGGTCCCTTCCAGCCCTAATGTCTATGAAATCTATGTACCAGGCACCAAGCATGGGCTGCTACTTCTACAGCTTCTCTGCCACCACCATCAGGAGGACCCACCCTGGCTATAATGGTAGGAGCTGTCCACACTGTACTGCCGAATTGTGGTTGGCCACCACATGGGCAAATGGCAGCAGTGGCAGGGAAACCATAGGGGCTGTGCTGCACCACCACTGCTGCCTGGTAGGGAAAGAGCAATCAGGGCATGCTCAGCTTGGTGCTTGGTGGCCCCAAGTAAGGCAGGTTGAGACTGAGGCTATCCAGCAAGTGCTGCGCAGTGGCAGCAGGCACAGCCAGCTCCTCCTCATCTCCCGGGGAGTCTTTGTGCCCACTTGGAGCCCACGTTGGGTGTGCTGCCACAGGAGCTGGGGCTGGGGCTGGGGTTGGCCCTGGCACCACTTTCCAGTGGGTAGAAGTGGTTGCTGCTCCCTTAGCTGCCTGCTCAGCTTGGCTTGGCTCAGCTTGGCTCTGCCCCAGCTTAGCACAAACACGCACTCCAGTCCCTTCCCAGCCTGGGTCCCTCTGCTGGGGTGTGCTCATGTCCAGGATGGAGCTGCCACTGCTGTAATCACTCTGTGCAGGTCCCCACTTGGCCTTGGGGCTGGTTTTGCTCCCCTTCTTTCTCCCAATTTGGCCTTTGCTCTTGGGCTGCCTCAAGCAAAACCCCCACCTCGGCATCTGGGAAGACATAGTGGGATCACAGTATTGCCATCCCCACCATGCCAAAGTCATGAGATTGGCACATAAATCATGAGATGGAAGTTTGTGTGTGTGTGTGTGTGTGTGTGTGTGTGTGTGTGTGTGTGTGTGTGTGAGTGATAGAGAGAGAGGGGGGAGCGGGGTTATATGTCAAGGTGTTGGGGGCTGTGGGTGTGTGTGTGGGGTTTGGGGTCTAGAGAGGGGTTCCCCACACACCCTGGCAGGATGTGGGGTACTGTGGGTCAGGAGTGACAGGCAGCAGCAGGACTGGGCAGGCTGTGGCTTGGGAATAACAAGCAGACAGACGGAGACACAAACACACAGAGAAACTGACAGACACACAGACAGCACCCAGCTGGTAAGTGGAAGGAAAGGGGCAGTGGAGAGAGGGAAGGAGAATGGGGGGGCAGATCAAGATCCTCATGGTGAGGGAGGGAGTGGGGCAGGAGCAGGGGTGAATGGGGCCCTGGGGATGGGGTAGGTCATCCAGAGGTATGGGGGAGGGGCATGGGCCCACGGAGTAGTGCATACCCCCAGGGGAGGCATGGAGGTACATGCCCTTCATGGGGCAAGAGGCAGGCTGGCTGCTACGGGCCAAGGCTCTGTGCTCCACTGCCTTGCCCCAGGAGCTCAGCTGTGCAATGCTATTGCCACCCATCAGGCAGGCAGGGGAATGGGGTGTGCTGCTTCATGCGGCGCATCCTCTGCCTGCCTAGCAGCAGGAGGCCTACTGGGATTACATGGCTGAACTCCCGGAGCAAGGCAGCAGGGCGCAGAGCCCCAGCCCACAGCAGCCAGCTTGCCTCACTCCCCCACGCACCTCTGGATAATCCACCACAGTCCCAGGGCCCCATTCACTCCAATCCCTGCTCCTTCCCACTCCCTCCCTCACTGCAAGGGGCCTCAATCTCTCTCTCCACCCCTTCCCTCACCCCCATCCCTTCCCCTCCATTTACCAGGTAGGAAAATCCAGAGCTCTGAGGGTTGGATTGGGAGATCATGAGTGGGAGTTATTTTGACTTTGAAATCCCTATGGTTTTGTGACAGTTGGCATTACTGGAATCACGCCCTGGCTGGGAGCGGGGCTCTGGGGGTCCTAGGCTGTGCTGAGCCTTGAGCATGAGGGAAAAGCTTGGCAGGCCCTGGCTGGGGTCCTGTGCCTGTGGGGGAGGGGAGGCAGGGGGGTTTAATCTCAGTCTGCCTGAGCCTGCTGTCCTATGCCCCCACCCCCTCCACTCCAGTGGGGAAAAAAGTCTGGCAGGAGCTGCTCTGCCCCTACCAGGCAGACTGGGCTGCATCTTCAGGCAGGTTTCTGACCCCCACCCCCTTGTCAGCCAGCCCTTGCTGCTCCAGCTAGAGAACAGAGGTGCAGGGCCAACCCTGCTCTGTTTGAGCAGATAGCATAGCCCAGCCCAGGGCTGCAAAGCATCCTGGGATGCTGGGGGACTGTGATTTAACTTGAACCAGGAAGGAGTCTGGGACAGAAGTTCCATAAACCAGTTTGACCTAAATCAGTTAAGTCTGTTAATACATTCAGCCAAGTTTATCTTAAACTAGTTTTGGCCATTTTGAAAATGGTTTATGTACACTGAACTTCTGTTTGGTTACAAGTTTAAACCAGTTTCTTATCACTTAAACTGGTTTGTGTAACTTCTGTCCCTAGCCCAGAAGCTCAGTATACATAAACCACTTTCAAAATGGCCAAACCCAGTTTAAGATGGGTAAAAACAGAAAAGAAGATGCATTTCTTTAACATTTACTGGCAAAAGGGGAAAGAAAGGAAGAGAGGAAAAAATATCAGAAATTAAATAGAAATCAATGAGTTTTGAAAATCTGAAATGTAATATGTTTTAATTAAAATTAAACAGAAGAAAACTTTTCAAAACATAATATTGTTTCAACAGTTCCATAGAACTGATTACTTAAACCTATATGGCTAGGGACAGACATTACACATAAGCCAGTTTTATTCCATAGAATTTTTTTTAAAGAATGGAAAATATTTTCCTGTAAAAAGTTTCATTTTGAAGAAACTCCAATTTTTCAGTGTGAAAATATTTGTCAAAATTAAGTTCTTCTTGTAAGAAAATACATAAACAAGACACCCATGCAATTATATTTATAAACTGAACTATCCATGAAAAAAATACTAGTATAAAAAAGGAAACAGAGAGGCTAGGGAGGGACAGAAGTTGCACATAAACCAGTATAAGTGATCAGAAATGAGTTCATACCTGTACCACAACAGAATTTCAGTGCACATAAACCCCATTCAAAATGGCCAAAACTGGTTTAAGATAAATCTGGATGGTTGTAGAATCAGACTTAACTGATTTAGGTTAAATAAGTTTATTGAACGCCTGTCCTAGATCCCCTCCAGATTCAAGTTAACTCACAGTCCCTCCGCATCCCAGGATGCTTTGCATCTCCCCCGGAAACACTGCCTTGCAAGGCAGGCAAGCTAGCCTTGACCCAAGCGGTCTGTTCCAGCTGAGTAGGGAGATGTGCTCCTGTGGCCCCCAGCTTCTGGCCTGGACCACTGCAACTATGTAGCTGCATTTCTGAAATCAAAAGTGAATATCTGTTCACTTGTGTCACGCTGCATCTTGGCTGGTGAATAACTACACAAATACCCTGAGCAGGGCCCTTCTCCAACTTTCCTGCCATGTCTTGATGAGACTTCAAAAGAAGGGGTTCAGTGATATATAGGGTGGGGCCCCATAGGGATACTCATGGTACAGCCGTGGCAGACTCGAGGCCCTGTCTCACCTACATCCTGTCCACTTGCCAACCATGGATGTTGGTATTTTGCTGGCTGCAGTTCCTGCTTCCGTTCTCTGGCCTGGTCTGTTCCACACTTGCTGAAGCTTTGCCATCCAGCCCTATGCTGGGCAGCTTCTGAATGCAGCATCAGTGTGCCTGATGTTTTCTCCACTGCCTGCCTTTAGTCTCTATCCCTGGACTAAAGGCTCTGGGCCTTCTTCTTGCAGGAAGTGGGCCTTCCTACTTGACCCAATGGGTCTCAAAAAGACAAAGAGCAAAAAAAAAAAAAAAAAATCCAACCCCCCCCGCCCCCCCAAACCCCTAGAAACAAAAAGATTCTCAAAGGAAAGCAGCTGGAAGAAGCCCCAGCAGGCTACTTCTCTTCATGGTCTCCCCTCCAGAAAGAAGAAAGGGAAGGGGGGAGACCCTTGCCTTCTCCTGTCCCTATCTCAGCGAGGCCTTAGCTGCATGGGTGCCCCACTGCTCTGACACCCCTTGGCACGTCCTGCACCCAGGCTCACTCTACCCAGTGCCGGTTTCTTCTCTCCACCTCTCCAGCACTATCCGTGCCTTTTAAACTTCCCGCAGCAACATGCAGGGCTGATGTCATAAGCTGGGCACCGCCCAGCCGGATGGAAAGTGTGCTCAAAAAGCAGCGCTGCGGCACCACACACTTTACTGGTCCAGGCTCACTCTCCTTTGCCAGTAAGTCTTTGTGGTCCTGTGGCATTTACCCCCCATTTTCCCTCGGGGGCCCAACAGGGCTCTTGTGGGGGTTGGGTTAACATGTGCAGTCCTCATTGCTACAACTTGCTTATCAGTTCAATCTACGCAGTTTAGATTAACCACCAAAGATTGAATTGATTCAGCCTCAGGGGTTTTTGGACTGTCTGTACTTAGCCTTAGAGAGCTACACTTAAACATCTTTATTCCAAAATAAAGAGAGCACATTCCCACTTACACCAGGGGTGGGCAATTATATATTGTGGGTGGAGGGGCACTACCAAGTTTGGGCAAGCTGTTTTCCCTTCTCCCCATCAACATTTCCCAAAGGGAAACAATGGTGTGGTTTGTTTGTTTGGTTTTTTTTTTCACCAGCTCTAGTTGTAATATCTTGATCATTTGCATGTAGAAGATTGCTCATGTGATCACTTGCTTTTACTTCGTCTTTTGACAGCAGAGTCTAAATAGAACCTTCTGCTTTATTAGCAATATATGAATATTAATGTAATCAGAATGGCTGATAGGATATTATGCTTACTCTCCAACTGTATGGCACAATTCATGCCAATCTTATCTGGACTGATATTAGGCCACCTTTTATTCTCAGTACATGCCACGGTCTCATTTGTGCACTAAAACATTTGACCAGGGGCAGATCCCAGGGAGGTGCAGTGGAGTGGTTGCACCCCCCTTCCCCAGTGAAGGCCATCTGCTGGTGGATCCATTTCCTCATGGCCCTGGACGCCCGGGTGCCCTGCTATGTAAGAAGATCAGGTGAAGAAAGGAGGACCTGCCTGCTGCTATCCCCAGCTAACCCAAGTGTGGGGGAACCCCCAGGACCACTCCTGCCCCACTGTAGCTGGAAGCTACTGCCAGTAGCTACTGCACTGGGTCTCTGCTCCCTCCCTTCCATCATTTTACCCCTACTGGGCTGAGGGTTCCAGCTGCTGGGAGCATCTCTGCCCTCCAGGGCTGAGTAGGGCTGGGGATGGAAGTGTCAATGGGTGATTTCCACCCCCCTCCTCCCTCTCACTTTACCACTGCCCCCTTCCAGCACCTTCTCTCAGATTACAGAGGACAGCCCAGGGACCAATGGAGCAGGAGAGCCTGGAGGGTGGGAAGAACACCCACTGAAGCCACCACCCCGAGCCTTGCCTGACTCTTGGCACAGCTGCTCCTATCAGCTGGATCTTTCAGGCCACATGGAAATACAGTGGAGAGGAAGGAAGCAAGACCTGGCACCTCATGCAGTGGTTCCCTGCATCCCCTAGCTGGATTAGGGCATAATCAGTCCTAGAGCTTTCTCTATTCCTGGGTCAGCTGGAGACAGAAGTGATAGCAGGTTTCCAGGCACTCCTGCTCCCTTCCTGACCCCTGGGTGTCCCCTCACAGTCTGGGGGCAGGCACTGGAAGGAGGGATTTGCTTGCTGCTGCCACTGTCTCCAGCCAGGATTGGCACCCCAATCTGCTGTTTCCCCATGCCCGTGCCTGGAGCAAGGCAGTAAAAGCCCTGGGATCCCCTGCCCCTGGGTTAGCCACAGACAGCAGGGACAGGTCCTCACTTCTTCCACCTAAAGGCAACCCCAGCTGGAGAGACTGGAGGGGAAGGGACGCTGATCTATTGGGAGAGGAGCCTACCTGCTCCAGGGACTCCAAAACAAGTTTCCAGCAGGTGCTGCCATGGCTTGCTTTGTCTGTGGGGAGTTGTAGGAGCAGGGAGAAAGAGGGTATCTTCTGTGCCTCCCTTTTCAAATTCCTCAATCTGCCCATGCATTTGAGCACCGTGGACTAGGGAAAATGAAGTACACTGATATTGACGTTTGCAGGGCACTTTGAACACATTCATGCAGTATAAAAATGAAGCTTTGTTGTTAATATGTGAAATATGGCATCAATAAATAGCATGACAAACAGGGAATATGTTTGCATAATCTCTAATGCAGATGTTTTAAACCTTTTTAAATAAGTGTACCCCTGGTGACCCCCTTTTTAAATAAGTGTACTCGGGGGGGGGAGGGGGGAGTGGCCAGACACTAAGCAGGGGGTAGGGTAGCAAGCAGCCGGATGCTGAGTGGGGGGCAGAGGTGGCAAGCAGCTGGATGCCGAGCTGGGGGAGGGGTGGAGAGCAGCAGCAGCGCAGCGTCTGTATTGCCCTGCTCTCACCCTGACCCTGCTCCTGTGAGACAGTGGTGTGGGGTGGTGGCACTCTGTCCTTGCCTGGCTGTGTATACCCCATGGGACCTTTCAAAGTACCCCCAGGAGTACACATACCCATGGTTGACAACCCCTGCTCTAATGAATATGGTTTCATTGCTTAATTGTGCATGGCTGCCTGCCATACACAACTTTTACATCAATAAAGGGGTTGTTAGAGGACAGGTGAGACAATGAGGTAGGTACCTGGCTTCCAAAGGGCTAAGATAATAGTGGTTCAACCATCAGCTGGGGGGAAAGCTACCTGGCTTGGTCCATCCTGTCTAAAATTTGAGGAAGCCTTAAAAAAACTGATAAGATTCCCTAGGTTATATCAGTAAAAGAAGCTGAAGCAGAAAGACTGGGTATAGTCCCCCAGAGGTGAGGGGTGCAAGCTGTTCGCCTACCTCAGAGGGAGGAAATAAGCCACTATAGCTATGTGTAGACAGGGTAAGCATAGGTTTAAAGATATGATGAATGTAAGGTCTCTTTGTTATAAAACCACATGGTATTTTGGCAACATAAGTCGTGTTGTGTTTGGAAAAAAGTTGTTTCTGTATCAGTGCAAACATATGCATCACAGGCTCATGGATGAAAGCGTTGTCAGGGTCCTACCCCAGCTAGTATTGCAGAATTAGTCATGGGTGGTTGTAACAGGCTGGCCTTTCTGGGCCAGGTCTTAGTGCCAACCGCCCACCTGTTCTGGGCTAAACCCCCGCCTCACTTTTCTGCCATGCCTTGATTAAAATAATATGAATGCTATTTCTAAAGGCAGGAGGCTGCCCAGTGTTTGACCTCCTGGTAACAAGGGCCTAAGTATATGCTCAAACCTTCCCTTACACATGTCCCATGCCTCACAGGTGTTTATGTGTCACATCCAGTATTTCCATATTATCCTATTCACTATATCCATTTCCCCAAGTCAGTGGCTCAGCCCCTCAGTGGACCACCTCACTCCTGCTCAGCCCCTCACAGGGCCTCTGGGGTTTTTTACCCAGTGGGGCTCAGGTGGCTGCCCCTGTGCCTTTCCCCTACACTGGGCTCAGGCATCCCTGACACTGGGATTGCCTGGCCCCACTCCCTTCCAATGTTGGTAACCCACCCATAGGCAGGGGATGGGGTTATAAGACACCCCTCCTTGCTGTTCTCTGGGGACATAACTGGCCTGGCATTTCCTGGGGGCTCCCACACCACTAGTAGCCCCACCAGACCACCCTTCCCTGGCAGGGTTTAGTTTTAAGTCATACCCAGGGCCAGGAGCCTCCAAACCATCCCCATAACTCCTGCCCTTACCTCCAAGATGGTCCAGGAACAGCTCAGCCTGATGTTGCTTTCTGACCTAACCTGCTCTGCTCAGACTACTACTTCTCTCTCTGAGGGCCTGGGTTAAAATGGAGGCTGCTACACCACCTCAACCAATCCCAGGGTCCTCATAGGGTTATGTGCTAGCCTTGATGAGGCTAGTACCCACCTGCTGGCTGCTCCATTGCCAACTAGAAACCTTAAAGTGGCAGGCACTGCTGGTGCCCTGCCACAGTGTTGTTAAAGGGACTGCAACCAAGGCCTGGTTTAAAGGGGAGTGAACTGCAGGACTGAACCCCAGAAGAGATAAACCTGATCGTGGTACAGTGAACCCAATAGCCAGGACAAATAGTGCCCGAAAAACTCTTATATACAGAACCAGATGGTTCTTTCTGTAGTGAACCCCTGCTAAAACAAACAGGGCTATTAAACTCCCAAACCTTGGACTGCATCTTCACTAAATGCTACTGGTTTTCTGTAGCCAATGGGATCAGTTTTCCTGCATGATTAACTCCTCCTTCCCAAATCCTTCAATGCCATTGTAAGTCAAGCATGTTGAAATTTTGCTGCAGTTTGTGCTGGTATGTCTCTTCTGTTAGATTTCATTCACATGCATGACAGTGACAAAACCTGAAGGCCTCTCATGGGAAATGCTTATACTTTATTTTCTATTGCCAGCTATGGTTTTTTAAGTCATAACTTCTGCCATGATGAGTGTAAGCAGAAACAAAGCTTCTGTATTTTAAATCATGGGTCAGAAGGTATCCTTTTGTTGATATTTCATTTTTTTTACTGCATTTTTCATGACAGACCCAAAGTACATTGGCAACTGCCACAGGCCAGAACCAAGCCATTTATTTCAGAGAAAAAGCGGCCTTTTTATGTTTCTGACAAGTAGCTAAGTGAAGCCATTCTCACAGGATATACCCATCGGCTAGGGATAGACATTCAAAAAACCTGAGCCTGAATTGTTTCAGTCTTTTCAGGTTAGTCTAACCTGAAGAGAGTGAATCACTTTCCAAGTAGATAGACATTCCCTTTCTATTCAGAAAACACAGGCACATGCCTTCAGTGGCTCAAGCCAGAACCTCAGGGGAGTTAGAGCAGCCCTCACTCCCACAGGGAAGCTGAGCTGAGGAGGCGGGGCATGGCCAGGCCCCAGCAGGCCCGCCCCAGTGGCTCCCTGACAGCAGGAGCAATCCAGGCACACAGAAATGCCCAGTCCCAGAGGGGAACTCTTCTCACTCCTCCCTCACCCCCACCACCATGGGGCTGGGAGGGGACTCTGTTCAGTGCTGAGGAGGGCTCTTCTCCCTCCTCCTTCCCCCCCACCCATTGTGGTGGGGTGGGGAGGGGGGCTCTGTGAGGCTGCCTGGCCTCAGAGGAGGACTCTTCCCTTTGCTCCTCCCCCATTGCTGCGGGGTGGAGAGCGGGAGCTCTATGGGATGCTGCTCAGCACCAGAGAGGGACTCTTCTCCCCACTCCTCCTCCTCCCAGCAGAGGGACAGTGTGAGCACGGAGCTTAGCTGGGCAGGGTGTAGGGGTGGGTGTGGGGTGTGATCAGTGATCAGAAACTGGTTTAAATCTGTAACAGAACAGACATTCAGTGCACATAAACCAGTTTCAAACTGGCTGAAACTGGTTTGAGATAAACCTGGTTGAATGTATTATCAGACTTAACTGATTTGACTCAAATCAGTTTATATAATGTCTGCCCCAGACCCCTTCCTGATTTAAGTTCAATCAGAGTCCCCCAGCATCCCATCATGCTTTCTGGGCTGGGATCTCTGCTCCAGAGAGCTGGGCTGACCCCTCCCCTCTGCTCCCTCACTGGAGCTCTGGCAGAGACTTGCAGGCACAGCAGCATCTGCCTGTCTTCCCCTGCCTCACCACCCCCTCACCACTCCCTGCCCAAGCAGGGGTCCCCCCTCCCTCTCTCCTTCCCACAACACAGACTGTAGGCAGCATGTGGTATGCTAACTAATGCTGAGAGGTGTCTGTGTGAGGCAGACAGAACAAAGGCAGACAGGACAGTATCCACTCGGCTTTTTGGAGCTAATCAACAGGTAGCTGATAATATCCGTCTTTGGAATGTTCCCTTCCTTGGAAGAAGTTGTTTAAGAAGAGCTTGAACTAATAAGAGAGGCTTTGTTTTCTGATGGGGTGTTAAATGCTGATAACAGGGCTGATAAATGCTCTGTCATCAAGGAGGGGAGGAACCCCTCACCAATTAGAGTGTCCTGCCCCGGCCGGGCCACGCCCCCCTTAGCTCAACACTATGGAAGGAAAGGGAGGGCTGCTCTAATACGCCACCCCCCACACCCCGGCTTCTAGCCTGAGCCACTGCAGGCATGCATTTTCTTAGTCCAGAGAGAATGTATGTGTGGTTACAAACTGATTCATCTGGCCAGGTTACACTAACCTGCAAAGATTGAATCAATTCAGGCTTTTGGAATGTCTGTCCCTAGCCATAATAACAATTGTATGGACGTTCCATTTCTCACATCAACATTTTGGTTTGTTTTATAAGACTTCACCCTAAAAATCTTAATTCTTAAACTGCTGCAACTGTTTTATGTGCTGTATTGTAACAGATGTGGGATGGTGTAAAAGTTACTATTTGCATCTCTCACACATGCAGGTGGAAATAGAACCTCCATTTCATAGCTCCAGGAATCTTTCTACTAGCTGAGCTAAGAGGGGCTACAATAGCAGGCAATAGAGTGCTCACAGACACGTGCAGAAAGCAAACTTATGCTAGTGCCATGAAGCAGGCAAAGAGTGCTTATCTGCCCTCTGCTATTGAGGAGCAAAGTTATGGTCCTGCAGAACATTTCAGTACTGAAAATCTCAGTTTGCTTCAGTACTAAATTTGTTTCTGTACCACTTCTGAGAGGTTACAGGGTGACTAGACACATCTGAAATGTTTCATATGCATCATGTCAAACTAAACCACATGATGGTCCCTTATCAAGCATGTGATCTTCTACTCCCAGAACCATCATCTGCAACTTCACGAGACTTAGTCCTTTCCCCAAAACTATTCAGTGTTCATATGCAAATGTTGGCACAGCTTAGATGCACATACAGTCTGAAGTACAAGCACAGTAGAGATTGCTGGTTCTATATCCCCTTGACTTCAAACATAAGCTGCAATATCTCTCAGCCTTCTCTGTACCTTGCTGCATTCAGTGTTTGGATGAAGAGCAGGCAAAGCTGAGGTGATACTGATAAGAGGATGGAAGCACTTCAAAGAACTTGTCTCCTGTACAAAATTGTCTGCTACACAAAATCCTCTGCTATGCAAGGCATCTGCCTTCACATTGCTAAGTATGTTCACAGACTTCTAGCTCTGTTAGAATCATTTAACTATTAGAAGCCCAAGAACCCAGGATGAGAAAAATGCCATATTTTCTCACATGTAATACACTTCCTTTCCCCAAAAAACAACTGCTGGAAGTCATAATATATATTATATGTGGAAAATATGGTAAGAGCAGTTTCTGTCTTACCAGGCAAAAGGGACATTAAAATCTGTTTATGATTCACAGGAAGCAGAACAACGAGCAGGTTTAGCTCTCTAGCTGCTGCTACTTAGGTACTTACTATAACGAAAGATCTTTTTTTCCCTTCCGCCTGTCAAAATGAAGGTGTGTATTTATTTTGGTATGTGTTATATACAAGAAGATACATTAATTATTCATTCCACCTGTAAGAAGGCCTTCCTAATGTGGACTCATTTCTAGCCATAGAAATCCAATTACTTATGCTGTCCAGGTTCAATAACTGCACATTGTTATTTCTAGGAATGAAGGTAGACACACTCTGGAAATGGTTTGGCTAGCATGAAACATGGCTTAGTAGCATGGTGACTTTGAGCACATCATCTTGGTGTTCTTGAGGACATGCTTTCCACTGTGTAGAGCCCTACTGAAGATCTTTGTCTGTATACTTAGATTCCTCCACTGAATCAGTGTTAAATGCTTTCGAGATTACCTTCATGGTATCATAGTATCATAGTGCTTAGGGTCAGAAGGGACCTAAACAGATCATCAGGTCTGAACCCCTGCCCCGGGCAGGAACAGGTGCCAGGGTCATATCACCCCAGCCAAATATCTGTCGAGCCTCCTCTTGAAGACCCCCAAGGTAGGAGAGAGTACCACCTCACTCGGGAGCCCATTCCAGAGCCTGGCAACCCTAACTGTAAAGTAATGTCTCCTGATGTCCAGCCTGAACCTTCTCTCTAAGAAGTGGTCAGCACTTGTAATGAGAGAGCTACATTCTTCTAGAGTAAGGGAGCTCAAGCCAAATCCATCCCACAGAGCCATGTCCTCTGTCCCATTAGCAGTGGTGGTTACCCTGCTGTCAAATTCCTGGACCTGTGGGGAGCCCCATGGGCTGGATAATGTGGCTGTATGTGCTAGATTGGATGTGTGACATCTGATTCCAGCATACGGGGCCAGATACATGTGCACAGAGCTGGGCGGACACAGTACAGGCCTTATTAAGGCACACATGGGCTGGGCAGAGGCAGCATGGGGCCCAGTCCTGGGGACTGATCCAGCCCATGGAGTGGCTTGACATCACTCATGCAGCTCACAGGGCCCAAAGGTTGGTGCCACTTCTCCAGCTCATGGGCACAAAGATTAAGCATCAATGATCTAGGATCCCAGTTGGCTTGTAAGTTCAGGGAGTGAACTTTCACAGGTGCTGGCTTAAACTCCTGAAACTTACTTCCTCAAGAGGTAAAAGTGATCACAGACTTCAGTGTATTCAGAAGTAATACAGAACTTAGCTTCTCCCCTATAAGGCTTCAAGCATAATGTGTCATTTTTTAAGGAATATATGATATGAAGTTCATAACCGTTCTGGGTTCACTATATATTTACGTACACACACATAGCCCAGCAGCATCTCATGCGGGATATTTGACATTACATTTTCCTCAGTTACTAATAAAGAAAAAAAATTCTCCAGAATTACCTTTTTGCTACAAGAACAAAATATTAAACATCACGATAGATATACATTATATTTCGCTTGGACACCTCCACTCAGTTTTGGTTTTTAATGCTCTTTCCTTAATATTCACACCTAAAACCCCACCTTGTCCAGGATTCATAGGTGATGCATAGAGGGGGCACAGGGTGGAGGGGGGGCATGTGCCCCCCTGAAATAGCCCTTGCTGGCCAGGGAGTGGGGTGCGCCGGCCAGTGCCCCCCCCCAAGAAGTGCCAGCCACAGTTCCGGTTTTGCTGGTGGCACTTCTGTTGACGATTGGATGCTGGTGCCCCCCCGCAGAACCAGGAGGAACCAGTTGCCCATGAACTGTCCTTTTACTGAGGCTATTCATACCTCTGAGAGCTGCACTCAGTGTACATTGATTCCACCTTCTCTGGAGGCACTTGTGTTATGTTTTTTTTTTCTCAGCATGCACTCAGAGCAGTATGCCTGTTTCTCTGGTTGAGAGAAAAGTTATTAAAATTCCCCTCAACCTCTCTTAGCTTCTGGGACACTGGACCAATTTGCAAGTTTTGTTTCTTTTTAAAAGGGCAGTCCATTTCAGTCAGCCAGACCCTGCACCTCTTCAATAAGAGCTCTCTCAGAATACTCTCCTCTGGGCCTCCTCAGCTCTCAATTGAAACTGGTTGCTAGGATTGTGTTAATGCCCCTTGACATGGGTGGTATTTCCAACGTGGCCACCACCACCATGCTCAAGAGGGTCTCACTGACTTTCCCAAGATAGACCTGGTATCTGCCCATCATCCCACCAAGGCGTAGAAGTTCCCTCCTGGGGTTTACACTTGCAAAAAAGAAAAGAACAACATTTGTACTCCCTGGGTATCCTCGCAGCTTTGCACTCCAAAGAGATATTGGGTATATCTACATGAGACATTGGGTATATCTACATGAGACACTTAACTGCACAATAGAGCAGTTTACTGTACAGTAAGCATACCTATCTACATTTGTACATGCTTACTGCACAGTAAACTGCTCTAATGAGTAAATTTGCTACCTGCAAATGCAAGTAGCAAATTTACTTGTGATTAGTTACTGCACAGTAGTGCTCATGTAGATGCCTGACCAGAAGCAAATCTGCTCCCAGTCAGCCAGGCATCACCACTGTGATCAGGAAGCAAGGGTCTTGGAAATCCTTATCTCCTCGCAACAGCTCCATGACCAGGGGCTGGTGTGGGGAGATGGTTATCTCCCAGCCTGAGCTCTGCAGTCATAGGGCTCAGGCTGGGAGATAAGGATCTCCCAGTGCCAGCCCCACAGTCATGGAGCTGGAGCTGGGAGATAAGGATCTCCCAGCCCCTGCTCCCTGATCATGAAGTGGGGGCTAGGACCTCCCTACTGGTGGGGCCTGGGGAGCATCTTCCCCACCTACCTCTGTGATTCTGGAGCTGAGTAGGGAACAAGCTCTCCAGCCTCTTCCTTCTTTCCCAGCATGTTAGACACCTGCCTGGAAGCATTTACTTGTGAATAAACTGCTTCCAAATCTAATGCATGTGTAGACACATCCCATCGTGTCATAGTTAGATACCTTTAGCAGCTTCCACTGAGGTGGCATGACACCTCACTGCTCTGTTATATGTCTGTGCATTACAGGTCAGAAACAGTCCTCTGTAACAGGAATAATGCCATGTGACCACCCTCCCAGTCTTTAGCTTCCCATAATACTGCCAACAAATCAGAAAAATAGAATGGATAGAATGCCCCTGGAAAACTTTCTTGAGGTATGATGTATCCAAAAAGAGTTTAATAAAAAGATAAATCTTTGAGCCAGCCTTTCTGTACTTTTTTTTCCCCCTCTAGAATTGACTGTGTATGATATACACTACTACAAAGAGCAGCACTTCCATGCCAAATACAAACTCTTTCTGAGCAGTGTCTGGCCTCCATATGTTAAAATCAGCATCTTACTTTTAGTCTGCTAGACAGTTCTTTACTAGAAAATAATAACACCAAACATAAACTATAAATTTGCTAGATAGAGTAAAAAGTGCCCATCCTATGTACTATTGCAATGAAAATAAATACCAGTAATCAGAATGTAAATTTAAATGTTAGCATTGTACTTCAGGATTGTGACATACAGATTTTCCTTTCCCAGAACACATGCTCAGCAGAACTCAGTCTTTTTTTAAATAACAGCATGAACCAAATAAATTATAACAGACTTTGCAATGCTGTTTGATTACTAGCTTGGCTCTGCCTCCTTTTAAAGCAATGGTGATGAATTTGATTCTTTTGACATCTATCTCTATTAACTTGTACATCAGCAATAACACATTTCCAGAAATGACATGTACTTGGCAAATGTAGAACCCCTGCCCTGTTTTGAATTTTATTTCTTAAGGACTGGCATCTGGCAATATTATTTGCTTGTTTTACTGTTGTTTGCAAGTCAACTTAATAACTTTTTGGCTGGCATCATGCTTTTGCAAAGGCAATTTCGTTTATGATGCCAGCTCCTGGGTTCAGCTGTAAAGGATATGAATTATATGAACTTTGCAACTCTGTGAAAAATATATATAAAGCAGCTTTCCATCCTAAACATTCCCAAGGCAGCCATCTTTGGACCTGTATCTTACTGTCACTAGGGGCAATGAGAATTTTGTTCCTGCTTTTTGGGAAAGCAGAATCATGCACTTGCTGGACATATCTACACGAGACATTTACTGCCGAGTACACGAATTAGCTCTGCAGTAAGCATCTTGGCATTTAGACATGCGGCGCTATTAGGTTGGAGTACTTACAAGTACTATACCCTGCTGTGGAGTTATTTACTTTGCAGCACTGCACATGTGGACAGTGACCCAGCTGGTTGGGGCATGAGGATGCTTCAGTGCAGGGGCTGCCTGCCAGCTAGCCCCACACTTAAGAACCCTCATGCCCCAGCCAGCCCCACTGCAGCATGTGGAGCTGGGTTGGAGCAGTCCTGGGCTGGCAGGCTGATCCCAGACCCTCTGCCAGCTGGGGCTGCTCTGACCCAGCTCTACATGCTTTGGAGTTTATTGCATTGTATTAATAATCATATTTAGACATGTCCATTGAAGACAAAGAATGGCTCCGATTTTCAAAAGGGAATGCTGTAGTGAATTTGAATGCCTGACTTGGGTGCAGACAGAGAGAACTGATTGTTTGAGCACAGCTGCTCAATAGGAGAAATTAAGTGACAACCCAATCAATGCCAAAGAACGGAACAGACCTTGAGGATCCTTTGTAGTGAACATAATTCAGGAATGAACAGAATTCAAGGATTCTCTGCAGTTCCTTGCTCAAAGTCCAAGCACAATTTAATGCTCTCAGACATCTAGCTTTGGAGTCTGAGGTGAAAGAATGTTATTGGCAGGTGTTTGCTTGGTGTGATAAGACTTAGCGAGCTAAATTAATCCTTGGTGTCATACTCTCAAAGCTAGTTACAAAAAGGTATGAACTTGTTTTCTTTAATCAAGAATAAGTATTTTATCCCGTATTATATGCTTTGGTATGTAAACTTTGGTAATATTCCTTGATGTCCCTGTGCCCCTCTGGATTCTGGTGAAACTGTCATAAAATGTGTCTGAGATTTAAGCATGTGACTTTAAGAGACAGATTATGAAAATTGATGAGAACCCTAAAATCCCTTGGATATCGGCAGAGCTATTTGTGTTATGCTTAGATACGTGCTTAAGCACCTAGCTAAATTACTGCATTAAACTGTTATAATCGATGATATACATTAAATCTTCTATTAATAAATTAAGTGATTTAAAGCACATCTGTGACAGTTTCCATTATAACTACATCAAAAAGCAATTTAGCAACTAGAATATTATGCACTTGTCCTTTTGTTAATAAGTTCATCCAGCTGGTATGATAGCTGATGCATTACTCAGTACTAACTCCACTGCTGCTGAATTAATCCTATAAATCATTCTGTGCTACCAGTTAGTTGTCCTCCATTGTCCAAAAGATGAATGAAATAAATTCTGAGATGATCTTTTAAAGTAGGCAGGAGAAAGTGAATATTTTCATTATATCCTGCTGGCTGTGTAAAAAAATTACATCCAGGGACACCTAGAAAGAAATTATACACAGAGGTATGGGGAATGATTACTATAAACATTGTAATACCTTACCTTTCTCTTGCAAATAAAACTAGCAGCTGTATATAACTCAGAGAGCGTGTCTACATGAGATGCTTTATGTGCAGTAGACTGATTGACTGTGTATTACAGTGTCACAGCAAAACCATGCTTTTACTCTAATGTGCAGTAGCATTAGTCTATTGCACATTAAACATAATGAAAAAAGGCATGTAATCGTGCTAATGTGCAGAAGGGCAGTCATATTGAGTATTTATTTAGTACTTCATTTTGCAAGCACTATATTTAATGTGCAGTAGACACTGCATTCATGAACATGTAGACACACCCACAGAGTGTCATTTTCATGTATACCACAGGAGATGTTTCATGTGTCTCTGGGTTCTGTACAGCCTGGATTAGTGTGCTCTGGAGCTTCCTTCAGATTTGTTTGGGGCTTCCCAGAGAGAGAATAGCTCTGGAATGAGATCAGCCTCTGAATTTGGGCATAAAATCTACAGATGTCAAATGGGCTCTAGCAGCATAATAGGCTTTAGCCTAAAATGTGGGACTGGGTTTTGTATTTTTCTTTGGGTCTTTGTGTTTTCAGTGAAAGTGAAAAATCTTAAATTTTCAAATTTTTAGATTTTTCTTCTTTCTTCTTTTCCCTTTATGACATTGATTGCAATAGACAGAAAGATGTCGTGAACATTTCCATTAGGGTTGTTGGTTGTAGTCTCACACCTATTGTCTCCCATTCGCTCTGATCTTCACTGCCATGTATTTGCATTTTCACAGACCTGCAATTTGCATATTGGCTTCCATTCCACCCCTAGGCCCCACTCTTCCTAAGCCTGAAGAAGGGTGTTTGTGCCCCAAAGTTTGCAAAGAACAATTTTTCCAACTATTTAGTGGGTCTAATAAAAGAGATCACATTTACCCAAAGAACCTTGTCTGCCTTGAGTTTTTTCCCACTTTTCCTTTTATTATTTTCTTCCATCCTTTCTCATCCTGTCACCTCAAAACTTCTTTAACTTTGGACATGTACCTGAGCAACAGCCTGGCCACCTGCTCTGGAAATTCTTCAAAGTTGCAGAGTAGCAAGGGGGGAAATGAATAATTATAAAATGAACCAACTGACTTTGGACACTGTTCATTTTATTGTAGTCAGCAGAAAAAGTAAATAAATATTGTTGTAAAAAATATTTTATAAAAAAAACCCAAACGTTCCCATTTTTAAAGACTTTGGAATGGAAGCACTTTCCTAATATTTTACAGAATTGTTTTTCCATATCTAATAAGTTCTGCCCTTCATATTTAATGGTTAGCTTGAGCTTCAGGTGATGTCAGCATTTGCAATGGTGTATAGTGGGTATATAGCTATGGTCTAAGCCACATACAGATTTCTATGGAACAACACACAGAGAAGTAAATAGGAAGGGAAGTCAATCATCAGTGAACAACCATAGTACAGTATATATTGAAAGGTAGTTCCGTAGACAATATGTTATAATAATATAGTCTAGAATTCAGAAAAGAGTGACTGAATTATTTTAGCCCCTACATGAAAAATGTTGCATCAGCCTAATCATATATTAATGAAAATATTACAGAATAGGTTCGATCTCAAAATGTACATGATGTTATATGGGTAAAAACAAAATGAAACAAACCCCTTAACCTTGGCATGGGCCAGCAGCAAAATCTGGATCCAAGCTTCCCCACCCTAGATTTCATGGATTTCATAGACATTAGGGCTGGAAGGGACCTCATGAGATCATTTGGTCCAGCCCCCTGCCTGAGGGGCAGGACATCAGCTGGAGTTAGATGACTCCAGCAAGATAAGCATCCAAATGCAACTTGAATATGTCCAGAGTAGGTGCTTGAACCACTTTTGAAGGGAGTCTGTTCCAGACTCTGGAGACTTGAACAGCAAAGAAGTTTTTCCTTATGTCCTAAAACAGTCTTCCAGCAGTTTGTGACCTCCAATCATGTGTGTGGCTCTCCTTTGGACTCTCTCGAGCTTCTCCATGTCCTTTTTAAAGTGTGGAGACCAGAATGGATGCAGTATTTCAGCTGCGGCCTCACCAAGGCCGAGTAAAATGGGAGAATGACATCTTGGGTCTTGTTTGAGATGCATCGGTAGATGCAAGCCAGGGTTTTATTTGCTTTGCTGGCTGTGGCTTTGCATTGGTGACTCATATTCATCTTGTGGTCAATCATGACCCGCCAAGTCTTTTTTGGATGTAGTGCTAGTGAGTGAAGCACTGTCAAGCCTATAGGTATGGTGTGGGTTCTTTCTCCTGAAGTGGAGCACCTTGCATTTCTCTATATTGAAGGTCATCAGGTTTTCTTCCCACTTTGCAAGCCTGTCTAAGTCAGCTTGAATCTTTAATCTATCCTCCAGTGTAACCACACTTCCCCACAGTTTGGTGTCATCTGCAAACTTAGCCAGTCTGCTTCTGACACCCTAATCAAGATTGTTAATAAATATATTAAAGAGTACTGGTCCGAGTACTGAACCCTGAGGGATGCCACTGGTCACCATGCGCCATGTTGACTTGGTTCCATTGACTATTACTCTTTGGGTCTGACCACAGAGCCAGTCCCTCAGTTATCGGACTCAGAGGTTGTCAAGGCTGCAGGTCCCCAGTTTTGCCATGAGGACATTGTGGGAGACCAAGTCAAAGGCTTTTTAAAATCCAGGTATATGACATCAACCTCATCCCCTCCCCCACCCCGCCATCCAAGTGATGTGTTACCTGGCCATAGAAGGAGAGGAGGTTAGTCAGGCATGACCTATGCGTAATGATGCCTTGCTAGCAGTCTCTCAGGATGGTGCCTTCTGTCAGCCTGTTATTGATGGATTCTTTGATAATTTTCTTGAAGATCTTTCCAGGGATTGAGGTCAAGATGATTGGTCTGTAGTTCCCTGGATCTTCCTTTCTTCCTTTCTTGAAGATAGGCACCACATTGGCCCTCTTCCAGTCTTCAGGAACCTCACCTAACTGCCATGAGTTTTTCAATATCTGTGCCAATGGCCAAGCTAAGATGTCAGCCAACTCTTTTAGCACTCTTGGGCGCATTTCACTAGGGCTCGCTGACTTTTGGATGTCCAGCCTCTCAAGGTGCTCTCTCACAATATCTTCACCAAATATAGGCATATGGTCACCAGTACCCTCATAGTTCTATGTCCTGTCAGGCAGAGTGATCCCCTTGGGCTGGTGGAAAACCTATGCAAAGTAATCATTGAGGAGATTAGCTTTTTCCTGGGAGTCAGTTGTCAGCTGCCCCAGTTGATTCAGCAGGGGTCCAGTATTGCCCTTATTTTTCTTTTGATTTCCTATGTATCTGAAAAAGGACTTTTTATTGTCCTTGATTCCCATAGCCAGCCTGAATTTGGTTTCGGCCTTGGCTTTTCTGGTCCATTCCCTACAGGTGCAGGCCAGTGATGCATAATCCTCCTTAGAGGTATTACCCATCTTCCAACCCTTATAGGCTTCTCTTTTAAGATTAAGGAGGTCCATGACTTCCCTATTTAACCAAGGGGGTTCCCCAGCCCTTTTACTCCCTTCCTTCCAGGCTGGAATGGACTTCCCTTGAGCCATTAGGATCACGTCCTTAACAAGCGACCACTTATCTTGGTCTCCCTTCCTTGTCAGATCATGATCTTTCAGGGCCTCGACAGCCATCCTTCTGAGCTTCTGAAAGTCAGCTTTCCTGAAGTCGAGGATTTTTGCATTGTGGACTGATTTGCCAGCTTTGTGATGGATAAGGAAGGTGATCAACTCGTGATCACTGTTTCCAAGCTTCCCTTCAATTCTCAGGTCACTCACTAGATCATCCCCTCTGACCAGAACCAGATCTAGCAGTGCCTCGCCTCTTCTTGGCCCACGGACTTCTTGAGTCAGATAGAGCTCGTCAGTGCAGGTGAGAAAGCTATGCAACTGACTATATTTGCTATCTGGTTCCAGGTTAGAATTACATAGCTTAAGCTTAGAGCTGATGAAAAGCAGGGGAGAAATCCTGGTCCCAATTAAATAAATGACAGTGAAATAATTTGCTTTGTTATTGACTTCATTGGGGTTCGGATTTCACTCAATGAAGTAGACCTGGAATCAGACATACTTGTCATATTAAAATTAAAGGCATATATAATTTGGGTGACTATGACTTGTTCCATATTTCTGAGAAATGGATGGGGAGTAAAAGGCTCTCTGAATATTGTCATGAGAGTTCAAAGAAAATGTGCATGCATCTGTTACACCCAGGCATTGCTACATGAATGAATGCAACAATTAAATCAAGCTAGATTTCATAAAGTTTCACAAATACATGACAGTAGGAATGTCTCTAATCATGTATTATGTTTGCTGAAAGGACTTGGAAACTTTGAAGTTACAAAAGGATCATCAGGCAACATTCCGCAGGGAGATAGAGGGGGGAAAACTGCATGTAATGCAGTTGTAATTATCAATATGCACACTATTTAGCAGTACTCCTGTGTGGAATTTGCAGTACAAGTTTATTTTGATATCTAACACAAAAATCCGTTCCTAATCTCTGAACGAACAGTTCTTTGAAATCAAGCAAACAGGAGTCAGGGTTTTAAGGCAAACAGCAGCATCTCTAATCATAATTTTTTGTAACAGGTTTATTTTTAATACTGGTAACTTAAAGATGCCTCTTGATATACAACTGTAACAGAAACCATGTATGATTTCAGCAAGACATGATAATATTCTGTCAGATCATTGATTAGACCCAAGTACTGGAAATATCTGGCTTAGTTGCCAAAAGCTAAATCATGCCAAGGCATGAAAATCATTTAATTCTTTAAAAAGATGTGATTTAATATCTCCTACTTTGGATTTATTGGCCAGATTCCTGGAATAAATCATCCAAAATAAATTACAATACTTAGGAGCTGTTTGAAGGCAGACAAGCTGCAAGCATGTTTATTTCCAGGTAATATACTGCCTGAAAATATTATACATTGGCCTACTTATTTTATACATTTCTGTTTCTTATTTGGGGTTGCTTCCTTTGCTAATTAACTCATTGTAATCTGGTCTATCTAGGTACTTATGTAGCTTCTGATTTGTTCAAAAATCACTCAGAACATAGGAGTCTGACAGTTTTGCTTCTTTGTGTGTCTGAGCATAGGTAGCAGAAAGCTGGGGTTTGGGGGCTTAGCCTCCGCAAAACAAATTTCAAGGTGGCTGGTGGCAGCAGCAGCAGCACCATGGGGCCATTCAGAGTGCAGCCAGGCCAGCAACCCACATGCATTCAGCTCTGTGCAGCTGAGGAAGAAGAGGTTAACCATGCATGCATCGCACCATGCATAATGGGAGGTGTAGTTCTTGTGCTAACACATGAACTCAGACCCCACCCCCCCAATACTGTTTTCTCCTTCTATGTGTCTGAGTTCTAAGTAGTTAGTATTGTGTAACATGAACCTCAGCAAAACATGATAACTGGTTCCAACTGGCTCATGCCAAGGACTCCTACCAGAATAGTTTTCCATATATTCCTTAACCTGCCAGACATAATAATTAACAGTCAAATCTAACATGACATTGCATTTGGTTAGTTTCTGAAGTGCCTAGCATACTTGTGGGGACCTGGAGTGGCAGCACTCAGTGTCAGGTAAGAAAAAGGCTAAGAGTTCTGGTTGTAGTCTTTCAGCTGAGGGCCTTGCAACACATTAATTTTAGGTGGCTCAGAGACCTCTTGATCCCTGGACTGTCTACACATAAAGACATGTAAACTAGTTTTAAGCACCCTTTAGGTGACAAAGTTATGCCACTCCAGGGCAGGTTTATCTCTGATCTGTGTTACTCAGCTTCTGTTCCATGAATGTATGGCCACTCCCCAGAGATAAATCACACAAATTTTAGTCCTCCAGCATCTTAGATTGCAGTGTCCTCTTCCCCCCACCCCATCTTCCTGTTCTGTGTGGACAGTTTATAACTGTAGCTCCTAGTAAAGCTCATGCTTGCCAGCTGCAGTGGCAAGTCCCAGCTGTGCATGTTGGGGACAGTCAGATTAAGTTTTTGGCTTGAATACATAACTACTCTGAACTTGAGCTAACACTAACACCAGTCAACATCTGAGAAGCTTTAAGTGCTACATGTAACAAGGCCCCTACTGCCTTAACTTGCTTATCTGAGATCTTTTCAGACCAAACACCTGAATCAGTCCTTTTCTCCTTCTCTTCTAGAACTTGAAGAAGGCATCACCTTATTTCTTCATAGTGCATGTCCATCTGGGGTAACAATCTCATCAACTTCAAGACTCTCTTCTGACACAGAGCTGTTTGTAACCATTTTCTCCCTTCACTGATGTGTTCAGCAAAATTTGTATGCAGTGATGGCAGCTACTGGGACCACAAATCATAGTGTATATTTTATTTTTACTCATTTTGTCTCTTTATGCATCTGGAAGTGCCTGTAATGCTTGCATCAGTTTCTAACAAGATGGGTATTTTTGATTTTCATTTTCTATGAAAGAATGTCATCTGTTGACAACCCATGCTTTGTTCATAACTTTCTGTAATTTAACAGTACTAAATACAGATCAGTACTAAATGTCTGCCTCTACAGCCTTTTTAATAGGTGCTTTATTATTTAACATTATTTTCCATCAGCCCATTGGATGGAGGGATAATGGAGACTAGATGTTATGTGCAGCATCCTCAGTTAAGGCTATTTTAGGGAGATTAGAAGAATCATCTAGGATTAGCTATATTTTTTCCAGCCATTGTTAATAAATCTATGCCTCATTTCCTTCAGGAAAGGGAAGAGGAGTGGGGGAAGGGAGGGACAGGCAATTTTCTTGTGCCACCAAACTGGGTGCTTTCACTTGCCTTGGCTTGTATTTTTGGCATATGCATATGCAACAAGGCTTAACAGCTTCCTCAGTGTCACAGCAAATATATCAGTCCTTCTCCTACCTTGTTTCATTCCTATATACCTTTCAGCTTTTTTAAAATGTTTTTTTCCTGTGATGCCTAGGAATAATCCTTAGTAGAGAATTGTTTACCTGGCCACTTTCAGGAATGGAAATAAGTAATTTCTGCCCAGTTTCAACTAATGCTGGCATTACATAAATAGAAACACAAACATGCTTGTATCAGCGAACTAAGATGAAAGCCTTCTTCCCTTTCTGGGTATACTGACAATAAGCTTTTGTTAGCATCCATAACATAGCTATCTGTTCCCAGTTTTGATCATGCTATTGAATGTGGGCTAATATCCAACTTAGTAGCATCCATGGACAACTTAGGGTAGAAGCAGTCTGCTGTTTACTACAGGGCAAAAGGATTTGAGGATGAAAGAGGAAAAGGTAGTTTTCATCTGGCATGGGGTAAGAGCAGGGATGGATCCAGAGAAGGGAAGTGGCATGGTTGCACACATCCATTTCATTTCCTTTCTTCCTCTTCCCCCTCCCCACTACTGCTGCTGCTGCTTTCCCAGCTGTCCAGGGGCAAGGGAAGCTTCAAAGCTGCCTGCTCCAGCCAGACTGCGTGGGGGCTAGGCTTAGCTGGGAACAACAGCAGCAATGGTGTTGCGCCTGGCTTATGCAGCAATGATGTTGTGTAGGCTTACGTAGGTGCCTTGCTGGCCAGTTTCAAGTCCCCACCGTGTAGACTTATGGTGAGGAGAGGGAGGGGGCAGGTGACCCAGCTGTCTGACAGCTATTACAGCCAAATCCTATTTAACTTTCACACACCTAAATGGTGCATAGGTAGCATCCAAACTGCAACTATTGGCACTACTGGAGTTTGGGATTCTGTTTTGCCCTGTGCTGGCATTGTTTTGTGCACATGACTGCCAGCAACAAAGGGCCAATAATATTTCAGCCCTTGTCCAAAAAGCAGAAGACCCAGATCCCTGCCTCCCATCCCCCAGTCAGGGGGAATTTGAACTTGCAGCTCCAGTTTCCTAGCTAATTTGTGTAAGCATTGCCCTAAGTGTCTTTCAGTCCTCCCCTTGAAGACAGTCCACTGCACCTTGCATTGACCAGTCATTGGATAACGGAAACAGTTTGCCCCAGTGGGAGCAAGGACTGAGGCTAAACCCTAGGGCGCCTTCCTTGCTTGGGGAGGATGGAGCTGTCTCACTGAGACACACTCACCCTGTCTTACTTTCTCATATCTCCCTGCCTTGGCGCCTTGCTGGCCAGTTTCAAGTCCCCACCGTGTAGGCTTATGTAGGGGAAATAGGACCAGGCACCTAGTATTTCAAGCCTTGGAGTCAGAGGCAGCTGAGCCTCTGACTCTGAGCCTTGCCATCAGGCAGTGGGTAAGTGGCTACAGGAAGATAGAATGCTTTATCCACACAAGCCCAAGGGGCCACTTGGTTGAAGTGGACATTTTATCTTGATGTGTCCTTTAAGCTCACTAGTTTCTGTTGTACTTGGTGATCTGCATATGTGTACTGAAGTTCAGCTGCAAACTGCTTAGGACCTAGAGGGACAACCCAGAAAGAGATGCATGCAACAATTCCATTTACTGAATGGAGAGGCTGTAACTGAGACTCAACTTTGTGCTGGTTCATTGGCACACCTTAGAGGCAACCATCTCCCTTCCCCAGTGTTATCCAAAGGGCAGAGCAGCTGCACAGTTTTGAGACAGTAACAAAAGCATACACCAACTGGGGAGAACTGTGGGAATGGGGTTATTCGGCTTCCACATGGATTTTACATAAAGAAAATGTTTATAAAATGCTCCACAGATGGGACCAATCTCCAGCTAGGGTTCAACACATATTTTGTAATGAGGATGTGAAAAGGTTGTGGAGACACAGAGGCTTCTTCTCCCATATGAGGGTGACTGTGCTCAGAGGTCCAAATATTCTGAGGGGAAGGAACCAAAATAACCATGTTTGTGCTAAATGGCAATATTTTTTTCCACCCACTGGCCTGTCTGTTGAATGCCCCAGTAAAGGAAGTTTACTTTGTGCTGAATGACAAGCTGGTATCCTTCTGGTTTTTAGCTGCTCAATTATGTCTTGCATAAATGTGGACAGAATCAGAACCGCCTCAGGTGCAGTCTGAGAAGGCAATATGCTACAATATGGAATACCCGGTTTAGATTATTAGACAAAGAGAGAAAAGAAGGACAGAAATTTAGAAATATACGTTCCATGCCTGACCTAAGCAATGGACAAAAATTCACAATCCAGAAAGCAAGTGTCTCAGGCTACATTTTTTAACTGTTGTAGTTACATGTATTCTAATATTATAAAAACCCAAGTCTGTCTCTCTGTCTGTCTGGCCATAACGCTTTATTCGCACTCTGATTGGCTGACAGAAACAGCCAATCAGAGTGCTCCAAGTGTGGGGGACCGCCACCATTATTCCAAAGCCACGCCGAGGACCGGACAGAGGATGGGGGAGCCAAGGCCAGCAGCTTTGAAAAGCTGAACCTGTGTCTTTAAATCATGACAAAATTTATGAATATTGGCACTATACCATGGTAGTTACCATGTACCATCCATGATGAGGTACTGATTAGAGCCTGGGTGGGAGTTTCTTTGTGCTCTGGGGCAGAGGGGCAAGGCATCTCCTAGCCCTGGGGTTTGGTGCCTTTAGGAACATGTGAATCCAGATCTCATTTTGATGGCTCATCTCCAGAAGGGGATAGGAGTGATGGGCAAGAAGGGGATTGTGGGAAGGATGCTGGCCAATCCCATGGGAAACCTGAGAGAATTGAGTAAAGCTTATTCACCTTTAACGGAAAGCCTGGGTGGTTCACAAAGAGCACAGACCATCCACCAAATTAGGGAAGGCCCTTGTGCAAACATCAGCAGGAAGCTAGGGGAAGGAAAATTTTCTCCATTCTGGGGTGCTGGCTCTGAGCCCCAGAGCAGTGCAGTGAATACTGCAGGATGAACCTCTGAATGAATCCCTGGCATCTTGAAAGCAGAGAAGGGAATCTTGCCCCAGAGAAAAGAAAAGGAAATCCTTTTGGGGGTTGAGGAAGTCCCAAAGGCTTGTCTAACATCTGTCCTAGCACTAGAGTTGGTCCAGTAAACAATATTGACACACAAATCCTGCTTCTCTTGGTTTCTGAGGCATTGGTGGGGTTTTCTCCAACTTCCTCTTTCTTAGAAAAGGTTCAGGAGACCAAACTGAACAGGTTCCCTCTGAGTGGAAAATGAGATGCTGAAATCCCAGGGTCTCCTGTGGTGCCAGAGCTATTTTCAGGGAGCAAGTGAAATCGTGTGTGTTAAGGATTTATTTACACTCCCTTGTCTGCAACAACCACACCATCACATAGTCCAGACAGTTGTTAACATCTCTCTAGTCATTCCTCCCCCACAACTTGCTCATTTCATTTTAAACAAAGCATTAGGGAAGTTCAGCAGGCTTAAAGTCGTCACCTAGTAATGTACCACATGCTGCCATCAGCCTTTATTTCTGTATCCCCTGTACACTCCTAACAAGCCCCTGGGTGGTTTTGATGTTCTGTGTTTATAATGCTGCAGAAGTACAAACACCTTTACTCTAGGTCAGCTTTTCCCAACCTTTTTCACCCCACGGCACACTTACCTAAATTTAAAAGCACCACAGCACACCAGACACAGAGCAGGACTGGGGAGGTCGGACACCGACAGGGGGGCGTGGCAGGTGGCCAGTTGGATGGCATTTGGGGCTGGAGCCACATTCCCCATCTGTCTGTATCTGCAGCAGCTGCAGGCCAGGCATGGGGCATGGCTCCAGCCCAAAATGCCGTGGCACACCTGGACGTGCCTAACAGCATGCCAATGTACCACAGCACACCGGTTGAGAAACGCTTCTTTAAATGACACTCCTTAGCAGGGTCTGGGTACAGTGGTAGATAGCAGTGCTGAAAGAATCTACTGCAATGTCTGAAAAGTCTTGCAGACCAGGAAGTTTCATATCGGGAGGACAGCAACAAAGAATTTCTGTCCTGCTGTGGTCAGAAATCATAGCTACATGACAATACGGAACAAGGGACAGGGCCCACAATATAACCCGGAGGCCTATATGGGGACTTCATAGACATTTGGGCTGGAAGGGACCCCAGAGGATCATCAAGTCCAGCCCCCTGCCCCATGGGCAGGAAGTCAGCAGGGATCATAGGATCCCAGCAAGATAAGCATCAAATGTGTCTTGAAGGCGTTCAAAGTGGGTGCTTGAGCCACCTCCGGTGGCAGTCTATTTCAAACCTTGGGGGCTTGGACAGTAAAGAAGTTCTTCCTTATGTCCAACCTGAATCGGTCGTGGCGGAGTTTGTGACTGTTCGATCTTGCCATCCCTTGGGGTGCTCTGGTGAACAGACGTTCCCCCAGATCCTGATGAGCACCCCTGATAAACTTAAAGGTGGCCACCACATCACCCCTGAGCCTGCGCTTTTCTAGGCTGATGAGTCCCATAGCTCTCAGCCTCTCATAATAAGGTTTGTTTTCCTGACCTCTGATCATGTGTGTGGCTCTCCTCTGGACTCTCTCAAGCTTCTCCACATCCTTTTTGAATTGTGGAGCCCAAAACTGGATGCAGTACTCTAGCTGCGGCCTCACCAAGGCTGAGTAAAATGGGAGAATGATGTCCCGGGATTTGCTTGAGAAGCATCTATGGATGCAAGCCAGCGTTTTGCTTGCTTTACTAGCCGCAGCATCACATTGAAGGCTCATGTTCATCTTGTGGTCAATCATGACCCCCAAGTCCCTTTCATCCATAGTGCTAGCCAGTGTAGCACTGCAGAGCCTATAAGCATGCTGCAGGTTTTTCCTTCCAAGATGGAGAACCTTGCATTTTTCGGTGTTGAACACCATCAGGTTCTCATCTGCCCATTTCATGAGCTTGTCAAGATCTGCCTGGATCACCCTCCTGTCCTCAGGTTTGGATGCTTTACCCCAGAGTTTGGTATCATTGGCAAACTTGGCCAGTCCAGTTCTGACACCAATGTCCACATCATTGGAACCAGGCCTATACATGGGTTCCAGGTTAATTAGCATGTGTTTGGATAAATTCATAACTGTAAATATGTATGTGTGTGTATAAGTTGTAAAATCTTTTATAATATTAAATCTGTATGTAGTTAAGACTAGCTGAGTGTCCTGGCTCTCTGCTCTGTAGGAAGAGAAGGGATGCTGCAAACAGCTAGGCAGCCACGCCTCCCACAGCATACGTGCACCCACTGAGATCCCTTCATTTGAAGAGGGGGTACCTTTCTGCATACCACCCAGGTTACATGTCCATAAGATGAAATAGTCAAGGAAGTACTTTAGCCATGATTTTCCTCCACAAAGCTCTTTGGTTGAAACTACCATTGTGCATGGGGAGGAAATAATCCCAGTTTGGGTGAAAGCAGGTCAGTCAGTGAGAGGTGCAACTGGACAGCCAGTATACCATATGGCAGGGTTGTCAAAGCTATGGCCTAAGGGTGGGTTCTGATCCATAGAACCGTGTCATCTGTCCCCTGGGGTTGGCAGCAGAGCAAATGGAAGCAACGTTAATTGATGCAGCTACCACTTGTCTTGCTTACAGATTTCTCACTTGTGGGCTGCATTACATGGGTCTGTACTCCAGATCCAGTCCACAGAGTGGCCTCACACTACACATCCAGCCCACAGGCTGCCTGTGTTTTACACCCGTGCTTTAAATGTAAAGATGTCACTTCTGCAAGGTACAGCTAAAAGGGCACTGCCACCTTATGGGCTGGTGTTAAGTTTTCCAGAGAGAGCCTCTGTCTCTCATGGAGATTTTAAGAACAAACGTTTTATTCTTGTTGTTTTTAACTCAAGCTGAAATAAAATTCATACAGGTGAGAGAGATGTGTTTTGTTCTTTGTGTAGGGAAAAACACAACAGGCTAAATGCTATTTAACTTGCTTATTGAACTCATTGAAATCCATTAGAGAACTCACCCAGCCCTCAAAGCTTTCATATGTGAGCATAAGTTATCCTTTCTACCACATGAATCTGTATCAAATATTCTGTACTGACTCCACATATGGGCTTCCTGCTGACACAGGGGAAATTCCATATGCTGAACGAATGCAGAATATTCAATAGAAAGCTGCCCAGAAATGCAAAAACTAGAGCTAGATACTCCTAGTGAAAACAGCTGAAAATAGAATAGTCTTCTAATCACCATTTAAAAATACGCAAAAGGGTTTGTTTCCTCATTTTGTTGCTGCTGTGATGTCTCAATGTTGCGTCTAGAGACGCAATCCAGTGCCTAGGTGTTTGGCTACTATGATTCCTGAACACATGGTTACCAAATGATAACAATTCAGAAGCAGTCTTTTCAGAATGTGTATACCAACAAAGAAATGGTTTCCCTAGTGATGATAATCATGCAAAAGCTCTCCCAACCTCTTTGTGTCATATCATTTAGCAATTCAGGTATGTACAGTCCCAGGATCTGGGACAAAGTACCCTTTCAAATTTATTTGTCTGGAGTGGAATTAATATTACAAAAGTACACTATGTCCCTTCAGATTTCAGACAGACAGAACAATTTTGTAGCATGTTTCATTCCAACTGGGAGTGCTAGCAGGATCAAACATAGCAGCAAGTGATTCTAACTAAAATGAGACAATTCAACAATTATTTGCATGAGAATGCACTGAGACTGGATTGTACTGCGATTGGATATCATCTACATAGTATAGGCCAGCAATCAGTGGCATCATAGCAATATGGAATAATTAATTATTACAAGAAATGAAGTTACTTCTGATTTTTTGATAATATAAATGATATTAGAATGGGGTGTCACTACTTTATGCTAGTAAGCATTTGTTCTATTTGGAGTTTACATTGGCATCCCATGAAGAAAACTTGTAGCAAATCCACATAGAAAGGGTAGATTGATGTTCCTAGCAGTTCCTTGGATTAAGTGGGGTTTGCAAACTTAACATTTTGTTTAAACTTTAGACCTCTATTTCTTTCTCTCCTTCCAGCTAAGTACAGACAGTTACAAAGCCTGAGCTGAATAGATTGAATCTTCACAGATTAGTCTAAGCTGCATAGACTGTACACATAAGCAAGTGAACAGGCATTCATTTTGGTCTGGAAATGAAGACACATGCCTGCAATGGCTCAGGCCAGAAGCCAGGGGGTACTAGAGCACACCACCCTGCTTAACTGGAGCAGACAGCTCAGGGCAAGGCTAGCTCGCTAACCCTGCAAGGTGGTAGGTTGGAGGGAGATGCAAAGCACCCTGGGATGCTGGGGAACTGTGAGTTAACTTGAATCTGGAGGGGATCTGGGACAGAAGTTCAATAAACTGATTTAACCTAAATCAGTTATGTCTAATTCTACACCCATCCAGATTTATCTTAAACCAGTTTTGGCCATTTTGAGTGTGGTTTATGTGCATTGAATTTCTGTTGTGTTACAGGTATGAACTGGTTTCTGATCACTTATACTGGTTTATGTGTAACTTTTGTCCCTAGCCATCATGTTTCTGTCACAACCAAATTAAGTAGTGCCCATGTCACAAACAAGTAAAACCATTCAAAACAGTTTTTTTCTGCACTAGGTTAACTAAGGGTTAAAAATAATGATAGTAACCGCTTTTTTGCTGCGCATGTCAAAAAGAAATTTATAACTGCGACACTAACATAAAATAGAACTTAGCCTTCTCTGCTGTACATAAATCATTGTAATTGGTCAGAATGACAGGGGAGTGTCTGGGAGTGTCCCTATGATAACACCATAGCAAAGACCGCTAGATAATTGGCGATTCTAATTCAATTTATGACGTGGCAAAAAGCAATTGGCTTTTACACAAATAAAACCTGTCTTCACTTCTGTGAAAAACAGGAGACCTCCGCACACACACCTGAAAAACCTCTGAACGTATGCGTGAGAATAACTGACAAATTGATCACTTGTCAGTCTCCCCCGTCTCAACCTAATCAGACGTAAATCAACGACCTGCCAGCCCGATTTTTTTCTCCATTTATCTGCCCAACCGATGAACTCTTATGCAGACCAACATACGACCTACGAACCTTAAGCTGTAACTAACCAAGTATCTCTGACCTCTGCTATTCACCACCTTAACGGCATGAGTAAATAATCTTGCTTTGCAACCGATAAGCATCCGCCTAATTAATTCCACTCCAAGCATCACAAGTACCCGCCTGACGGCCTTCTAAGGCCCCGGACCTTTATCTGCCCGGGTGGGAGTCAGGGAGAGCTGCTGGCCGGCTGCCCTGGGTCCCGACAGTTTCCTTTTTATACTGGCATTTTTTTCATTGATAGTTCAGTTTAGAAACATAACCGCATGGGTGTCTTGTTTATGTATTTTCTTACAAGAAGAACTTAATTTTGACAAATATTTTCACACTAAAAAATTGGAGTTTCTTCAAAATCAAGTTTTTCAGAGGAAAATATTTTCCATTCTTAAAAAAAATTTATGGGACTGTTGAAACAATATTATGTTTTGAAACATTTTCTTCTGTTTCATTTTAATTAAAACATATTTAATTTCAGATTTTCAAAACTGATTGATTTCTTTTTAATTTCTTATAAGGGGGGACAAGGCTGAACTCCTCAACGAGTTCTTTGCCTCAGTGTTCCTAAGTGAGGGACACGACAAGTCTCTCACTGGGGTTGTAGAGAGGCAGCAGCAAGGCGCCAGACTTCCATACGTAGATCCTGAGGTGGTGCAGAGTCACTTGGAAGAACTGGATGCCTTTAAGTCGGCAGGCCCGGATGAGCTCCATCCGAGGGTACTGAAGGCACTGGCCGACATCATTGCAGAGCCACTGGCGGGAATATACGAACGCTCGTGGCGCACAGGCCAAGTCCCGGAGGACTGGAAAAGGGCTAACGTGGTCCCCATTTTCAAAAAGGGGAGGAAGGAGAACCCGGGCAACTATAGGCCAGTCAGTCTCACCTCCATCCTTGGTAAAGTCTTTGAAAAAATTATTAAGGCTCACATCTGTGAGAGCCCGGCAGGGCAAATTATGCTGAGGGGAAACCAGCATGGGTTTGTGGCGGGCAGATCGTGCCTGACCAATCTAGTCTCTTTCTATGACCAGGTTACGAAACGCCTGGACACAGGAGGAGGGGTGGATGTCGTATACTTAGACTTCAGGAAGGCCTTCGATACGGTATCCCACCCCATACTGGTGAACAAGCTAAGAGGCTGTGATGTGGATGACTACACAGTCCGGTGGGTGGTGAATTGGCTAGAGGGTCGCACCCAAAGAGTCATGGTGGATGGGTCGGTTTCGACCTGGAAGGGTGTGGGCAGTGGGGTCCCGCAGGGCTCGGTCCTTGGACCGATACTCTTTAATGTCTTCATCAGTGACTTGGACGAGGGAGTCAAATGTACTCTGTCCAAGTTTGCAGATGACACAAAGCTATGGGGAGAAGTGGACATGCTGGAGGGCAGGGAACAGCTGCAGGCAAACCTGGATAGGTTGGACAAGTGGACAGAAAACAACAGGATGCAGTTCAACAAGGAGAAATGCAAAGTGCTGCACCTAGGGAGGAAAAATGTCCAGCACACCTACAGCCTAGGGAATGACCTGCTGGGTGGCACAGAGGTGGAAAGGGATCTTGGAGTCCTAGTGGACTCCAAGATGAACATGAGCTGGCAGTGTGACGAAGCCATCAGAAAAGCCAATGGCACTTTATCATGCATCAGCAGATGCATGACGAATAGGTCCAAGGAGGTGATACTTCCCCTCTATCGGGCGCTGGTCAGACCGCAGTTGGAGTACTGCATGCAATTCTGGGCACCACACTTCAAGAAGGATGCGGATAACCTGGAGAGGGTCCAGAGAAGGGCAACTCGTATGGTCAAGGGCCTGCAGACCAAGCCCTACAAGGAGAGACTGGAGAAACTAGATCTTTTCAGCCTCTGCAAGAGAAGGTTGAGAGGCGACCTTGTGGCTGCCTATAAGTTCATCACGGGGGCACAGAAGGGAATTGGTGAGGATTTATTCAACAAGGCGCCCCCGGGGATTACAAGAAATAATGGCCACAAGCTAGCAGAGAGCAGATTTAGATTGGACATTAGGAAGAACTTCTTCACAGTTCGAGTGGCCAAGGTCTGGAACGGGCTCCCAAGGGAGGTGGTGCTCTCCCCTACCCTGGGGGTCTTCAAGAGGAGGTTAGATGAGTATCTAGCTGGGGTCATCTAGACCCAGCACTCTTTCCTGCTTATGCAGGAAAGACTCGATGATCTATTGAGGTCCCTTCCGACCCTAACATCTATGAATCTATGAATCTATTTTTTTTCCTCTCTTCCTTTCTTTGCTTTTTGCCACTAAATGTAAAAGAAATATGTCTTTTTTCTGTTTTTACCCATTTTTTTTCTTTCCTACTTTTTCTGTCTCCCTGTGACAACTTTTCAAAATTACTCCAACTTTGCTAAACAGGAGAAAGAAAAAAATGGAACTCTGGAAGCCTGCCATTTGATGACTCTCCCAGAGTTGTATAGTTTTGAAAAATTAGGATGGAACAGAGGAAAGGGAAAGAAAAAAAAGACAGAAAAAGGGAGGAGGGACTTTTTATTATTACTATTACATGGAGCTGGCAAAGAGGAAAGGCAGATAGGGGGGAAAAGAATGACAACCTAAAGATTTTCATCTTCACACCGAGCGTGTCATCTTTACCAGGGATTGCCAAAGGGAGCAGAGACCTGTTTTATGTGTTGAATGGGAGTCCTTCCCCAGCATCTTGCTTTTGGCCTAAACATGCTGCTGGGACAGTGTAGAGAGGACTAATGTGATAACAGAATCCATCTCCAGATTCTAAGGGCCGGATTCTATTCTACCCTGCTTAAGTTCCTGAAAAACAGTTCATGTAACAGGTGGATGAGTTGTCCTTCTCCTTACTGCTTGTTGTGACTCAGTTTTAAGCATCATATGATGACGGTACGTTACAAAAGTAGATGCATTAATGGATTTTCAGGACTTGGACAGGGTGGAATAGAATTGTACTTAGATACCTAAATCTACTCCTTTTCAAATATTTTAAAATTCAGCTGCTGTTTAGATCTGAGGTTTCTTGCCTATCTCTATTTGAAGTTATTACATACCATGGAAAGTGGGAAAATAGGAAGTGGGAAAATAAATACTTTTTTAAAAAAGTAAAGAATTGCTTTAAGAACATAAAAAGGAATGGAATATTTCTTACTGAATTCTTAGTCCAGTTTTTAGAATGCATAGTTCAAGAAGAACATAAAGAAAAGCCTTTATGCTGTATCAAAAATGTCCAAAAGGGAAAATATTACTTGTTTAATTCTTGAAATTCAATAAGCCAAATAATACTTGCAATTCAATAAGCCAAAGGCATATAGCTTGTTCATGTGATATAGCTTGTTCAGGTTTGGGAAATATGTTGATGTATAATTTAGTAATTTTGGCTTTTATGAACTCACTATAATATTTAACTCTCGGTGTGTATGTGGTTCTAGCTCTTTGCTATTAAGGCAGGTATCACATAACTGCTAGCCCAGGAACAAATAGAGAGTCAGTAATCTGTGTCATCATCCACTTCCCATACAAGAGCATCCAGGGACAAGAAGATAGCTGCAGTGTAAGGAAAACTGTTTTCCACAGTTTGACTGCAAGCAGTGGGTTTGAGGATGAGGAAAATCATCAGCATAAGAAAAGAGCAAAGATACTAGATGGTCTATCTGGCTTTTAATATCTGAACCTCTGGAAAATTTGGGGCACACAAAGGGCAGGTCAGCCCTGCAGCCCTGGTGCTCAAAGGAAATGGTATCCAACTTTTCAGCCCCATGGGCTGAATGAGTGGTGTGGAGTTAGTCTGCAGGCTGGATCTGGTCTGTGGGTCCTTCTGGCATATAGCCCAATCTGGTATGTGAGGCCAGCCCAATGCATGGGGTAGTGTGTGGCCCCAGACCTGAGTGCTGGATCAGGCCTCAGCTCCAGACCCAGCCCTATACCAGATTGTACCTGTCACCTCAGTTCCCATGCATAGGGCCATGTCATCTGGCCTGCAGGGCATAGGAATTTGTTGGTGCCAATAAGTTAATTGGCACTACTTGCCCCATCACCAAATTTCTAGCCCCATAGACCAGATGACATGGCTCCATGAACTGGATGTGGCTTATGGGCCAGATGTTGAACACACCTTGCTAACCTTCCTCTGCTCACATGGGCCAAACCCACTCTGGAGGCATCCCTTGAAGTCACTGTTGAACACACTGGAGGCTGAGGTCTGGAAAGCAGCTATGACCCCAGACAATCTTCACTGCCATATCTCTCTTTTGTGTATGCATGGGAGTAAGTATCTGGCCTTGTTGGGTGCCTCCCTCCCTGAGAGCACTGGGAATGCAGCTTAGACACACCCAATGGGCATGTGTAGCTGAGCACGCGTGTGTGGTATGTGGCGCCACAGACACATCTGTGGCATGGCACGCTGCACACGCCACACATGTAGGTATTCCCCGCACTGCTGATTTGGAGTGTGTGATCCCAGGGTCACGAAAACCCACACCTAAGAAAAGCAGGGTGGTGCATGTGGCAGCAGCATGCACCACCCAAAACTGGAGCCTGGCTGGCCAGATCTACACTCCAGTTGCCGGCTAAGCTCCTTGCTGCAGGATGGCTGAGGCTGCTGGTCCTGGAGGCCTGCAGGACCCCAGGTAAGGTTTCTGGGGCCAACACAGTTGCTGACTTCAGCCTCTCCTATCCCAGCCAAGGCAATGTGTAGCACACCAGAGTGTGCATGGCATGGGCATTCCCTGGGGAGAAGTAGCAGCAGCACACATTGTGTCACTGCTGTTTGTCCCCAGAGAAAAACATATTCCCACTCATGGGGATGCACCCAGTGGATGAATACACATGTACTAACTTTCTTACAGTTAAGCCAACTTAACTTTTTTAAATCAACTTAACTGTCAGACCATACACACATACGTAGAGCAGAGTTGGTTAAATGCAGCACAAGATAATACACATCTGAGGTGTATTATCTTGAGTCACATTACTTAAGTTGACTTAGCTCACAAGATGGTTGCCACCATGTCAAGGAACTGTATGTGTGTACATTCCGATGTGACTTAAGTTG
The DNA here is from genome assembly GCF_030867095.1 of Alligator mississippiensis. Taxonomy (NCBI): domain Eukaryota; kingdom Metazoa; phylum Chordata; order Crocodylia; family Alligatoridae; genus Alligator; species Alligator mississippiensis. The sequence goes on along the minus strand of NC_081828.1, from coordinate 86,149,357 downwards.
ATTTAAGTTGCTTTATTTAAAGTCAACCTGATATAAGTGTATGCAGAAGAGGCATGTTGTCTGAACCAAAGGAAAGCTTTTGACAATGAGAACTGAATAAGCCAAAGGAGAGCTTGTGATCAGGGAAGAGGGCATGAACCTGAAGGCTGAGCTGGAGGAGAGGAAGGTCTGGAGATGCTATAAGAACCAATAAGAACCCAGAGGACTCTCACAGCAGAGAAAAGTAAGCAAATGAAAAAAATGCAAAATTTACAATTGACAAAATAATATTTTTAATACACTATAGAGAAACAGCTGGCCTCGCTGTAGTGATGAAGTTTCCATCCAGAACTTTCAAATAAATGAACAACCCTTTTGATGTCCCATGTAAACCGTCATACTCACCAAGCAATATCTTAGTTGTAATCAGAGATCCTAGGTGGTCAGCGTTTGGCTGCAGAAAGCATGTGCCTGGTAAGAAACTCTTTTTTTGTAGTGCACGCTCTGTGGCATGAAATAATCAATTAACAATGCTTCTGGGAAGATAATTAGCACTTGGTACTGTTTAAAGTATAATGGTAGAGGAGTTTTCAGTTTAATCAGCTGGGAAGTATTTGCAAAATATAATTTTGAAGTTATGAATGTTATACTCTCTGTGTAAACTCCTTTTCTTGTATATGATGAGGAGTTTTCATTACTGTTTAGCTGCTTTTTTCTGTAAACTGTTTTTTTCAGAAAAAACCTTACGTAAGCAGGCAACTGTCCCTGCTTATTTCTGTTCATGGCTGTCAGTTCAGCCCATGACATTATTAAAGTTAACAGGAGGTTGGTTACCATCACATCATTCACCCTAGACTGTTATAACCTGATTTCTATAAAGTGGAAGGATAAAATGGAGGCAACTGGATTTTTTTGACCAATTATTGGCAATAAAAAATGGCTGACAATATTGTGATAATATACATGTTGTAATGTAAAATGGCATTGTGACATTATAGTCTATGTATATTACAAATGAATACTTGAAGTAAAATTCACTCCACCACATACAGCCTTATATAATGAATGGGACTCTCTTGAAGGTCATAGACTCTGATTCTGCAGTCACCTACTCATGAATGTAACTAAGCAACTGAATAGTCTGATTGACTTTGGACTAGTCACAGCCTTGGGCGTGTGTAGAAACAGAGCCTTTAGATGCCTCATCCCCAGGTAGATAGCCAATACAAGGCCTATTCATTCAGGTCCCCGTAAAGGCTTCTGCAGAGGCCTCATCCCTCTATGGCTCAGTTTCTCCATTTATAAATTATACACTTTGTGAAGTTATGGATTCTGTTTCTTTCTTAAAAACCTTTTAATTATTTCCCACACACCTGACTGTATCATGAGTATAATATTTGATAGATACAAAGCAATATAATGTGCAAGTATAAACCCATTTGTAGTTACTGCATCTGCTAGAGGATAGGTTGAGGAACTGACCACAATCCGTTCCTCTGTTTTCAGGCCACCCAGCAAACAAAGCAGACTCCCCAGTGCGCAGTGGGTACATCACTGGAATACCCCTATTTAGGACACACACACACACACACAATTTGGATAATAGGTCTGGAAAAGGCCACATCAGCCAGAAAGCAAGCAATTTTCTTTCAATGATGAACAGCTGATTTGCTTTATTTAAGCAGATTGTTAAATAAAATCTCCAAAGACAGTAAATTGTGGAGAGTTTCCTTTTAATGAAGCAAAAATTTCATACAGTGAGTCAAGGGTTGTGAATGATTTTCTCTCCTCTATACTGATACATTAATCATTGTACAATGTTTGTTGGCAAGCCAATGGCAAAAGAGATCCAGATCCAGTCCTGCCAGTTCTGTACAGCTCAGCTAGTGAGGCTTCATTTAGTAATGCAGATTGTGAGCTGCACAGAATTAAGACTCTTCAATGAGAGAGGTCAGGCCATAATTCTCTGCTGGCTCCCAGCCCCATGCATTTTCTTCTAAGTTAATGGAGGGATTCAGCCAACATATGGACAGGCAGTCAGGAGTGGTGGGTTTCCTAAGGCTAGGGGCAGACATTAAACACAAACCTGTTTAAGTGATCAGAAACTGGTTTAAACCTGTAACAGAACAGACACTCAGTGCACATAAACTTGTTTCAAAATGGCTGAAACCGGTTTGAGATAAACCTGGTTGAATGTATTATCCGACTTAACCGACCTGGCTCAAACCAGGTATATGCAATGTCTGTCCCAAGACCCTTCCTCGTATATCTTAAACCAGAGTCCCCCAGCATCCCAGCATGCTCTCTGGGCTGGACTTTCTGCTCCAGCCCAAGCAAGGCTGGCCCTGCCCCGCCCCTCTGCTCCCCAGCTGAATCAGGGACAGGCAGGGGAGGGGTCTGGCCAGAGAGGTGTTTTATTCTCCCCTCCCTGTCCCACCAGCAAGGACCCAAGCCCAGTCTGCTGGGCACTCCCTGCTTGCTGCTGTAGCAGCAGCTGCCATGGCCCCTGAGGCAGAGGCGGCAGGGAGAGGGGTATTCTCCTCTCTATCCCCACTGCCCCAGGGGACCACAGCCAGGTCTGCCCACCCTGACTGTCGCCGCTGCCACTGCACTTGTTCCCTGTGTGGGGCAAGCTGTGGGATAAGCCCCCTCCTGTCCCCTCCACCAGATGCTGGAGGGAGGCGGAATAACCCCCATCCCTGCCCCCTCCCAAGGGGCTCTGCCAGCTGGTGTCTAGCCACACCCCTGCCTGGCCGCTGCAAGGGCCCTTGATGGGGGCAGCAGGCCCTGTCATAGTGTCAGGGAATGCAAGCGCTTTCCCAGTGGTGGGGGCCCACTGCGGGGCAGGCAGAGCTGCAGTGGACTGCGCACAGCAGCACTGGGGCCTGAAGGGGGCCAGAGCCCTCCAAGCCCTCCCAGTGCTGCCGTCCGTAGCAGCATTCCGTGCCCCACAGTGTGGCTCCCTGCCACCAGGAAAGGGCTTGTACTCTGGGAACCCATGAGGAGGCATCGGCATGTGCAGCTCTGGGTGGGGAGGCCAGGAAGCTTCAGTCCCACAGCTTCTGCCCCACGTGTGGAGATCTGGCTCCAGTTCTGGATGTCTTGGAAGGCAGAAGGTGCCTGGGTGGAAGGTGTCCAGGGGCTGCAGCTGGAGCTCCACACGCAGGGCAGAAGCTGCTGGGCTGAAGCCCCTCTCCCCTGCCATTTCCTGGAGTGGTGCAGGAGCAGCAGGAATGGGAGAGGGATTTCATAGACATCCGGGCTGGAAAGGACCTTGTAAGATCACTGGGTTCAGCCCCCCACCCAAGGGGCAGGAAGTCAGCTAGGGTCAAAGGATCCCAACAAGATAAGCATCCAAATGTTTCTTAAGTGTCCAGAGTTAGTACTTGCACCACCTCTGGGGGGAGTCTGTTCTAGGCCTTTGGGGCTCGGACAGTAAAGAAGTTTTTCCTTATGTCCAGCCTAAAATGGTTTTGCAGGAGTTTGTGACTGTTGGACCTTGTCATTCCTTATAGTGCTCTGGTGAACAGGCATTCCCCCAGATCCTGATGCACACCCCTTATGTATTTATAGGCTGCCACCAAATCACCCCTGAGCCTGCACTTCTCCAGGCTGAAGAGTCCCATAGCTCACAGCCTCTTCATAAGGCCTGTTCTCTTGCCCTTTGATCATGTGTGTGGCTCTCCTCTGGACTCATTCAAGCTTCTCCACATCCTTCTTGAATTGTGGAGCCAAGAATTGGATGCAGTACTCCAGCTGCGGCCTTACCAAGGCCGAGTACAGAAGGAGGATGATATCCTGGGTCTTGCTCGAGATGCATTGGTAGAAGGCAAGCCAGAGTTTTGTTCACTTTGCCAGCTGTGGTATCACATTGGTGGCTCATGTTCATTTTATGGTCAATAAAGATGATTGAAGCAGCCAGGCTGAAAGAAGCTCCCCCAGCCCTGAGTGGCACTGAATGATGTGGCAGGAGCTGCAGCTGGAGGTGAGGGGAAAAAAACAGCCCTGATGGGCCAAGCCAGCTTCCCCTGACCTCCAGTGGTTACTCCCCATCTCATTCCTGCTGCTCCTGCATCGCTCTGGGGACAGAGGGGGGCCAGCTTCAGACCAGTGGTCTCTGCCCCATGCATGGAGCTTTGGCTGCAGCCCCCAGACACCTTCCACCCAGGCACTTTCTGCCTTCCAAGGCATCTGGGATCTGGAGCCAGAGCTCCATGCATGGGGCAGAAGCCACAGAGCAGAAGCCTTGGTGCTGAAGCTTCCTGCTCCCCTACCCAGAGCAGCATAGCATGGCTGTGGCAATGGCAACTGAAGGCAAGCGGGGCAGAACAGCCCCTGCCCCAGCTAGCCCACAGCTCCTTATGCAGCTGCAGCCCTGGGTGCTGCACAGGGCATGGGACGCAGCAGTAATAGCTGCTGGGCTTGGGGCTCACCAGTACCTCAGAGGTGGCCCAGGAAGCCCACTCCACAGCCAGCCCCAACCTGGCGGGGCCAGAGGCTGCTAGCAGGCCCTCTTGGTGGGGGTAGGGAGCGGGTTTATTTCCCCTTCTGCCCCTGAGGAATTGCAGCAGGGTCTGACTACCCTGCCCACTGCTACCTGTGTGCCCAGGGCAAGTGGCAGAATAAGCCCCTCCACTGGACACCAGAGGGAGAGGGGCAAGAGAGGGCTTATTCTGCCACTTGCCGCAAGCAGGGAGTGAGTGGTGGTGGCGGTCGGGGTAGGCAGACCTGGCAGTGGTCCCTTGGGGGCAGTAGGGGTAGAGGGAAGACTAACCCCCCTCCATGCCTCCTCTGCCTCAGGGGCCATGCTGACCCACCACTACAGCAGTGAGGAGGGAGCACCTGGCAGACCTGGTGGGTCCCTGCCAGTGGGACAGGAAGAGAAGAATTAAATTTATCTCTGGCCAGGTCAGCCCAAACGGGCCACACGACCCCAGCACAGCTTCCCTGCAGCCAAGGGCACACTCTAGCTCCTCCGGCTCCCGGCCTGACCAATTGCAGGCATGTGCCCACATTTTCTCAATCCAGAGGGAATGTCTGTACTGTGACAAACTTGTTCAACCTAAGCAGGTTAGACTAACCTGCAAAGGTTGAATCTATTCAGGCTCTGATTTTTTTAATGTCTGTCCCTACCCTAACTGTTTAAGTGTTGCTTGGCAAGTTTACAACCAATAATTCATTTAAAGACCAAATTTAATTTTATCATATAACCTTGTAAAAATATAACAAAACATAACTTCCCAGCCTGGAAAGAAACAATTACTACACCCCACAACAGAGCCATCAGCATCCCTGGATCTTACAGCTGCACCTCCAGAAATGTAATATATCTTATCCAATGCACCAAATGCCCTGATGGAAAATACATAGGAGAGACCAAACAACAACTGGGCACCAGAATGAACGCACACCGGAAATCTATCAAAGACAGAAATACCCAATTACCAGTGGGGGCACATTTCTCACAGGAAGGCCACTCTCTCTCCAATCTCTCAGTCCTGATCCTCAAGGGAAACTTACACAACACTTCCCAGAGACGAGCCTATGAGCTCCATTTCATCAACCTCCTGGATACTAGAGATCATGGACTAAACATAGACATTGGATTTTTGATACATTATAATCTGCCTGGCAACTGACTCCCCAGCCCAGCCCCTGGCTTCTTTACTTTTCATTCCATCCAGGAAGAACACACACCAACTGCTGAAACTTCCTTAGCCTGACAAAGGGTTTTTGAACTCAAAAGCTTGCTTAATAACTATTCTCCAACCATTTGGGTTGGTCTAATAAAAGATATCAAATTCACCCAAGGAACCTTGTCTGCCTAACAGCTTTTAGATGTATTTGAACATAATTTTAAAAATACTTTCCTTTAGGTCTAAATTTTTTATTTCAAAGCACCTTTGGAATAAATGATCCTTTAAAAAAAGTTGACAGTGCTTAGCAATTTTAGATCTGTTTGAAGTAGAAAACACTATTTTGATTGCTATTCTAAGCACCATTTCTTCAAATAATCAGCTCAAATGATTCACTGCTGAAGTTCACATTTTGCATAGGTTTAGCCTTCTCTGACACAGGTCCAGAACCAAGGAGATATTCCTAAGAGAGTTAGATTCCTCTTGTCTCCTAAGAGGGTTGGGCATCTACATACCTTTGGAGGATCTGACCCCAGTCACTTTGATACAATATCAACATCAGTTCTGGTTTAATAAATTTGCCCCTTAGAAAATGTTTTCTGGATCATAAGAAATGTAGAAGGAAAATCACCAAAACATATCAGGTCATGTGTAAAATGCTTGTTCAGGCTGCCTTTGAAGCTTAGAGGATTTCATGTTGACTCCCACAGATGGAAAAACAGGACCACACCACACTTCAGAGTGCATCTGATCACAAAACACACATATCTTCAATAGGTCCAAATCCTGCTTTGTGTAAATAGTTCTAATGTGATGATGTCAAACTCACCAGTAAGGAAAGCTGAATTCCAGTTTTACTTGGGGCAGTTAGGATTGCCCATCTATTTTGTAGTGGTAAGCCATGGATGTCAGTGCTACTAGCAGTGCTACTTCAGTATAAGTAGCAAGAAAATTGGGCCCATTGTGTACATTTAATTGGGAAACCACAGTTTTTCGTTCTAACAGACTAGCCTGGAATACCTCCATCACAAGGCTGAAAGCTTTTAGGATTGTTTCCCAAGGAGTTAGAAATGTAACAACTTAAAAATATAAAATCAGTTGTTTCCCCACTGGTAGGGGGAGGGAGGGAAGAAATTGGGAAGAAAATGAGAGAGAACCCAGACCTCAATAAAACCTGGCCAAGCACAAAGTGGATTAAAATTTCCCTGACAAACTACCCTTTCCCCACTCTTGCACAGAGCTGGTGGCTGCTCATTGGCAAATTCTGTTTTTGGTGGTTTACCAACCCCAAAATACCATGACTGAAGTGTTTGGAAAACCTTGGAAATACATCTAAACATGGTGGGAACTTGCAAAACTCATAGTTTGCCCACTGTTAATTAAATCCCTATGGGTCATGGTGAAAATAGCTCTGACATTTATATCTGCCTTAGTGCCAGAGTGATTCCCCTTCCATATACAGAATACATCCAGGCTTGGTTATTTTCAGTTGTGAAATAAAAGGTTATCCTTTGGGGAAGGGAGGGTGGTATCTGCTTTCAGAATTTCTGGTGTGTTTCAAGCTGAGTGGGGATGGCTCAGAAGGATTTTTAGCAGGCATTTTTTCTGTCAGGACCTTGGAGCTCCATTCTTGCAGAAGTGCCAGTTTGCAGCAGACAGACAGGCTGAGAGTGGTAAGTAGTAATACCATGATGGTAGATAATGAAGGCAGACTCATCAAAATGAAGACATTTAGCAACCATGCACTGGATTCAGAGGGATATTAGACAGTAAAACAGGGCACTTACCATATGCATTCACGAGGTGTAAGCTGAGGACAATTGTCTATGCCGTGCGGTTACCCGCAAAATACTCAGCAAGCTTTGGGTTTGAAAAACGAGTGCAACTATTGGAGGGAGTGGGGAGAATTTCAGACCATTTTCAGTACAAGTCACATGGGAACTAAGAAAAAAACCAAAGAAACATTGACTACTTGGGTTGAGATCAGGGCCTTGATGATATTACATGAAGGCTGCTGGCATGATTTTCCACCTTAGAACAGAGGAGCTGATACATCACAAGGCTGCTGGAGCTCATCTCTTGTTAAACAAGAAATACAAGCAGTTCTGGCAATGAGTACCTCACTCCTTTGCCAGGTTCTTTTGACACCACTCCATATTCATAATACCCAGATGACTTTCACAAGCTGTTTGGAGTATCCAACCCTGGAGAGGATGCCGAAATAACAATCTGTTAACTGTGAGGAATTAAAGATTTGTCCTAACAAAGGAAAATTGGATACCTGAGGTAATGATGGCTGAATTTTGAGAACCACGCCAATTAAAAAACATGTTTTGCTTTATTCCAATACGTATCCAGGTCACCTCTACTAACAATCTGATTTACTTATGAGTTATGCTTTGCTTTGGAAGATTATATTCAAAAGCAATGCTGATCAACCCTCTATAAAATTTCCTGAATGAAATGTAAATACCTAAAGCAGTGATCACCAACTAGTCAATCTTGATTGACTGGTCAGTCGTGGAGCCTCTAACAGTTGATCTCAGTCTGTCAGAGTCTCCATGATCGGGAGTGGGAGGATGGACGTGGCTGGGAGACCACAGCAGATACAATCTCCCAGTCATGAGTGCTCCAGGTGTCCCTGCAGCTGAGAGATGGCAGCTGATGTAGGCTTCCAGCTGCAGGGCCATGGGAGGCATCCTTGTGGATGAGAGACTACAGCTGATGTAATCTTCCAGCTGCGGGGGTGCTCCAGGCATGTGACATGGCAGGAAGGGTGACTGTATGGATCACACATCAGATCCTATCACACCTTTACCTGCACATTCAGCTTTATATGCGTGGAGATATTTCCAAACAGGAAAATGTGGCCATAGGTGTTATACCATTCTGAATCTTTAATACAGTCCCCTTTCTAGGTCATATAAAATAAGTTTCCACCTAAAACTAATATGGCTGCTTCACAATTGCTTCACACTGATTTTGTAAGGTGTATTTTAGAAACTTCTATGAATCCCATGTTTAATACATGTTAAAACACAAATTGACCTCTACATTTTGAAAATGTTTCAGGAGACTTCAGTTCATGGTATCTAAGAGTGATAAAGCTATGTAGCTAAGGCACGGTCCTGCATTTGGAAAATTTTTCATTCACTTTTTTCCTTCAAAATGAATGTTTTGGATGTATGTTTGTACAATGACAGCATACTGTGTGACATTCATTAGTCACAGAAACACATAGGGTATGGACACATAACACTCTAATCCTAGCCCCATGTAGCAAATTGATTGTACTGCATAGTAATAGTGGAGATGATACATGATGTACAACCCTACTACATAGTAAATCACTCTAATGTACGGTGAAATGACTCCTTGAAAAATATGTAGCAATTTTACTACATAGAGATATTACTTACCTGGAACTGTTCTGTGTCTTCATCTTTGGTCAGTTTCATCCCAGGGTAGCTCTTTCGTCTCCTGGGTGCAAACCCCACTTCCATGCAGTGGCCAGGCACCCACTGCAGGCAGCCGATTTAGGAGAGCTGGCCATGTATCTGTTCCTTACAGCTCTGAAGTCTGAGACCCCAGAAGTCAAATTAAAAAAGGTAAAATTATTTTTTTTAAATGCCATAGTTTTAAAGCCACGCTCATAGATTTGTGGGACTAAGTTATGATATCTGAATGGCTAGTGCTGGCAATAGTTCAGTACATGCCACTTACCGCAAGTGAAGGAGGTAGTTGCAGAAGTATTCCAAGCTGAGATAGAGACATTTGATCTGCTACTTACACTGTTGACTTAAAATGTAGAACCATTTCAACCAGATCTATTTAAAAGTTTGTTAATGGAATTATTATAATCAGAATAATTCATTACATGAGAAAAAATGTTCATAAACTTTAACTAAAAATGCCTAAAAGGGTTGCCATCCATGTACATATATTTCCTTAGCACAATATAAATTAATATATGCGAGATTAACTCATCTTCTGCGTTCTGATTTGAAGAATTGCATCCTTCCCTAGTAACACTGAAAAAGACAGTAGAACCGTAACAGATGGTGATGAACTAAACATGGACTTGCACTGCCAACATGATCCTTGCCTCTATAAATAGCAGAATATCAAGGACATTTTATTACATTAATAAGATCAGTACCAGAGAATTGTGTCCAATTTATGTCCATATTTTTTAAAGTATGCTGAAAGGGGTTTAGAAAAGAGATACACAAAAATGCTTCAAATGAGCCAGGTAATGTGTGAGTGGAATTGCTCCATCACTTCAGTTTGTGAAGTTAGCTTTTAGAAGATTAAAGGATGACTTAATTTCAGTTTATAGGGTCCTGAAATGGAAATCTATTATACCATAGATCCCATTAATTTAACAAACAAAATCAAACCAAGCTCCAATAACTAGAAACTCAAGTGAGAAAAAAGTGTAATGGTATACCAGATTCCTATTTTTAGAGTGGAAAAGCTTGCCAAGGGCTGTTATGGATTCTCCATCAATTGAAATCTTTCAGACCAGATATTTAAAATATATCCTATCATTCAACAAAAGAATAGTCATTCACAAGAAATAAGGCTCAAAGTAGGAATTGTTTCAGGAAATGTTATGGCCTATAACACCATTCAGAAAAAGGCTATCAGGACTGCTCCTTCTAGTCTTAAAATCTAGTCACAGATATAAAAAGAATAAATTAGTATATAAATCTAAGGGCATGCTTCTCCTGTTAATTTCACTGTGTATTATGCATGTCTATCTAAGGCCGGAATTTAGCTCAGTAAGGGTGGCAGTGTATGCATTTCTAACCAAGAGCCAGGGACTCCTGTTACTTTGAGAGAGACTGTAGCAGAAAGAGCCCCAGGAAGTTGAACAGGGGTTAGTTGCAGGAGGGAAGGCAGCAATGGAGTACCTGAAGCCTAGGCAGTGAGTTGCCCATTAAGGTGAAGGGAAACACCTGCAGCCAGGCAAGAGGACACCTGAATGGAAGGGGAGAAGCCAGGGGAGATAAGCCTGGGTCCCTGAGGCAGACGGGCAGTGCAGCCCTGCACTGTGCAGAGAGAGGTGCTCCTGCCAGCTGAGGCTGGTGGGGAGAAGGAGCTGCAGGCCATGGCAGGTACTCCCAAGGCAGAGAAAGCCAGAAAGTGGGAAGGTAGCCCAGCAGTGATATGATGACCCAGAGGGGAGACTTTGAGTTTAAAGCAGTTGCTGGAGTTTTTGTTCTCATTTTATACTGGAGGACTAGATGCGGCTGTAAGGAGTGGAAAGAAGGCAACACAAGTGTACCTGAGGGGCACACTATTTTTGAGCCCTGCCAAGGGTAGGGGTGTGAGACAGAAGCAGCCTGAGGTTGAAAGGATCGGAGCATGAGCCCAGAGGAAATGACAAAGGTGGCCAGGGGCCAACAAGCGGCAGAGACTGAAAAGGCCAGGCCACTGAAAAGGCTGGGCTAGTGGGCCTAGGCTACCAGTCAACAGCCAGAGTAACCTGTAAACAAAGCTTAAGAAGGCCAAAGCCTATACAGGAAGGCAAACGGTGACCAAAATATATTTGTGAGGCATTGTTGTGGCCATGGGGGCTGAAGGAGGCCACAAGTAAAAGTCCTAAGGCTTAAATAAGGGCCATTCTTGCCATAGGTCATGACCACCAGCTCACAGTGCCAGCCAGGCACCAGTAGGTCATCCAGGATGCAATAGACAACCATGGAGAACTGTCTTAATGGCAAGAGGGCCCAGTGTCATGAGAAATGAGTCAGACTAGGCAAAGCACCAGGATTCAGGGTCAACCTCCCTATTAATATCAAAGGAACATCAAGCCATGGCAGGAAGGATAAACAAGGCAGGTTATACAGAGGACCTGGGCATGGGAAGGATTAGGGTGACTCTAGGGGGTGTCATGGCTCCCCCAGCACCTGTTCTTCTGCAGCAATGTTTGGAAAATCTCCTCTCTGATTAAAAGGAATAGGTGATAATGCCACATTCTAAACGCTTTCAGTGGAATTGCTTTGAGTTTAGCCTATGTAATTTAGATCAGAGTCTGACAGACGATGCTACTGAATGCTGCACAGATCTCTAGCTAATACTAATGTAAGCCAAGAGGGTCCAGTCAGAAAAATATGGGGTTTTTTTTATGAATAATAGAAAATTAGGGTTGGAAGGTCAGGAAGTCATCTCATCTTACCCCCTGCTGCTCTCCTTCCTTCCTTTCCTCAGGATCCTGAACTCAATCATCTTGTGGTTGCTGCTGCCCAAGTTGCCATCCCCTACTATATTCCCCACCAATTCTTTGCTGTTCGTGAACAGTAGGTCAAGAAGAGCATGGCTCCAAGTTAGCCACTCCAGCACTTGCACCAGAAAGTTGTCCTCAACACTCCCCAGAAGCTTCCCAGACTACTGTATTGCCCTCACAGCAGATGTCAGGGTGATTGAAGTCCCCCATGAGAACCAATGCCTGTGACCCGGAAACTTCCACTAGTTGTTTGAAGAAAGCCTCATCTACCACATCCTGCTGGTCTGGTGGTCTATAGCAGACACTCACCATGACATCACCCTTGTTGCTTTCTCCTCTGGCCCTAACCCAAAGACTTTTGACAGGCCTATCTCCAATTTCATACTGGAGTTGTGAGCAATCATGGCTCTTTTACATGAAGTGCAACTCCTCCTCTTTGCCCCTGCCAGTCCTTCCTGAACAGTTTGTACCCATCTATGACAGTGCTGCAGTCACACGAGCTATTCCACCCGGTCTCTGTTATTCCAATCATGTCATAGTTCTGTGACTGTGTGAGGCCTTCCAGTTCTTCCTGCTTGTTTCCCAGGTTCCGTGCATTCACGTACAGGTACCTAAGGTAACTAGCCGATTGCCCACTTTTCCTTGCTTTTTGTCCAGGTCACCCACTTTTCCACTTACCTTAGAGCTTTGGTCTCCATCCCCCGGCAAACCTAGTTTAAAGGCCTCCTCACTAGGTTCGTGAGCCTGTCTGTAAAGATGCTCTTCCCTCTTTTTCAGGTGGATCTCATCTCTTCCTAGCAGTCCTTCTTGGAACACCACCCCATTGTCAAAGAAGTCAAAGCCCTGTTGGTGACGCCAGCTGTGCAGTCATGCATTGATCTGCAGCATGTACCTGCTCCTGCCGGGCCCTTTTCCTTGACCAGAAAGATTGAGACAAATACAACCTGAGCCCTTGTCCCCTTCACCCTTGCACCCAGAGCTCTGTAGTCACTTTTGATCTGCTCAAGGTCTTCCCTGGCAGTATCATTGGTGCCCACATGAATGAGCAGCATGGGGTTAGTAGTCATAGGGCTAGATGAGTCTTGGTAATCCAGTCATGACATCTTGGATCTGGGCTCTGGATCTGTGCTCCGGATCTGGCCTGGCCTGTCCTCCTCCACCAATGGAACGTGGTTCTGCCTCTCTGTTGCTAAGGCTCCATATCTGTTCTCCAGGCCAACTGCTGCAGGTAGAGATGAAAAGATTTCTATTTAATGCCAGAGGTCACAAGCTTCCAGCTTCCACCTTCCTCAGAGTCCACACCCTCTTTCTTCTTTAGCACTGTCTTTGGCAATCCTTCCTCCACAGTCCTGGAGGTCTTCTCCAGCACTGAATCAATGAATTCCTCATGGTGAAGGATGCTTCAGAGACTCACCACCTCCACCTGTAGTTCTCTTGCCTGCTCCCTGAGGGACACCACTAGGAGGTACCGCTCAGATAGTAGGTACTCCCCCACCTGGCCATCACTAGAAGAAACCTACAAGTCACAGTGTCCACAGCACCAATGGACCTGGGTGGAAGCCTTGATGGTGAGCAATCCTGCCTGGACAGACAACTCACAGGTGTAAGCAGTGGCAGTAGCTCTGGTATTGCAACATCCTCCAGCCATTTCTTTAGGTCTCTTAATCTACCTCCTCTCTCTTATTGCCCTTCTTCCAAGCACAACTTCCCCAGCAAACTCAGCTGCAAACTGGCCTGTTTACTGTTCCTTGGCCCTGAGAGGTTCCTTTTTCCCTGCTTTCCCTTACCAAGCTTAAAGGCTTCCCTGAAAAGGGGTTGGGTGGGGAGTGCAAACTGACTTGCAAGTTGCCCAGCTAACTGCCTGCAAACTGCTGCCCCTGTTTGCTGCCCCCATTTGCTTGCTCCCTAGTTGTTCATAGAGTCTCCTTTTATATCCTGCTGGGCCTGGGCTGGCTCTGCCCTTTCGTTAGGGCATTGAAGTTGTGAAATATTAATAGGTCTTTGATATCAGCACCATAATCTCTTATGTTCCCTGGAAAACCTGAAATGTGGAGAAAGAGAAGGAACATGCAAATTAGACACTAACCCCCTATTTTAATTACTGATGGGACTGGTAATTAACTTTTATTATGGTTGCCTTACAACACTTCCTATTTTGAAACCCAGTTTTTGTTTACTTATAATTTTGCCAAAGTCTGACTTTGAGCTGAAAATCTTACATGTACTATAGGTAAGATATTTTTGGAAAATTTTACCCAAAATGGTTCAGATCCTTCCTAAAATGAAGGGGAAAGACATGGCATTGCCCATGTAAACAAGTTCTTGCAGTCTTTCCTTTGGGAAGCTTGTGTTCCCCTGCATTTTGGAGAAGGGATCTGAAATGTGGCAGGAGGTGACTCTTGTGTCAGGGATTTATATTTGGCTCATGAAAATCTGCCCAAATGCAACCTAGCAATAAACCATTGTGAAATGATCAGTTTGTACTCAATGGACATGTATACACAAGATGCTTTACTGTGCAGTAGCATATTTTACTGCAAAGTAAGCATGTGCATCTGCACATGCACATGGTTACTAGGCAATAAACCACTAATCATGAGTAAATTGCCTACCTGCAAATGCAAAATAGTACCCATGTAGATGACAAATCTGTTCCCAGTCAGTCTTCCCCAGCTTGTCCCCCACCCAGCTTTCCGCTTGTGGAGCTGAGCAGGGACCAGGCTCTCCAGCTTGTTCCCCACCCAGCTCCACACTTGCAGAGCTGAGTGGGTAACAAGCTCCCCAGCCTCCACCCTGCTTGTGGGCTGGGTGCTGGGAACTGTCCTGGTCAGGGGCAGGTCCCAGCCCTGTGGTCCAATCAGGTAATCAAGGTACGGGGCTTGGAAAGAGCTGCAGGGATGGGGTAGGTCCCTGCCCCCTGCCCTGATCTGCTGGTGAGGCACTTAGCAGCAAGCTAGCTGCTAGCTGCCCCACCAGTGCATTGGGGAAGGGGATGGGACCTTCCCCTCCCCTGATTGGGGAGCCAGGACCAGGAGTTTCCTACTGCCGGGGCAGGGGGACATTGTTCTTACCCCGGCAGCAGGCAGCCCCCGGGGCACGGTGTAATTTCCCAGCCCCGGATATCTGTCTCGTGGCCGGATGTTCCCTGCCAGCCTCTGGGCTAGCACCCAGGAGGAATCTAGAGCTCCCCCTGTTGGTGGCAGGGGCCCATTGCAGGGCCCCAGGAACCGGGAGCAGTTTGCTGCCATTAGCAGCAAATTTGTTTCCACTTCCCTCCATGTGTAGCCACCTGCCCGGGAGCATTTGCTCATAAGTAGTTTACTTGTGGGTAGTTTACTTGTGAATAAACTGGTCCCGAATCAAATGCATGTGTAGATGCAATCATTCGGTAGAGACTTGGTAGAGTAGGATAGCTTGAGGCAGGGAAGGGCATGAGGAGACTGTGTCCAATCCTCCAATCTAAAGAAGAATGTAGGTGACAATATGATACTATGTAATGGATTTTTTTCTATTCACTTTTTTTGAAAACACGCACGCACGCACACACAGTAGTAAATGTCAGAAATTCTACGGTAAAAGAATATTATTAAAGTTGCAAAGTCGGTAAAAGAACGTTATTCAAGTTGTGAATTCAAGCACTTAAAAGTTAGGAAACAGCAGAATTTAGGCTCCCTTTAACCTCAATTCAGCTTCATTGTGCACATGCATTACGATACTATCTTTAATTACATGAGTGCAGGTGTAATTAGCTGTGTCTGTATTGAAAGAAAGCCATTTAGGGTTCAAAGATGCTCTTGGAAGTATAATACCTTTTCAGCCCGCAGTTCTAACAAGAAGAGAGAGACAAACTCCACTTTCAATTCAGTTTATATTAACCAATGCAGATGTTCTTGATTTACATCACTGAAACTGAAAGCAAAATTTGGCCTAAGATGTTTAAAAATGACTCCCATACCCCAAATCTGCAGGTTTTTCCTTGTATGCTGCACAAAATGAGTGATTAGATGTATAATAAGAAACAACGAATGAAACTACTGCTGCCATTTCTAAATCACTAGTGACACCTAGTTTTCAACCAAAATGCAGACATGTATAACACTATGCTTTTTCCAGTCTTTATATCTTTGGCACAGTTCTACGCAACGAACTTATAAAATACACGAGGACTGTTGTGACCATTAAAGATAGGATTTGGCATGGCTTTTGCTGACTTGATGGCATAACATAGAGCACAATGCCACCGGCTAAAGTGCTTTTAATTTCTGCTCTCCCAGGGGCATCCAGCCTGTTAGTGTGGTCTCTCAAATGCATGGCCCGGGTGGCTAAGTCATTTGAGAGATGTCTGGATCCCTTTTTCAGGATATCTTCTCCAGTGCCCTAATTCCAGAAAGTTAAATCTGATAGAGGCCATAGGATGGGTAGTCAATGAAAACACCTTCCTGCTGGTGAATATTCCCAAAGATACAATGGCCTATGCTGGAGTGGGGAGATGAGCTGGCCTGTTTGCTGTTATTTTAAGTCAAATATAAATTCATTTTCCAAAATTCCAGTGTAGGATCTTTTCTTGGTGCTCAGTACATTATAGCTGTTTATTCTCTTCTTTAAAAAAGATAACATGATTTACTAGTAGAATTTCAATGCATTAATTTATTTCATGCTATGAATAAAAGTTGTACATAGTTTGGAGCATATATTAATGGCCCATTAATATACTGCTTAGATGGTTCAGAAATGATCCAGTCTAAAGCTTCATGCCTCTCCATACACCTCAGTTAATATACACTCAGGAGTGCCTTGTTTCTAGTTACAGCACTACATTCATTGGGGAAAACTGGAACTTGATCCCATCCATATATCAATCACAGCTTGTGTTTACACAGTATTGTCTCGGACGGCCGAAGCCGACTCGAGGTGATTTAGAAATTGCTCGTTCGTCAGGGCGGGCTGGTGAATGGAGAGGCAGACAAGGTTTAATGGTGGTAAAAACTTTACTTACGTCACGGGTGGTTGCGACGGAAACGGTCCGGCCATCTGAACAACAATGTAAGTTGTTCCAGCTGGCAAGGCCAAAGCCAGCAAATCTGTCCGTAACTTAAGCCGGTGGGAAAAGGGTATGTCTGGGATTGCGCTCGGCGATGGGAGGAAGGATCGATAGATGATCAGTCTATCGACCAGCTAGCCGCAAGTCAGATCTCTATAGAGGCACTCTGCAGCATGCTCAAAGTTCTTCGACTTGGGCGGAAGTCACACGAATTTTTAAACGGCCAGCAAGCCAATTACCAGCCGCCACGTGTGAATAATTTAGCACTAGCCAATAGCGGGACACAAATTTGCATTCGAATAGCGGGAACTCTTTGCACCGTGTACTTCTGTGCTGCAAAGGAAAAATGCACCCTGCAAAAACAGCTGCAAATTGGCAGGAACTCTCTCCTGCACACGGGTTCTTTATGCAGCAAAAACCCTCACTGTGCAAGAGGCTCTCATGTGACAAGAAAATTCCATAGTGCCGAGGCACCAAAATCACTGGGTTGTGACATGCCCCCTTGCCGACAGCACAACTGGAATTTTAGACACATGAGCACATCGTACGGCATCTTTGTTAGAGGATTCACTGACTTGGCAAAGCCTTTACAACCGATATCTATATATATATAAATACATAAGCAAATAACTTGATAGACCGGTCTTTTAGACAAATTACAACATATAATAACCTTGAACACATAATAACAACTGTTGATCATCGTCTGATTGGAGAACATCCGCTTCGGTCCGTCTTCTCCTATAACAGACAATGTCAGTAAACACTTAACAAAATGAAAAATAGTGTCATAACAAGTCCTGAGCAAATGGGCTTTTGCCGTCTCAGTGCCTCCCTCACAACCATCATTCTTTGGCTTCGAATGGACTGCAGTCTGGTCTTATAATCAGGTGGTTGTGGATTACCGCTTTTGCTGGGGTCAAACCTGTAAAGAAAACAGAATAACAACACAAAACAAAACAAGAAAGAATCATAATGGGTTTCACTGTAAGGATACTGGGTGAATGTCGGAACAGCGAGTCATCCAGTTGTGATGAACGATAATAGAAGGACGATCGGGCTTCTCTTCCAATTGGACAGAATAGGTATTGGGATATTGTCCCGACTGCTGAACGGTTCCTTTGTGAACTTGTGGATGAGACTGATGAGGGTGAGGTATTGAGATCCATACTAACTCCTCTGGCAGGAACTTGGGTTTCCAAGGTGGGGGTTTCTGGACATTAGCTTCGTCCCATAACGGTTTAGCAGTGTTTAGTGAAATAAGGACATCATGATTAAGTTTAGTCCAGTTTTTAAACGTCCCTCCTCCTCTAAGGCGAAGTTGCTCTTTGTACAGACCTATGTGTCTTTCCACAACACCGTTGGACTGCGGGTGGTACGGCAAATGAAGATGCCATGCTACATTGTGAAGACAAGCAAATTTATCCAGAGCATTAGAGTTAAACGGAGGTCTTCCATCAGACTGAATTTCATGAGGAGGTTGCCAGGCGGCAAATACAGCAGTCAAAGCAGAAATGACCACAGCAGCATTACTCTTCCGTAGGGGGACAACCTGCAACTGCCTGGTCCCCAAATCAACCACAACTAGTCCTTTATTTTGTGGTTTAGACCCTGGGAGGGGTCCTAGCAGATCCACCTGCCAAACTTTTCCTGCCTGAAACTGTGAAGAATCGAAAGCTCCAATCTGATGTTTGGTTTTATGACACTTCTCTTTCGCACATATCTCACAAGCCTGGGCTACCTTTTCCCAATCACGCCGAGCTCCATATGAGGCCGGCTCTGTAATGGTTCAGCACCAACGTTGATGACAAGCCCATGGTCCTGGGTGACCCCAATTTTTGTGAAGCCATGCGAGGAATGGATTTACTTCAGGACCGGAAGCATATGTGATAGGCAAAACCACGTCAGTCCGGAGTGGATCTTCCAAAAGCTTATCAATAACCTCATGTACTGGATCAGTATCCGGACGGTGGGACTTAGTGTGCCTAACTAACGGAAGGCATACAAATCTAGTTAACGTCCTCCAGATGTCTTGCCAATCATCCAAGTGTTCAGTGGGAAAAGCTATGCCAGTAAGAATTTTATAGATATACTGTGAATCAATGGCGATAATTGGAACGGGGAGTGTATCGTCATGATGTGTCAAACAATGCTCTAGTACCTTTAGGAATCCTAATAATTCACATTTTTGGGACGAATTATCATCTGGGTCGGCTTGGAATATTTCCTTATTGTGACAAGCTTTACAGTAGTATCCATAGCCTCCTTCATGTCAGGAGGTTCCATCTGAGGCCATCCATGCTAGGGCTGAAGTTCCATACAGTGTAGGAACCTTTTCTTCATCTTCTGGGCTTGGATCAGGTACCGTGTCTTCCAACCTCCAACAGTGCCAATTATAATGGTGGGTAAGTACTAGCGTATTCCAGGTCTTAGACTCCCCTTGAAAATGTGGGTCGATTCTTCCCGCGTCCAGCAAGGGTAACAATGTGGTACCAGGAGCGCGTAACGTCCCATGCCCCCTTGCTAACGGCTCCACCAATTGTTCGGCGAGGAGGATTTTTCCCACAGCTCCATATCTATGTTGTGCCGCTTGAAGCGTCTTATGGGCTGTATATACTAGCTCATCATGAGAATTATGTGCGACAGCCCACACATGATTGGTGGTGAACCCGAGGGTTACGGTTAGTGACTCACCCAGATCGATGGCATAGAGTCACGTACCTTTAACCGTGGTTAGCAGGCGAAGCAGATTCTGCTGATCCTTTTCTGTCCAAGGCGTGGACTTTCGGGACTTGTCATGAATCTATCGCTGTAATTTAGTAAAGAGTGCCAAATCGCTGGGTTCAACATAATGTCAATACCAATTTAAATGACCCAAAAGCTGTTGAAAATGCCTCTTAGTGACAGGGTGGAATGTTTTTAGCGGATCGATGTTAGGACCCTCATGCGAGACTCCGTGGCGGATGGAACCAGTGTATTGAGTGCCAAGGAATGTAATGTCATCTACAGGATGTAAGCTTGACTTTTCCTCGTTGATTGTCCATCCCTCACTTTGAAGGTGAGCAACTAGTTGGTTTACTACACTGGCAACTACAGAACTATCGCAACCCATGATGGCAATATCATCCACATAACTCCAAATTTTTAATTCTTTTTCTGGGGGAAGAGAGTATGAAGCTCGAAAATTCTTCAGGGTGTTATTCATGGCACCAGTGGCTAACGATTGAGCGTTGCGATATCCTTGCGGACAAACTGTCCACCTGTACATGATGCCATCAATACACATATTTAGTATTCCTTCCGGGTCAGTTATTGGGATGGAAAAGAACATATTTTTCAGATCCAATGTGACTCCGACCCACTGACTTTGCTGGAACTGTGCCATCTCAAACATACACTGTGGCAGAGTAGACGGATTAGGTTGTTGAAGCACCTGACACCTTTTGTTGACTTCTCTATAGTCCACAACCAACCGGGCTTCATTAGGCTTCCCAGGTTTCGCAACTCCCCATCCTGATGATAGGTAGGTGCTGGCTGTTACGGTCTTAATACAGCCTCGTCGCTCAAGTCGCTGCAGAAGGTCAGTAAGGGACTGTTTTAGAGAATCCTTAGTTGGGATTGGCCGATATCGCCAGGTGGAAGTGTTACGAAGCGTTGGTCGATGCCAGTCCTGTTCTGGGATAATAATGGGTAATGCCCATAGCACTTGTTCTTTAAGGTCAAGCGCTTTTATCCCCGGGATTCCTAAAATGTTGATGCCCCCTAGAACAGCCTCTAGGGGATATCAATGATCCTGAACCCAAAACTTGACCTTTGTTGTGACAGAGATAGCGTTAAGCCCTTGTACCTTGATCGTCTTGGTGGTCTTTTGATGAGGTATCATTGAGATAATCACATTGGTCTGAGCTCCAGTATCGAGAAGGAAGAATACCTGTTGTTGGTCATCCGGATCGGTAGGGTTGTAAACAGTGAGTTCAGTGTATGGACGAGAATCAGTAGGATCGGGTTTGAATTGGTGAAGGCTGCCGGCAGAGCCGACGGCCGTTACTCGTTTTTTGGCGAGTCCTTGAAATTAAATCCCAATGCTTCAGCCATACTGGCCTGGGCCTTGTCTCCCAAAAGTCTCAATTGAGCCTTTGTTAGTCCAGAGTAAGTGAGAAGAAATCCGAACATAGTTCTTTCCTTCAGAGTTCTTTCCTTTGGGGTTCTTTCTTTTGGGGTCCTTGGAGGTGACCCCCATGGCTCTTGCCGAGGGGTATACCCTTGACGCCTAGGCCTCAATGTTGCAGTTAGGTACGCTGAAGGTCGATCCCTTATGTAATTAGAAGCTTCATCACCTTGCTTCATAAGTGCCTGCAATCGTGGGAGATGGCCTAAAAGATTTCCCACTGGTTGACCTGCCATCGGGTTCAAGAAGAGTCGGAGTGTAACAGCATTCGCTCCTCCGTATACCTCCACACAGGCATCTATAGCTTCCAAGGGCGTTGGAATTGCCCCGGGGTCCGATAGGTGACGATGAGCCCATCTCTCTTTACGCTGGACTGCTGTCAGTCCCATTGGATTTGTTCTTGGGCTCCATGAGAGATACGACACTCCAACTATAGCCAGAAGAAGTTGTTCTGCAGTAGCCTTCTGCGGGCAACCCTCGTGCCAGGTGTGAAATTTGTGGGTTACCTGTCCTACCACAAGCGCCGGGAGCGGGATGGGCCAGTGGGCACTGTCCGTGACCACATTCAAATCAGTAGCGCGCCCTCCGCTCCACACCGCTTGTCGTGTCAGGGCACTCGCTTCTTCCTTATCCAGTGTCAGATCCAAATTCCACTATCAGTCTTCCTAACCACATGGCCAAGGTTTCTCCCAGCCTTATTTTAGATTCTTTGCAAAGCTTTTGAATCTCTGGTCTGGTGCGTGTGCGTGAAATAACAGTGGTACGCGTGGTACCTTCTTCATCCTCAACATGCTTCGTCACAGCTATCGGGTGAGCTACGGCAGAGAGAGGGTTAAATTCTGTATCTGGGAGCTTTGGGTATATCCCTCCTCCCATTGCCCCCTCCCCGTGGAAAGGAGGCGTGGCCGTTGGGAACGATATCACCTCAGGGGGTGGAGTCACTAGGTGGATCCCCGCCGGGTCTTCCGAAACTCCGCCCCTCTTTTCCGGGTTCCCCGGATGGCTCGCGCTTCTTTCGGCGCCATTTTCTGCTAACAGCATCATGCGGCTGGCACTGTTAATAAACGCTGCTCCGGAGCCCTTTGCTGTCTGCTCCAGCGACTCCTTACCCGCAGTATGCATCTGAGCCTCCAAATTCGCGTAGTCCCTTAGTAGGCCCGTTACTGCACGGAACAGCACATTTATCATCTTTCCCTTTTTCCATTTAATTAGACCCCACTTCGGCTTGTGACGGCCCTTAGTTTCCAAATCCTCCCGTAGCTGAACGAGGAGCTCATGGCCCCGCAACTCAGGCACCAAATCCAGACAGTTGAACCAGTGCGCGGGGGTGGGTTCCCCCCCTCCTTTAAGTATCGGGTGCATTGGGCGAACTCCTGAGCGGGGGTCAGCCTTTCTGCTTTCCGCACCTTCACCCCGGCTAGGGTTATGGTTGATGTTTCCTCCGGGGGCTGATAATAAACCCGCTCGCTCCCCATTATGCATCCGAACTCCCCAAGGGATAGCCTTGTTCTCCATTCTTTCACTACGGCTTCTTCTCTTTTTACGGAGAAGTAGCCATCAATATTTCTTTCATCCCCTTCTATCGCCTGGTGGTAAGCGATATGCGCCCATAGATCATTTGCATTCTCTACACGGCGAGTCCCGGTGCGCCAGGGGCAGCACCCGATCAAGTTCATCTCCATCACCGTGCCCTTAGATCCCATCCTCGTCGCCATGTCTCGGACGGCCGAAGCCGACTCGAGGTGATTTAGAAATTGCTCGTTCGTCAGGGCAGGCTGGTGAATGGAGAGGCAGACAAGGTTTAATGGTGGTAAAAACTTTACTTACATCACGGGTGGTTGCGACAGATACGGTCCGGCCATCTGAACAACAATGTAAGTTGTTCCAGCTGGCGAGGCCAAAGCTAGCAAATCGGTCCATAACTTAAGCCGGCGGGAAAAGGGTACGTCTGGGATTGTGCTCGGCGACAGGAAGAAGGATCGATAGGTGATCAGTCTATCGACCAGCTAGCCGCAAGTCAGATCTCTTTAGAGGCACTCTGCAGCGTGCTCAAAGTTCTTCGACTTGGGCGGAAGTCACACGAATTTTTAAACGGCCAGCAAGCCAATTACCAGCCGCCACTTGTGAATAATTTAGCACTAGCCAATAGCGGGACACAAATTTGCATTCGAATAGCGGGAACTCTTTGCACCGTGCACTTCTGTGCTGCAAAGGAAAAATGCACCCTGCAAAAACAGCTGCAAATTGGCGGGAACTCTCTCCTGCACGCGGGTTCTTTATGCAGCAAAAACCCTCGCTGTGCAAGAGGCTCTCATGTGACAAGAAAATTCCATAGTGCCGAGGCACCAAAATCACTGGGTTGTGACAAGTATGACCTCAGTTAATAGTGTGATGATGAGGGGACCAGATGAAGGGGCGTAGCTACTCCGTATTGGTATCAGGGTGTTAGGGGAAAAGGAAGTTTTTATTCACCCATAAGTACAGAAAACAGGCTCTGAAATGTAGCTTCTGAATTCAAGAAATGGTGATTCATCTAAGCTAGTTTTTAAAAAGAGTTAAATTCCATTTGTTGCTGAATTCAGAAATGGCATGTCCTAGAGAGAAAAAAACCCTGAAAATGTGACACTGAATCAGTATTAAGCCCTGAGAACAGAGAATTAAAAAATCTTAAATGGAAGGGTAAACCCACATTCAAACCATTTATCCAAGTGGCATGCTGCAACTAAATGCTTAAGCAAATATTGTGATTCTTTTCTTAATAAATTCTTGTCTGCAGGCCTTTTAATTTAAATAAGTAAGGACGGAAATAATTTGCTGCTTTTCAGATTATCGGTAGCTTCTTATGGAGCCATGGAGGTTGTCACAACAAAGGTCATGCATGTTCAAAGCGAAAATAAGGATCTCTCAATCTAGAAACCTTTTGCTCCCATTTAGTCTTTTAAATGATTTCTTTAACCCCATTGCATCTGGATGCATGATACATTTTTTAAAAAGAGATGGTAGTAGCGTTAAGTGTTAGGTGAAGTCCTGGCAACGCTGAGGGGATAATTAATGCAAATTGTCAGGCAGGTAAACAAGTCTAAGGAAGCCTCACTCTTGGGAAGCAGTTCTTATCCTGGCTTTAACTGGTTGAGAAAAGTTACTGAAGAAAGATTTAAGAATTGTATAAAGTGACTAGTGGAGTGGAGTACTGGTGGGGGTTACCAGTCTTCTATGCAAAAGGCAACAGGAGTCTATGACCAGGCACCACAGCACAAAACAAAGAACTAATCACATTGTATCCAGACCTTTTAGACTCCCATATGGCTGATAGTTAATACCTGGTGAGACAGTATGTGTGGCTTACTTATTGACAACCACAGGGAGATTACTCTTAAAAATCTGGTTTTAAGAGCAATTTTGTTCCCATCAAAAGCCTGACAAGTCTGTGGAGGGACCAGTTGAGCCTGGTTGAGCCTCAAACAGTGACATAAACATGTGACAAACACTGAAATGGAATATTTGGGCCCTGTAAAGTTTGTGGGATTGGTGATTAGCATGGTATTAATTCATAAATATTAACACACGAACCAAACAGGGCCTAACTTCAATGCAGATATGTAATAGGCAAGGCCTGAAACCACTTGTGGGGAGGACTGTAAACACCTCTGGAAGACATGTATAAGCCTAGTTTTGACTAGGTAGAAGATAGCAAGATGAACTAGGAAGCATTAAAATCTTGACCCAAGAGTATGTGGGATGGCTAGGTGCAGTCTTTGAGGTAAGAGTGGAAAGTGCTCTAGCTGCAGAATCAGAATGAGTAATAGAGCCTGCATGAGCAGTCTGCCTCTACTATGTTTTGTAAGCCTATTTACAATTGGCAAGGAAAGAGCAAATCGTACAGAGACAATACATGCTTAAGCTTTTGCTATTGTTTCTCTACCTGGGATATTCCCAGGGATAAAGAAATCATACTTGT
This sequence comes from Alligator mississippiensis, assembly GCF_030867095.1. Classification (NCBI taxonomy): domain Eukaryota; kingdom Metazoa; phylum Chordata; order Crocodylia; family Alligatoridae; genus Alligator; species Alligator mississippiensis. The sequence continues at coordinate 86,124,343 of NC_081828.1, read as the reverse complement.
TTTGAAAAAGCTTTCCTAAATCTCAGCAGTTTTTTACTGGTCACAACCTGCAGGAGAGGATTGTAGAGAAAAAGCCAGACAAAGTTGACTGTTCGTATCCTGGTGATGCAGTCCAAACATGAGATGAACTGCAGGTGCCTGCCCTGAGGGTAGCACAGGTGTGGGTCTGTGCCTATGGGAGAGACAGGGAACAGCACACATGTGGAACCTTAAGAGGCCTCAAGAACTGAGTCTTCTTTTTAAAGTGTGGATGATAGAAGTATGAGAACATGCTGTTAGATCAAGATTAAATGTCAGTCTTTTATGCATCTCTGGGCTTTTAAAAATCTTTCTTTTTCAGTAGGCTAATATGTTGTTCAAGATTAAATCATCCTTTCTTATGGTAAAATACCTCCTATTACCCAACGTAATAAAGCCTTGGCCTTTGTCATCCAGTCCACATACTACATGGACCTATCTACTGTTTGGCACCTCTGTCTAGAGTTTGACTTCTTAAGGTTTCTCCAAGGGGTCCTTGGTAAGGGTGATAGTGCCACTGAGGCTGCTGATGTCTCTTCTGTGAGACAGGGTGATATCTGCATAAGGAGAAATCTCCTTAATATATAGAACTGGACCTAGGTACTGGTAAGGTGAAATCCCCAAATGGGGGCACACAAACGGCATACTGTGCAGTGGTTACACAGTAACGAGTACACAGTAACTCGTTACTACTGCACAGCAGCATCACATCACAGTTAGTGCTACTGCATGATAGCAATGAGCTACTTCACAGTAGCTCGTTGCTACTGCACAGTAGCATCTTGTGTAGACTCACCCACAGTGTCCTGTGTGGGGGACAGAGAACATAGGATCTACCAACAGAAATAAAGAACACGTTCTGCAGATGCCACATGAGCTTTACTGCTACTGATACTAAAGCTTGCAGGCTGCATTATCATCTCCCAATGACACAAGGGTTCCTGGCCATAGGTATGATGTAAATGGTGATTTAATTTGTCTCTTGCCTGCCTTTAGTGATCTTAGGGTGCTTATACAAGTAACATTTTTCATGTGATTGGGCCCCTGAAAGCACTCTACAGCTGTAACATAACACATGTGCACTGCTGCAGAGTGCTTTTAAAATGGCCAATCACATGAAAAATTAATCCTGGTCAAATGAGGTAATAGATTAAGGCACTCTAAAGCAGAGCACCTTAGAGAACTTGTGTTCTCTCCAGGGTTAATTTTTTAAACAGGGATAGAGCTGGGCTGGTGCTCAAGCTAGCAAGCTCCAGTTCAGCCCCAACCTGGGGGCTGTCAGTGGGGAAGGGAAGGGAAAGGGGAGGGAGCAGCCAGCACAGAGCTGAATGGCAAGAGCTGAGGGAGCCTCCCCTCACCTCTCAGGAGGACCCCTAGCCTCGCAGCCCCACCTCTCTCCCCCTGCAGGTAGCACCAGTGCTGGAGGTGGGGGCTAGGGAAAGAGGCTGTTTCGTAGCCTCCTCAGAGGCTGATGGAGCACTCCTGATTGTTGCTCAGGGCCAGTGCAGGCAGACTCCAGCCCTTCCCCCTACCTTCCTAATCCAACAGATGAATATCTGTTGGGTTGTGGGGGGGAGCTCTAACTCATAGCACTTTATGCAAAGCACCATGGGTTAGAGCAAGGCCCTCAATGTCTGTAGGCACTTATGCTCACAGTGGTCTTGGGTCTATTTACAGCTCTGTCCTTGCAGAGCCAGGGAAATAATTAGAAGTGAATAATACATACTGGAATAATGTATTATTTTTATTGTGTTTAATGGATTATTTAGACTGAACTTTACAAAGCTAGCCAGCAGATAAATAGTCTGTTCAGAATATTTTATATTTGAGATTCAGTATGCTTGAGTAAGTATATTCCCGTACAGCCTGGATGACATTGCTTTTAGAATTAGGATACAAAAAAAAAAATACTTGTGATTACCGTTTTGAAATTTACTATAAAGTCTTACGGAGGAAAATCCTGATTTTGCTGTAGAATTTGAAATAAATTACTTAATCTGTGCCCTTCAATATTTTCATTAGAAAATATCCATTTCTCTGGACTAACTCTTGTTTGGAAAGTGTTTTGAGATTCAAGGATGAACAATATAAGGAAAACACCAAGTATTATGAATTATTACTAGGATTATCTGCCCACTAGCTGTTACTTCTCCCTATAAATATCCAGGTTTTCTAGTCTTCTATAAATTTAATTTAGCTAGTTGTTCATGAGTCACTGACAGCCCTTAACTTCCAATTCCCTCTTCTATTGAGCCTTATGAAAAAAAAGAAATTCCTTTTTCTTTATTGTCATCAGCCTCAACTTCAAAATTGTCACAGTCCTCCAGGCTGGCCAGCCTGGTGGGAAGGGGCAGATGTGGAGATGGCAGCTGCAGGGTAAGGAGGAGAAGCCGCAAGTCTGGAACAAGAATGCCAAGTCAGGGTCAAGAGCCTGAAATCAGAAATCTAAATATGAAATCTGAAGGAAATCCACAGGACAAAGTCCAAGAGTAAGCAAACCAGGGTCAGGAGCCAGGAAACAGATTTGCAGGAAAAATATATAGGCTGAAATCCAGGAGCAATCTGAAGGGGGGATGTGGGAGCGCACCTCCCATGCTCCAGTAGAATAAACTGCTGGACCCCGAGAAGAAAGTGGAGGGCCTAGAAAGGCCCGTGAGAGCTGCTCACTGGCTGGAGGATGCTTCAGCAGCATCAGAAAAGCAGTGGATGAGTTCTGTGTAGCCTCCAGCATGCTTTAAAAGAGTGTGCTGGCTGCATGTGGGGGAGCAATCAGCTGCTTCCAGTTTGGCCGGAAGCAGCGATTTGGCTTTAAAAGAAAGCTGGCAAACAGCTGGAGGCAGGCAAGCTGGGAACATTAGTGAGGGTAGCCATGCCTGTGTGCTGTGGAAGACCGGCACCAGGGCAAACAAGCCAGGGAAGGCCGGGGAAGACTGGCACCAGAGTAGACAAGCTGGGGAAGACTAGCTGTGGGAGTCATGTCTGCATGCCAGGGAAGAAAGGCACAAGCTCGGGAGCCAAAATGGGGAAAGTGGCTAGCTGAGGGAGCAAGATTAGCCTGATATAGGCAGTCTACCCCAGAGCACCATTCACATGGGGTCAGGAACTAGGAAAGCTAGAAATGTTGCTGGGACAGGAGCTGATCAGAGACTGAAGGTCAGTGTGTCACACAGCAAGGCTCAAGTGCTAGACAAGTTCCTTAACTGAAGCTCCAAAACCAATTAGGGACATGGCTAGGAGTCAGCTTGCCTTGATTAGTAGTAACTGGGTCAGTGCACATCTATAGGGTGCAGTTTGCCTGAGCCTTACAAAGCTGATCCAGTCTGCAGTGCAGGAGCCTTACAGGAATAACTGCCTGCAAGGTAACATTGGATGAGAGGCAAATGCTAAATACTGTTTGTCTTTTGCTCTCTTTCATCCATCTTGTATAGGTCTGTTCTAGTTGAGTTTCATTTCAGTGGTTGCTTCTGTATAATGCCAATAGTGGCCTCTGCTGTCCATAAAAGAAATGACAACATGCAAATTAGGTTCTTACTTCAGCAATCCTCATTCAAAACTAAATGAATCTGCACAGTGTTGGAGAGTTTTCTTGGGAGTTCATAGGGGCTTTTTATCTTAAGTTCTCCTATCAAAATGCAGAACACGTGGGGATGGTTTCTCTGATATCTGTGAAGTCCTTCTTAAGATCTGATAAATGGTTCTTGCTAAAGAAGACTTGTTCTTGGAGTTCACAAAAATATATTTAAAAAAATGTTTTGCCTTCAAAACAGGCCAGGTTACACTAAGTAAGTGGTATTAGAAAAAATTCCTATATACTATAGCCAAGATTGTCCTTCAGGCACTTTCTCTGAAAGTGCCCCCATCCCTTGCTCCACATGAAATTAGGATTAGACACAGGGAGAAAAATTTTTGAGAATCCTTTAAAAACCTTACTCATGAGATTCATTCCAAAGTTATGGCTGAGAGCTGATAATATGCCAATTCCTGATTAATAGGTGGTTAGGAAAATAGTCTATTTTAAGGCTGTGCAATTAACAGTTGTCCAGGAGCACCTTTAGCAGGGGATAGACATAGCCTTTTATGCAATGTGTTTATAGAATTATAGTAGTAGTAAATGAAGAGCCCAGTTATCCAGGGCATCAGGTTTCTTTAGAGAGGCTAAGGTTCCAAATTTCCCCAGAAATGATTTTCTCACTTGAATGATCTCAAGCAATTTAAAAATAGTATCGATAGCACAAATACTCTGTGATTTACATGCTGAGTCTCCATTCTGTCCTACTTCCTGAAAATCCCAGCTGACCTAGAGAAGGGCAATGATTTTTTTAATAGCACTTAAGTGTTATTCAGTGTAGTTTGCCCTGTGGACCATGTGTACAAGGCAGGTGGATTTTTAGGATTCTAAGGTAAGATGCCATCCTTTAAAGGCATCCTTTAAAGGATGGTATCTTTAAAGGGACATTAAAACAGATTTCTGTCTTCACAGTCCTAAGCTGTTCTTGCATCTGGAGAAACCCCTGGGGTGCTTAACCCTCTGTGAGTTTCAGTTCTCCTCCTGGTATGTCTCATCCTCCATTAAAATAACACCTATGCCAGAACTTGGGATACTGTCCTCAGAAGGAGAACCCAATGGTTATCCCCTACAGTGCCTGTGTTGGTCAAATTCTTCCTTGGCTGGAATGGAATCATGTGTTTGCTTGTTTATTAGATTTATATGATGCCTTTTCCTCCCTTATCCTTCCTGCCCCTTCACCCTGCTGTAAAAAAAAAAAAAAAAAAAAGATTGGTAGAGGGGCTTATAATTAAAATAGAGAAAATATAAAAACAGATAAAATACAAAGTACACTAATACATAATAAGCAATAAATGCCCTAAGCAGTGCCCCAAACTTAACCCCACCTGCCCAAAGCCTGCCCAAATAAAAAAGGTGTTACAAAGCTTTTTAGAACTCCTTAACATTACTCTATTTCTTTAACCAGAGGCATGGAAGCTGGATCAGGGCTAAAGATTTCATGTGAAAACTTCAAAATTTATAGCAGAGAAATGAATGACACTGCAGAACTGGCAATGCCATATCACCACTAAAAAGGATTAATGAGCTATACATTTCAATTCAGTAATAGACTGCCTCATTGCAAGAAATGTAACAAGACCATTAATTTATAAGATCAGATCTTATTTAGTTGTGTTCTCTTACAGATGGTATCCTGAAAAATTAACATAAATAATAGCTTAATGTCCATAAACAAATAGTATACAATAAATTACATTTCAATTTGTTATTAGTAACACTTATATGAATGTGAATTACATATTGCATTAATAACAGATTTAAACAAAATCTTTGAATGACTGGTTTTCACTTGTTTGCATTTTTCCACACTGTACAAATATGGTTTATGGACTTACACCAAATTTTCAAGCTTAGTTGCCTTAGTTGTCTAGAGTTGCCTTGCCTTTCTCTAGATCTGCTGGGACTTTTAGGAAGTAGCATGTACATTGCAGGGTGTCTGATATTATTGATATTATGATGTCTGATATTATTTTTAAATTGCTTGAGATCATCTGAGTATGAAAAACTTAGTTATCTATTTAGATACCTAAATAAATGTAATATGACTCTTAGATATGTTTAGTATCAATTGTTCATATTAAAGTCAATCCACATCTGTAGGGGATGCTAGAGCTCAACAGAATAATCTACCTGCTGAGTTCATTTGGACACCACAATCTATACATACCGATTTAAGGTGCTTTAGCCTGTTTTAAAGTGCATTAAGGGCATGCATCCACATGTGCACTCCCTTAATGCGCCTTAACATGGCAATTTTAGGCTAGTCACACTTACCTTTGACACCTACAAAACCATCAATATCAAATTTATGTGTGAATAGCTACAGTGCCTTAACACATGTTTAGAGGCACTAAGGGCATGTGTAGATCGAATGGGGGCCCTAAATTGAAGTGGTGGGTTTTAAAAAACATTGTTTCAATTTAGGTCCAAGTAAGCCCCCGCGTTGTGCACACACCCTGTTGAATTACCTGCCTCTCTGGCAGGTAGGGGAGGGTGAGCTGCCAGCAGGTGGAGCCGTCCCTGGGCTGCGGGGACAGCTGGTGCTTCCTTCTATGGCAGTGGCAGCCTGCCCCAGGTGGAACCTGCCTGCAGGCACCCAGCTCAGGAGGTCCTGGGGGGCACCACAGCCACAGAGGGAAGCACGCCCCCAACAGCTCAGGCAGGCAGGCAGGCTCCGAGGGGATGGGAAAGATCAGGCTCCACTGCTTTTCTTGGGCAGAGCCTGTCTTCCCAGGCTGCCTGCAGGGCTTCCTTCAGGGCCCCTGAGCTGCACGGAGCCCAATGTTTCACTCTGCGGCTGTAGGGATAGCAAACTAAAACTCTTCGGAGGAGTTTTAGTTTGCTGTGGCCCATGTCATTTAAGGCACATTATGACGCTGAATTCCTGACAGCGGCTGGAATTAATGTGTAATACGCCACTGAGGCATGCAACCACTAACACCATTAAAGTGGTGCAAAAGCATTTAGCCCACTTTAAAGTGTCATGCACATATGCCCCTCATTTTGTGTACACATGGCCTAAGGTGCATTAATGCTGTGTATGTTGACTGACTTGGTACTAACTTTAATCCCAAGTTGGTTTGTACACCGCATCAATGCGCCTTAGTGCGTGCACATGTAGATGCATATCTAAATCGCTTTAATGCACATTAGTCAAATGCATATTAAGTTTACGTGTGCATAAAATCATGCGTAGACATGTCCCTTGGGTACTAGTTGCATACATGATACATACAAGCATTCTTTCTGCAATGCAAACCATGCCATTCATAAAAATATTGATTTGCTGCAGGTAAACTGTGATATGTAGCTGCTTAGCTCTTCTTTGGAACCTTTCCTTCTCTGTGTCCTTGTGACAAGGTATTTATTAGAATTTGCAGTTTCATTGGAATCCAACAGGGCTGCACTATAAGCACTTCAGCTATGGCCTTGAACTTGCAACTTCTGGCCTATTAACTGTGAACACTGGCACCCACACCACCCCAGCCTCCTCTTCTTTGGATAGAATAGATATTCTGTTCCTTTTTTTTCTGTTGTATTACAAGACCCTGCCCCCACTCCAAACTAAGAATGTGGTTAATGTGAATATATACAGGTAGTCATACAATGCTTATGATCAACACTGCACCTTACTTTCTTAATTTCCTGCCATACTTGATGTCCAAAAGAGCAAACCCTCATATTCTACTATGCATGGCGAAGGAGAGGTAAAGAACAGCTGAGGAACAAGAGTCAAAATGCAGTGAAACAATGTCTGCCCACCCCAGGTTCTAACAGGTCTGTTTCAGCAGTGCTGTCCCTCTCTGGTAAGTTACACAGGAAAGAAGCTGGCTGTCTGTGCTTGTAACCTTAATTATGCCTCTACTATTCACAATATTGTTCCAAAGGGAAGGAAAGGGAGGAAAAATGTCCAGCACACCTACAGCCTGGGGAATGACCTGCTGGGTGGCACGGAGGTGGAAAGGGATCTTGGAGTCCTAGTGGACTCCAAGTTGAACATGAGCCGGCAGTGTGACGAAGCCATCAGAAAAGCCAATGGCACTTTATCGTGCATCAGCAGATGCATGACAAATAGGTCCAGGGAGGTGATACTTCCCCTCTATAGGGCGTTGGTCAGACCGCAGTTGGAGTACTGCGTGCAATTCTGGGCGCCACACTTCAAGAAGGATGCGGATAACCTGGAGAGGGTCCAGAGAAGGGCAACTCGTATGGTCAAGGGCCTGCAGACCAAGCCCTACGAGGAGAGACTAGAGAAACTGGACCTTTTCAGCCTCCGCAAGAGAAGGTTGAGGGGCGACCTTGTGGCTGCCTATAAGTTCATCACGGGGGCACAGAAGGGAATTGGTGAGGATTTATTCACCAAGGCGCCCCCGGGGGTTACAAGAAACAATGGCCACAAGCTGGCAGAGAGCAGATTTAGACTGGACATTAGGAAGAACTTCTTCACAGTTCGAGTGGCCAAGGTCTGGAACGGGCTCCCAAGGGAGGTGGTGCTCTCCCCTACCCTGGGGGTCTTCAAGAGGAGGTTAGACGAGTATCTAGCTGGGGTCATTTAGACCCAGCACTCTTTCCTGCTTATGCAGGGGGTCGGACTTGATGATCTATTGAGGTCCCTTCCGACCCTAACATCTATGAATCTATGAATCTATGAAAGCACCTGTAGTAGAGTGCAGACCTTTTGTGAACAGCTTTTCTCTCTGCTGCAGTCAGCCAAGAAAAATCAAAGCTCTGGCTTGCTAAGAAACAGGGCTATTACCACATTTATAATGTGAACAGTACTGCCATACCTGTTCTATATAAAACCCCCATTTGGCTACTGATCAGAACTACTGCTCAGAGGAGCTTTGCCTCATGTAAAATAGATCATTTAAGGGGTAAAAAATGAAAGTGTTATACAGCTGTTAGCTTGTGTGATGGGGTTTTTTTGGGGTCCCCACTCCCTTTCTTTCATTTTATGACTGTACTCACACCAGCTCCTGGAAACAATTCAGGAACTTGCCCCTGGTCTGAGTTAAAAAGAACGGGTCCTGTGCCAATACTACAGAAAAAAGGTTCTGTAATATCTCAACCTGATTTGCAAGGAGGAAAAAAAAAAAGAAAGGAAGAAAAGCTCCCTGTAAAATTCAGAGCCTGCAGCTAGAGAAATATGTGAAAAGATGGGGAAAACCTATAGAGTTTTGGGAAAAAAATGGCTGGAGAAAACACCTTAGGCTTCTTAAGTATTTTTTTCCTCCAGTCTAAGTGCTCAAGAAAAAAGGAAGAAATTAAAAGCAAAATAAAATCTAATTCCAAAAAATTACATGATACAAAATTAAATGCAGATTAAAATATATTTATATTCATTGGGAATATGTAACTTCTGAAGAACCTGCTGTGCTGTAAAGCCTCAATTCAGCTAGGTATATATGAATGTTATTATTTGGGCTATTCACAGGCTTCAAAGTTACCTACCTATGTAACTTGTATAAGTAGTTTGCTCAGTTGAGAGCTAAATACCCTTATCCCAAGCTAAAGCTACTTTGTTTCCTCTAATAATGGCTCAGATTTCTCTACAAACTAAGCAACTAATTCAAGGTCACCTATTGTAGCCTTTTATTTAAGAGGTAAAAAATGAAAATGAACCCTACATGGTTGTATAGCTCCAGCCAATTCTGCTACAGTTTGAAGTGCACGGGTAGGAGGAACTGGAAAGCACACATTGTGAAGACAAATAGTTTTTTGCATATGTTTGTGGTGGGTTTGCTGGTAACAGCTCAGCTTGCCGACTTGGAAGGGCTCCAGTGATTGGTGGGGCATTCCCACCAATCGGATGAAGGCAGGGGAAAGGCTTGCCCCACCCCTACCCTGGGGCAAAGTGAAGAGCAGGACATGAGTGAGGACTAAACCCCCTTACTCTGATTGGTCCATTTTCAATCTGAGGGTGGAGTCCCCAGAGGGAATAACAAAGCAGCGTGCCCAGCACACAGGCAACTGCATTGAGGGATGAAGAGGGCTGAAGAAGAGCTGGCCAGCGGGGCGGAGTTGTTGCCTCTGAAGAGCCCAAAGACTCTTTGCCAAATGGGGAGCGGCAAGCAGCCACATCCCCCAGCCCTGCCACAAGGGAGTGTGGCAAGCAGTGCACAGCCGGCACACAAAGGGTTTGAGAGGGACCAAGACCCTTGGAGCTGCATGAGAAGGCTCAGGTCACCAACCCCCTGGCATGAGGCCAAGCAGTCAGTGCACAGGCGGTGCATGGATAGTCCGAGAGTGAGCAATAGTTGCCAGTGAGTGAGTGAGAACTGGGTCAACAAAGCTGAAGCATTTCTTTCTTTTAAAGCAAACAACCATGAGAAAGTGCTGATTGCAAACTTCTTCTTGGTCTCTTGAAGGCTCAGATCAAGTGTAGTCTGCACTTGCCTGGTAAAGGAAATACCGTGACCTCTGGGGCTGTCTTCCTAGCTGCACCAGGGAAGACTGCTCTCCTGACTTGGGGATATTACTTGCCAAGGTAATGTATAGTAAACCTCCCACTTAGCTGTTGGAGTGGGAAGGTCTTGGCTTTAAGCCCACTTTATGGAAACGGGATTTTTCCCTGGCTTGGCCCTGGGGCCTTACAGCTGAGGACAAACAAAACTCAGGGGCATCCGAACCCCAAGTCTCTGGGCTTGAGCCTGAAAGTAGGATGGCCGCCAAAGGTTTTGGGAAGATCTGTAGCCCCAGTTGGGGGTGGAGGATGTGTGCCAGTAGTAGGGCCACTTATGGTTGTAGACTCTTGGATTTGGCCTGGGATACACAACATTAGAAAAAAAAAGAAGCCAGCAAAGGCTCCCTGAGAGTGACTTGGGTTTTGCATATGCTCGGTCAATAAATTATCATAAATTGTGAATTTTTACTATTATTGATCATACATTGTACAAGGTTGAAATTATCGTAGAAATACGATCATTACCATAAACCTGGCAACACTGGCACGGGGTGTCAGGAGGGAAGCGGGAGACTTAATCTTCAAGGGGTGGCCACTGGCACTGTGAGTGGCAGGGGGGGGAGGAGGCTGGTGCCTGCACTCCTGCCCATGCCAGGAGCAAGGGGGAGTTCGACACGCTTTAAGAGGCAGAGCAAGATATTCCATGTCTGGTGCCTCTCTGGCCTGCTCACCACTGGCTAGGCCCAGGCTCATGATTTGCAATAGTGTTGCCAGGTGCTAAATATGAAATGTTGCTATTGGAAGCTCAAAATTATCATATTTGCTGAAAAACTATGGTCCACAGAGCAATATGCAAAAAAGCATGCACATGCATATGCAAAAAAGTCTTATTTACTTTATATTGCCCACTGTTAAGTGGTCAGTGAGCAAATGGGAACTGGGTCATCGAAGTTGCAGTATTGCTAACTCTCGTGATTTTCAGCATTGTTCTTAAAGTCTTTGCGTCAGGAATGTGAAGAACGTGTGTGTGTGTGTGTGTGTGTGTGTGTGTAAAAAAGAAACCCCCCCCCCTACATTCTTCACATTCCTGATGCACAGACTTTAAAAACGCCAAAAATCATGGAAGCTGGCAATACCAACATTGAAACACTATTTTATTTCTAGGCGAGCCGTGATAGGAAAGTACTGACAGCAAACCTCAAAGTCAGTTAAAACTGCCTGAGAGTGACTTGGGTTTTGCATAGGCTGCCTCAAAAATGCTCCTACATTATGGCACTACAATAAAAGTCCTGCTGCTTCAGAGACTCTTGAGGGTGCTAGCGTTTGAGGTAGCAGGGAGCGACCTCCTCTGGCCCCGCCCCTCCACCTTGAGGCTCCTCCCACAGGGAGGGGGCGGGGCTGCCGCTTTCAGGGGTAGGCGGGGCGGCTCCTTTCCCTTCTCCCTCCCGCGCGTCCCGTTCCGGAAGTGACGTAAGGGGGTCGGCCTGCCTCCGCTGTAGACCCCAGTGCTGCCGCCATTTTGTTCGCGTCGGGCCGGGGGCTGCGGGTGGGATGTCGGCCTTCTCGGAGGCGGCGCTGGAGCGGAAGCTGTCGGAGCTGAGCAACTCACAGCAGAGCGTGCAGACGCTGAGCCTCTGGCTCATCCACCACCGCAAGCACTCGGCGCTCATCGTCAGCGTCTGGGAGCGCGAGCTGCGCAAAGGTGAGGCCGCCCCTCCGGGCGGGCCCGGCCCGGCCCCTCGCCTCCCCTCCTTCGTCGGGCCCCGCCAGCGTGGGGAGGCCGGGAGCTGGCAGCCGAGTGGCAGGCGGGCCTGGCGACGCCGCGGATCGTCGTCCCCCCCGGGCCTGCCTGTCGCCTGCAGTCCGTGGGCCGCGGGCAGGTGTTTAAAGCGGGATTGAAAGCAGCGCAGCCACCGCGCCTGCTCCTTTCCTTTTTTTTGGCGGGGGGGGGGCATATAGGTGCAAATTAGAGAAGATGAGAGCAGTGGACGCCCCCCCTCCTCTTTTTACATGAGACTTATTTACTGGCGTTTTGTTCAGCGTGAACTAACTTTTAAACGGGGCAAATGGAAGCTCATAATTGGGTTAATTGGGAAGGGCCCAGTGTGGGTGAGCAGAGCTTTGCCCACTTGGTTTGGACCCTGACCTAACGCAGTCAGTCATCACTTTGTTTGCTTGGCAGTAAGGAATGGGGTGCTGGCAGCCTCCTGGAAGATGGGAAACTGGCCCCTTTGAGAAGCTGCTTCCATAGTGGCAGAGAAGACTGTAGCCTTGATAGCTTTGCCCACACCAGGGAGAGATTTGGGGACTTGAAGGGGAACCATTGATGGGGGTGGCTTTGCTGGTAAGGAGGAAAAGAGATGGCAAACTGTTAGATCTGCGAGAGACCTAGAGAGAATCCTTGTGTAGGGCCATGTTGATAGGGCACATCTGTGGATCATTTCCTCTTTTTTTGGTCAACATGGCAGAAACCATTTTGTTTGTATGAAGCTAAGTTTTAAGGGAAAAGGAAAGCTTTAGGATTGGTCACTTAAAGTATTTTGGCCTCCTGGAAACAGCAGAGAAAGTCTTACCATTTAACTAAACTTATGTTTATTCTGTGCCTGGGTGTGAAAGATGCAGCCCGTAGAGCCCTATCATCCAGGCTGTGGTGTTGCCTGTGGGTTTTGGACTGGTCCTGTGCACTGCATGCAACTTACGAAGCTGCTCTGGCTTGCCCTGCACACTGTGTGGAGCCAGGCCCACATGCTGCATGTGGGACTAGATTGGGCCCACAGACCAGCCCTTTGTGCTGAATCCAGTGGTTAGGGCCAGTGCAGGGTGGGTGCTGCATGCAGTGTCTGCTGTGGATCAGCCCTGTACACTCTGGCTCCAGAGTGCAGGGCCAGTATGTTGGCCTTATCCAGTCTGATATCCCTGCTCTTGACTAAAGGTGTTCACAACTTTTATTTAGAATACATTTTAAATTATTTCTTGCATGACATGGTTATCTAGTGATCTTTCAAATCTTTGGGGATACTAAAATTAGTCCAACTCCTTTTTAAAAAGAAAAGCCCTGTGCATTCTGGGCTTCAGTAAGGACTGTGGGATGCCTGAACGTGTAAATTGAGTAAATTATCTCTTTCCTGAAGATGCATAGGTCTAATCAGCTTATCCAGGTTATCTTTACAAAATACAGGCGACTTCATTGCAATGTACTGATAGAGTGGGTATATCTACACGTGACACTACATCGCCATAGTATCTTTAGGCAAAAACCACAATGCCATAGCTACATAGCCGTAGCGATGCATTCCCTCAGTATTGCGCATCACTACAGCAAAGTAGCAGCTAAAAATAATGGTGTGCACAGCGCAGTATGGGCTGTTACTGTGCTATCATTTAGTACTTCCAAAAGGAAGTACTAAATAATGGTGCCGTAACAACAGCACCATAGGTTTATGTGTTGATGAGCCCAGTGTTTCCTATTCTAAACAAATAACAAAAGGAAATTCATTATTTTTAGTCATAGCAGAAGATTACAGGGAGCAATTACACTAGGAATTGCTAAACTGGTCATTTCATTGTTCATCTTGATCAACATAGCCATGAAACTACTTGGAGAAGCAGTTGATGTCAGTTATTGCTGACACTTGGCTGTTGAACTTGTAATGTTTAGATGTTTTTGTTGCCCTGCATTAATAAGGTAAGAATATACCTAGAAAACATATGGTTGAAACTCAGCCTATGTAAATAGAGATGGTCTTGGTTAGCAGGATAAAGTCTTCTGAAGCAGGGGGTTGGTAATGTTTTGCTATGGGGCGTGGGGGGGTGCTGCTCTTGAAAAGTGCAGGTCACAATCATGGATGCAAAACCCCTGGCTCCACAGGCTAGATAAATGATTCCTCTGCAACTCTTGGCTGCCAATCCCTATTGTAAAGAATTAACAGGAATGCTTTGATCCCTGTCACTGGATAGCATTTGCCCCTCAGTTTCAAGCTTGTGATCTGGTTTTGGGGGTCTTGAGAAAAATGGTTGCTAAAAACTCATCTCCAGCTACTTGGTGACTTGGCAGAGGCTGAATCTCTGGTTACATCAGAGTCCGATGTTGCATTGGCTTCTGGTTGGTTGCTAAAGAAGGCAGTCACAATAAAACCCATATGGTACCCCAAACCCTTAAAACTGCATTCTGCACCAACCACTCTTGCTTCTCTGTCATCCAGAGAGCATCCTTCCTCTTTTCGCCCTTCTCCTTCCTAAATTTAGCTGGGTTATGTGCAGGCAGAAACCCTCTTCCCACATGGGTTTCCTCCCATCTCTCTCTCTCTCCCTCATTTACAATCATCAGTATTGTAGTACTCAAAAAGGAGTCTCTGAAATAGAGTTGTCAATCCCAAGTGTAAAATGCAGGCACTCTATTCATATTTTCTAATTATGATATAGTTTTCATTACATTATACCTTTTTATCCTCATTTTTATTTAAGCACTGCAAGGTAGAACTTTAAGGGGAGAAAATTGTTTGTAACTTGCTGCATTTTATTTTACTGCATTAATCACTGATAAATAAAATCATGTTACCTGGAGCAGAAGCAAATCTTGGTCTTACAACTGCTATAAGAGTCCATGGGTTAAAAACAGAACAAGTACATCAGCAAAAACAAATTACACCAAAAATCATAATTAAGATAATTAAATATTGCTGCTTCTGTAGTTTCTTATTTCTGCAGAAGTTTTCCAGAAACAGATTCGACCTTTAGGGCTTCCTGGAAAATCCAATGATTGAGACCTGGGGCAAAGCAGCTCCCATGTAAGAGCATACCAAATAGTACCATCATCTTGGGTACATCTCTTTTAAACTTTAGATGGTTTCCTTTTGTTCCACATCCCACCTTTTACCTGTATTTGAGTGTGCTGTGGATTAAAAAAAAAACCCAAAAAACCAAACAAGCCTGTATTCTATCATAACATTGTATTGTTATGATTAAATTGTGTAATTGGACTTGAATGCCATATTGAAATAACGAGGAGGCAGCCCTAGATTTATAAAATGTGCATCATTTGGATAAAAATTTTTCCATTATCAAATGAACCTTAAAGCTTAGAAAATTCACCTTGTTACCTGTCCTTGTTTACATTGGGAGTTGAGTTGCTGCATACTTGATAGACTCAGTTCTTCCTTTAAGTTATCTTCACATTATTGATCGTGTATATCTAGTTTTTTACAAAATTGAATTTCTGTTGATGGTCAGTGGATTGTTTAAAAAAAAAAAAAAGGGAAAGTGTCCAGAAATACAAAATTTTGGAATCGGAAAAGTTTGGTTAATCTTTTTTCTTTAAACATCTTGAGAATTATCAGGGCACAATAAACTAGAATTTTTGCTTCTGAAAAATTTACTTTGAAGGCATGCAAAGATCAAAACAGAGATCTCTCTCTAGTGACTTTCTGTTTTTATTTGTTGTAGTTTATCCTATTTTTCCTTCTTTTAGACTGCTTATTTATGATAATCTAGTTTAGGGATTGTCAACTGGGGGTATGTATACCTCCAGGGGTATTTGAGAAGGCCCTAGGAGGTATGCGCGGACAAGGACGGAGTGCCATCATGTACCATCCCGCGAGGCGCTGCCCACCCAGCCAGATGCAGGGGAAGCTTGCACACGCCAGCTGCTGCCGCTCCTTTTGGCTGTACACCAAACACCCCTGCTGCCATGGCTACTCTGATCCAAAAAGGTTGAAAATCCCTGATCTAGATATGTACCAAAGAGTAAGTGAGGTACATAATGATGATTACTCATAGTATCAGAATCTGCTTAGTTGCTCTTTTTCAAAACAGGTTCTTCTTGGCAACTATTTTCTTTGCCCTCTTTCCTCCTTTTTTGATACTGAACGACACTGTAGATCACGTATTTAAGAGCACAAAAACAAATGGCATCTGAAACATTCACAACAAGATGAGGAAATTGCTGTTCAAACTGAAATGATTGTAATTTGAAATAATTCTGAAATTGGTTCACATTTGTGATTGTTTGTGGCAAAGCATTCTTTGGGCAGAAATTCTTGACTTAAAATTAGAGGTGCACTGATACATTGGTTGCATATCACACCAGCACTGATTTAAAAGGAAAATTAACATTATCACTTATTAGCTTCTTTTGGCCGGTGTAGCCAATAATGTCACTGATAAATACAATAGGCCTTCTGGCTTGTGCCGGATACTGCGTGCAGGCACGCAGTCGAACGTGGCTAGGAATGCAGCTGGGCAGTATGGAGAGCAGCACCCTGCGTAAGTATGTAGAGGGGAAGGGGCATGGTGGTGGGGCAGATTGAGGCCCCCATGGTGAAGGAGGGAGAGGGGCTGGGGTGCAGGGTGCTGCCCAGTCAGGAGGCTCAATGGAAGCCGGGGCAGGGAGCAGGACAGAGCCATGGTTACCTTGTTGGGGGGCTCCCAGCTGCTGTGCATATCCCAGGGGGAAACATGGCACATGACCCCCCCCATGTGCTCCCCCAGATGTGTGTGGGGCAGATGCTCGCTGCTAGTTTGGGGCTCTCTGCTCTGCTGCATTTCCCTTGGGAGCCCCATGCCAGCTACATGTCCCCTCCCTGCCCAGCAGCGGTGGGGGTGGCAAGTTGTGCCTTCTGCTGCTGGACAGGCAGTGGGTGCGTGGCTGGCTTGGGGCTCCCAAGGAAAAAGCAGCAGAGCGGAGAGCCTGGAGCCCACAGCAGGCAGCTCACATCCACCTTCACCCTGCTCAGCTGCATTCCAGTTAAGAGCATCCCTGCGCTTAAAAATGGTGGTGGCAGTGCTTGAGCTAAAGTTTACTTGGCGAGCTTTAATTCAAGTGCCCCTGCCACCATTTTTAAGCACCGAGATGCTGATCTTCTGGACAGGCTGCCTGCAGCTGTCTTGCTCTGGGCCCCATTCACTGTCCTGGCTGGGCAGCGCTCCAGCCCCTGCCCCTATTCCATTCCATGCTGCCCCTCCCCCCCCCCTCCCCAAATCTGCATTCCCCACACCCTTTTCCTTCCCCTCTACAGACTTACCTGCAGGGAGCTGCTCTTCACGCTGCCCGGCTTCGTTCCTGTGAATTGGTTATTGGATCGGCATGGGCCAATATGGCTGATTAATAATCAGCTATCGGTATTGGCCAAGAAAATATTTATTGGCTTACCCCTACTTAAAATAAAATGCAAATCTTTTCAATGAATTCTGTGATGTCCAAAGCACTACATATTCTGAGGGAAAATATGTTGAATGCAATTTGAGTTCTCTGTATTAAATAGGTTCAAGAACTTTAATCCTTTTTATGAGGTTTCAAGGTAGGTCACTTAATGTGCACTTACTGTATCTGACAAGATTTGGAATGTTACCTACCTACTTTTTACCAGCAACAGTATATATATCATTGGTGAATCTGTGGCTTCTTTGTGTAAACAGTCTGAATATATTGTGAACATGCACTATTTCATAACATTTGATATGTAATCTTCGTAAGAAATTCAGCATCTCTTAGGCCCTTCTTCTCAGACACATCAGAAACTTAAATTCTTTTCTCTAAAGAAAGCATTAAGTATGTTCTAGAATGTATTATGCTGTGAAATTGCTGTTATCTGACAGTGATATATTGTGAGTTACCTCAAATGAGTAATCAGAAATGAGATTTTTCTGGAAAGGTTGGTTAGAATCTACATGGTGACTATCCCCTTGCTATTTCTGCATGTTTGTGTTACTCTTTTTTAATTTTTTCAGCTAACCTTTGAGGTAATGAGAGAATGGATTCTCTTTAAGGTGTTCTGCCATACTTCATGATTTAGTGATTCAGTCAATGCTTTGATTCTGTGCTGTTAGTGTATTATTATTTCTAGATAGTAGTTATTGGAAAGGCTATAGTATTCTTCAGGTTATTTTATTGATAAGTGAAACTCTACTAGAGTCTAATTTTAATAGTACTATACTATTGTATTACAGTTGTGATGTGATTCCTACAGAATAGAAATTACTACTTTCATGCATGCTTAGCAGATGTCAGCTGCTTGGTGTGACATTGTAATAGTACTTTATAATGTTTCCACGTGTAATAGTGTGCAACTTATTTAGTGTAGGAAAACTGTTTTCTATGATCTTCAAAATTCTCTGCAAAGGCAGTGTGTAAGATGGTGAGGCGGCAAAATATCTAGAAATCAAAAGGGGAGCAAAAAATAGCGAGAATTCCAATTTTTGTTCAATTCTGTAATGGTGAATTTTCATAATCTGGTTCTTCCTTGAGTTTAATCAGCAGTGATATAATTAAATACTACTTCTAATTAGTGCTTTGATTTAACTTACTAAGATGAATGTGGCAATTCACAAATTTATATAGGTACTTGGTGCATTTTTCAGTGCTTGAGTAGCACTTCAGTATTCTAATAATTGCCAACATTTGGCCCGACAGTCTTTGCTGCTGTGCTTCTGTTTGAACACTGCTCATTGATTGCACTGATGCTCACCCTCCAACTGTAGTCACTTCTGTTTTTCCTGCAGTTTCCTGAACTAGCTAGGCTTAGTTCAAACATCCACACTAGAGCTGCCCTACTTGCTGAATCATTTCAGAATTATTGTGAGAGAACATATTTGACCCATGTGGAACTGATCCTAAACTATTTCTCATAAGCACCCATTTCTGTAGCTGGAGACCATCAGGATAGATGGCATTTGTGCAGCAGACTGGGACCATCAGCAGGTAGCAGTGAGTCTTGATGTGGAGATCATGCAGACATCCTGAAGTTGAGAGAGCTGATGCAGATTGTAATGCCTCTGGATTACCCCTTTGCTGAACAGCAGTTCTGCAACTGGGTCACAAGTGCAGAAAAATGGTACTGTATTGTCATGCAAACCAGGAATTACTTCATTAAAAGTTTTGGATTACACTTCCTGTTCTACTGATGCTTTACTTTACAAAATGTGTGGTTAAAATCCAAAGATGTTTTGCCACTGCTGTCTGCAATCGTGCATCACCAGTACATCTGTCTGTCTTTGTAGCTGCATTTGGACTAGAGAGCGGGACTCAAGTACCTATACATGCTTTTATTTTAGGGACTTGTTACCACCATAAAATTAAGTGGCTGCAGAATGGCAGTGCAGTGCACATACTGGGTACTCTTTTTCTGGCCACCAGGCTAAACAGGCTTTTGAGCCTTACCTTTGTGTTGTGTTGGTTTTTGGGGGGTTTTTTGAGGCTGCCAAGACAATGAGGTACTTCACTGCTAGCCTGGCCTCCCTGTTCTGTTCCAGCAGTTTCCTCTGGAATTCTTGCTGGTCTGACCTGTGACCTTCATTTTGCATGTCTCGCAGCAGGTTATCCCATAAACTTTCTTTTCCCTTGCTGTCATATAAAGTTTCTTTACCACAAGGAGCTTGGGTGCCTACCTCAGTCTGGCAGAAGTAGAACACACTAAAAAGGCAATGAAAATAATTACATTCATGTGTTAGGGAGAAGAGAACTTTTTTTTCTGTTCTGTATCATAATGGAACTGCAAGTTGATTAATTCTAACTCAGTGGTTCTCAACCTTTTTTTAGACTCAGGGCAACCCTCAGAAAATGCCAGCTCTTAATTTTCACTTGTTTTCTGATTACAGAATAACAACCGAGCATCTCTTCTGTTGCAGAGAACTTGGAAAGACAAAAAAGTCAGAATGTTTTCAACACTAGGAATCCGTATTTGAAATATCTTTGTTTATCTTGTGATTCATGTTTGCACACCTAACTGCTAATGTGTGGCACCAGGTGGCAACCTTGAAAGCATCTCAAGGCACCCCAGGGTGCTGCACACCATGGCTGAAAATTGCTGCTCTAACTACTTAGTATAATATTTCATTCTTCACATTTGTTTATTCAGAAACAGCTGCATCTTGGGTCAGTAGCCTTTCATCATAATGGAAAACACTTGCTTTTGTTTTAATAAGGTAAATACATGCGTCTTGAGCTGACTCAGGTGCCTATAAACTCTGGAACTTCTTACTGTACACAGTTTTAAAACTACTGTAGGTGTTGATGACATTGGAGGCTTGAGAATCCAGATTGGAAGAAGGAGCAACTTTGCCAATATCTGTTAGAAAATTGTCTGTACGTGGAGGTGGTTGCTTGTGTACAGTTCAGCAAACAATGACTATGAATGTAGCCTGTGGGAAGCTTGTCTTGTTCTGGGATCTCATGAACTGCTCAGAGTTTCTTCTCTAAGGAAAGTTTGCAAGCAGAATGAGCCACCGGTAAACAAATTCCTGTACTATGTGAACATAACTAAGATGCCGACTGGGACTTATATTATGTTGTAAGCAAAATTCTGTCTTGTCCACACCATTTGCCCTCAGACAGAAGACTGGCAGTCCAGGAGTCTTTGATTTAATACACCTACAGGTCATACAGTGGGGATACATACTCAAGGCTTTCTCTGACCATACTTCAGTGCTAGTACTAGTCTGAGAAAAGTGTCTGTGTGGGTGTCTGCATATGTTTATAGTGCCTTGTAGCTACAAGCAATGTTAGTTTTTTTTTGCAATCTCAATTCTAGATGTATTGGTTAATAGCAAAATCTCAGCCAGAATAAATACAATTTTTTTTCTCCTGTGGGAAAATTCATCTTGGTCGTGTATGGTAGGGGGTGGGCTAATACCAAGTTATTTCTTTTTGCTGTCAGCTGAGGCAGATTCTGTAACAGTAATTACTCTGACAGTTGCACAACTTTTTTTTAGAGTCAAGGCACACTTCTCAAAATACCAGCTGTTAGCTTTCACTGTTTTTTTTAACTCTTGAAAAATTATAGCGCTGTTCTTTTGTTACAGAGAACAAAAGAATAGGGTAGAATGTTTTTGATGCCCATTAGACTCCCATTAGAAGTATCTGGGTTTCTTTTGTGAATTGCATGCAGGTGTTTGCACACTTAACAGTGCTAATGCTGCAACACCTTTAAGGATCTCAGCACCCTGATTGAGAATTCCTGGTTGGGAATCTCTTCTACTTCACAGCAGTTAAAAAAAACCAAAACAAAAAACTAAAAATAAAAACCTGTGACTTCTTACCTAGCGGTGGTCATGCTCCCATGCTAAATTCCTTCTTTTTTGTTTGGTGGTGCATGTTTTTTAGGTTTTTATTCCTGTCTGGTTTGTTATCTGATTGGCTTCTCTGACAGTCTTGTTGAGGTTCTTTTGTAGAGGTGCTGATATCAGGTCTATCTTCCAAAACTTTATCAAACTTACGCTAGGGTCCACCTGAACTTCTGTGTGCTCCAACTTTTCATAAGTGCAGAAATGGATCTTCCAGGCTCCATCTCTGCTTTGGCACTGTTTTTATTATATGGAAACAACAAAGGCTGCATTTAAAAAGGAGTTCAAAACTTGACCAGGTACGTATAAACTGGTATGTGACTTCTGGTGCAGAGAAAGATAGAAAGTGAAGAAATGTCTTGTTTTGGAGGCTTTGTGAAAGTCCTGAAGCAGGTTCAGGTGCTTATCACTGCAGAATACCTTGGCTCTCCTTTTTACAGAAAAACATCACTCTAATGTATACCTTTTGTGCATGGCAAGCTAGCTTGGCTTCATGGTGTATATAGACATCAGTAAAAGTTGGGGAGGGGAGGAAAGGAAGAGTTGTGCTAAAACCTGGGTAAGGGGGCATGTCTTTGGTACGGAGTTAGTCAAGAATAATATGGGTGATGCCCTTTTTGGTGGGACATTGGAGGGGTGGGAGAGTGGATTATAGTCCAAGCTGTACTCTTAGTTGGACAAGTAGTCCACTTATTTATTTTTTTTTTTTTCCGGGGAAGGGGTGGTGCAACTTAAATTGTGTGAGTGCTAAATGTCTTTATCTAGAATACCTCTTATGTACCCAGGACAGAGGTTCTCCCAAAAATCTCTGGGGAAAGCATTAAAGAAGGTTTCCGTTTACTACTGCACAGGAACCGAGTAATGTTTTAGAGGACGGAAGGGGTACAGCTCCTGTCATGATACAGTAATTTTGTCAGGGTTTTGCAGTGTGGTTGCTTAGACCTGAACTAGGCTGCCTGGGTGTGAGACACGAGAGTTGATTGCCAAA
The DNA here is from genome assembly GCF_030867095.1 of Alligator mississippiensis. Lineage (NCBI taxonomy): Eukaryota > Metazoa > Chordata > Crocodylia > Alligatoridae > Alligator > Alligator mississippiensis. The sequence goes on along the minus strand of NC_081828.1, from coordinate 86,102,311 downwards.
GCTATTCAGCAGTGCAAATGATGTACTACTGTTTGATCACAGGAGGCATCTGCCAGATGGCAAAAGTTTCTTGCACCAGGAGTGCTATCTTTTGAAGCATAAAGGTCAGGCTGCTTAAGTGCCCCAACTGAAGAGAGTTTGTAAATGTAGCAACAGAGCAATAAGAATATACTGCTCAGTGAACTCTCAGAAAACCAGGACTGGGTATGGCAGTTCACCATGTACCGTATGGTTCTACCTAGTGGAAAGGTAAAATGCTGTGTATATTTGCAGATTCTCCGGGTGCCACATACTTTATAGGTGAGGCTTTCTTTTGGTACATACACAAGTTTTTTCATCTAGCCCTGGCTTAGTGTCAGGGTGGATATCACTAGAAAGGTTTAGAATGAAATGGCTTGGATAACAGGACTACTCTATAAGTATATGGGTAGCATTTTGAATAGTGCAGAATGCATTGTTTCTGTAAGTTTTTTGTTAGTAACAAATTAGAAAGCAAAGGCACTTTAACTTTTAACAGTTTAAAATGCCATTAGTGTGGAAAGAAGGTGTAGTATATGTAATATAATTATTCAGAACATGGATCAGTTGCATAGATCAAGGCTTAGAGGAAGAGACTAGATATTAGCAGAGTGTATTGTTTCAGCATAACAATTACTGCATGTTAGCTACTTTTGTGCACCTCGCAATGTCAATAGGCACTTTTAGTCACGGAGAGAGACAGGATCTCGCTAAAAATAATCTTGGCAGCCCTATAAATTTAGCATGCAACAGCGCAAATCTAACAGCTCTACCAAATGCCGAGGGAACTTTTATATTTATTGTTTCCTTGATGCCATGGAATTGCTTAAATGAAAGACACTTTCAGCATTCCTTCCATTTCTTAAAACTGATCATTGTCATTGGACAGACACGCTATAAATACACAGATGAGCCTGTAGAAGGACCCTAGCCTGGGTTTCAGTTCTCACTAGTCGCAAGAATTTTTGTAGCTAGTAAAATTACTAGCTACAACAATAGATTCTTCCTCTTTTTTTTTTTAATTTTATGCTGATGGATAATATTCCCCATCTGCAAAGGAATCTTTTTGATTAAACATTTACAAAATGGAACCATAATTAAACAACCCAGTCGGGCTGTAGGCGGTGTTCTTTTAAAGATGTTATATAAACTGCTTCATCAGTTGTCAGCTTTTAGGTGAAATGATGCTATGTCTTTTTTACCAGCAGATGGTTAAAAGAAAAAATTACTGGCTTTGCCAGACACATCAGGACAAGGCAGAGTGTGGTTAGTAGAAAGTCTGACTAGCACAGTAAGAATCTCTACTTCTTTGGTCTCAAGGCACCCTTTGGAAAATGGGAGGTCTTAACTTCTGCTTTTTTTTTTTTTAACCAGGGAAAAATAATAGAGCAATTCACCTGTGGTAAAGAAATTGGAAAGACTGCAACAGGCCAGATACTATGCATTCGTCTTTGATATCTGTGGGTTTATCTTGCAAATTGTGTGTAGGTGTTTGTGCACCCAACAGTGCTAATATTGCATGACCTCCTTAAAAGGATTTCATGGCACCCTGGTTGAGAATCACTGGACTAGATGTACTATTAAATGTTCCTTCATCTACTAACAGTAGACTTTTGAATTGGCTTTTTGTAAGAGAGGGAAAGGACTTTCTCTCTTGGGTCTGTAAAAGCTTTCATCTTAAAATGCAAGGCTTTTTGACTTTTTTTCAGCAATGATCATATAACCTGAGGACATAGTAATTGTTTAACATCTTACCTTATTTTTTCCTTTCTTCCTTTTAAAGTCAAACAGTATCCCAGGGCTTACTCTAGAGACAGTTGTTAACAGTTTTTCTCCCTGGATGATAGTCATGAATATCCAGTTGCATGTTGGGGGTAATACATGTTAGTCAAGTCTCAGTTGGTCAAATCCAGTAGTGGGCTCTGGATCAGGGTTGGCGAACCTTTGGCACATGGTAGACTGGGGAGAGAGCAGAAAGCTGAGCAGTAGATTAGGTAAGGGAAAGTGATTAGAGTGGCACTCAAGGAGGGTATGGGGCTAATTTGGGGAACATCTACCAGAAAGATTGGCCCCCACTCCTCTATATGGTGGATGCTAGAAAATAGTGCCATCAATCCTTACGTTGTGTGCTCTTCCTTCCTGATGTGTCTTTAGAAGTATCCCCAGGGGAATGAGCTTAGATTTAACATTATTACCTGATTGAGATTTGGTTATTTTATTCTTTCCTTTGTGCTTAATCTTCTTTTCCTGATGTTCCATGCTTTCTTTCAATTAGACATCTTTGCCTGGCTCTTCTGTGTTCACCTTCCGGGTGTGAATATTTTTTTAAATTGAATAACTGAAACACTTTCAGTATGTCTTTTCGTCCTGGTGCTTGGACATCTGAGTCTTGAGCTGTAGAATGTGTAGATAGGTACCAGCTGCTGTACTGGAGTGGGGTGGGGGGGCTCGGGTTGGCTCTTTCACTTTGGGTGGTTACTCCTCTGAAGAAAGTCAGTTCTGTTAAGCTGCTAAAGTGATTTTCTGGTCTTAAACATCATTGGTAATTTAACCCTGATTCCTAGCCTTTTTGAGCCTTTGAGCCTTGTGGTATATGTGCTGTAGGTTGGCAACTCCACTCTGAAAAGATGGTCCCTGCCTCTGTTCTTTTCTAAATTGAGAAAGGAGGCAAAGGATGAGAGTGTGAGAGAGAATGCAGCTTGGCAGAAACCCAGATTTGCGGTAAAGGTGACTAATAGGGGGCCAAACTTTTTGGTAGGTGTATGGCACCAGTTAGCTCCACACCCTTCCAGAGTGTCACTCTAATAATTTTCTTGCCCAATCTGCTCCCTGCCCTATCTGGCAGTGTGCTACCTGTCTTCTCCCTGATGTGTGGTGTGCGACAAACAGAGGTTGCCTGTACCACTTGTGGTACTCGGTCATAAGGATAGCCAGCCTATGTTGAAGAAGGGCATGAGCTCTTATGTGCCTTGTGGCTTAATGAGCGAAGAGTTGTGTGTAAAGTGGCTTCTTGGTCCCTGGCAAAGCAAATACCAGAATCCATGTGCAGGTATTCACATGGAAAATACACTGATGTTATTCTAAATCTGCCCCTTCAGTGAGTTTTCCATGCTGATAGTTTGTATGCATGAAAGAAAGCATGTTGATTTATTCAGTTAGAGGATTCTGTATAACATCATAGTCTTGTTTACTCACACTTTTCTGATGTTGACATGTTTTCATTTTTCATTTCTTCTTGATATTTGGACTAGCATAGTAGAGGATTTGGAGACAGGAACATGATTTACAAGAAGATTCTAACTGAACTTCAGGAATGGTGTACTAGTGGTTGATTGTATTTCACTGTCACTTGATTTGCTGATGTCTTATGGAAAGCTATTTTCTAAGGCAAGGCAGCAGTATGTTCTGGGGCTGGATGTATGGCGAGTTATTCAAACTTTGAAAAAGCATAATCTGGCTTTGAGATGTGTGGAAAATTTAAGATCTCAGTGGATTCATTTGTAATATAGCTGAAACGTTTAATATAAACCAGTGGTTTTCAACATGTGATCCCTGGATCCCTGGAGGTCAATGGACTGTCTAAGGGATCCACGAAAGATATCTATGATCAGTCAAAAGTATGTGAATGTCCACACTTATAATTTAAACATGTCCACACCTCCATTCAAAAATTTTTAGGGGTCCACAAATGGAAAAAAATGTTAAAAACCACTGATGTAAACTATTGACTGCATATCATACTGTGTGAAATGTTAGGACATTAAAAAAACCCAACACCTCTTATATAAAAGTAAAGCAGTCGCTTCCCTGAGGAGTATAATTTAATTAATAAAGATTGTGGTAAATGACGGTCTAGCAATGGGTACTCCTAAACCTAACCTAACATAGCTTAGGTTTAGGAGTAGAAGCCTCATTTAATGGGAATAAGTCACTTAAGTTGCCTAGTAGTTCTAGGTCTCTTATGGTAACACATGGCAAACATTCCTAAGGTTACAAGTTCATTGATTTGCTTTGATTCACAATGTCGTGGCTTTTAAAAACTTCATTACACCTCTAAATTTGAAGCCTAATAGGGATGCTGGGGATGGATAGAATTTGAAGGAACAATTTAAAGGAACATGGAGATGTGTTGCTACATGTGATTTATTTGATTTATTATAATGATATCGTTTTCTTCTGAAACTGTATTATTTGTATTTTTTTTTTTCCATTGGTAATCAGTACTGGGCGACTTTGTATTTTTAGATAGGTCCTTTACAGCATTATTCTGCAGAAATAGTTTTATATCAGTAACTGCTTTGTATTATTGTACTGGTTTACTCTTTTATTTTTTTTTTCTTTTTATCAGCAAAGTCAAACAGGAAGCTTACTTTCCTATACCTGGCCAATGATGTAATTCAGAACAGCAAAAGGAAAGGACCAGAATTTACAAAAGACTTTGCACCGGTTATAGTGGAGGCTTTTAAGCATGTTTCCAGGTATGGGGAACTATATCTTTTGCAGTATTGGTAAGGATTTAAATAGTGAATACATCCATGAAGGAAAAAGCCCTGAAAACATTTATTAGCAAGTTAACCTCTGTTCCTCTCAGTGACCTTCATATGTGTTAATTAAATAACCATTAATTTGGATCTTCATTATACTTTTTAAAGTTTCCTGTTATGCACCAGTTTAGTTAAAAGAAAATCCTTTGGATAGTGAATACGTGGTTATTATATTTTGATCTCTTTAATATACATGTTCGTCTACATGCAGATGATCTCTTTTTTATTTTGGAAAGCTGTAAGCCATCTTTGTTTTGCATATTAGAATGAAGGTAAACCTTTGCATTTACTTATGCTATATGCTTACACCAAACTTCTGGATCTGTGGGGAATCCTGGGCCATGTGTTCTGAATCAGGTGCACAGTCGAGGCGTGCTGGGGCAGCGCTGGTTCCTTGGGGCCTGGGCCTGGCACATGGGAGTGGTCCTGGGCTGCGGACTGGCCCTGCCTCATTCATCTGGCCTTCAGGGCCTAAAGGTTGAGCACCAGTGCTGTAAATAAATCATGTTTTCTCATGCATTCTTCAATAGTGAAATTAGAGTTGTGGGCCAAGAGACTTGTACTTTAGCTTGACATACTTGCTGCATGATATTGGACAGATTACTTCTTGTGCCTTGGCTTTCCTTCATGTAGAGCAAGGAGTTTTCTTACGGGCATATCAGAAGCTAGATTTATTTTTATGTTTGTAAATCCAGTTTATTGGATAAAAGATATAAGGCTGCACTGTTTAATCCTGGGTATATTATAGTTTTTTATTAGCGGTGATTTTACTTTTCTTCCTTGCAACAGTGAGTCTGATGAGAGTTGTAAGAAGCACCTTGGCCGAGTACTCTCTATCTGGGAAGAAAGGTCTGTTTATGAAAATGATGTATTAGAACAACTTAGGCAAGCATTGTGTAAGTATATTGTTGACACAAGGGGGTTGATTTCTCTCTTGTTTTAATATATGGTTCCTTGAACTGACTTTTGTATCTGTCCTTTAATTTCTAGATGGTGACAAGAAGGGTAAGAAGCGCACATATGAGCAGATACAAGTTGAAGACAATAACTGTTCAGCCCAAAGTTCACCAACTGACCCTCCACAGGTAGATGTAAATGTACAACTTTAAATATTTCATAAGGTTTGGGATACAGTTACAATGACTGAAAGTTTATAGTACTCGCTCTGCACTGTAAGACTTCCTTTTAAGATCTCAGTCATTGCTTGACATAGCTAGAAGATAAGTAAAAGTGCTCCTGTCACCTTTGTTTCCTCAGTTCTTGGACTGATTTGAATAAAACAAATGCTAGTGTAACTCAAGGCACTACTTGTGCTCTCAGCTGTGCAGACAGTATTGATCTCAGAAGTACCAGCTGCTATGCATGCCATTACATTGGAGGGGAGGGGAAGGAGAGGAGATAGGTATCACTGTTAAATGCGTTAGCTTTACTAATAATTCCCTCATGCTCTGATGCTCATTCATTCATTCATTCATTCATTCACAGTAATTATAAGTTCTGGGGTGGTGCTCTTAAGGATGTAGAGGAACATTGATATGCCAGAGGAAATGACCTTTAAAATTTTGTCTTGGTAAAGCTCCAAATACTGGGGATGAGTAGGAAGATTAAATTGAACACTGAAAAATATAGGTTTGTTTTCTTAAACAACTCTGTACATTATTCAGTCCACCAAAATCTACTATGTACTTCTTATTTTGGGTCTTCCTGAAATACGTATCTTTTAAATCTTGATTCTGACATGTTAATATCAAGGTATCTTATAATTTCAGCAAATTTGACACTTATTACACATGCATATTAGTTTTTTTTTATAGAACTTCAAAATGACATGCTTGGCTTCTCAGTAAAATAAGGAATATGTTAAACTAGGTTATTGTAAACTATGTTGTTATAAGTTTGTCAACAGTGTATCTATTTGATGTATGACTCCACAGTAGCCAACATAAATTTTGTTGCATACAAATGTCCCAGAATATAGTATGCAATGAAGGAAAAAAGGTTATTTCCTGAGTTTAAGGCTGCATAGAGCAGGATCAGAGCCTACTCTTCAGCTGACTCACCCTCCCTTTCCTCCTTAACTGAAGCTGAGGGCCTAGCTGCTGCTGAAGACTGATCTCCATGGGCGTGTCCACACATGCAGCAGCTTAAATAAAAGTAGCACAAATTTGAGCCAGGGCTTTTTGCCTCGGCACACGTGCCTGTACTTGCACTTTTGTGTGGGGCAAATTGTGCCACTTGGGGCAAAATAACTCTGCCTGGCTCCTCCTGGATCTGCAGCCAGGGGGGCTTAGAACCTGGGTCCAGTACCTGTGCTGGTCCCAGCAGTATAAAAAGCTGCCCTGGCAAGCAGCTCAGGGCTGCTTGCTCTCAGGAGCTTCTGGGGCCCAGCCACTTAGTATCTGGGGACACTACCCCTTATGGCAGCTGGACTGCTGAAGCAGCATCTGAAATTCACTATTTAAAATACCCCAAAGTCCATGTTCTTCCAGTTAGAACGAAAGACCACTTCAGGCAACCCCCGCTTAGCGCTCTTAATTGGTCCCTGAAAAGGCGAGTGTTAAGCAAAACAAGTATTAAACGAAAATGAAAATATTTGACAACTCAAGATGACAATTGCAATTGTTTTTAATGACCCAAGATGGTGACCGCTAGCATTATAATGAAACTCACTGCATGCTAAGTGAAATCAGGTATCAATTTAAAATGAGCTCTATAGCGAAATAGCGCTAAGCGGAGCAGTGTTAAGGGGGTGGGTTGCCTATATATATAATATATATGTATAGGCAACCCAGCTATAACTTAGCGTTCTATATATATATGTGTGTGTGTATAGAGGAAGAGCGAGATCAGTTGGGCCAAGTCTTATTGCTATATTTACAATGTTAGAGCAATTTGGAAGTCTGCGAGTGTCACTATCATCATCATAAAATACATTTTAAATATCTATATGTTTTGATGTTTGCTTTTGGTTTTCTTATCGCATAATGAGTGTGTGATGGGGGGATGTGGGGTTTGCAGGAGAGGGGTGGGAGGGTGTGTGGATAGGTGTGGGGGGACTGTGTGGGGGAGCTACTTAGGAGGGGTGGGTCCCCTGCCTTCCCTCCCCCCCCCCCCCCCCGAGGGCACAGCTGCCCCACACAGCACATGGACTGCCTTCCTGCAAGGTCCAAGGGGGAAGCTGAGGAAGGAGGTGGAAGCTGGGGAAGCGAATGGAGAGTTGTAGGAATGAGGGGGAAGCTGGGGGGGCATTTGGGAAGCTGGTGGAAGGAGGGGGAAGCTGAGGAGAGTTCTGGGAGCTGGGGTAAGCTGGGGAGAGATCAGGGAGCTGGCGGAATGAGGGGGAAGCTAGGGACAGATCAGGGAGCTGGGGGAATGAGGAGGAACTTGGGGAGAGATTGGGGTGCTTGGGGAATAAGGGGGAAGTTGGAGAGAGATTGGGAAGCTGGGGGAATGCGGGGGAAGTTGGGGAGAGTTCAGGGAGCTGGGAAAGCAAATGGGGCTGGGCCTGGGCAGAGGCCTCCCCATGGGTCCCCTCCCCTCTTCTCCAGGCTCCCTCCCATCCCCTGCTTACCTGGAACACAGCCCACGTCCCGGTCCCTGCAGCCTGCACTGCTGCTTTTCCCACACAGGCAGGTGGCGTGCTTCAGCACTGGGGCAAGGGCCAGCCATAGAGACGTGGAGGACGGAGCCTCTGGCTGCCTCAGGGCAGAGTCCAGGACTGTGCCCTGGCCCGCTTTTTTCCCCTGGGGTATTTTTTGATACCTGGATCTCCAGGTACCAAATTTTGAGCAAATTTATCAAATTTGCAGTCTTTTTGCACCAAAGGAGTTTGAGACACTGCAAGAGGCACGTTCACACTTGTTTGGACGTGCCCCATGAGTGGATCTATAATTTTAATTTTGAAAAGAACTAGAGGCTATAAAATAGGGGGAGAGAGAAACTAGGACCAGCTAGCAAATAGGAAAATTGTCCTTAAAGGTCAGCTTGATTAGTGGAACATCAGGACTATTAAAATGAGACAATAGTTATCAACTGGCGGAGTGAAGGACAATGAGCTAGTAAGGCAATCAGCTCCCTCAGTTGCCTGAATAGTAATGCCACAGCTGTTGCACTATGGGAACAGGAATTGAAGTGGGGTGCTTCTATCCCATGCAGAAAATAATCTTCCCTGTTTAATATGTGTGCCCCAGTTTGGGGGGAGCTGATTTTTTGGGGGAAAATGTGCTGTATTTAAGAAAATATAGTCACTTCATTGTCATCCTAATTCTTACTTCTTTTAGTTATGGTAATTCATCTTGCCAGAAGTTTTTAAGGCAGCTAGGGGAATATCAGGCCAAAAGAGTATTAGAGGTGTAATGACTTGGTAAATCTTGTTGAACCAACATTTTTGTTACTAACTTCTTCAGTGTAACAAATGCACATCTCTTGAGACTGACTTACTTTTTTAATTTGTGCAGCAGTAAAACAATAAAAAAAAATTAAACTGAAGCCCTTTTTAATGGGACACGTTTTGCAATGGCGAATGCTAATGCTTATCTGTATGGAATTAATATATGTAGTAATAATACTGTTTGCTTCACCAGTGGGGAGAGAATTTTTTTTTTTTAAGGCTGCCTTGGGCAAACTGCTCTTGGGCTGATGCATTCTGTAAATTTGTGAAATGGCTGACAATTTGTATCATGATTTGTTGACTGAATCTCATTTAATGATGTGGGCTTTTTCTTTTTCAGACTACAGATCTCATTAGAGCATTGCAAGAACTAGAGAATGCTGCCTCAGGAGATGCAGCTGTTCATCAGCGGATAGCTTCATTGCCTATAGAAGTCCAAGATGTGTCCTTGCTAGATAGAATAACGGGTAAGACCTGAGATCCAGTAATTAAAGTATTAGTGTTAGAGCTTCACAGGAGTTTTTGTAATGCTGTGCTGTACTTTTTTTTTTTTTAGATAAGGAATCTGGAGAACAACTTTCCAAAATGGTAGATGATGCATGTATGTTGCTGGCGGATTACAATGGCAGGTTGGCGGCTGAAATAGATGATAGAAAACAGCTAACTCGAATGTTGTCAGACTTTCTCCGATGTCAAAAAGAATTCCTTGCAGAGAAAGAGCATAAGTTGGAAGTGCGTAAAATTTTTGTTAGTATATGTTCTTCACTAAACATAGTATTAAATGTTTAGTTTGTTTAAATTTTCTTCCCAAGGGTAAATATTAGATCATCACTCAGTCTTTACTTCCAGTGTGTGACTAGCAGGAATTCTTTTGATCTAAAATTACAAAAAAATACAATTTTCTTTTTCAGCCCTAGGGGGCGTTATTTTTCTTGGTGTGTGCCTCCAGCACCTTGTTTTCTATTGAATTGCACAACTTCTCCAGATACAAACCTTAACTTGTATTGAAGGGGACAATATTGAGTACTGTGGAAATAAGCACTCTTCAGGAATATTAAAATATCAATTTGCTCAGTGTATTCAGTTCTAACAGGTTTATTTGACCTTATAGGAAATTCTGAAGATAAACAACTTGACATAATTTGGTGCATCTTGTGTGAAACTGAGTTATTTTGAGAGTCCTGATGTCCAGCTCTGCTTTTGAAACTATTTATAGCAATTTCCTGGGTTTAACTGAAGCTTAATTGGTCAGTCTAACAAGGATTTCTGGGTCCAGCTTAATTGCAGCAATATTTTAGACATAGGTCAGAGTTGGCCTGCTTGTGGTCACTCTTAAACAAACAAAAAAAATTCTTAAATAGCATTTATGTCTGTCTAAGTTAGATACCTTTGCCTGAAGCTGTTCTTTTATAAAAATCTGGTCAAAAACTTCACTGTTGGAAACAGATGGATATATTTGTCTCTCCTTCAGAGACGTGTTTTAAAGTTTATACTTCTGGTTTTCAAAAAAATGTTTTATAAATAGAGCAGTAGTGTCTACTGACATAGTTTAGTAGCATTGGAATTGAAACTGCCAGGAATTTTTGCTAGTCATTTACTGAATCTATAGGCCTAGATTGGGACATCTTAAGAAAAGAATTATAGGTAAGTAATATTCTCTCATTGCAGAACAATATCTGTGTGTACCTTTTCTATATAAGAGGATTTATACTGGGTACATTTCAACTAACTTTTACTTGATTATTCCCATTAAATTCAAGGTACTGTATGCATTGAATTAGCTTGATAGATGAATTTTAACAGCTGGTAAAGTATGTTTGCATCAAAAGCTAACCTTGCAGCTTACTAGGTGACTTAAATACCATGGTGGGTAAGTAGTGTCATGTTATCATCTTTCAGTATGATTACTTTAACATCTATCTAGCTTCTGTTGCAGGTGGTGGACATGGACGTATCTTCTAATGATGTCACCATCCATTAGCACACACATCCTGCTAAAAATAAATATCAAACTCAAAATCCTGTATTGTCTCTTGTTTTTGAAAATGGAAGAAAGGAGAAATGCAATAACTGTTCATTTTAGAATGGGTTTACTTTTCATCGATACCTCCCATATTTTTCACAAACACACCTCTTAAGACTAAAGCAGATAATAAGTGTTGATGTAGTGTTTTTCTTCCTGGAGGTTAGTCAACAAAAGTTTTAATCTGCTGGAGTAAAATTTGCACCTTTTTATGGGACTAGGGTTCAGACATTCCCAGTAGATTTAAAGTCTGTCAGTCCTTTGACTTTTAAGTATTTAAAGTCATAAACTGAGAAAAGCTCAGAAAAGCTGAGAAAAAAATCACAAGCTGAGAAAGCAAGGTATTTGTGTTCTGAAGGTACATCAAGTTGCAGTATTACGTTACATCAGTGTCAGAAATTAGGAATTTCCAGCTTTTGTCAACACTAGCACAATAAGAATTTCACATTTGTCAAGTCAGTGCTTTTCTTAAACTTGATGACCATATCTTTGTCTGTGGTTTGTCATAGCCATGTCCCTTTTTCCCCCACTTTTAGAGACCATACACATTTGCTTTTCTTGGATTTTCTTTTAAATAGCATATTCCCTCTGCTCTTATAGAAACATGTTCAACACAATACAGTGATTTGGTTTATGAAAAGTACAAAGGATTAATATGTATCTGACAGTATATGGGCAGTAGAGGAAATATTCCAGAAGGCTGTGCTATTTCTAGGCAAAGATTTTTGAGCAGAATTTATACTATTATATCGAACAAGAGAATAACAAATTAGACACATCAGAAATCTTATGCTCTAGCTTTAGAATATTTGTGAAATATTTATCAAATAGAGCGAGGTGTCCTTGCAAGCAAGTTTGTCGAGACTGTGAGTGAGTTACCTTTGCAGAATCTTTCTCCTCATGGAACTACCAAAAGCAAATCTGTTGTATTGAATGTGATAGACAGTTAAGGTGTTATTGGATTTCAAATGAAAAAAGAATTGGAAGAACAAACAGGCTACCTTGTCCAAGCTAAAGTGACTTATTTCATACATTTAAATACTTCTTTCCTAAATCCTTACTCTAAGATGCTTTTGAATATCCTGTACTTTGAGGCAAGGACATACATTAACAAGAAACTTTGCTATGCAGTTGTATTGCTGATACTTGTGTAGTGAATGACCCATATTCACCAACTTAGAATAGCATCAGTATTTTGCCTTCCCAAATCTAGGGAAGAAGCAGACGTTTCTTACCATCTGTTGACATTCCTAGATAGAAGTTGAGCTTGAAAAATTACTTGAGAAATACTCTAGCAGCCCTTTTAAGTCAATTACATATTAAGCTTTTTGTGCCTTCCCCCCAGCCAAATGGAAACAGAAACTGCTAAAAGATTATATTAAATGAGAATTTCATCAGGGAGCCATGTAAAAGGAACCTGACTAAAGATTACACTGAACATTCAAGCTGTGGAAACATCATTCTCTAGTTGGATCATCTTTTGCATAAGCAAAACTGGTTGTATCATGGGGCAGTCCTGGGCTCATTTTTTATTTATTTATTTATTTTAACCCTTTCAGATAGCAGATGAGATGAATGATATGACATCAGTGTTCATACCTCCTCTGTGAACACCCTTAGAATTCGAATTTCTATCAGCTTTTGCTGCTGGCTGATAGGCAGTGCCTTGGAAACTTGCTTTCAAGAATTGGTTATGAACTAGCTTGTGGCATAGGTTGGGCTTTTGGACAGCTGCCTTCACCTCTGGCAGCAGAATTTCTCCACAGTCCACTTAATTTTCCTCTTCATTGGCAAATTTGTGTGTAAGCTGACATCATATCAAACACTTTATAGAGGTGCTAATTTAAGATTCAGTCAAGTTTCTCATTTGTATATACTGTGCTACTTGCGAACAGAAGACACTTGGTATAAGGTCCCGTTCCCATGATTTCAGGTTCTTACCTCTGGATGAATATTTTAAAATGTGGGATAGTGTTATTTGGATGTCTTGCGTTGATCTGTGTGGTGCAAGGCCAGGAGACAATTTGCCCTTGTCTGTGACTAAAATTGTGATACACAAAGAACCTTGATTTTTTTTTTTGTTTGTTTTCTTACCTCACCACCACTCCCTGAGAATTAAATGTTAAAATTCTTCTAATCAGTCAGTCCCTTAAATAATTAGTTTCATATGTCAATCAAAATGTTCATAGGTTAGATTAAACCAGGTTTGTCAAATGTAAAACCCATGGCCAGATCCATCCCTATAGGGGGAGAGGGAGAGTTGACCTAGGGAACTTGTCACTGCAGCTGTCAGTAGTGAAGGAGCTGTGTCTGTTACTTGAAATCCTGTGTCCCTGCTGAGGGAAGTGCTGCGGTTGAGGAGCAGCAGCTCTAGCTTCCTTGGCTAGAAGCCTCACCTCTTCCCAAACCAGATCTGGAAGTGGGTCATTTTGCAACAAGCCAAATTAATTGAATCTCCACCCCTGTCCCCAAGATTAAGCAAATTACTAGCATTCAGAGCGTAGTTATACATTTTTCTCTCCATAATACCTGTTTATAATCTTCATCCTTTTCAGGAACATAGGGACCATTTCATGATTATTTTTGAGTGATCTTTAGTTCTTGCATTAAAAATGATTTTTCCTGTCATAAAATGACAATTGTGCGCCTTATGAGGTGACATAATACATGACCCTGATAATAGTTCTTATGTTGCCTGCAGCCCTCTTCCACCTCTCCAAGAACATCTTGTTGAAGTTCTGGCTGCACTTTTCCTAGGTTGTTTTAATTCACATCCCATATGTAGCCCCACAAAGTACTGGGACATTCTGGTAAATCTGGCCCTGATGAAATTGTCTACTGAATTAGGAAAGAGATGCTAGTTTAAGGGAATCGGTGACTGGGAGGCTGCGTTCCTTTCCCTTGTCAGTACATATCTCCAAACTCCTCCAAGACCGTTTTAGGCTGGACATAAGGAAAAACTTCTTTATTGTCTGAGTCCCCAAGGCCTGGAATAGACTCCCTCCAGAGGTGGTGCAAACACCTACACTGGACTCTTTTAAGAAACATTTGGACGTCTATCTTGCTGGGATTCTTTGACCCTAGCTGACTTCCTGCCCCTGGGGCAGGGGGCTGGACTCGATGATCTTCTGAGGTCCCTTCCAGCCCTAATGTCTATGAAAGCTGTGAAAGAAAAGTTCTAGTGGGCACTAACTGGAGTTATCAAATGTTTGCTGCTTTCCCTTGACATGCTAGTTATTAACATAAGTGTACTTCTGTTTCTGTTTTCTCATGGTTTCTCATAGAATTAGTTATACACTTATAGGCCTCTGTCTAGCCAAGGGGAGGAACAAGGGGCTTGTGTAACAGAGAGACCTGTCTTGGTAACTAATAGCTGTAATGCCCAAATACTGCATTCTTGTGTATTTTTTTATGTAGAGAAGCAAAGTTTATCTTAGTTATTGAAATCGATGATTTTCCCTTTTTTTAAAAAAGCACTGCTTTTGGGGGGCTTCTGGGCTTTTAACAACTTACATTTAGTTAAGAGACTTAAGAAAAAAGTCAGCATCTATTCAGGTTGAGGTTCTCGTATTGTTTTAGTGGTGTCGGTATTGATAGACGAGCGTTATACATGACTGTTCTCACTTTATTATTCAGACGGTATATCAGCATACTTTTTTTAATTTTTTTTAAGTGTCTTGAAGCTTTCAGGTTTTTTCCTGTCAATTTGTTTGGGAATGTCTTGTTTTCCCTTGTAGGTATTGTGGGGTGATAGCCAAGCATCTAAAAGCACTTATAGGTATCAGTTCAGGAGTCAGCCATTAGTTTCCCCCCCCCGCCCCCTCCCCCCCCTTGCTCCCCATGTACTAGTCAGTCTGTTTCTAGTTCAGAGCTCCAAATTGCATGGGTTTAAAATAGTTAAAGGTACTCAATATTTGTAGGTCTTAAGTTGACAAGGAGCCTGTGTCTAGACTCAGGGTCAGCCACATTTTTGGGTAGAATGCCAAAACCACCTGCAGCCTCAATTGTAAGATGTTGGAATGCTGGGGTAGATGGTCGGAGAGTCGCAAGGGGTCTGATCCGTGTGGCAGCACAGCCCAAGCCCCTTCCCCGTCATCTGCCCCAAGGCGCACATGCCAAGCAAAATGCCTTCACATGCCATGCTCTGCCACCTGTGCCAAGGGGTTGCCTATCGCTGGTCTAGACCGTATCTTTTAATCTGTATTTTTTTCTGAAAGTGAGCACCATGTACACCTACTCCCCATTATTTATCCAAGTCCAAGACTGCTCTTAATTTAGGGTGGCCCTCTCCAATAATTAGGTTCTATAGAAAAAATCATAACTTTGTTATAATTCAGTTCATCTTCACCACCATTGCAGCATGTAAAGCAGTGGTAGGAAGGGAGGCAGGGTGGAGACAGTGCAATGTGGTAGGCAGTTTTCCGCCTGCTGCCTGGCCCTCAGCCTTGCGGGGGAGGCCCATTCTTCCCTTGAAGTCACAGTAGCTGCCACCACTCTCCTCCCCCACAGTGCCACTTTGTACTGGTTTTGAGGGCCTTTTTTCTCCAATGTTAAACAGGAAAAATAATTTCATCTTGGAATTGAGTAAATTTGGTAAGTCAGTAAATTGAAGAACAGGATTGTTCCTACAGTTCGTAAGCAGCGCTTAGTTATACATGGGATGTGCTTGGAACAGGGCTACACTCCCTAAACTTACTTATGGACATGTTAGTGACCTATTTGTTAAATGTAATCTCTCTTCCCTTCCCACCCTGCAACTTTTTCTTAAGGTCTTTTTGAATTCATAGTTTCATAGTTGGTAGGGTCGGAAGGGACTTAAGCAGATCATCAAGTCCGACCCCCTGCCATGGGCAGGAAAGGATGCTGGGGTCAAACGACCCTGGCTAGGTGATTGTCTAGCCTTCTTTTGAAGACCCCCAGGGTAGGAGCGAGCGCCACTTCTCTTGGAAGTTGGTTCCAGATCCTAGCTGCCCTGACTGTGAAGTAGTGCCTCCTGATGTCTAGCCTGAATCTACTCTCAGTCAACTTATGGCCGTTATTCCTTGTTACTCCCGGTAGTGCTCAAGGAAACAGGGACTCTCCTATTGCTTGCTGGTCCCCCTTGGCAAGTTTATAGATAGCCACCATATCCTCTCTCAGCCTTCTTTTGTGGAAGCAAAAAGCAAAATGAGTACAGTACCCTTGGCTGTAAGGATAAGTAGGTAAGGTGCTAATAAGTAATTCAGCAATAGGTTTACTTCTGTTCAAGCAAACTAACTTTATCTGTAATATGTTTATGAAGCTTGTTAATACATTACAAGAGCCTTAATATTAAAGCGTGTCTCATAAACATTAAACAGCTGATTACTCAAAGCATATAAGATCAGGTTTCAGGCTTTTGTTACTTTACCATTCCAGACTTTCAACAAAAACAGGGTATTGTATTTCACGCACATAGAAAGTAAAATGAAGCCAGTTGTAGATATGGCATGTTGCCTAAAATACAGGCTTTAACGTTTGAAGACCCGAGTTGAAAGCCTGGTTCTTTGTACCGCCATACATTAAATAAGTCTAGCAAGTCACACTTTGAGTCTGTCTGCCCATTTTAAAATAATAATTCCAGGTCTTAATTTGTTACAGTTGGGTAAAGCATTAGAATCTTTAGGTAGAAGATGAAGAACACCACCGGAAAGGAGTGGTAATGGGCAAGAACCCCATAATATAATTTCTTAGTTCATAATTTTGAAAACTTTAGCTGGCTCTGTCACTGCTGAACCACATTTTTGAAGCTTTATTCTATAGCTTCCTCTTCAATATAATGTCTGCTAAAAATTCTGAAATAGTATGTTAAATAGATCCATTCTCCACTAGATTGTGGGTGCCTTTATTTTGAAGGTTATTTACTAAATGAAGGCATTGGTTTGTTGACATATCTGAGATCAGCTACAATTGTGTTGTAAGGCTTTTAAACAGCTTAATCCTGGCTTTTTCAAGCCAGAAGCTTGAGAGCCTTAAACAAAAGTGAGCGAAGATACCTCAAACATCTTCAGGAGAGCAGTCATTCCAGGTATGTAAAGGATTAATTTTTGTGTGCACTTTACAAACTGAAGTGACTTACTTACATGGCAAACTTCAGTGGCAGCAGTTGTGCTTATGTATTTCAGTTTGTTCCTGGAAACTTCTGAGCATTGAAAAGAAACAGTATAAGAATATAAAATGTCTGGATTGGAGGGGAGAATGAGAATTTGCAATTTAATACAGCAGTCTAAAGAGCATGCAGTTTATTATTTAAATAAAATAGTTTACTTTCAAAGAACGTCTTCCAGATTCTAGCATGAATAAATATTTCACATCACATATTAATATAATTAAGTTAAAAAGATGCCTACATCTAGAACTACTTAAAATTATTGTAGTCTGGAAAGTGAATTGGCAAATCATGCCTGTGGTAGACCTGCTCTGTCTCTTGGTCACAGCTAATTAACATCCTCTTTCCCCCCCCCCCCCCTCCGCCCCCTCCGAATTTAAACTTCTTGGAACCCTAGTGATGTCAATGGGACCTCTGTGGTCACTACTTGCAATCAAGGCAACCCCTTTTCAGAAGTTTGGTCACCTATGTGGAGATGTTACTGCTTGTTGAGTAAATTTTAAATTATTTTTCTCTTCACTGCATCCTTCCCCCCCACCCACATCAGTAGTTAACCAAGTTCCATTTTTATGATTATTTTTGCAACTTTATGCCAGTTTGAAGTTTTAACTTTAGATTTCAAATTCTTTTCACATTCTCTACATACTAAAAATATCTGTGCTTGTCTGTTTCATTGATACACCTGAATAAACCCAAGGAAGACTATGCAGTTGCATAGGTGCTTGTATGGTGGGGGAGGGAGAAGGGGCATAGCTTAAGACTTAGACACAAAATGAGACTGGACTAAATGCTGCCTTACCTTCATGGTACTACATGAGCTGAGGGAAACAATTGAGGCCTAGTTCATCTGAGCGGAACCTGAACAACATATATTTTTAAATTTTCTTAAAACCTGCAAGAAAATGAAGCTTGGACATCATCATTGGAAAATATAAAGGTCACTACATGAACACTTGAAATGACTGGCACTTCCACAGTAATGGTTTTGTATGCTTCTGTTAACAGAAAAAAATATTGGTTTTGGTTTGAAATGTTCTGTCCTCTTAATGTTTTTTGAAAATCAAAGGTTACACTCAGAAGGCTTACTTTCTGCAGCCATGAAGTTGTAGAAACGTATTGAGTTTCTGCATAATTTAATTTAAATGTTTGGACTGCCACACAGAACACCAGATAGTTCTAATATGTGGCAACTGAGCCTGATATATACAAATAATTAGACTATTTTGGTGTCCTAGAAAACACTGTGTTTGGCAGTAGACCAGTTTTGGGGTGGCAAAGAAGGCTCCCAGGCAGAATCCAGCCCCATGGCTCCTGGAGGGACTGGATATTTGGAGGCAGGGTGAGTGGAGCCAGGGCCCCTTGCTAAATTCTGGCATATAGATGCATGTCAGCAGTGGAGGGCTGAACAGCAGGTGTTGATTCCCATAGCAGTTAACTCTGCAAGACCAGATCAGGCCCATGAGGCACTAGCCCAGATGAACTGGGTAGGGGAGGGGGCAAGGAAGCTTCCCATCCTTGGACTAGTCTGTTGGAAGGGCTTGGTGGAGAGGCTGATGTACTGGATGTGTTCCTAGTGACAAATTAAATTTGAAGGAAGAAGGGATATGGCAACAGTTTCTTCACTTATCCCTCTAAAGCTTTATACTTGTGATGGTAGATGTGAGGCAAACTTGACACTTCTGCTCCAGTCATTCGTTTCAGATGTTTGATCTTAAATCGCTTGTTAGACTGCTAAAGCCATCTTTTTGTACCATTAGCCACCCCTATTCTGCATTCATTTTTCCAATGTCCCTCAGTTCCTGGAAGCTTTAAGCTTATTGAATAACTTTTGACTGTTGTGATGGTCATGGTTAAGCCTCTCTTTCTCCCCCCCCCACCCCCCCCAGCACCTTTTTAAGATTTACTAAGCTTGACAACTGTCAAGTGAAACTGAAAATGCTGTGTGATAATATATATGTAATGCAGGATAGCTAAGGAGTATTTTAAGAATATACATTGCGCTCAGAATTTGCCTCCATAAGTTGGTATGCTTAATGCATTTTAAAATCTAACTTTTTTGTTGTGTTTTTTTACACCTATGTTAACAAATGTAAGGAACCTCCTGCTCTAACAAATGATTTTGGATGACAACATAATCCTTGGAATTTAGTAATCAAATGTTGCATTCTCCCCTACTCAGGCATTATGTTTTAAGCTATTCCTTTTGCTCTAGTTCAGAGTTTAAGTGAGGGAGTTATGTAGCCAGGCCAAAGCAGTTACTGAATTCTAAAAATATGCTTTTTCTTGAGTCCTGTTTCCAGTAGAATTAAAAATAAGAAACTTTTTAGTCTGCTACTAAAGCCTTTCCTTGTTCTATTTAGTTCTTTAATTCTAGATTGTGTTGATATTCTGTAATGCCACTACAAAAGGGAGTAAGCAAGGAAGTGTTTTGGTCATACAGTAAATTCAGGGAGTAAGTTAATTGATTTCATATCAAAACATTATTACTAAAATAATCTCACTTATCTCCCTCTTGCTCCAGAAACCACATTTTAAAAGAACTTTGTTGAATTAGGCTATAGTGTATAATGTGCCTCACCAGTATGCGTCACCAAAAATATAGGCAAACTTGGTCATCAGTTGAAGAACATCAGCAAATATCCTCTCTAGTAAAAGTATTTCAAGGAAGAGAACTATAGTAAGCTGATCAACATGGTGAATTTGTGGAGAAAAGGACCAGAAGCTCCAGTTGAAAGAAAATTGAGGTTTGCCCCTGTACTATAGAAAATTTGTTTTGGAGGCTGCAAACAGATACTGCATTTGTGCTGCCATTAACAATTCCATGGCAGCGCAAACATCAAGTATTGGTGCTAAAAATTTTGCACTGTTATTTTGCAGTGGATGTTTGTTTGCGTTATGATGCGAAATGGGCCCCTGATGCCCAGGCAGTGCCTGCCTGGCTTTCCTACATTTGCATAGGTATGCACTCAGGAATCTAAGTTGAGGCATGTCTGCAAACAGGGAAACTTGGGTTCCCCCCTTCTGTTCCTCAGGGAATCTGATTCACAGCATGTCTTCAGAAATAGGGAAACCCCAGGTTCCCCTGTTGACAGATGTGTGCCCACCTGTTGTCCTGCAGTGTTGGGCCCTTGCTGCTCCTGCATTCCATACAAAACAATTGGCCTTTCTTCCTCGCTAAAGGGAGCAAACAAAACCTCCATTTGTTTGAGGGATGCTTTTCTCTAGCTTATTGGTATAAACCCTGTGGTGGCACTGTTTTTCAGAAATAAGTCAGCAGAACAAAATAATCTTTTTTTCAAGGGAAAGGTAGTATACAAGCATGCCACTTCCATATTGAGATAAGTTACGTTCCTCTCCAATCTCTACATTCTCACACCAACAAAAGGGGATCTGCAACCCTACAAAAGGGGGAAAAATTCTGGTCTCAGAGCTACTCCTGGTGGATGGTTTTTTATGGTGTAGGGGTATTGGGGCAAATCCAGGGGATATGGTAGTACACACCCTCCCCTTCCCATACATCCCCCACCCACAATTCATCTTCCACTCTGACAATCTGTAGAAACAGAAGGCTGGAACCTGCTGGAACTGGGCTGCCCAGCTCCTGTCAACCTTGGTAGGCAGCCAGTGGTGCATGCTGCATAGCACTGGCCTTGAAGACCAAGGGCCTGATCCTACCTGCAGCCCCCTTGTCAAAAGCCTTGATCTGCTGTTGTAAACTTGTAGTGTTAGAATACCTACTTATATATACTACTGGTGTCATGACCCATAACTGAGTAATCAATTACTGAGTCATCAATGGCTGTCTAGACTGGACATTTGAATGTTGTCTTTCTAGAGGAAAATTGGTCATGTAGACTGTATTCAACATTCAGGCCTAAATCCATACTGGGTGGGATTGAAACAATGGTGAGATGGTGACACAACTGCTATAGAACAATGTTTTCATACGTCCTTGTCATCACCCCTGCTTCCCATCCCCTGCAACAATTAAGACTATTTAATTATGTTTAAATCAAAGCTGTATATTGACCCAAACTTACTTTTTATCAGTTTTTACGAAGAGGATCCAGTTGCTTTTATTTCATGCTTGGCATCACCAACTAGATGGAACAAATATTCCCCCACCAGATGCAGAACCTCAAGGAACTCAATTCTGCTGAAAGTTGCCAAAGATTTTGTATTTGTTCTACTAAAGGAACAGCCAATTCATTCTAAATGCAGAATCACTTTGAACAGTCCTTGCTGGTTATAACTCTGGAAGTTGTAACTGAAATGAAGCAGACATGGCTGAAGTAGATGTAAAAACAGCAGAAGATCTGATTCTTTTCTATTAATTGTTGTTAAGGAACTTCCCCTTAATTCTGGCAAGTCTTACATGGCAAGTGATGTAGGGGAATAATGGAAGAGTAGGTGTTTATAAAGAGCAGGTGTAGTGACTGCTAGGGAGAAAACATGGGTTCTATAGAAAACCTGGGATTGGCCAGTGAAAGACATCTTTTGTCACAAGGAAAAGCACTGATCTTGCATAGCAGTCACTGGCAAGATAAGGTGTAGACTTGTCTTTGCTTCCCACTCTCCAAAATTGTCCAGGCTCAAAGTAAAAGCTAGACTATATTCATCTGTATCTTAGATTCATAGATTCATAGATGTTAGGGTCGGTCTGTCCAGTTAGAAACCATTGTAGATGGCCCTTTCATTCTGGTAGCAATTAAATCCTGACTCGGCTTACTTTGAGAGGTGGTTGGCATGGAAGCTTGTCACCTATAACATCTGGGTAATTAACACTTTGGAAAATGAGTTTGGTTAACCCACTAAGAAGGAGGACTGCTATATTGGGGGGATTTGTGTTTATTAGGTGAACTAAATATGTTTTGTTTTTTTTTAATGTTAGCCTGTTTATTTTATTTTGGCAATATATATCCATGATAACATCTTTAATCTGACCAATTAAGATGCTCCTTTATGGAAAAAAAAATCAATCCTCATTTTCCCTCTCCCTTTCATGCCCAATTAACAAACAAACAACCCCTAAAGTATTTAAAGGCTGGATTCCTTTAGGGCTATGGGGCTGAAATCTTAAAGCATAATAGTTGTCTGAATACTAAGTATGTATTCATACTGGCAGATTTAGGTACTTTCCTGCTGGTGATGGGGATTGAAATGGTGGTGTAGACAACTTAAAAGCATTTTGATGTGTGCTCTCTAATCTTGCAGAAGAAGGTTCTAGGTAAAGTATTGATTATCTTTACTGCTAGCAGCTCCTATTCCTACTAGCAGTTCTATAACTATGCCTGTGGAAGATTTCCCTAAAAATCTAAGAAGTCTAACATTGAGCTGTGCTCTCAGTCTCTTGCTCTTTGCATTGTTTCTTCAGCTTTAACACCTCTGTGAATCTTTTGTGGATTAACCAGGGTATTTAATTCTACCCAAACCCTTTGCCATTTAATTTCTGGTTTGTGAAGTTGACGTCACACCAGGCCCCCCTGTAAATACTCATCAGTGTTTGGTCTATTTGAAATCATGAGCGCATTCCTAAATAACCTAAAACTTGATGGCGCTATTGTCAGTTTTACAAAACAATTAGACATACAGTCGCAACAAAAATTACTGAAGCAAAGCTGTGGTATACAGGATTAGAATCTTGGAATACTGTACATGGTCTAATGCAAAAAGAATATTACTGTGTATAACTTGTACTTATGCATTTAGTACCCCGGTAGAGGTCTGTATTGGTGTGGCAGTCAATTTGCAGTAATTAATACTTGGGCGTGGAGTGCAGGATGTGCTGAGTATACTAGTTCTATTGAATTAATGGCTTAAAGCAGGGTTCCCAGGATATAAAATTAGTGACACTGCCTTCTGATCAGTTTGCAACTTTTGTCCAGTTCTGTCAGCAAGATCAAGCTCTCCTGCTTGATAGTTGGAGTGATTGTTGCTGTTTTTTACTGTCTTGGAGGTTGTTTTTCCTGTATTTTGGACATTGGGTTAAATGCAGCTTTAAGCTTGCCTGATTTGAAAAGAAGATCTTAATAGCTTGTTTTTCACAATATTTTCAATTAAGCCTCTGAAGACGAAGAATCAGTAGGACAGATTTCTGGGAAAGGAAATACTGAAGTACTTTATTCTTCTAAGAACGTGTAATGGTGGGGGGAAGGGGGAAAAATTGCAGGTTATCATAAGCAGCAAGCTTAGCAAAGAATATAAACCCATAGGTACACTTTGCAGGGGGTCCACTTCTATAGCTAGTGGCTAAATTTAGGTCTTGTGAAAAAGAAGATCGTCTGTTGTCTATGGATGGTTATTACAGTTGATGCCAGGTAAATACCCTGAAATCACCAATTGCTGCTCTCAGCAATATGACTGCCTTTGTATGTGTGTGCATGAGAGAGAGAATTAATCCTGGGCCCAGGTCTCCATTCATCTGTGATAGCTGGGCTTGCCTGCTGCTTTGCTGAAATGAATGCTTATCTTTCTTTAAAACTGGAGCTAAATTTAGATTGGGAGAATTACTGCTGGAACTATGGACTGTTTACAAAAAGAACTAGCCCGAAAGTATTTGAGGCTAGTTCAACTATACCTAGATCAGACCAAGTCCCTAGTAAACAGGACTTGAGAGTAAGTTTCAGCTTTCAGCCTGCCCCCATCCTTAGGGATACTCCTCTGCTATGGTTTCCCAGTGTTAGTCAGGCTTTCTTGAGGTCTTGCACTTGATGTTAAGCTGCATAATTTTAGGAAGATAGTTAAAATATTTGATAGCTGCTGTACCCAAAGTTTTGGTATGTGGTTTGGAAATCTAATGGGTATATTCTTTTCTTTAAATGGAAAGTACATTGTAAGAGCTTGGGGGGGGGGGGGAGGGGAAAAATCAACTTGAGTCCCATTTAAAAAAATCACTTAGAACTTAAATAGATTATTTTGAGTTTTTCAAAGAGATGTTTCCTACTAATGTCTACTGCCATGTAAATATGCTTCACCCACTTGCTCTCACAGTTAATGTACTCCATACCCAAACTGTCATGTAGTTGCCTGTAAGTGGTGCCTGACCTTGAGGGTGATGCTGAGGCCCAAAAACTACATAATGTTTTGTATCATGTGGCACATGTGGAGCAGGAGACATTGTGAGAAGTCCCTAAATAGCTGCTCACTTATTTTTGGCTGTTCTTTTTTTTTTTTGGGGGGGGGGGGGGGGAGGGATTTTCTTTCTTTTTAGCCCTTCCCTTTAGCCCACTCCCCACCCTTCCCCAAACAAAACAAAACTGCATTTTCCTGTCCTTTTCTCACACTACTGACCTCAATAAAAATGTTGCAGCTAAGAAAACTGCCTCATCTCCCTTAATTCAACTGTTGACTATGTGCACTAACCCACAAATGAGATTCATCCAGAGGGGGTGTGTTCCTTGATGCTTTGTCTGGTGAAGGTGCCATTCAGAACACTAAGTAGAAAAATTAACCCTAGAAGCTCTGTGCGTCTCGTCTACCATACTGTTGTTTGAGTATTTGCCTGACCCTGATGATGAACCATAGGGACCGTGGGGGTCTACCATTTCTCTGAAGAACCATGACTGAAAAGCTGATGACTAGTCAATGTTTGAGTGATTTCCTTCACTTCTCAGGAAATCAACCAGTTTCTTCATGTCTACTTTGTAATGGTTTAGTGGTTCTCTTTTGATAGTAACCAGTTCAACATCCAACCCTCCAAACTAGCTATAAATAGCTGAAATATAGCTGTCGGATCTTCTCCATCCGTGGAGTCAGTCTTTCCATTGCTAGTCATCTAGGCAGGGGTGACTGGTGCCTCCTGAGTCTGGGGAGGGGGGGACACAATTTATGGGTGGGTCTGGGGGCAGGCCAAAAGCCCCATATCCACTCCTATACCATCCACTCCCCCCGCCCCCCAATGCCACTGGCCTGTGCGGCAAAACCCCCCTGTCCTGAGTGGTGCTGAGTCAGGGACCAATCTTGGGGAGGGGGGCACGTGCCTCCACCCCTGGTGTCCCTCCCTACCAGTTGCCTGTGCATCTAGGTATAGTGCCCAGTAAGCCAGTCTCCTTTTAACAATCCACTGTAGGAAAGCAATGGATTTTAGACGGTGGCAGACGAAAAGCTGCAGGCTGCTTAAATGCAGAAGTTCACTCTGGAGGACATACTTATAGCAGTTGGCATTAACATTGTTAATAGTTTTCTGAGGTCTCATCCTTGCGTATCCTTGCTAGGCTGATTGTGTAGTCAACTATGCCATTCTTCAAGTCAGTTCATTCCCTGTGCTGTTCTGCAGTACTTGGAGTGGATTAAGCAATACTCATTGCTGTCATTTCTGAGACAGCACCAAATGCTAAGCATTTACCTCAGAATCCAAGACCTGAGAGACTTCCCCCAGCACTCTGCATTATCTGGCACAGCAATGGAAGGTTGATAGTGATGATACATTTTTGTCATTGAGGAAACCAGTTACTTGAAGGAAGGACACCTGTGAAATAAGGCAGGGGCAGATAGTGTTAAGGGTTAAATCACCCCAAAATAGATCTTGCACTTAAATGGTCCGTCTTGGACAGAAGGGTTTGACACTGGGAAACCTCAACCATAGTTCTACATCTGGATGTGCTTTCACTACATTTTGCTGCTGGGTGTATAGTCATCTCTTGAATTGGGTTTTTTGTTCTCTTCCCCCCCACCCCCCCAGTGAAAGGTATTCTTCCTCTCTGTATACCGTTTTTGAATGTACCAGTATCATCTAATACTCTTCAAAAAATTTTTGCTGCTGTCCATGTTAAATCTATAGTTTTGGGGTTAGGGATTGTTTTTTGTCTTCTAGATAGTCCATCCTCATCTTAGCAGCACTGTCAATCTAGCTGGCTTCCTGTATCTAATTTAGATACTGTGGATTGATTGGATAGTGTCCCACAATGTTGTGTGATAGCAGCTGTGAGCTGTCCCTCTTGCTGCACTGTGCAGTCTCCAGAGCTCATCTTGTTGGCTGGCTCACAGCAGACAAGATGCTAGTGGGATTGCTAGTTTCAGCATGTGCTTGTTCTATATTGAACTGCTTGCAACACAGAGAACCTTTTATAATTGTTTCTTTAGCCATTTTTTCAACATCTCTTAAGAAAGTAAGAAAGCAGCATGTTCAAGAATGCTGCAACTAAGATGTTTCTTTTGACCAATCAGTGTCTTCTGCTTTGTAATGAGCAGAAACGGCAAACCTTTTGTGCTTGGCAAAGAAGAGGCATATTTCTATACCTCCAGCCATTTTTTGCTGCTATTAGTAACTTTTAGTTGAACTGTGGCCAGTGCCTGGCCTATGGTACTGAAGGAATATTTCTTTATTATTTAGTTACCCAGGACCAATGGAAACTCTGAAGGCTCCTGCTTAGTGTGCTGCACATTCTCTTAGGCTCACTCCTAAACACTAACGGAAGCATTTAAAGGTAGGCAAGCATGAAAGCAATTGCTCTGTAAAACTACAATGCTTCTCTACTGACTGGAAACGTCTTAGAAAACTTTGTTCCTGATCAGTCTGTCTCTTATGCATGGGCAGGCAAGGAAAAAGCTGGCAAATATGCTTGTCAGATCTCTTTGAAGGTGTTAAGAAAGCACAAATTAACTGTCATTGATTAAATGTTTTTTTCAGACATTAATTAGCGGCCAAAATGTAATTGAGCACAGATCTTGCATCCCCATTCACCCAGTGAGCCATAGCAATCTCCTTAAGTTCTCAAAAATTCTTTACCCTGGGATCCAGAACAACTTTGTACTTCAGTTGTGTATAACTCTGTAGGATGAAATGTCAAGTTTGAAGCCTTGGTTATCCAAACTAACTCATTCTATTTGATGTTTAGGTAATTAGTGTACCTTATTTTCCAAGCTGTAGTAGTTGAAAGTTTTAAAAAGGAAGAAAAAGAAAACGGAGGTTAATGTAGAGTAGGGGCTAGTCTGGGATTACTCAAATCTTTTAGTTCAGGTCTGGATTATCTGTCTCCAGTTACACAATTGGGAAGCACAAAGAATGACAACAAAAATTGTAGGATGTAGTATTTATATTATAGCTATATTAAAAAATTCTTACCTGCATTTAAAGCTAGAAAAAATAATTTCTTACCTGGACTGGAACCAGGAGGTAAATGTTAACAAGTACCTATCTCTTGAATAAATTTAGAAATTCCTGATAAAAACCAAGCCATCGTTGATGAAGTAATTGAGGAAGAGAGGACAATCTGAATATCTCTGGTGGGTGGAAGGTATCCATTATATGGTGACAGAAAAAGGGAGTTCAGGATTGCATCTATAATTTTAAATCAACTTTCTCACAAGACAAATTCATGTTATTCTTAAATTATCATGACCGAAATCCAATACTCGGTAGCAAGTTGCTTTTGTTTGTTCATTAAAATATGCTCATAATCTTGTCATAATAGGTTCTTTGAGTTCAACAATGTGTTCTGTATTCTGCTGTTGAGTCCAGTATATCAGAGCATAGCCTTATTTTTTATAATGTATCAGGATACTTTTAATGTCATAGTGTAGCAGCTTCACTTGCAAGCTTAATTTTGAGAAATCATACTTATTTAATATGCAGCTTACTCTGAAAAATGTAAAAATAGCAGTTTCTTTCTTCTACCTGTCATTGATTAACTTTGCAAAGACAAGGTTTTACTTATTCCTTTAAGTTGTGCAGTGGTTGTGCAGAAGGGGAGGAGGTGGATTTTATTCCTTCATGTGCACCATTTGCAAAATTAATTTCAGCATTTCAATTAGAGACCTAAAAAGTTACATCCTCATGAGCATACTGAAGTTGCACAGGTGTCAGCGAGGATCTAACTGGTGATTTGTGGGTGAGAAGGAAAGCCCCCTCCCCCCCTTTGACTTTTGCAGATTTTGAATTCAGCTTGCTGGGCATCCAGTTGAAGATTTATCTTTTTGCCTTGTCAATAGGAACATTGTAAATTTGTTGATGTTTTTACAGTCACTTTTTTGGTGAAAATTATACTGTAAACTTGAGGCAGATTTTCTGTTTTATATAAGTCATGATAGGGTTACTTAATTCAGTGTCAGGTTCTTTATTGTAGGTTTCTTTCCTCTCTCATGGATAAAATGTTACTTTCTCTGTGGTGGAGTTGCACAGATGAATGAAAGGAATGTCCAAGGCACTTATCTGATATCAGAACCCTGGCACAGGGCATGTTACCTTGGGACAGGTGGAGAGAGAGAGACATTGCTGAGCGCACTTTAATTTTTTCCTTTGAAAGAAGCTACCTCTTCGCTTCTCTGTACCTCTACTACCCCAGTATAATGTGATCTGTGTGCTGTAGATTGTAGGGTATGTGCTGTTGACTGTGAGGGTTGCCGTACCTTGCAGCTGAATATTGTATACTTGCTGGTAGGGAAGCCAAGCCTCCCTTCAGAACATCAAGCAAATTTGCTGGCCTGCTGTTTTTGGCAGAGATGGATGTAGAAGATTGATGCATCCTTGGCCTAGGACAGAACCAGTTTGATTTTTTCCCACTTGTCTAATTTGACCAGATGAAGAGCCTAAATATAGGGTGAACAATTAACTCGGATCCCATTCAGTTTTTGTTGTTTTTTTTCCCAGGTGAAAAATCCAAGTAGTATTCTAATGGAATTTGACAACTATCATCAACTTATATGTATGGCCTCAGAAGCTATGGGGTGGGGAAGGTGGAGATAAGGATAATGACTTTCAGTTAGTAGTTGCATGGGTTGAATATGAAATAAGTACTTGCATAAGAGGATAAAGAATCTGTAGTTCCCATCACTGTGGTATCTTAAGAGCTTTGCAATCTTCTTGATGTAGTTATTCTCCCAGAACCTTCATAACAGTGCTATGTCCACCCAATATAAAATGAGGCTTAGGAACTGAGAGGTTTCCTTCACAACGGAGTTTGCTCAAGTGAGAACAAACATGCTGTAATGCCCTAACCCCAGGTATGCCATCATTGGTAATGCTAGAATTTCTGGGGGTTTTACCTATTGCTCTTTGTGCTGCAGTAAGCCAAGATGTTTTTATACATCTTAGTGAACTGTGGGAAAACTTGTCTGCCTTTCTGAGCGCGCACAGGGTGAGTTTTGAGAAGGTACTGTAAGATTGTCAGCACATAAGTGATCTTAGTTTCCATCTTCATAGTGAAAGCATGTACATTATCAGCCTACTGAAAGTGGAACCCTGGCTGTAACCCAGTATTCCAGCCAAACTAGCAAGTCTGAATTTAAAACACTAACAGATTTAAAGTGGATTGTATTTTATTTGTGGATTGGGGTGTGGAGCAGAAGGGCGTAGAAGCAAAATACAAGTGAAAACCCAGAATAACTGCAGTGAAAACAAACTTGAACGACTCGCACAAGGCTATGGAAATAAGCACATGCACAGCTGGGAATTGACAGTTATTAATCTATTACTCTACCTGCTGTTGCCTTTTATTTTTATTTTTTAGTAGCCTCTGAGTCTAACAGTATTATATTGGGATATGTAACTAAGACTGAGAAGAAAAAAAACCTTGGACTTCATCACATTTGAACGACTTTTCAGAGTGATCACATAATTATTTTATGAATCTATCCTATCTGCTTGTCAGGAACCTTTTCTTTTCAATACTTTATTTCACACAGAACTTTTATTGTTGTTGTTTACATTTTTCCTTCTAGTTCAAAGTAATTTATTTTTTAACACTGAAAAAGAATACATTGAAAACTTTCCTTATCATTGGTCTGTTTTTTGGCTTTGAAACAATACACTTTTTCTACATATAAATGTGAACATCATAAAAAAAAAAACATATTTTTAACAGCATCTAAGGTGCTGCATTAATGGCCTGGTCTTCAAAGGTCAGCTTATCTCAAGTATGAGTGTAACTTCAAATTTACCTCCAAACAAACTGTAAAGTTCAGCCACAGGGAAGTCTATTAAATTGGGAAGTTTATTGTAAAGGCCTTTAAACGAAGCAAATGTGGCAAGTCATCTATTGCTGATGGAGGAGGATATAATTGTTGCTGGATATTTTCATCGGAGGTTACCTCATTTTACATTACTGGTGAATCTGATGTATTTGAATTTGTATGTGTATCTGTTGTACCCTTCAAAGACCTTGTTTCTGGCCTGCCAAAACTTAAATCAGCAGCATTAGACAGGTGAATCTAAACGTTCTAATGATGACTAGATAGCCTTTGTAAAACGAACACTGGCCTGTGAAATGCAACTTGTTTAATGTAGTGGCAGTAAAAATGGGGTGGCCATTAGCAGGCTGTTGTTGTGTAGCCCAGGTGTGCTTTGTGGGGAAGTGATTTATAGTAAAGAGATATGGGGGGGGAAAATTGTGTGAAAAAGTTATAAATTTTATCTTTTTAGTTTGGCCATATTTACTGAATTCTTCCTCCAACCCTTCTCACTTCTTAAGTTTCCCTGCACTTATTAGAATTCTGTCTCTTATATCTGCAGTTGCAGTTCTAGATATACTTTATGACTCGACTCAACAGCCACTTATTCTTTTTTCTTGTCAAAAAGAAATTCAGTCTACTGAACAACTCTGTTTAATGTTTCCAATGAAAAATGAGTTAAAAGTCACTGGCTATGCTCAAACTACCGGTGAAAAGTTGATGTGGCTGAGAAGGAGAGAAAAGTTTGAACCTAACATTTGTCGTCTCCTCCTCCCCCCCCCCCCAGCTTTTTTTTTTCCTGAATTCTGTAGGTGCCTCTCATCACTCCTACCAGCTACATCTCTCATATCCTTGTCTGTTAACACACAGGATTGTGCACTTTTTTTTTTTTTTTAAGGGAAGGAAGATCCATTTTTCAAGGTGAGAGTTCAGGGGCAAGATTTGTATGTTTTAGCGGCCAGTGAATTGGTGCAATGATTCCCAAGAAATGCACAAAGGACATACGTGCCAATACATGAAGCTAAGCTTTCATAGTGCATGCATGAGAGAGAAGTAGCAGGTTCAAGCGTTAGTTCTTTGCCCCTCAACCTTCTCTTTCAAGCTCCCATTACTTCAGTCGTGCTAAGGTAACTTCTTCAGAGTAGTTCTGCATGTGGTGCTCTGTAGCCAAGGGAAAGACATATTTTCTCCAACCCTTACACATCCAGCTAATCAGAAAATATCTGCCTTTCTCTAATTCAGCTCTGAAAAGCTGAAGAAATGAATTATTCCAGAATCCCTAAAAGAATTGGTTTTTGCTCATGGATGGGGAAAGAGGGTAGTTATGAAAAAAGTGTGCCCCCAAAACCTGCTTGCTATACACATACAAAACAGCTTGTTATTTAAATCAGTGGTGCCCAGCCTTTTTGCTCTGGGGGCTGCATGGCCCCTATCAGGCACATGGAGCAGGGGCCCAATTTGGCTGCATGAGGGTTGTGGTCTGGTCCCGATCCAGCTATCCAGGGCTTGAGAATTTGACAATGAGGGATGGGTGCAGTATTGTCACTGTCCCCTGCTACCAGATTTTCTTACGAACACAGGCTGGATGCCATGTGTTAAATCATTCATGGCTTAATTTTTGAGAGATTTCATAGACATGAGGGCTGGAAGGGACCTCGAGAGATCATTGAGTCCAGCCCCCTGCCCCAGGGGCAGGAAGTCATGCTGAACACCTGAAACTACCATAGCAATAAATAGGAGCTGTGAGTGCTTTATCACCTTTGAAAATCAGGCTGTATTTAATCAGGCTGCCCCAGCATCCCTATATGTAAAATGGAGATAATACTAAGTTTTCCTGTATAAAGTCATGTTCTATTTAGTTAACATTTGTGATATAAAGTGATAAAATTAATCCGAATGCCTGTACAATACTCTAGTGGTTCCTAGGCATGTAGGTAATTTTAGAATTGTCTCTTGAATGCTTTTTCAAGCTCTTGATAGTTGAGGACAACATAAGTTTAAACTGGCTCCATGTTTTTTGTTGAACTAAAAGCACAACATTTTCACATGCACCTTTTTAAAATATATGACTTGATTAAATTTAATTTTCTTCCTGGGATTCAGTTGCTGTGATCATGTATTATGGTGTATTCAAAATAGATAGGAATTGTTTATGATTTGGGGTAAGAGGAGAACAGGGGTGACTGGTGCCTCCTGAGTCGGGGTGGGGGGGGCACAATCTGGGGGCAGGCCAAAAGCCCCACATCCACTCCAATACTTCTGTATAGTATTGGCTGAGGCTTAGTTCTCTCCCCCCACAACACACCGCCAGTCTGCATGGCAAAAAACTGCCCTGTCTTGAGCAGTGCTGAGTCGGGGACCAATCTCAGGGGGTGCATGTCTACCAGTCACCTGTGGAGGAGGAGGAGCAAAAATTTGTCTTAAAAGGTCTGCTCAAAAATATCAGCAGGCTTTTCAAAACAGGCCTTTCAAAGCTGATTCCAGCTCTGTATAACTACTTGTGTAAATAAGTTGAACTGAATTGTGCACCTAGTAGACTACCAGGCTCTCCTTTATGAAGATAAGTGTAATCAGGTAAATAGATTTTAATTTAATACATAACCAGTATCTATTTTATAACATTTCATCTCTTCCTCATGACAACAGCATATGCATAGATGTGTTCTGACGTGCTGTGCTCTCAGTGCTACTACAGCTGGACTACTATGCATACACAAGCTAACTAGTTTAAACCAGCTAGGGTATCTCTACACTATTGCACTCATTTCTGTAACTGCAGTGTAGTCAAATCTTAGAAGAAAAAAAAATCTCAATAGTTTCTTCATGAGCTTGTCTTTGAATTCCTCTGACCCAAAGTAGTACTTCTTTTGAACTTTTCCCTCAAAACAGCTAAGTACAGTCTGAGGTCTGCATAATTTTCTTGCTTTCAGATGTATAGTTCTCTCTATTAAATACGCAATTTTCAGACCCTGGGGCCAGATTTTACACTAGAGCATGCAGCACAACATCTGTTAAAGTCCAAGCGAGTTTTATGTACATAGATCTGAGAGAAGAAATCAGTGCATCATGAGAATCTGCAGGCAAGGGCTGTATGAAATGAAATGTAGGTCTCTGACAAGTGCAATTTTTAGAATTTAGCCAGTGGGTACAGTAAACTTTAATCCAGGGATTTCACACAGCTGTTCTTAAGTGAACTTGCTGCAACTCTGATTTTTTTGGTTGTTTTTTTTTTTTTATAATGTGGATAAACAGAAAAATCTTTAATACAGAATCTGTCTTTAAGGTGAGCCCTCTTAATTTCAGAGATCTTTAAAAAATAGATCTTACATTAATAGATAAAACTTTCTGAAGCAATTTCAAGGCTTAAGATCAATTTCTTGGCAGTGTTCTCAATTTGAAAACTTGGTAAACTTGTACTTGTGTTATATTGTACATGAGCCATCTTAATCAACTTTAATACTGTTCCAGCAGAATTACTAAGAACTTCTGCCATCCCTGATTTCCTTGTTAATGGTGCTTCAGAACTTTCTGATTTTTTGGTAAGAGATCTAGACCAGGTTATTTAAGAAAATTTTAAAATACCTTATAGGAGTCTGTCATTTTGGGTTTCAAGCTAAATGACTAAATTCATAACCAGCAACAAATTGTTCAAGATTCAGATAATAAAACTAGAAAAAGGCACAATCCAACCTGAAGCAGATAACAAAATAAATGCCTAATTGGGATCATAATTCACATGACTTCACCTCTGTGTTCCTGTCCTACTACTTGGATGTTTTTCATTTCCTCTTAAGTTATTTGTATAATTACAGTTAATGCTTGAATAGTTCAAAACTTTGGCAGCTAATCAAATTCCTTTGGCATAAAATTCCATTTTCTAAATTAACACGGCATTATGGAGCTGGTTTAGCTGTGGAAAATGCATAATTATTGGTAGGTCTACTAACATGGCCTTCAATTAAGGCTGTCCAGTATTTCCCATTATAAGACACTGTTTTTAGCTGCATACAATCTTGCCAAGTTTGGGTTTTTTCTTTCTATGCTACAGGTCTACCTCAAGCTCAATTTGTGGAAACTTTCTAAAAAAAAAATACAATTTACCTACTCATGCGATTGAGTATAAGAGAAAATATTGTTTCAGTCATTAAAAAAATTCCAGTGACTCTTCATTTTCTGAGAAGCTCTTGGTGCTAAATACCTTGGAGCAGGAATTTGAAAAACTGGGAAAATGGGAGGGTCTTTATCAGATGCGCTGTGTACTCAGTGTTGGTGTCAGTTCCATGTATCCAAGTGAACACCTGCCAAAATTTATTTGTGAGGATTTCATGCAGCTGTGCAGTCACAAGCTTTTGTAAAATGTCATGTTCGTACATACTTGGTGGAGACTTTGTAGCCCTCAGCAGCATAAATCCTTAAAGATTCCATCTAAACCAAGCATGCTATAGTGTGGAACTGAGCAGAGCTTTCCCTGAAGTTGCAGGTGTAGGCTTGTGCCGAGCATGGACTCATGCATTGACCCGAGAGCAGGATGCCTGTCTTTCCTGTGGTTTTAGAAAATAGTCTCTTGAATAAGAAGTTTGTAGGGGCAGAGCTAAAGAGCACAGGGCAAAAGGGGGTCACATTTTCAGGGAACAGGCCAAAGTGCCAATTAAAGCAAACTCCTATGGACCTTGGAACAGCAGCAAAGATTTCTGATTTCCACCACTATTCCAATGTAAGCAAATGCCTGTGTCAAATCCCTGGCAAGTTAGATTGCTGATCCACACTGAGGATAACAAACTGTTTTTGTTAGTTACTCCATTAACTCAATGGCAGAGGTCTTCTCGGTGGACCTAAAGCAGTGGTTCTCAACCTTTTAAGTCTCAGGACACCCCTTGATATATTCAAGGCAACCATTGGAAAATGGCAGCTCTGATTTTTGACTACACAAAAATAATAGAGCAATTTTTCTGTTGCAAACTCATAAAGACCATAGCAGGTCAAAAGATTTTTAACAGTATATATTCCTATTTAAAATCTCTAGCCGTGTCCAGATGAGCGCAGCCATGCGGTATGTGGTGCTGCATACGTATCTGTGGCACTACATACTGCATGTTCAGCTGTTCTCCATGCTGCAAAAGAGCACTGCAGGGGGGGCGGGGTGGGATTTGATGCTGTGAGATCCCAGAGGGGAAAAAAAAGCAGACTGGCGTACGTTGGGCAGCATGCGCCACCCCAAACCGGAGCCTGACTGGCTGGAGCCACGCTCCAACTGTCAGCCAGGCTCTGAGTGGCAGGATTCCCAATGCTGATGCCCTGGGAGTGCCCCAGGTGAGGCTGCTGGGGCCAGCTGTCCCCAGCCTCCCCTACCCTACCTGGGGTAACCTGCCATGTACCAGGGAGCACATGACACAGGTGTTCCCTGGGTACAATCAGCAGCAGCACAAGGTCTGCCTCTGCTAGTTGTCCTGAGGGAACCAAATGTCCATGCTCTTTTGGACTCGGCCTCTGGGTTTATCTTGTGAATCAGGCTTGCACACCTAACAGTACAAACATTGTATGCCACCATGCAGCACCCCTGAAATGTTCTCAGTGCCCCCTAATGTTCATGTTCCTAAAGATTCCAAACCTGTTGATTATTCATAAATGCCAATGTTATGACCCAGGATTAAATTTCTATTTATTTCCAGATGACTTTTAGAAAAAAGTGTATACGTCTACACACTTCTGTGTCTATACACACACAGCTGTCAAAGATATCTTATTAAGACTGCACTGTTAAATTCTGAGAAATAGAGCTGTGTAAAGAATTTTTTAGGGGGTTTTTTGGTTGTGGAGTTTGCAACTGACCAAGAACAATTATGCTAAATCCAATTTTGGACCAATGCAACGTTTTTCCCCACCAAAACAAAAAAGAATAATGTTTTTGGTTTGTAAGAAGTTTTTAAACTGATTTCAATTTAATAAATAGATGTATTGACCTGTATAATAAAAACCCTTTATTTTGAATTTGTTGAAATGAAAGAGATGGCTGTTTAAAAACAAACAAACAAAAAAACCTGTACCCTAATACCCTAGCTCCCTCTTCCCTCCCCTCTCCCCACCCCCAATTTTCTTTCTTGGCTGAAACAATTTAATGGATTTCACACAGATTTACTAAGTACTTTGATTGATCTAAATATGCATTTTATGATACAGTCTCTATGTAATCACCAAACTACTGTATTTTCTCGCATACAATATGCACCCTTCCCCATCCCCAATTAGCTACCGGAAACTGGGTGCACATTATAAGCAAGGAACTATGGTAACAGCAATTTCTGCTGCTTAAACCTGTTGAGCAAAAGTAACTGCACACAGTGTTGTACAGCAGGGGTGTCAAACTCATCTGCTGTCTCAGGCCAGATGCCTGGTACGGGGCTGGTCCACGGGCTGAATGCATTGTGTGTGGCAGGCCCCACACGCTAGATGGGAACTATGGAACTCTCTCCCCACCTCCTGCCAAATGTTGGATCCACACACACAGTGCTTGCTGTGGCTGATCTGGGAGTGTGCTGTATGTGCTGCCCAGGCAGAGACTATAGGATGAGTGTTGCATGCGGTGCCCACTGCAGCCAGTCTGGGACCCACTCTGCACGTGGTGCCTGCATTGGAGTGCCCAGGGGGCACCACATGCAGTGCGAGTCCTGGACAGTCCCGAGTGGGTGTCACATGAGGCACATGTTCTGGGAAAAAGGAGGCACCATGTGCAGTGTAGGTCCCAGGTCCTGTGTACAGATGGGGCCAGCCTGGCACTTGCCACATGTCCTTTGAGTCAACTCTGGACCTGGAGGCAGTACCAGGAGCCAGATGATGGGGTTCCATGGACCAGATCCAGCCCACAGACTATATATTTTTTTGACACTCCTGTGTTACAATGAGCAAAATAACAAGCTGGGTTCACTTGCTGCTGCCACTCAGCTGTTTGTTATTAGGAAAGATACCTTCCCTTGCCCTCTCCCCCCCCTTCTTTCTGCCTTTCAAAAACAATGGATATCTTATTCTGGGGTGTATTGTATTTGAGCAGATGCAGTATTTTTCTTTGAGCCCCCTGCTTCATTTAGTTCATGGCAGGGCCCCGCTCTGAGGGTAATGGGTTCAGTCAAAATATTTCATTTGGACTCTTTGCTTCGGAAGAACAGCAGTGAATGAGGCAAGGGAAGGGATTGCAGGAAGAGAGCGACAGATTTAAGACTTCTTACTGATGCCTTGAAGAACTGGATTCTACAGCATGCCTGTGTGATGCTAGGCAAATTACTTAATGATGAACACCTGTGAACTGTCTGCTTTGTATTCCTTTTCTACTAGGTGCTCAACTTAAAACCCTGACCTCATTAATTTGGGATGCCCAATTGGAGATCATCTCTCTGTACCTCTGATCCCCCTGCTATGAAATTAGGTTATATAATTCAAGTATTTATGGGGGCTTCATGAAAGGTTTTTTTTTCTTTATTAGTTCATGAAGTAGTCAGATTACCGAAGTGATGAGCACCATAGAAGAGCCATCAAAGAAATGAAATCTCTCTTTAGTTGAAATTTTGAATAATGTGTAGTGAATAAGGCCCTGGGGCCACATACTAAACATCAAGGAGCGAATAAATTGAGCCCAGTCCGTTCTCTCCAGTAAATATTTCCCCTATTTACCTTGTGTAAAACATAATATACAGAGAGACCATATTAAGGTTATAAAAGACAACCTTAAATTGGCATTTCCTTATTTTTTTAGTTTGATTTTTTTTAAAAACTTTTTTGCATCTTTTATAATGGTCTTGTAATATAGATTTGGTCTATATAGATAGTTTTGTAACGGTAGGCTTTTTTATTATAACGTGCATCAGTAACTTGCATGTCTAAACTTAATTTGATGGATTTAATTTTAAACTACTTGGAGTTGTTTTTAATGGATCTTGTCATTTTAAAAACACAATTTGAGATTTATTTCTGTGCATATTTTCCTAAGGGATGGTCTCCTGCCTTTTATAACCCTAAATGTGATTTTTTTTTTTTTCCCTACAAAAACCTGCACTGAGAAGATAAAGATTGTGGACTCAGAAAAAAAGTGCAGTTTACCAATAAATGTTCTGTTCCATTTCTGAACTTGAAAGTCTGTATAGCAAGGTTCTGCACTCTACTACCCTTCATATGAAAGAAGAAAGACTTGTGGCATTTTGTGGGGCCCTGTTATGAATGTGGAAAATTCTGCGGCTAACTAAATTCTGCATTTAACTAAAAAAATAAAACTGAATTTAATGGGCTTCAGAAGTCAGAGGTTCCAGTTTTCAATTGGGCATCCAAATCCATATTTTGGATTAACTAAGCACTTGGATACATAACTGTAATCTTTAAAATTGGATGACAAAATTTATATTTTCTCTTGAAGGAGTGTGGATTTTCTCTCATATGATATAAAACTAAAGAAAGGTCTGAGTGAAATATCAAGGCTTTCTTTTGAATTTTTT
Organism: Alligator mississippiensis; assembly: GCF_030867095.1. Taxonomy (NCBI): domain Eukaryota; kingdom Metazoa; phylum Chordata; order Crocodylia; family Alligatoridae; genus Alligator; species Alligator mississippiensis. Next base: position 86,063,847 of record NC_081828.1, on the reverse strand, counting down.
ATTCTGAAAAACATCATAAACACTGTTTTATTCCATTTTTTTCTTTCTGGAGTCTTATACATGCAATATGCTGCAATCAGAATACAGCTGAGTGTTTCGGTATATGCTGTCTGCCTGCAGCGAGATGTATTAGCATTAGGCAGGTAGCTGCTTCTTTTAGATTGTCTTCTGGTAAAAGGAAGATATATCTTCTGAACTATGTCACTTAGGATATAGACTGTCATAAGTCATAATAGTTGTAGTTTTCTTTAAAGAGCTATGTAAAACAGACACGACAGAAAACATTGAAGTGTTGTAAATTAGCCCTAATCGTATCAAATATGACCCTTAATGAAATGGGGGCAACAAAATACTTCACTGTGAGGAGGAACGTTGCACTGCTTCCCTATGAGAATGGACTCTAGAGAGAAAAATGGAATCAAATGGTGACAAAGCATACCATGTTACATTTCTACCCTCTAGCTAAGTATGGTTAGTCTGCTGACATCCCACAGTGCTTTGCTTCCTATTATCCCAAAGTGGCCCTTCTGTGACTTGCTGAATTCCAGTGCTCTAGAGTCACAGGGCCTGTCCAGTATCTAACCTTACTTTTTTAAAACTAGGTGTTGAGACACAGAGCAGTATCTGTTTCCTGGACTGCCACCTCAGGAACTTGGTTTCTTGAGTGTGATGCACTCTCAAGCATGCACTTACTTGCTACACTGCTCCATCTGCATGCAAAAAAATGCCTGTGTCCCTGAAGCACTCCACTGAGTAGAGGCAAGTGGAAGTCATAGACTTTTTCCCCTTCTGGGTGGGAAAAGAATGCCTTCAGGAAGACCACATCATGGATGAATATATCACAATAGATATGGCAGCTCACGGCCACAAATAGGAATAACATCATTACTGGATCAAGGAGAATGTCCTGAAGACATCAGACAAGAAAGCATATGATGGCAGCTGTGTTGGAGATGCATGGATGGCAACATACTTGCTATAAGGAGCTGTCACTCATACTGAACAGAGACACCTTCATTGAGTCCTCACTGATTTGAGGGTGAATCCAGAGCTATCCAGTGAGAGTGATGATGTGTACCTGGAGGACCATGAGGAGACTCTTGTCTTCCCAAGCACAGTTCCAGCAGGGGCAGAAGGATACTGGGGAGTCTTACCTCTTCCTGTCCAGGACTGCTGAGAAATATGTACCAGCTCTCAGGACAGGACAGCTTGGATGGCATCAACATCAGGGAGCACCAGCTGACCATTGTGCCAGCATATAGTCCATCCATCCCATCCTTATCACAACCAGCTGTCCTGCCATCATCCCACTACACCATCGTGCTGTTGTCCCACATGTTCCTTCTGACTGCCACGGCCCTTACCACTTCCTTTCAGCACCTTTGGGCCAGTTGCTTGGAGGAAATGCTAAGGCATGATGGCTCAGAGGGAATGCCTGCATAGCTGGACACCATCCTGACTGGTGAGTACTTAGAATGTGGTGGCATCACTTGCTCCTCACCCTCCTCCCCAAACTAACTAGAACCACCAAGATCTGGGTTATGGATGACAAGTGTCAACTGCCAAGTCACTGAGAAGTGGTAGGGCAAAACTTTGGAAATGAGGACTCTGTAGCAGCTTCAAAAGAAGACAGAAATGGCCCTAGGAATCTGATTGTAGGTACCAGGTTTGTTGTGGGGCGAGCACTTTTCCTATCTAGCGCCACCATGCACAGATAACAGTATTCTGAGCACTCACTGCCTGTCCCTTGCCCACAGTTAGCAACTATCCAAACAGGTCTCCCACTGCCTGCCGTTGGGGATCACCCATACGTGGTAGGAAGCATCTACCTTGCCTTTTAGGTAGTGGTTCTTGCCCCTCTGCTTGTCCTACCCAGCCTCTGGCCTGTAGGACTGATTCTTCCTTTTCCCGACCGTTGTTACCTGTCAGCAAAATCCCATCCCCATGCACGCACCCTCCCTGATGTTCCTTTTGCCAGCTCTCCTCAATAGGCCCCCTCTTCCCTTCCCTAGGATCCCTCCTGTTCATTATGTGACCCCATGTTCCAAGCTATAGGAATGAAAGGAAAACACCTTGATTTCAACCTGTGTCTGTATGACAAATGCAGCAAACTACTGAAACCCTACTGCACTTGTCTGCAGTACCCATTCCTCTCCCCACTGCACTGACCATAGGAGCACTTATACATGTCCCTTACCAGCTGTTGGCTGGTTCTCCTGGCCCTGCAGCCCAAGGCCTCTGGAAAGTTTGAAGAAGTCCTTGCAAAAGGTACTAAGACAGGGAAAATAGACCTTTTAGAAAAAATAATTGTATTTGCTCATGCAGAGAAGTGTAAGCAAAGCAGCTACTTTTTGAAGTGCTCAGTTGGGGCCATAAACATCCTTACTGATTCTCCTTCCCTCCATCAGTCAGATTTCCCTGTGATACAGCTTCTTCCAGAAATGTAAATTACAGAAGAAATCACAAACAACCAAATGATAAGACCACCTCCTCCTTTCCCAACCAGTTCACACTGAGAGTTGTAGACTGCTTCCAGGCAGTGCAGCAATGGACATGGGGACATGGTTTTACAGTTCACAACTAGAAACAAGTGGCCTGTCCCTTTAGTCACTGAGTCCTTGGTACACCACTGAAAATCCTGGGGAAAGTTTGTAGGCTGTAGCTTGAGCAGGAATGCATCCAGGTAGGGCTGGAGATCTCAAGGAGATTCCCTGACAGCAGCATGGAGGCTTTGTGTTATATCTCCAATTTGAATGCTCTTATTTCCATGGGGTCTGTGAATGGACTAGAGTAAAAGTTGTCCATAGATCAGCTAAGACACCAAGCTTTGGTAGAGAGAACTTTTGTGGGGAAGGGGCTTGGCATTTTGGCCAGCAGTTGCCTGAAGTCAGAAAACCATTTTTGGGAAAAACTGGTTAAAGGTGAATAGCTAGCCCTTTGGCTTAGAGCTTGTTTTTCTTGAATGGAGTCAATAGAGCACCATACTGTGACCCAAGCTTTTGGAGAGGTCCTTGCAATTGGTGTTGGGCAGCCTTGCTCTTATGTTGAAAGGCAGACTTTTTCTCTCCAGAGCGTGAAGTAGAATCATCTGCAGCATTAGATAGTGTGCACGACTTTTGGCAAACTCCTTATATATTTCCTTCTGTCTGATGCTGAAGCCATGGAGGAGAGTCCCACCAGCATAAATCAGAGGCTTGCAGGGTTAGAGAGAACACAAAGAACATCAGGCTTCAGAGGCCAACCTTGACCTTCCTCCTCCTTTCAAGGTCCTGTCCCTGTGCTAATTATAGGCAGAGTTGTCTGAGTAAGGAGTGCCTTACACATGTTGATCCTCTGCCTGCAAGATCAATGAAGGCAGCCTATGTGGAATACTATGGACTGGTGTACTTACTAGTGCAGGAGTCTGAAGAAAATGTAAATAAGCTCCTGAGAAGGCATGCAAAAAATGTGGGAATTCATAATTTACCATTAAGCCATGTATGTTTAATGACAACTCTTGTCTTTATTGTCATTGCAGGGTCCAAACCTGCAGCCATGACTGGTCCAACAAGTGCTGATAGAGGTCTGAAGGACACAAGCTGAGACTTAGAGGAGAATAAAGATGAAGAAAAGAAGAGAAGTGGGGGGGAAGCAAAAAGCAAAGACTTGGTAGCATCCCCAGAGAAGAGAACTATGGGGTCAGAAGATTGGCATTTTTGGATGGAGAACCATAGGGACCACTGTGCTGACCTGGTTAGGAGCAGTGTTTCCTAGACCATGTGTACTGCTGTGTTTCAGGCACAGCAAAACGCTGAAGCCACTACTGAGGAAGCTGGCTTGGAAAAGCAGACCATGGACATGCTGGTGCAGAACCTACATACAGAGACGCATGTCAGTCTCTCATAGACACTTTCAACTAGCAGATAGAAAGCACTTAACCCATTCTCCATTTTACCTACAATATCTGGACCTATCCCTACTGATCCATAGGCACTGGACTTTGTGCTCCTACCTCTGTGCCAGCACTTTCCACCTCACTCCTAAATAAACCCTACAGCTCCATACCCTCCACAATGGATAGACCTCTGTGCCTTAGACAGGGCCCTCTAGCCCTTGCACCCATGTCTTCTAATCCCACACCTCTACTCCGTGCCCTTAATTATACATCCCCGACTCAGAAGAGGATCAAGCCTTTGTGTCCAAGTATGTTCTCTCCCCTTCCCTCTCTCCCCATGCCTCTCTTTTATCCAGCCCTTTCAAACAACCTAGCCAGCCACTATACTATGAGGCCCCAGCACCCCTACTCCAGCACTGGATGGAGCTCTAGAACATTGTCACCCCCAGAAGATTTGAACATATGGAGGCAAGAACAGAAGTCTTTGACCTTGCAGGATCTTACACACTTCATCACAGAGGCAAATTGTGGTGTGAGACTAGTCCCTTTGATCCCTTCAACTAAGTGGGTTAGCATGCGGTTCTGTCACTCTCCCCTCCTCGAGGACTCAGTAAGCCATTGTTGGCAAGGCTTGTGGGCTATTTTCAGGGAGCATTCTTTCCCCTTCTTTTCCTCCAGTTCACCTAGCAGTCCCCACATACCTCATTCCTCCTGCCAGTTTGCAAAACACTTTGTTTCAAGAGCACAGCACACAGTATTTAAATGTTTTAAAATGTTTAATAAAATGTTATTTGGGTCTAAACACAAACTAATTGTATTTTGCATTTGGCTCTGCATCACAGCAGTGCCTGCCTCCCACTCTGTCTGGCACTGCTGAAAGTATTTCATAGATTTCATAGACATTAGGGCTGGAAGGGACCTCGGAAGATCATCGAGTCCAGCCCCCCGCCCAAAGGGCAGGACGTCAGCTGGGGTCATAGGATCCCAGCAAGATAAGCATCCAGTTTCATCTTGAAGGTGTTCAATGAAGGCGCTTGAACAACCTCCGGCGGCAGGCTGTTCCAGACCTTGGGGGCTCGGACAGTAAAGAAATTCTTCCTTATGTCCAGCCTGAAACGATCTTGTAGTAGTTTGTGACCATTCGTCCTCGTCATCCCTTGGGGCGCTCTGGTGAACAAACGTTCCCCCAGATACTGGTGATCACCCCTGATAAACTTATAGGTGGCCATCAGATCACCCCTGAGCCTGCGCTTTTCCAGGCTAAAGAGCCCCAGGACTTCCCTCAGGGGAGCATCCTAATAGCTGTTGTCCTTGAGAGGCTTAGTCTCTGGGCCTGGCACTTGCTGGCAAAGCTCTGGGTCTCTACTTCCCTGGCCTTGCATATGTTATGCAGGATGTAAGTCAAAATGATCATCCAGGTACCACTGGTTATCGTCCAAGCACCCCTGTGGACCACTCCACTGTGTCTTGAGGTGCTCAAAGGCACATTCCAATGTCTTCTGTCAGGTGTTCAGGCAGTTATTGAAAGGCTCTTTCCTGACTTCCAAATGTCTGGTACTTAGCTTCCTAACCCATGGGAGAAGTGGATAAGCTAAGCATAAGAGTAGCAGGGGTAGAGGGTAGTCAGTCCTCCAGCTCTGTGCTGGGAAAGCCATGAACAAACACTCCTGGCATCATCAGAGGCACCAGGTTAGAGTTCCTGAAGACTCCAGTTTTATGGAACTTGTTCAAGCAGTGTCTATGATGCAGTACAACCCCTTACAGTTGATGTACTCAAAGCAGCAGTGCACCAGGCACTGAATGGTTGGCAATGTAGTTGCCATCAGTAGTTTCAGTGCAGTTTGGAAAGCCATCCAGACAAATCCAGCTGTGACCTGAAATGGGTGAGGCAATAGAAGCTTGGTACCAGCACCTTCTGGATGTCACAACACATTTCCTGGACATCTGATTCAGTTGTGGATATTCTTATACCAAGGTGGTTGGTGATAGATCAGGTCCTTTTGAGTTGGTGACTTGCTTCTGGCACAACAGGGCCAGCTCAGCACATATCTTAGGAGCTTCAAGACTATTTGCTTGTCGTGTGTCTGCCTGAAATGATGCTTGTGTGTCTCATGCCTGAATGTGGTCCCGGGGGAGGCCACCTTTCTTAGTATCCCTTAACTGCTGCTTCTGGCATATAGCTTCTGGATGGACAGAGAATGGAGATTCCTTTCACATTCTAGGGGCACAGAGCTTAGACCTTCCAGCAGGCAGATGTGCTGGAAGAATATGGAAAGCATAGCCAAGTATGTGATGATTCTTCAAGGGAGCAGAGCTAGTACACAAGAGATTGGAAGGAGAGGAGACAGTAGGACTCAATTCCTTGTTCCCACTGGGAATGCACATGAAACTGGCCAACTCTGAAGTAGCAGGAAAACTGAATAGAGGCCTGGGGGTTCAAATATCCATAAGGTTCTGCTGTTGCTACTTGGCTGTTTTCAGACGACTACTTACTAGCCACTTAGCTGTGGTGCTGTACGGCAGGATGGAGAGCTGGACTATGGAGCTTTGTGGGCCAGATCCAGGCTGCATATTTGACACCCCCAGTTTGTATGGTATCAATATGCTTTAAATCAGAAGCGGCTAAAATGAATGAGGAATTGAAGTGTTTCATGTCTATGTCTGTCAGTAACCTTAAGTTCCAAGTTTCATTAGATGTGGCATATTCCATGAGCTAATTATAGAAGCTCAGTATCAAGGGATGTTCCTACTTAGATGGGAGGCATATATTTAAGACTTTACTTGAACATAGTTCAGTCCTTTGCTTACCTATTTGTTGAGGATAAGTGTAGTACCTAATTACAAAGTTGTTGGCCCTTTTTGCTGGCAAATATTTGTCATGTGAAAATGGTCTGGATGGGAAAGGAGTATAGTATTACCATTACTTCCATAAAAAATATTCTCTTCTTTTTAAGCTAGCACAGTAACTGAAGTGTTCAAAAAGTGTTTTTGACTACGAAAACGAGTTTTTTGTTAGGGCAATCGGATAAGCCCATCTCTATTGATTACTGGAAATACTCAAAATGATTGTCTAAAGATCATTTCATCTTGGATACAAAAGAGCAAACTAAAAAGAGTAATGTAACTCAATACAGCAGTTGGGCATATGGTCTGAAAGGGCAAAATTCTTTATAAGTATCAAGACATGTAAAGTCCTTTCCAGTAATGGTTTATCTTAGAGGGACCTTTGATTGTATGCGGTATATGACTATATTCTAATCCAGGGGTGGGCAATTATTTTGGGCGGAGGGCCATTTACCGCGTTTGGGAAAGCTGTCTAGGGCCACATGGGTAGCCCTGCCCCTTGACAGGTGCCCTGCCCCCTGGTCACCATCTTGTGTCTGGAAGTCCCACCCCCTAACCCCTGACCTTTGCCACCAGAAGTCCTTCCCCCTGCCCCTGGAAGTACTCCTTTCAGCAACGAGTTTTCCCATCTCAGAACCAGAAAAATACCAAATTATATTCTAAAAGAAAACATCTATAACATTCATTAATTTGATTTAAAAAAATATTTTTGTCTTGATTTACACAGGTTTGTGTACTGTACATGGAAGTGATTGCACAATGGCTTAAAATGAAGTCTTACTCTTGTATGTTCTGGGGGGTGGGTATAGGTTTGTGGTGGGTTGTGGGTGTGTGGGTATATGGGGTGTGGGGAAGGGCATGGGTGTGTCTCGGGGTGGATAGGTGTGGGGTGAAGAAGCATGTGTGGATATGTGGGGTGTGGGTAGGTATGGGATTTGTGGGGGATGTGGGTCGGGGGAGGGTGGCTGGGCTGTGTGTATGGCAGTGCAAGGTGGGGTGTGGGTGCATGTGTATGGTGAGGTGTGCATGTGGGACTTACCCTATGAACACACACACACACACACTCTGTTGCTGCCTGCACACACACGTGTACCCTTTGCCCCTGCCTATACATGTACACACACACCCACTCTGTCCCTGCCTAAACACACACCCCTCCCACTCCTGTCCTGGGGGTACTGGTGTGGTCCGCGTTCCCCAGTTCGATGATGCAGCCCGGGTCCACGTGATGCTGGAGCAGTGCAGGGGCAGGAAGGCAGGGAAATGGCTGGGGGTAAAGCAGGGCTGGGCTGCTTGGTCTAATAAAAATTAGCAATTTCCCAGTTGTTCTAATAAAAGGTATCATTTTGGAACCAAGAGTTCTAGTTTTTTGTATGCCTTCTGTGCTGTAGTAGGCATTTCATTTCATGACTGAGGTATGTCTCATGCCTTTTAGCAGGATGTCAGCTATTTGAAATCTGGTCACTAGTATTTCACCTGTAGCTATCTGTGTTCTGAAAGTGGTGACCCTGCTGCATCAAAATGCTAACCCCATTCCAAAATTGTTTATCCTTCTGAATCATGTATTCTTAGTTTATCCTTTACATATAAAATCCCTTGCCAAAAGATTCTTTAGGAGACTATTCATGCATGCTGTATTAGAAAGGAACAGAAAGGAAAGCATAAGGTTATTAAGATTTTTAAATTGAAAGATTGTTATGGCAAAGAACCAGCTCTCTGTTTATTCAAAGTCAGTATCACTATAATCTTTGGATACTACAGGAGCACAATATTAAACAGTTTTTGGTTTGTTTTGCAGGGAGGTCTAAAGGCCTCAATCAGGATTAACTTTTCCCTCTCCAGAGTCACTTCTCAAAGGTGCTTGCACCAGAGAAGAGGATCAGTGCAAATTTAACTTAAAAATTTTTGTTTTCCTTTCAACGAGTGACACACAACTCAATAGAATTCTACAGACAGCAAATATTTGAAGCTGAACTATGGATTATTTATTATTTCTACTGTGTTACTATGTCATAGGACTCTGATTAAATAGCACAGGACACCTGAATTTTATGGTTTTAATAATCATATCTGCCTTGATGATAATAAGATCTGTATTTGTTTTCTGGTCCTCTCCAGTTATATGAGCTTGATATTTCATTTTGAATGGGTGAGATCTATGGATCAGTTATTACAGAGATGGTGGAGGGTTTGTTGGTTGGGACTAAGAGCCAGTATTTATTAATACAAATTTGGCAGTTCTGCTTGACTGTATGTTATCTTTAGTCACTCATATTATTATATTAACAAGATTACATTGATGCTGGGGATGTAAATTCTATAAATATCAGGAGGTGTTGTAATTTAACAGCCAAAACCGAGGCCCATGACCTCCTACCCTACCCCCACATCCATGGTTGTAGTCCAGGACGGACATTAACCTGGTGTTGGTAATTGCAATTTCAGCCTTTAAACCTTGACTATAAATGAAGTATTTTGTTGATATTTCCAGGAAAATTTCTCCAAAATATATGGAGCAATGTGGTAATAAGATACTTGGTTGAAATTTTGTGCTTGTAAAAATGGATGATACAATTCCTATTTAAACATTCATCCTTGCATAGGCACCAAGTACTTGGGGGCCCAAGGGCCCCGGCCCCACCCAGGAAGAGGACTGTCAGCCCAAACCTGAGGAAAATTTTGTAATATTTCTTAGGCACAATGACTGAGGCCAGGGATCTGAGTTTTCCATTCACTGAGGAAAAATGCAGATTTTCTCTCTTAATGGTGAAAAGCTTAGGAAACCGCATGTTTCCCTTTGCATGCTGGCAGAGCTCCAGCCTGGAAGGGGCTGCTTGGGGCTGGGGGGAGTAGGGAGGGCTATCGGAGGCAGGAGGCACCAGATGTGTGTGCATATGCACATACATGTGCCAGCCAAGCACTGGTGGAGAGTAGTTCCTGCAACTCCCTCCAGGCAAGTCTATGGGAATGAGGGGAGGGGGCCCAGGCAATGCAGCTGGAGTGCACAGGTGATGCAGCGGAGAAGGGCAGAGGGCCCAAGGTGATATGGGGGGGCACATGCCCCCCAAGATTTCTGCACCCACAGAGGGGCACAGGGCTGTAGCCAGATTGGACCAGCTCTGAGCAGAAGCTGCCTCCATAGCCCAGCTGGTGGGACCTAGTGTGTGCAGGAGCACCACACTGACATGGCTGCCAAGGTGAGGTGTAGTGGCAGCGCAGAGTTGTGCCCTGCTGCTGCTGCTGGGTGGGCAGGGAGCACTTCAGCTTGGCAGCCAAGGCAGCATGGCGCTCCCTCCTGTTCCAGGTCTCATCTGCTGGGCTGTGGAGGCAGCGCCTGCCCGGAGCTGGTCCAGCCTGGCTGTAGCTCCGTGCCCTGCTATGGATGCAGAAATCTTGGGGGGGCATGTGCTCCCCCACCCCTCCATGTGTCATCTGTGCCCCCCCCCTTCATGTGTCATTATCCCCCTTCCCTACACACCCACCCCATTCCCGACACACTGGGTGGTGGGGGGCACATGTCCATCTTAGCCTTTCCCTGGGCAAAAGTAAAAGTCAAGCGCCTAAGCATTCTTGTAATGTGATAATAATAAAAATGTTACACAAGTCATTCTTTCAATAATATGGAAACAGGATGTAATTTCTAAAGAAATTGACAAATTACATGTGCTGAAAACATTTATGAACAGTCTGTTTTAATGTAGACATTTGCTTACAGTTTGCAATACTGAACATATTAAATATGGTATCTACATGCTGTAAAAATTGATGCCAAAATCAAAAGAAACCAGGAGTATCCTGCAGCAATCCTTGGCTTGTGAAATGCGATAAGCTTTCAGTGTTTATATCACTGTGGTGAGCCAGTTTCTGCTTCTGCTTTAATTCTTTGTGGCACTCTGGGCAAGTCATATTGCTTTACTGTGCTTCAGTGAAGCTGACAATTTTTATATTGACATAGTAGTGTGTGACATGTTGTTGCAGGTCTTTTAAGGCTGAATTAACTTTTCCAAAGCAGTTTGAAAGCCCCCAAATTAAGGTCCCAATCACGTGTACACATAGGGTAAAATCCTGCCACACTGATATCAATAAAAGTTGTGGCATTAGTTTTATGCATCCTGTGATCAGTACATTGACTCAAAGATGGCTAGCCTACCTCAGAATTTTCAGTGTGTTGAGTTGGAGGCACTGGACTTGCTTCAGATCTCTCTCTGGTATAAATCATAAGTAACCTCACTGAAATCAGTAGATTTATAAGACACAAGTAAGAGCAGAAACAGTTTCAAGTAGCTTTAGTATAGTATCTCAGAATAATTGCATGCTATCAGACATTTGTACCATTGTACAAACTAATATAGACATCTGCCTCTTCATTTAGTTTTTCTTATCACAGTAAAAGCAAAAAATTAGTAGTAACATATAAGTAAATCTCTTGAGAAGTGTTGTGATTGGTTTCTGGAAATCAGATGTTTTTGTTAGCCATAAACCTTTTGCAAAATATTTATTTCTCTAAGGATATGGACAGATGAAAACATTAAGATGGCTTAAAAACTGGTTGGTGGGGAATGACACCACACATCAGTTTCTCCACAGTAATTGTTTAATGTGTCTATTCCTGTCCCACACTAAGTGGAAGCCAACATGCTTACTCCTGAATAAAACAGGGCAATGTTATTGTAATTTAGCATCCACTTACTGTGGGGTAGGAGTGGACACAGTTATTTAGCGTGGAGCAGCTGATGTGGTTAGACCCCCCTACCTTTCATCTTGGCATAATTTATTTGTCCATCCCTATAAAATTACATTTGGTTGTCTCAGGTATTTAAGAAATTATTTTTTATACAATACTAATTGAATAATGTGGGTGATATTTTGAAATCCTAGCCTATAGCAGCAGTGTCTGGAAAAGAACCTCATGATGAATCATTTTGTATTTCAGGAATACAAACGCAAGCTAGCCAGAGTATCCCAGGTCCGAAAAGAACTCAGGTCACGCATCCAGAATCTTCCTGACCTGTCCCGACTCCCAAATGTTACAGGCAGCCATGTACACCTACCATTTGCAGGAGATATCTACAGTGATGATTGATAATTAGAACATCTCTTTCCATTGCCTCTACTTTTCTGTGGAATGAGGGGTAGGTCATACTGGTTGATATTCCTGTAGTATTATTTTTGTATATTGTTGTTGGAGAGTGGTGGTATAAATATTCCAGATAATTTATAAGAATTGTTTAATATTGATTTGTTTACTATTTTATTGGTAAGTGAGCATATAGTTACATTTCTAAAAGGTGGCATCTGTGTATTATTATGTTAAAAATAGGTAATTACCTTAAATATACATATCTTTTATACAGACTTTGATCAGGTGCCCTTTAAGAAACTGATTGGTTTCTGCTTTATGATTTTTCTTATGTACCCTCTCTACTCCATGTAGTTTCAACATATAATCAAAGTATACATTTAAATTGCTACATTTCAATGACTAGTGAGGCAGTAGAAATCACACTATGGAAAATCACAATTTTATGTTGATAGTAGGTTACTGCAATTTATTTTTAAGTTGAAAGTGATCTTACTGGCTATTATTAATGGACCTGTTCCCAAAGTAAAACAAAAGTAAGTTATTAATCAATTTTGAAAATGGAAAATATTAATCATGTTAAATCCAGTATGTCTTTAAGTGACTTGTTTTTCAATTTATACTACCGTAGTAACTTTTCTTTCTCTTAAAACTTCACAGTTTCAAAATTGAGGGACCACTGGCTTGTACAGCAACCCATTTCTGGCACATCCATCTCCATTAAAAAGCTGATCCCAAAAATGTGAAGCAATTCCACAGCTTTAATTATAGTGTGAGTTAGTTGTATAGGACCAGATCTACTGCTGAATGCCCATGATTAAGATTTGAATGTGCTTAAGTACCATTTTACACATGCAGCGCAATACTATAGGTAGAATGCTGTAGTAAATGTAGAATTTGGGCCAAATCATTCTCTCCCATGGAGACATCCATCCAGAAAGGCCAGTAAGAGCCAAAGCCCCCATCCCTCCAAGTCCCTAGCGAACATCATCTAAATTGATGTTGCTTTTCTCACAGAAAGAGGGAAAATTCTTAGGTTATTGTATATAGTAAAATGTTGCTGAATATTTGTTTTTTTTTAACTCCAGTATGATACAAATACAGCATTTGTATATGGGTAGATAAACTTGGGGAAATATAATTGTTTACCATTTTTCTTGTATACACGTAAAGGGCCAGCTTTTAAGGGTGTTTAAGAGTCTAAATATACAGATGGATGTCTACTGAGACTTTCAGAATTGTTGAGCCCTCACTCCTTTTGAAATCAGTGCAAGTTAGGCACTTTTGAATCCCACCCTAAATGTCTGTGTTTTTATAAATACCCGTAAAAACCCGGCTCAAAGGTTTGCAGAGGATGTATTAAGAATTTTCTGTTAATTGTTTTCCTTAGTTCCATTTCACTGTAAACTTTCATACCAATCTTAACAAATACTCACCATTCTTCATACTTATCATGCCTAGTTTTGCAAATTAAAATATTGTACATCAGCAAAATGAAAACAGAAATAAAGTTTACAACAAATTAACACTTTCTCTGATACCCTTTTAAACATAATTGTTTTGGAAGTAAAAATAGACTGAAAGTTTCTTTGTAATCCTGGTGTGAAACCCTGGTTCTGTTGAAGTCAATAGGACCTTTTTGCCATTAATGCTATTAGGGACAGGCCCTGGAATACTTTTTCATTGTGAACAGGAGATAAAATATTACTTTTTCAAAATATGCATATTTAGACACAAGCCCTGTGTCTGATTATCCTCCCTCACACAAAGTGCCACAAATGAATCATAGTTAAGGGTGAAACCAAAAAGGTTTCCCACAGCATCCTTTCTCTCAAGTATGGTTTTGACAGCTCACAGAGAGAGCTTAGTCCCCCACCCAAGTATATTTCTCTGTACTTCTCAAGGTAAAAAAGAAACAGAGTATTTGTAAAGAGAATCCAGACTCTTCAGGATAGTCTCTGGGACTATCTATGGCCTTTCAACCATGCCTGGCCGTAGAGCACTCTTATACTCTTTTGGGTGTATATTCATGAAGTAGGAACCCACAGGAACTAAAGCCAAGAGGATAAACGTTCATTTACACACATTTCCCCCTGAGACTTGCAATGGGATAACACACAAAAGTATCTGGCAGACTCCACTCAAAAATCGGATTAGGAAATGAAACTATTGATGCTAGTTAACCTGAGCTCATCAGGTTGATGGCAGTTCAGGTTTATGACTCCATAGCAAAATCAGAGGTTGGGAGCTGGGGCATAATTAGCTCCAAGGAAACAAAGTAGGTTTTCTTTAGCAGAAATAGGCATGTACAAAGACAAATCTGTGGTTATTTTTAAAGATAATGTTAAAGTACGACTGGAAAGTTAGACCTAGATTGAGCTTCATGTTTAAATGTGTTCTAATCCATTAAACTATAGCTGTATAAATGTGTGTTTAGGCATATACATGACTCAAAGCAGTTATCTCATGAACAAACCAGAAAAGCACAGAACAAAACAATAGTCTCAACAAAACACATATTCCAAAGCAGAAAGATCATTATAACCATGCAGAGCCCCCATTTGATTCATGCAGGCTCTGTGTGATTTCCAGGTTTATCTTGAAGATCCATGTAGAATCCGGAACCAGGATTTGCAAAACATTTTGTTGTAGAGAGAATGTAAACACTTGTACTTTCTCTTCCTGCCTTTTACAGAAAAAAGTATGACCTTAATGTGTTAAAATCAGGGTAAAATCAGCTTTTGGCAGCTCAAGAACAGAGTAGACACTAACTTCACTATGTCTGTTTTGTTCTTCCAAATTGTTTGTATTGTAATCCTGTTGCATCTCTATAGATAAATGAGTGGTTAAATGCAAAAAAAATTAGGAAAAATCTTTTCCTCATAAAAAAATACACTAATCTCAAAGAAAAGTTAAGTGGGAAGTTTGAGAACTATGCATGCTGCTTTTTCTGGATAACATTTTCTGTATTTTAGTACCAAAATCTTTACCTCATGAAACCCTTGGTTTTTAAAGTAGCTATTAATAAGTTGAAATTTAGGGGAGATAAATGTCCCTGGTTTGTCACTACAAGAACCCCATGCCAATCAAGGAATGATGAGCTGGATTTCATATAATTTTACAGTATCAACTAAATTAGAAGTTTTAGTGCTGTGACAATAAATGCACCAAAGGAGATGATCCATTAAGACACAGCAACAGCCATTATATTGATATCCTTAAATTCTTAGCTACCAAACCTTAGCATACGTTCCTGTAACATCTCAAGAGTAAGTGTGGGAAGCTCAGAACCTGAAAACAAGTTTGGAGACTAAATGGCAGAAAATAATTGACTAGAAAACAGTAAATGAAACAAACGTCTGCCTTAACAGAAATACAGTTTTCTCTGTAGATTATTCATATCCACAATGCAGAGGTAGTTTTGTAACCACTCTGGGTACAGATTTGTTGTGTTTTTTATTTGGTAATGTGGTCTGCTCTCACTGAAATACCAAACTTCCCTCACTCCACAACTAAAATACCAAACCAAGATACTTTTTGAGCTTGAAAATGTTATACCCCTATGCAAAGGTAGATTTTTCCATGGAACAATGTAGACAGTATATTCATTATTTGGCCTTTCTTCTTGGAGAAAAATGGAGCTAAGCCTGCAGCCCTTCATCATATAATCACTACTTATTCAGTAGTCATTTTTCTGCAACCAGTGGGACCTGCTCACAGGTATAAAGCCTTGGGTCAAGGCTCAGATTTCATAGTTGTACAATTCTATATGTCAGTTCTCCTTGTTCTGTGGTTTTTCAAACAAATGTAACATCCTTGGTTACAACACTTCAGGTATTTTAAAAATAATTTGTCAGCTTTGTTGGACGTTAACCTGTAGTTTAGAGTAACATTCACTTGCTTGCTTTACATTCAGCTACTGTTCAGGTTTTCACATATGGTGCCACATACCCTTCATTATTCTCTCAACACAATCTATATACTTTAAAATGTTGTATAAAGTAACTTAGCAAAGTATCTAGCTGAGAAACTTCATTTTGATTTGATTACAGTACACGCCTGTTTTTCTAAAACTAGTCAGTAGATTAGGAACAAACTGACCTTGCTTCCATGAGTCAGTGGCAAAACTCATATGAAGGTTAGTGATTCCAGAAGGGTCCTCCAGTGGTTACAAAATGTATGCATTTAGCATGAAATTCACCTGAGTGCCAAGGACCAGCATGAGGCCTGTAGAAAAGTCCTTGCCACAGAGTGAATTTGTACCTTACAGAATGTAAGTACAGATTCAGCACTGTTGTAGATAGATTATGAAGTGGATGCAGTGGCAGGATTTCTGAAGGGTTTTCTGTGGGTATAAACATTTGGGACCAGTTCCACACATTTTATTCATGCAAATGTTCACACTATTTCTGTGATTTAAGCAAGTAGATTTGGCTCTTAGTGACTCACTTTTAGAAAATTAGCTTAAAATCTTAATAGGTATGTTATTTTTTCATAAAGTTGATATCCAGTTCTGTCTGAGACCCTATCCCCTGTGTGCTAAGTTATCTTGATTAATAAGTAGATCTTCTCCATCTTATTTAGAACTCTAATTCCAGTTTTATCTTTACTACATTAAAGATGCTTAGTAAGCATGAACTTTTTGTGGGGTTTGCAAAAATGCAATAACGGCACTTTGTAATTTGTTTGCAACAAAAACGACTTATTTGTTAAAAGGTAACAAAGGTCACAAAAGGTGACAAGTAAGAAAACAAGATGTTTGAAATGTAAAGGTGTTTCATTATTGTGCTCTGCTCACAGAATGCGTAATACTTGTGTAATTTATGTTCTAAGTAACACCTCTCTGTATGTTTTCATATTTAAAATAAATTGTTGTAAAAACATTCTGTTTATAAATAATATTATTTAATACTTGTAGAACTGTATTTTAGTAACTGTTTTTTTTATACTGACCCTATGAACCACAACAGTGGGGGAATGGTTAATTTTAAGGATGACATTATGCTTAGTATTTAAAAATGGTAAAATGAATTGACACTTTTAAAGAAAAGTTCAAGACCTCCTTGTGCTGTCTTAAAGTGGAGTAATTTGTTTGGAAACCTTTGCAGAGTCTGGGCATTGTATATTTTAACTATAACCTGCTCTTGGAAAGGTACACTGCACATTACAGCATCTGTAAGGTTACAGCTCTGGGAAAAGCATATGTTTAAACCACTAGAGAGTCTGCAAGAACAGGCATTATTAGGGGCCTGGACAGTTAGATCAAAGGATATCAGCTCTCACAAAACGGTATAGACAGAGGATCTGCCTTCCTAAAACTTGTGTGAAGACCCAATTAGAAGCAGCCTCTGAACTCTGTTCAGACTCCAAAAACCTAAAAGTAAAAACATCCAGCATGAGAAAAACACATGGGAAAACCAAATGCAGCTGCTTGGTGGGTTTTCAGCTTTACCAGGGCTGGCATGTTAAGATGCGGGGATAAGTAGGGATGAGCATTGTGTTTAAATGCTTGCAGGGTACAGGATCCTATTTGAAAAAAAAATCCCTATACATACAGATAATTTGTTTTTAATTCCTGAGCCATTAAAGTTCAAACTTCTTTGAGACATGGCATATTAATTTTATTATTCCAGCAATACACACTGATGTACAACCCATTTGGAAACAATCTTTGTATTTTTATGTGATGTACTCAAATTTCCCCCTGCATTACAAAAAATAAAAAACTTGGCAAAGAAAGATATTAAATAGTATCTGGGTATGTTGTAAAGAAGTATTTAATTTGGTTCATTTATGGAGCTAATCTTAACCATTGCTTTGGTATCCTTTATCAAGATTACTGTAGTCATTCAGTATTTTAAAGTGAAGACAAGAAGTTTTTCAAGCCCCCCTTCTGACTCTCTTCTTTTTCTTCTTGGTCAAGAAGCCATTTTAAATGAGAGAAGTGAAATTTTGTGTTCCTGGGAGTCCTGGGAGAAGAAATGGGTGTTGACTTTCCAGACTTACATGTTCTGAAAAGGAAAGGAAAAAAGCAATTGATTTGTAAAAAAGTGAGACTGGTATAAATAATAACACTGTAATTTTATGGCCAGATTTTTAAAATGTTCAATGAATACAATTTTAATTGCAAATATAAACTATATTTGAACAAGAAAGTGAGCAGGTATAAGCATAATTGCCTGTCTGTGGATGCATCTACACGAGATATTTACTGCAGAGTAGACTAATTAGCTCTGCAGTAAAATGTCATCGTCTACACGTGGTATTATTAGGACAGAGTAAACTACTCAACTCTGTCACAACGCATGTGTAGATACTGACGGGGCTGGTTGCAGCATGAGGGTGCTTTGGTGCAGGGGTATAAGTCCTGCACTGAAGCACCCTCATGCTCCAACCAGCCCCTCTGCAGCATGCTGAACTGGGGCAGAGAAGCCCTGGGCTGGTAGGCTGACCTCCAGGGCCCTCTGCCAGCCAGAGCTGCTCTGCCCTGGCTCAAAGTGCTGCAGTTCTGGGTACATGTGCAAACAGTGCGCCTGGGAGCAATAAACTCTGGCACTAACTGTACCAGAGTTTATCCAATCGCCTTAATACCATGTATAGATGTGCTCTGTGTATACAAACACTGAGCTATGCACACAGCTGCAACTGTGCTTAGAAAAAAACAATCCCTAAAAGAACATTTGATGCTAAAGGACAAAGATAACTTGAATGTATGCTTATAGCTATAGACTTCAAGTTTCTTTTCTATGCATACTCGCTCTGTACAATAGAACCTTTTGACCCCTACGACTAAACAATTAAATCACTGGTCAGGAAGCCTCGATTTAATCATTTTTTTCTACAAAGAGTGAATTCTCGTTGTTTTATATAACCATAATACATATTATTCATAACTCAGAGATAATGTAGGTATCATTTTTTGAAGGTACACATTAAACATTTTAAAGCAGTGACTTATTTTGATATATTTTCAGATTAATTTTGTAGCTACATAAGAAAACTGAATGATTTGGTTATTTTATTTATGAATTCAAGCAGATACTTGTGAAGTCACTGGGAGGTAAACTATCTCCAATTCAGTAGATTAATCTTTTATATTTTGCGTGTTTGCCACGCTATATTAGGAGGACATCAAATGAGCGTTGCAGCCATAAGTTATTAGCTTGGGGCTTTCTTCACTTTCTTCTAGATTTCTTCTCATCTTTGATTTCTTCTCTCCTTTATGGCCTGACAAGCCTGCTGCCATGATAGGTTTCCCTTCTAGCATACCATTCCCTTATTAGATCTCAAATCAATGGAGAGGCTATACTCAGAAACTTATCCCTCAAGACTTCTGGAATATTCTGCTCAAAATGTTTCTCTTACGCTCCTACTGCCCCTCCCTCCTTGCATTTGTCACCAGACTCCTCCCTCCTTGCCCCCAACAATTCTCTATTCATTTAACTTCTTGAAACTCTGCACTTTTAGAGAGTGGTAATGGCTTGACTCTGCACACAAACTTGCATAGAGACAATAGGGCTGATGGGTAGGTCATCAGGTATGTCAGTTTGAGAACTGAAACTAAGCATCACAGAGATGCTTAATGGGATCTTCTAGACTAAGCACTAAGTCCCCATTGGACAGAGTGATTTTTCTCTAATCTTTACTAATCCATAGAGGAGCCTCTGGGACCCCCATAAGATTGGACCCCTAATATAGTCCATGGCCTGTTGTGACATATTTATAACACTTTTCTAAAAAGGTTACATGAACATATTGCCTCAAACAGTATATACTTACCTCAAATAATATATAAATACCTATTCCATGATGATATCTTTGAGGTTTAACATACCTTAAATTAAAACTGTCTTTACAAAGGTTTATTTTTTTTAAAGTATTATAACAAAAAAAAATTTTAAATACCATTAAATCAAAAAACATCTGATTTAAATTTTAAAAAAATTAAAATTTTTATCCACCCTGAAACTAATTATTATTAAATGACAACTGATATCACAGTAAGTCAGTGGGAGATAGGACTGTGCCCTATTCATAAAGGTATGTTGCCCTTTTACGTAAAATGGAAATATGTACTTGGAAATGGATGCTGGACTCCTGCCTTTAGACCCAGAGTTACTGTAACTTGAGGTTGTCATATTTGCAGGTAGTTTGTTCAGGACGGGTGTTTCCATGACGGATTTATTCCTTAGAGTACCAGAACAGCTAGCTACTGTTGCCAAAACATCCCGTCTTTCACCATAATGTCTTGTTGTTTTGTTGCACAAGTTACATGTAACCAACTATAAGGAGAGAGAGAGAGAGAAGGAAATATTAGCTCTTCTGACCGTTACTCCCCATTTTATTTATAAGGTTGTTGTGAAACTCACCAAACTTTTATTTTAAATTCAAGAGATTCAAACTGTTTAAAACTACTTGCTTGCATGAAGCAGGGAGACACAAAAAGCTATGTTAAATTCACAATTCCATTTTTTCTTTAAGCCACTTAAGACAAATTCCCAGAGGTATATGGAGATGACACCATTGCCCTTGAAATGAATGTCAGGAGAATCCTTGAATAGCAAATGCATAACATACTGAAATATGGAAAAGAAAGGAAAAGAAACAAGGAAAATATTAGACAACATTAAGACTCGCTCTAACTGTACAGCACTTTTCACCACCAGGTGGTAGAAGCTCCATTCTTGGAGGTTTTCAAAACCCCACTAGACAAAGCTTTGGTTGGGATGATCTAGATAGGGATGGTCCTTGCTTTGAGAAGGGGGTTGGACTAGATGACCTCCTGAGTTCCCTTCCAACCCTAACTTTCTATGATTCTATGAATGCACCTCAGTGGATTTACATTTTATTACAAATATACAAAATGTTCAAAATACAAATATACAAAATGTTCAAAATACATTTTAAAATGTGCACAGAACTGCATTTGTGCTTAGAAAGCAAAACCAGTCCCTAAAAAGGTTTTACACTAAAGGGTAAAAATAACTTTGTTTATAGCTGCAGATACTTTGAGGTTTTTTATGCACATTGCTCTATTCATTACAAGCTGATGTTTGCAATTGAAATAATTATAATTACTTTCTTTTCAGAAAGTTTAAATCACACTTTTGTTTGGAGACTCACCAAGGTATAATAAAAATCTCCAGCATTCGAAAATAAGGGTATGTGGATGTTAAATATCTCACTGAGTGTAGCTTTTGTTACTGAGGCAAGGATGCTCATTGAATCATGGAGAAGGGGAACCCAACAGAGGAAGTAGAGCCATCATTTCATAATATTTGAGTAGTTACCTGAAGTTAAAAAGAAACTTAGAACTCCAAAATGTTTTATTTCAAAAGAAGTATTTTGATCAAGAAAGATGCTATGCATTTTTCAGTTTTGTGGATTTGACCAAAGTCAATTCTTCACATGGCTCTAGCACTTAATATATTTTTAGCTCTGTTGCAGGGCACCAAGCTGTGCCTGCACCTTTAAAGGCAAAAGCAGCCTAACAAAGGAGCCCAGAGCTCCACAGCTGCAGCTGCAGGCTGCCTGAGTAACAGGCTAACAAGGTAATTAGCACCTGCAGGCAGTCAGCTGACCAGAAGAACTCAGAGCCCAGGGAACATATAAGCCAGGGCTGGTTGAGCTCACTCTCTGGCAACTGCAGGGAGAAAGACTTCCTGAACAAGACTGCTGCCTAACATATCTGACTCCCTGCTTGGCTATCTCCAAATCCAGTAAGACTCTAGGAGCTCATAAGGTACCCAGGGCAGTACACTATCCTAAAGGTGGGAGTTTGCTCTCTTAAAGGGGCAGTGTACTGCCTTTATTGTTAGCTTTATGTTATAGCCCAGGGGTTTAGGTTTGTTATTGTTTGAACTGGTGGACCAGGATGAGGCTAATAGGGGAGGATGAGGCCTCATTAGTGCCCAAAGGAGCACAGGCTAGAAGACCTAGCTATATTAAAGGGGTGGAGGCTGAGTAGGCCAACACCCCAACAATAGGAATAATTCTAATATTATAAAAGCCTTTGTCTGTCTGTAATGCTTTATTTGCACTCTGATTGGTTGTCTGAAACAGCCACTTGGAGTGCTCCAAGGGCTTTCCAAACAAGAAGCGAGGGGAACGGTGGAGCTGACAAAGTGGGCAGGCATAAGGCGCAAGGGGGAGAGAAGCTGGAAGGGGGGGGGGGGGGCACAACTGCAGTGCCCTGCTGCTGCCGCCACTGGGCCCTGAGGACAGCCAGGAGGCGGGGGATGCATGTGGCCAGACATGTAGCGGTGGTGGCACAGGGTGTAAGCTCCCCACCATGCCTGGGAGGCAGCGGCACTGCTGCGGGGTGGAGCAGCAGGGGGAGGGGCGCACTAAGTTAGTAAGCTAGACAGCGGGGGGCACAGCAGTGGTAGTGCAGGCTGGCTCCATCCCCTGCCTGCCCCCCTCCACCCCCCCCATCATTCTTGATGGGTAATTGGCTAGTATTTGGATAACGCCTGCGAGGCTTGGGGTGTGGTAAAGGTGAGGTTTGGAGCCATGCAATTGTTCCACAAGGCCTGAGGTGCCACACACAGCACGGTAGTAAAGAGAGGCCTGGCAAAAGGCCCAAAAAACAGTGAGCTTGATTCAGGTTCAGCAGACTGGGTCCAAGCAAAGGCCTGTGGGCAGCCTCCAAATTTATTTTACCAACAGGACGTGGCAGGTGAGACAAGAGGGCGCCCTTGGGGTGGAGCTTGCATGGTCACAGAGCTGCAAGGGGTATTACAGCCACCCCTGGGGACACAGCTCCATGACAAGCTCTTAGTACCACTTATATAAAAAGGAAGAGGGACCAGGAGTATGGGACTAGGCAGCATCTCCACAAAAGACTGCTATTAGTACACAGTTCAGTAAGCGCTGGCTTGGGCAAAAAAAAATCTTCCCAAATAAATTTTTATTCACCAGTAAGTCATTTCTGAAAAGGACATGCAGATGATGACTCTAAGATTTAAGAATACTGCAAAACAAGAATAGACAACTAAATGCAAATTGCAAAATTAGCAGTACATCTTAACTGAGAACTAGAAATAGTACTAACTGCTAAATATCATCTCGTATGTGTAACCAACTGACGTCTCTTGTTGGTTTAGTTCTCAGTCAGCTCTGTTCTTAATTATTGTTTTCTGCAGTATTAAGTGTATAGGGTTCTCTACTGGTCATCTGGAGAGCTGTCAGTTCCTGACAGTATTTTAAGCATGTAATACCAGAAACATTTTGAGCATAATTCTTAGAAATCCACAGAATGTAAACCCAAATTACGATCAGTCTGTAAAACAATCTTTATCTTAACTTGCACAAGTGATAATAGAATTCAGTTTATCTGAAACAAAGTAGTACATATTACTTCATCTTTAAGTCCCAATTTAGAGATATTTACAGACATTAAAAAGAACCAAAAATGAGTAATTCATATGTATGGATGCATGCTACATCTTAAGAATCTGTCAAGTTACCAAATCTAAATTTAAGATCTGCTTCAGCTTGATAGACATCCCTATATAGGGTTATTTTTCTTTCTCCTATTTTTTAAATTGCACGTTAGCAACTACTTATTCCTTTAGCGTGTCACTACATAAAGTAATCTGAGCAAGCCCTAAAGATGCTTCTATTCGGATAACGTGGGTGAGATGACAAACATTATACCTCGGGTACCAAAAAAAGTGAACAAAAAAAGCCCTTCATATATAATCTGAATGTAACCTAATATCAGACCAGTGAATAATATAAAAGTATCACTCCTTGTTTCAACGTTTCCAAAACCTTCACATAAAAGAGAGAGTTTGGAGGAAAGAGAACTTTCTTTGTTTTAGTTTCAGCATCGATCCAAAGAACCAGTTGCTTTTGACAACTAAGTGATAGCAGGTACCATTCATGATACTTCAATCTAATTTAGGGTTGCTGGTGCTCCAGATGAGGGTGCTCCCTGGAGAGGGTCCAGAGAAGGGCCACTTGATATGGGAAACAAGCAGGATGAACTAGCGCTCCTGCTTGCACTAAACACCTATGACTTAGTGGGGCTAACGGAAACCTGGTGGGATTCATCCCATGACTGGGCGGTACATATTGAGGGCTATAGATTGTACAAAAAGGACAGGGTGGAGAAGAAAGGGGGAGGGGTTGCGCTCTATGTCAGTGAGCAATATACATCAACCCTCATCAAGACAGAATCCAAGGATGAGGAAGTAGAAGGATTGTGGGTTAGGCTACATGGGGGGCAAGGAGAAAGGGATTTGGTGGTAGGGGTCTGCTACAGACCCCCACATCAAGGGGAAGAAAGAGATTCAGGGCTCATGAGGCAACTCTCGGAGACCATAAAAGCTAAGGAGGTGGTAGTCATGGGGGACCTAAACTACCCGGACATCTGCTGGGAGTCACAGACAGCAAAGTCCTACCGCTCACGCAGGTTTCTAACCTGTGTACAGGACCTCCACCTGACACAGGAGGTACACGGTCCCACTAGGGGGAATGCCATACTGGATCTGGTATTGGCAACGGGAGATGACATGGTAGCAGACCTCCAGATCGGTAGCCATCTGGGGGACAGCGATCACCTAATAATAGAATACACCACAAGACGTCGAGTGGGTAAAGTAACTAGTAGGGTGAAAGTGCTAGACTTTAGGAAAGCTGATTTCAATGAACTCAGGCTATTAGTCAAGGACGCACTGCAGAGTAGGAGATTTGAAGAAATGGAAGCCCAAGAAGGGTGGCTGTGCCTTAAGGAAACGATCCTTCGGGCACAAAGCAAGACGATCCCCGAGTGACGCAAAAGAGGGAAAGGGGCCAGGAGGCTTCCCTGGCTGACCAGAGAAATCCAGGGCAGCCTAAGGGACAAAAGGGGAGCACATAAAAAGTGGAAACAGGGAGAGATCACTAAAGATGAATATACCTCCTCTGCTTGTGCTTGTAGGGAGGCAGTTAGACGGGCCAAAGCTACCATGGAGCTGAGGATGGCAACCCAAGTAAAAGACAACAAGAAATTGTTTTTTAGATATATAGGGAGTAAAAGGAAGGCCCAAGGAGGAATAGGACCCCTGCTAAATGGGCAGAAGCAATTGGTGATGGACAGGGGGGACAAAGCTGAACTCCTCAACAAGTTCTTTGCCTCAGTGTTCCTAAGTGAGGGGCATGACAAGTCTCTCACTGGGGTTGTAGAGAGGCAGCAGCAAGGCGCCAGACTTCCATGCGTAGACCCTGAGATGGTGCAGAGTCACTTGGAAGAACTGGATGCCTTTAAATCGGCAGGCCTGGATGAGCTCCATCCGAGGGTGCTGAAGGCACTGGCCGACATGATTGCAGAGCCACTGGCGGGAATATTTGAAAGCTTGTGGCGCACAGGCCAAGTCCCGGAGGACTGGAAAAGGGCCAATGTGGTCCCCATTTTCAAAAAGGGGAGGAAGGAGGACCTGGGCAACTATAGGCCAGTCAGTCTCACCTCCATCCTTGGTAAAGTCTTTGAAAAAATTATCAAGGCTCACATTTGCGAGAGCCCGGCAGGACAAATTATGCTGAGGGGAAATCAGCACGGGTTCGTGGTAGGCAGATCGTGCCTGACCAATCTAGTTTCTTTTTATGACCAGGTTATGAAATGCCTGGACACAGGAGGAGGGGTGGATGTCGTATACTTAGACTTCAGGAAGGCCTTCGATACGGTATCCCACCCCATACTGGTGAACAAGTTAAGAGGCTGTGACTTGGATGACTACACAGTCCGGTGGGTGGCGAATTGGCTGGAGGGTCGCACCCAGAGAGTCATGGTGGATGGGTCGGTTTCGACCTGGAAGGGTGTGGGCAGTGGGGTCCCGCAGAGTTCGGTCCCTGGACCGATACTCTTTAATGTCTTCATCAGTGACTTGGACGAGGGAGTGAAATGTACTCTGTCCAAGTTTGCAGATGACACAAAGCTATGGGGAGATGTGGACACGCCGGAGGGCAGGGAACAGCTGCAAGCAGATCTGGACAGGTTGGACAAGTGGGCAGAAAACAACAGAATGCAGTTCAACAAGGAGAAATGCAAAGTGCTGCACCTAGGGAGGAAAAATGTCCAGCACACCTACAGCCTAGGGAATGACCTGCTGGGTGGCACGGAAGTGGAAAGGGATCTTGGAGTCCTAGTGGACTCCAAGATGAACATGAGTCGGCAGTGTGACGAAGCCATCAAAAAAGCCAATGGCACTTTATCATGCATCAGCAGATGCATGACGAATAGGTCCAAGGAGGTGATACTTCCCCTCTGTCAGGTGCTGGTCAGACCGCAGTTGGAGTACTGCGTGCAATTCTGGGCACCGCAATTCAAGAGGGATGCGGATATCCTGGAGAGGGTCCAGAGAAGGGCCACTCGTATGGTTAAGGGCCTACAGACCAAGCCCTACGAGGAGAGACTAGAGAAACTGGATCTTTTCAGCCTCCGCAAGAGAAGGTTGAGAGGCGACCTTGTGGCCGCCTATAAGTTCATCACGGGGGCACAGAAGGGAATTGGTGAGGATTTATTCACCAAGGCACCTCCGGGGGTTACAAGAAATAATGGCCACAAGCTAGCAGAGAGCAGATTTAGATTGGACATTAGGAAGAACTTCTTCACAGTTTGAGTGGCCAGGGTCTGGAACGGGCTCCCAAGGGAGGTGGTGCTCTCCCCTACCCTGGGGGTCTTCAAGAGGAGGTTAGATGAGCATCTAGCTGAGGTCATCTAGACCCAGCACTCTTTCCTGCTTATGCAGGGGGTCGGACTCGATGATCTATTGAGGTCCCTTCTGACCCTAACATCTATGAATCTATGATTCCTATTTTTGCAAGTACTAGCATAAGAATTAGTAGTTTCACCTTTGACTCACTAAAACCCCCTGCAAAACTATCATATGTGACATAACAGAGTATGCCATCCACTAGTGGGCTCAGCAGTAGGCCTGTGCGAAGCAGCAAGTATTTGATTTGGGTTCAGCCAATTCGGAGGGACAGTGATTTGATTCAGTGATTCAAATCACTGTCCCGATTCGATTCGGAGATTCAGGCATAGACTATAATGGGGAATCACTAAAATACCTAGAACTTTGTCATTTTTTGGTTTGGATGAAAACAGCAGGGATGGTAGCCGCATCTGAGGGCATGAAGCCTGCCTATTTTCAAAGAGATAGGTGCAGGGGTTTCTGTGAAAGTGCACCTGAAATTGTTGAAAGCAACTCTTATCACTTGTGTATGTTAAGACAGGGCAGGATGAAAGCAGCAGGGATAGTCTTTGCTGATGGTAGGGAACTTGGAGAAAGATCACAGTCACTGGCCAGCTACAGATGTCAATATCAGAAGTCTGCCCCCCCTCCCCGACTTTGCATATATGGAGGATCATCCCATCCCCCTCCCTCTTCTCATTTTCCGTTTGCTGCAAGCCTTCTGAAACTCCCCAAATTGATTTGAAGGCTTCCGATTCGATTTGGAGCTTTTAATGAGTCTTCTGCTTCAGAGATTTGGCTGCCAAATCGGGCTGAATCTCTTCCGAATCAAATTGGCTATTGAAGCTTCGCACAGCCCTACTCATCAGGGCATTCTCTTAATTTATTAAGGCATCTGTCTGCTTAACCTATTTTAACAGTATTGTATATCCCCACAGTGCTACATTAAAGGTGTAATATTGTTATCTGTGTTACATATTCGGTACTAGAAGATTCTTCGCTTTTATTTCTTCTAGAACATAAAGATCATGTCGTAAAGCATGACTTATTTAGTATTGCCTCTGCTTCATTTTAATAGGTGTCTTCCAACTCATTTTTGCGCGATTCACAGGCACCCCCAACACTTGCCCTTCCGTGAGGTATGTGTCAGACGCACACCTCAAGTACGCCAGGCTGCAGCCCCTTTACCACCACCTCCAGAACCTGTTGCTGAGGTGCTGGCTCCGCTACTTCTCCCTGCATCTTTCTCAGTTTATGCCCTCCCTATCCACAGAACCATCAAGTCCTGGGACCTCCTGTTCAACCTCTTCCTGGCCCTACCTAAGCTAGCCATCTACCTGACCAGGAAGAAGGCTCTGGCAGGGGGACCCCTGCAGACTGCCACTTTCCCATCCCCAGTTCAATCATGTCTCAGGCAGAATTTCACTGGACTATATTCACTGGCTGTTTGGACTTGTTTGGGGGTCAGTGGGCACTGTCTGGTATGCTCTGCTCAGTGCCCCTTTGGTGCACGCATTATGAACCACTGACCTTTGCTCCCATCCCCATTTTGTTTTTCTGTTGTTCCACGTAATCACCTGACACTTATTGAATAGCTCCCTCTATTAACAAGGAAACCTGCTGCTCTGTGGGCCTAAGGACCAGATCCTCAATATGTGTTAAGTAGGCCTGGTCAACCTGCTCCCAGCTCTAGCTAAGGTAGCCATCTACCTGACCAGGAAGGAGGCTCTGCCCCGAGGAATCTCTGTGGACTATGGCGGGGCCACTTTCATGTCCCCAGTTCAGTCCTGTCTCTCAGCAGAACTTCACTGGGCAGTGTCCACTGGCTCCTTGGACTTGTTCAAGGGGCAGTGGGCACTGTCCAGCATTTTCCACTCAGGGTTCCTCCTGCCCCTGAGCACTCATCATCAACCTGTGACCCTCACTCCCATCTGTTTTCCTTCTCAGTTGCCCCAAGAGATCAGCTGACACACACCTGGCAGCCTGCTCTAAGACCCAAGACAGGCTTCTTCTGTGGGTGATCAGCCTGAGTTGTGAACTGGTAATCAAAAGGCTGGCAGTTCAAGTCTGGGTGTGGGCAAGTGAACCAATACTGGAGGGGACTCTTTGGGTACAATGAGCATGTTTCTGTTGAGCTTCAAATGGGCCTGCTGCCAGTACCAAGCATTGCTGGATGGGCCTGGCCTACCAGCCCCAGACTGTCAAAGCTTCCACCCAAGATTCCTTGGAAACAACAAGCTCAGGGGGGCACAGGGCTAACCACCAAAACAAGCCTCACCAGGATGCTTTTGGAACCCTGGTACTTTCTCCAAAGCTTCATCTGCTTCCAGCTGAATTTCTGGTTCTTTGCCTTCTGACACAGCAGCTTCTGGACCTGCCGTGTTGCTTTTCTCTTGGGCCCAAGGCGCACACGGTGGTTCCCAGGCACCCTGAACTGGAAGCAGTA